>NC_089260.1:20745297-21351547 GCF_963930625.1 Muntiacus reevesi | reverse complement strand
TTGTCTTTAATAATGCTTATAATCATATCTTATAATAAGCAGTTTTGTACTACAAAATGCAACATTTATACACAGGGACCAGATCGATTTAGTTCTAAAAGGTAAAAAGCAATTAGTTGAAACCATGAATAATCACTCTGAAAAAAGGGAAAGTCTTCAAGAACAGTGTCTCTCTCTACTCAATTAAAATTGCTTTGAGCCCAAAGTTAAGTCCAGTCCTTGCTTTAACCCAAGTTGAAGCAATCCAAGAGAAGAAATCCACTAAAGAAAAGCTAGCGACTCTGCTTTGAGAGGCAAGGATCTAAATACTTATGTAGCAAACTGCTCACAACCTGGACCCCATTTTATACTGGATTAAGTTGCTTTATAGGATTTATTTCAAAACTACATTAAATGAAATTTCTAACACGAGGGGGTGCGTGTGATTAATAATCAAGGGGGAGGCAGTGTCATGAAAGCCTTTACCTAAAAGCACACGATAATCAGTTTTACATTAGTTGCCAGACTTCAAATAACACGAAGAAATGGACACACCGCATGGCTGGCAAAATAAAATAAAATAAGGCTGCTTCTCCTTTTCGGCCAAAGCGTTGAAGACATGTCGCAGGGCGACAGAACATTAGGGGGAGGCTAATCCCCAAGACGCGAAAAGTTGCCCGAGTTGAGCTCTGCGGGTGGGTGCTTTTCGGGCAGGTGCCTCTCGGCCCGCTGGGGACTCTCAGCACCGCCCAGGCCCCCGGGGGTCGGGGGCTTCAGGTCAGGCTCATCTGAGGCGCCCAGGCTGCCTTGAACTCCCGGCTTCCGCGCTGGGAAGTAGCCGGCGGCCCCTCCCCGCGAGGACCCGGCGCGCCCGCGGGGCCCGAGGTAACCCGCACGCCCACCGCGTAGAGCGTCCCGGTGCCGCGAGCGGGACGGGCCCGGAGCCCCCGGCCAGATCCGCCCGCGCCGGCCCCGCGCCCGCAGGGCGGAGGCTTAGGGCTGCCAGCGGCCGAGGCGCGAACTTTTACACCTACTTTTTGTTTCGCTTCGGCTGTGGCGTGGCGCTGGCACCGCCCCGGATCGGGACCCAGACACTGATTTTCCACCGCCTGGGGACGTGGCCTCCCTCGCCCCGAGGTCTCCACCAGTTGTTTCGGAGAACTAAGTTCTCCCTCTGGTTGCTAAAAAAAAAAAGTGGTCCCCAAGAGTAGCAGCCCGTCCAACGCAACAACAATGACCACAACCGCACAGATAACAACCTCCTGAGTGAGTTGGAGCTACCCAGCCAGGCTCCAGGCGGAAAAGCAGCGCTAAGTGCGCGCGGGGGTCAGAATTAAAAAGGACCCCGAGGGCGAAGGCTGAGCCGAGCCGGGAGCGGGCTGTTCCTTGCAGCCTCTTTCTCGCCCGGCGGTCGGGCTGTCCGTCTGTCTGTCTGTGCACGACTAGCTGTCCCTCCAGCCGCTCGAAGTTTGACAAATCCCGGGCAGCGGGAGCGGATTTCCCGGAGTCTGCCTCCCCTCCTTTTCCCGCCCCGCGCGCGCCCCCCGCCCCAGAAATAATCCCACCAACTCTCGGCCCCGCGTGCAAACTTACGTTTGATCTGCCGGGGTTTGCTCTGCTTTCGCCGGGACATTTCGGCGGCGGCCGCTGCCCCCGGGGCTCCCGCGGTGCCCGCGGTCGGGGCTGCCGCTCCCTCGGCTCCCGCCGCCGCCGCCGCCGCCGCCGCCGGCCGGGCTCGGGCCGCCGCCGGCCGGACTCCAGGTGCTCCGGGCACGCGGGATTCCGGGCGCTGGGCTCCTCCGGGAGCCGCGGATCCACGTTTGGAGATGAGCAGGCAAATGACGAGGGAGAGAGAGAGAGGAGAGGAGAGGAGAGGGGGCAGAGAGTGTGACAGGAGGGAGGGGAGGGGGAGTGGGAGAGCGCCGGGGTGGGGGAGAAGGGGAATTTTCAAACGGAGGCACCGGGAGAGAGAAAGGGGGGAAGGGGGGGCGGGAAGGGAGTGCGAGCGCAGGGGAGAGGGGGAGCGAGGGGGCGGAAGGCGCGCGAGGAGGCGCGCTCGCTCTCCCCGCTCTGGGCGGCTCGCGGGGCACGGACGCCGCCGTTCCGGGCCGCGCCGCTCTCGCTCTGCCGCGGGAGGTGGCGAGGCGCGGGAGGGAAGGAGGGGCGCGCCGGGGCTGCGGGGAGGGGGGACCGTTCCATCAGCGGACGGAGGATTGGCTACATCCAAAGCCAGCCCGGATGCACACTAGGGCCCTGGCCTGGTCGCGTGGGGTGCGAGGGGAGCGCGGCGGGGGGCTGGGGGGGCGGATAGAAAGCGGCGTGGGGCGGGCTTGGCGAGGGGCCACCTTCTGCAGTTGTCGCCGCGGCAGCTCGGGGCGTTCGCCCAGACCACCCCCGCCTTCTCTTCCTGGCAACTTCTTTCAACAGCCCCCTCTCGGATGGAGCCCCCACCCCACCCCCCCTCAGCTCTCCTCTCTCACGCCTCGTCTGTCCGGCGGGGCACAAAGAAATCTCAGTCTCTCCATAAACTTTGAGTTTCCAGTTAATGCCGCCCCTCCCCTAGCCCCCACCCCGCCCTTCCAGCTCTTTTGGCAGGAAGGTTTAGGCCACTGGCAGAATCCTCTTCGAGAGCCAGCTGGTCACAAATGCCAACTGTGTGTCTTGGGGCCAGTTAAGTCCCTCTCATCTGCCCAGGCTCTCCGGAGACCGGTTCACGGCTCTCAAGGTTCCCCGGAGACGGCTGCGGACACGGACCATCCGTCCCCCACGCCCCCACCCCTCACTTGGCCCGCAAGGATGAGATGCTGAATGGCGTCCTAAAAGCGCTCTGTCTCACCTCGAGTTTTCATTCTAAGGTTGTTGGTAAAAATTCCGAATTTGGAGACAGGCAGATATTTTTCTCACATCAGAAAGGAGGACCATTAACTAGGTGGTTAACCCTTCTGGGAAACGAATCGTCTCTAATCAGGACACTAACTTTTCGAGGAAGTCTGTGGAAGTTCTGAAGTCCCACCCTAGCCCCATAATATTTCATTCTTTTAGTTCTTCTGCCACAGGGAAGCAGCCAGCGACTAATAAAAGATTTGATCTTGCCATAATTTCCCAAGCAGGTAAGACCCAATAACTATTTCATGGTTCTTTAGTTTTTAAAGTTTTGTTTCATTATTATTCAATTATTGTGTGTGTAGTATGTCGGAAACTGCAAGCCAAAAGAACACATTTTGAAGTGATTTGCATAGTTATTATTTTGGCCAAGTTAAGCTGCATGAGGCTAGCTTTAGTTTCTCATAGTTTCGTGTACACTGAGTTTTAAGTATATTCTCCCAGGTTGACTTGAAGGAGCCTCTATCTAAGAGACACTGGAACTGGCTGCTTTATGTAATCAGTATTTACTAATAAACTCCACTGCAGTTAACATGTATCCACCAGATACTGCCGACTTTTCCCCCCCAGGTTGTGAGATCATCCATTCTGATCTGAAATCGTGCCCCCCTTTGTTTGGTTGACTAACATCCCGGTGAGCCCCGCCAAACTCCACACGCTAAAAGGGTCTGGAGGTCAGCAGAGAGCCTGGGCTGATTGAGCATAATGCAGGCTGCTCCGCGTGCGGGAGGCACTGTAATCAGTGTCATTTATAACCCCATCAGGACATCTTCTGGAAGGTGTAAAGAGTTGCCCTGTGAAAGGTATGGCTGAGAGAATCTTAATACAGAGCTGAAGACCAATTGCGAATGTTATTACATTACCATTAGCACTATTACCATAGAGGTTGTAAGAATACATGGTTCTTGGCAGTGGAAACGCACTGACAAAGTCCCTCCCTTGAAGAACCAACAAATTAAAGTCGTAAGTACCATGAAAAGCAGGGTTATTTGTGTTTGTATTGTGGAATGAATAAGCAGACAGAACTACAGATTTTTGCCTCCTTAATTTCCAATTCATTACAATTAAATTGGTATACCTAGAACTGAATTATTATATATTCTGCCTTCTAAAGACTTTTTACAAAACTGGCTGACTTTTTTTTATATCGCCCAAAAGGAATGCCCATTGGAATAAGATACCATAACAGTTAGTGTTTCCTTTGGCATTTGAAATGGTTAAATATGCAAAGCAGAAGAGAAACAAATAAATCTCAACTAAATACTCACTTTAAAAGCTGAAAGGAGCAAAAGTCAGAGAATTCAAGACAAGATTGATAAGATAACCTGATTACAGTATTAGAAATAAAGAGAGCTCATCTAAATTTATAAATAGATATATTAGTATAGTCAACATGAATGAATTAAACTAAGGAATACTGTTACATTTTGTGTTTTCTCATCATTTTAATGAGAATGTTAATGATATTTAAAGTTTAATTTTTCTTTTTCTCATTTAATTCACTAAGGTTATAAAATAAAATGACAGCAAAACCTATAAGCAATTATCTCTGTCCAAATGGATATAGCAGCTCCAAACCACAGCTACATGACTATCAAACAATGATTATGAAAACCACAATTGAGAAAAGCATCAGAGAATGATATTGCAAAACCACAGCAACAAATGTGTCTGCGATATTGAAAACCACAATTCACAACTAATACCCTGTGTATTGCAAATTACTATTTAACTATAAATGTGAAAATGTATAAGTAACAGCACAAAATAATTTCTCATTTACTTAAAAATGAATTATTCATTTTCTAGACTCACTGATTTCATCTCTGCATAATGGTTCATTTTGAAAAGTTTCTTTTTTCAAAGACAAATCATTTTAAATCACATAAGTAAGTTACTTTAAAAGCAGAAAATATGCAACTTTTAATAACATTTCCTCAAATGTTAAAAGAATTGATCTGAAACCCATCTGAAATAAAGAAACATCTACCTCAGTCTAGCTTTCTTCATAAAATTTTTCAGGAGCAAAAAGGATTGGAGTGGAAACTGTTTAGAGAAAAAGAAAAAAAAAAAAGCTTCAAGTATCTATTACACCTTCAACGAGAACATAATTGTATTTCCTTAAATCATCATTTTAGCTAGAAAATATACATCTGACAATAATGTAGGTTGCCAATACCAAAACTACTTTAATATGCAAACCAAATGTTTATTCACAAGTGAATAAAAGAATATTATTTATAAATTTATAGAGTTTCCAGATTTAGCAAATTAAAATACAGGTAGCCCAGTTAAATTTTAATTTCAAATAGGCAACAATAGATTTTTTAGGGTAAGTATGTTCCATGTAATGTTTGGTACATACTTATCCTAAAAAATAATCATTGCTTAACTGATAGTCATATTTAACTGGGCATTCTGTATTTTATCTGGCAAACTTACAAGTTTTCACAAATTTATGGTTTTTTATAATATTCTTTATAGAAAGGTAGGGAAACCCTACAGTATTTCCTGTAGATATAGATATACTTTATTCTTGAACATCATATTATTTAGGGAAGGTAATGCAGAAGAAGTAAATTTCTATAAAAAAATCCTCTATTTGGCACAGTACCGAAAGGTGCTGTCCATGTAAATGGATTGCATTCATGTCTGTCTCACTCTTGCATTTGTTTTTAAAATGTGTTTTTTTCCTCTGAGGGATCAACAAATTGATAAAGCAACCTCCCAGCCCACATCTTATTTGGCAGCAAGCTGCCTCCTTTATTATGGGAATAAACAATATTCAAAAGCTTCAGAAAGACTTAATTTTTTGCCCTTGTATCCTCACCAGAAATTGAATACAGTTTATCTGCCTTGATTTAAGATTGTGACACTGAATTGAACAAGAATGCAGTGTGAAAATAGTGTTTAGTGTTTGTGTATCTTTGTAATTTCAGCAGTTTAAAAATAAAAATCAACAAATTCATCTAAATGGCATTCCTATGTTGTAACTATGAAAAGGACTGTCTGTTTACTCGCTAAGGCGCCAAGAGCTTTGAAAACATTCAGTCAATCTAGATCCAAGGGTTAACTTGGTCTTTGTGTAGACGGTCAATTCACTTGATAGAAGTATATATGTACAAAAATTTACTAAAGGGCAGGTCTATTTAATTAATGAATTCATTGAATTTTCAAAAAAAATCTGTGAAAAAGATCTCTGAACCCATATGGGTTAAGAATGGCTATTCTCTTCATGTGTAAATTTTTATGATGCACTGAAAAATATGAATGATTTAAGTTTTTATTCTTTGCAATCGGCCTTTATGTCCAAATTACTATTCTAATAGAGGAAAATCATAGGATGAACTCTATTACAAAAAAAAAATGTATTTGTTGCTAAGTCTGCATAACACAACTCCAATTACAAAATAAATACTGAAAGAGTAATGCCTTAATTTTAGTAAACATCTGTTGACTTTGCCTCCCTAGTATCGATTCCTTCTCCTCCTGGTAATAGTGCTGTGACGTCTTTTGAAGAACCACTCTTCCAGACCTTCTCTTTGGTCATGTGATGCTAGTGTGCCCTTCCCCAGCGCCCCAATCCCTGACCAGTCAGAATATTTCGTTTGTACTGATTCAAATTGTTTCTATGGGAGTCAGCCCTGCCTGGAACTTGACCCTAAAACCACTGAGGAAAGGGTGCTGTTATTCTGCTGGGATTGCTATACTGGAAGAATGTTGTTGCTGTTGTTCTTTAGCTCCTAAGTCATGTCCAACTTGTCTATGACCCCATGAACTGTAGCCCACCAGCCTCCATGTCTCAGAGATAAAGAACCTGCCTGCCAAGCAGGAGATGCAGGTTCAATCCCTGTGTCAGGAAGGTTCCTGAAGAAGGAAATGGCAACCCATTCCACTATTCTTGCCTGGGAAATCCCTATGGACCCTGGAAGAATGCAAATTTAATATTGCTTTTGGCCATCCTCGATGGAAGAATATGTTTTAGATAACTAATTCTGTCTTATCTTGTCTCAGGATCTGATTTTTGGGAAATCCAAGCCAAGACACCCATCAACATTCCAATATTACTTTTTTTTTTTTTTTTGGTTCTATCCGTATTACCTATTCATCTACATAGACGTTAGAGTCTTGGTCATTTCCATTATATTGTATCTTTATATGTTTAACTAGGCTAATCTCTCTACACCTTTGTAGTCCTAGTGTAGATACCATTTTTCACAGAAAGACTTCCCTGACTTCCCAAGTCTGAGTCAGATACCTCTTCTCAGTTAGCTTCACAACCTTTTTTGACCATCACTTGTTGCATTGTATTATACTGGCAGTTTAATTACATATAAATTAAATCCTCACCAGCCCCCTCCCTATCCTAATACACCTAACTAGATAGGTGTATTTCAGAATTTCAGAAAAAAAGAAATTCGTAAGTTTTAAATCGGGTGCCATTGTGAGTAGCATGGTGAAATCTCATACCAACCCACTTCACCAGCTGTGAGGGCAAGAAATACATCTGCCTTCAGAACTGCATCCCCATGCTGGACACACAAAAGGTCTTAACATGATTACTGAAAGAAGAAGCAAGGTTAGGATTATCTCGTTTTATCTGGGCACTCTTACAGTCCCAGTCTGCATCCACATATGCACAGGGGCAACGAGTGGCTGCCATGTTTGTGCAACATGACTCCGTGTTCCTGATTACAGATGCTTGGACCAAAGGGAGTACCTGCCTCAAATATGAGCAGTCAAATTTCTCCCTCAGGGATCTAGAGTTAGTATCAAGAGTTTCATCTTTACAAGGGCTAGTTTCTTAAATGAATGAAAAATGAAATGAATGGTGAATTTCATAATGAATGAAATTATGGCATGGTTACCACCAATGTGAACGGAGTAACAGCAATAGATGCCAGTAGACAGAAAAAGAAAGAAAATAAACAGTAAGAGAACTGGGAATATGAAATGGTATTCCATGTTCTGTTCCAGTCCCTTCATAGACTTCTGCCCTTGACATCACTGAGATACTTATGTCTCCTTAAAATAAATTCCTCCCCATCTTTCTTTTTAAAGTTATTTTTGGCCTATATTTGCATTAGTTGTTTCCTGTTACATTCAAGCCAAAAGACAAAATTAGTAATCCACGACTTTAGTTTGCTTAACTATTCAATAGCCCTCTTTATCCACAGTTTTACCCTGTGGTTTGTTACCAGTGGCCAGCCATGATCCCAAAATATTAAATGGAAAATTTCAGAAAAAAAGGAAATTCATAAGTTTTAAATTGGGTACCATTGTGAGTAGCATGGTGAAATCTCGTACCAACCCACTTCATTCCTCCCCCTCCACCCCCACCATATGAATCATCCTTTTGTTCAGAGAATCTCACCCAATTTAGTCACTTAGTAATCATCTTAGTTATCGAATCAAATGCTGCAGTATCAAGGTGCTTGTGTTCAAGTCACCCTTATTTTTGTTAATACTGGCTCCAAAGGGCAAGAATAGTGATGCTCAAAGTCAGATGTGCCAAAGAGAAGCTTTAAAGTGCTTCCTTTAGGTGAAATGATGAAAGTTCTCAATTTAATGAAGAAAAAAAAATTGTATGCTAAGATTGCTAAGACCTCCAATAAGAAGGAATCCTCTATCCCTAAACTGTGAAAAAAGAAAAAGAAATTCATATTAGTTTTTCTGTTGCACCTCAAACTGAAATGTTATGACCAGAGCGCAGGGTCAGTGCTTAGTTATGATAGAAAAAGCTCTGTATTTGTGCACTAAGATATTTTGAGAGAGAGACACCACATTCACATAGCTTTTATTACTGTATATTATAATCATTCGGTTTCATTTTTATTGTTGTTAATCTCTTGCTGTGCCTAGTTTATAAATAAATTTTATTATAGCTATGTATGTATAGGAAAGTGCTTCCTTGGTGGCTCAGCTGGTAAAGAATCTGCCTGCAATGCAGGAGACCTGGGTTCAATCCCTGGGTCTGGAAGATCCCCTGAAGAAGGGGATGGGTATGTATTCCAGTATTCTTACCTGGAGAATTTCATGGATAGAGGAGCCTGGCATGCTACAGTCCGTGTGATCACAAAGAGTTGGACACGACTGAGTGACTAACATGCACATGTATATGAAAGAGCAGTATATATAGAGCTCTGTAGTATCAGAAGTTTCAGGCATTCACTGGGGGCTTGGAGTATATCCCCCACAGATAAGGGGGGACCACTGTATTTAGAAATAGCAAACTAACTGAATTTTCTATTTTCCTACAGAAAGTATTGTATATGAAAGTATTGTATTAGTCTGAGTTCTTCAGAGAAACAAACCAATAATATGTACACGGAGAGATGATAGGAAATTGACTCACAGTAGCAGAGGCTGAGAAGTTCCTGAATTTTCAGTTGACCAGGCAGAGTCTGAATTTGAATGTCTGAGAACCAGGCGAGCTGATGGTAAAAGTTCCAGTCAGAGTACTCTCTGAGGGTAGGAGGAGACCCATGTCCCAGCTGGGAAACCATCAGGCAGAAAGGGAATTCTCACTTACTCTGCCTTTTTGTTCTAATCAGTTCATCAATGGATTGGTCAAGGCCTACCCATGTTGAGGAGGGCAATCTGCTTTACTCAGCCTGCCAACTCAAATGCTAATCTCATCTGAAAACACACTCACAGACACATCCAGATTTTTTTTTTTTTTTTTAACTAACTCTCTGGGCAATCAGTGGCCCAGTCAAGTTGGCACAAAAAATTAACCATCATCAACACTTTCAATGATGTTTTTCCCAAAGCAACTTTGAAATAGCAAAGAACATTCTTAGAAATGTTAAGTGGGAAATCTACAATTTTCATGTAGATAAATAAGGATGTTATCAATTACTGATTTGGGGCATTCACTTCAACCAAGGGTAAATCTTGGAGAAAAGGTAGTGTTTTCAAATTCAGTGTTCCTGGAGGGCGTGATGACTGATTGACATGCCCATCTATAAGCTTCCTGATTACATCTATTTTGTCCCCAGATGTCTGATTTTATTTTCAACTTTACTTTGCCACATTTGAATAACCATCTAACAGATTACCTTGCACATAAATTTTATGAATGTTGCTATAATTTGCATGAATTATGTTTATACTTCTGTGGTAGATTTTATTTTCCAACCTATAACTTTTGCCATAAATTCCTAAATGCAAAAGAAGAAATTAAACAGCTTCTTGAGAACATTTGCTATGTGTATAGACTTAATCAGATCACTTATCTTTGCTTTTATCTACTTGTCAAAGTGTATTAAAATAATGCATTAGGAGTGGATTTAGGGTGAACTGAAGATGTAGGATTATGAATAACCATGCTAGGGCATACTGATAATGAAATCATCTAAAAGAAGCTGAAAAGGATAATTATATCACTTTTAAAATGCATCTTATAATAAAAATTAAACTATACGACTAATATACTCCTTTAAAAATTATTTTTATTTTGATTAAACAAATAGATGTACATAGCTTTAAGGGTCAAATAGATTTTCAAGGCTTATAATAAAAATTAGCAGTCGCTTTTCCTATTTAACAGCCCAGTGACAATTCCTGCTCTCAAAGGTATAATCACTGTCACATCTTTTTAGCTAATTTTCCTGATGCTCATTTCATATTTCTAAATAACATGCTTTACTACTTTAAACAATTATTAGTTTAGATATTATTGAATATATCACCATCTACTATAAAGTTATGAAGATATAATGGCTTTATATATCCATAACACACATTATTCAAATATTTTAGTAATTCAAAAGTTTATATTTTATTAACAGTCTATATAGGCTATGATGATTGTGTTTTCTTTTGATCTCTTTGTTTTTCCTGGTTAATAATTACTTTCTTTGTCATTTTCTCAGTTTTCCATGACCTATCACTACTTTATCCCCAAATTATTAGCCAATGTAATACTGTCCAGTATGTTATTACATCAGTACATTCAAAGATATTAATTAGCAGGTCATTTTCTGCCCCTGCATGCAGGTGTCCTTGTAATCTTTCATCCTTTTGCTCAATTCTAGACTAATTGCTTTCTGTGACTAAAACTTCCTTTTCATCATCCCCTGAGAATTCTCTTAATTTTGTCATGTATTATATTCTAGATTTCTTGAATACTGTGTAGTCCTCTTTCATGGTTTATTGCCCCCCTTTTTTCTCTTTCTTTCTTTCTCTCCCTGTCTCCCCCCTCCCTCCCTTCCTTGCTTTCATTTTTCTTTATTTTTCTTTTTGTTGTTGATTTTGAATAAAATTTCATGTAGCTTCCTGAGACAATTTATATACAAGGTATGTTTTTTAAGATTTTTGCAAGACTAAATAATTTCTTTTTTAAATTCTACTCTCATACATGACATATACGGGCTTCCCAGGTAGTTCCTAGTGGTAAAGAACTCCCCGGCCATTGCAGGAGACTTAAGAGACTCAAATTCGATCCCTGGGTCAGGATGATCCCATGGAGAGGGTAATGGCTACTCTTACCTGTATTCTTGCCTGGAGAACTGTATGGACAGAGGAACCTGGTGGGCGATAGTCCATGGGGTCACAGAGAGTCGGGTACAACTGAAGCAACATAGCATACATGACATATAGATTGAGAGATTGTAGAATTCTAAGGTGCAAATTATTTTCCATGAATTTTTTTCTTTTATTTTTCCAGTTTTATTGAAATATAATTTATATATCACTTTATATAATTTTAGAAGTATAATATGATTTGATATACATATATTGTTTAATATATAACATGGAGTACATAATCTAATATATATATATATACATAATGTATGTATAAATATATAACATATATCATTAAATATATACCAAGGGCTTCCCTGGTAGCTCACCTACTAAAGAATCCACCTGCAATGCAGGGGACCCAGTTTTGGTCCCTGGGTCAGGAAGATCCCCTGGAGAAGGGAATGGCTACCCATTCCAGTATTCTTGCCTGAAGAATTCCATGGACAGAGGAGCCTGGCAGGCTACAGTCTGTGGGGTTGCAAAGAGTCGTACAAGACTGAGCGACTTTTAATAGAACAGATTGTTAAATGATTATCACAATGGAGTTAGTTAACACCACCATCATCTCACATAATTTGTGTGTTTATGTTTCTATGTGGTGAGAACATTTTAAGATTTATTTTTAGCAACTTTCAAATATGGTATGCGCTGCTGCTAAGTCGCTTCAGTCGTGTCCGACTCTGTGCGACCCCATGGACAGCAGCCCATGAGGCTCCTCTGTCCACGGGATTTTCTGGGCAGGAATACTGGAGCGGGTTGCCATTTCCTTCTCTGCAAATATGGTATAGAATATTGTTAACTACAGTTAGCATGCTGTACATTAAATCCTCAGGACTTACTGTATGATTGGAAATTTCTACCCTGGAACCAGCATCTCCTCATCTCCTCCACTCCCTACCTGTGGCAAACACCATTCTGCTCTGAGCTTAGCATTTTAAATTTCCACATATAAGTAATATCATACAGTGTTTGCATTTTTCTGTCTGACTTATTTCACTTAGCATAATGCTCTCAAGTTTCATACATGTCTCAACTGGAAGGATTTCTTTCTTTCTCAGGTTGAGTAATATTCATAACTGAATATTCTTAACTCATTAATTCACCAGTAGACAGACACTTATATTGTTTTTATATCTTGGCTATTGGGAATAGTGTGGCAATGAACATGGAATGTGTATATTTAAGATCCTTATTTTATTTCCTTTGAATATATACCCAGAAGTGGGATTGCTGTGTTACATGGTAGTCTTATTTTTAATTTTTTGAGGAACCTTCATACTGCTTTCCATATTTCCATTTTACATTTGCAATTTACATTTTCATCTGTAGTATACAAGGATTCCCTTTTCTCCACATCTTTACCAACATTGTTTAGTCTCTTGTCTTTTTTATACAGCCGTTCTAACAGTGAAGTGTTATCTCGTGGTTTTGATTTTCGTTTCCTTGATGATTAGTCATGTTAAGAATCTTTTCAAGTGCTTTTCCCTACGTCATTGAAAAAATGTCTGCTCATGTCATCTGTCCATTTTTTATTTGATTTTTTTTATGCCACTGAGTTGTAAGGGTTCCTTGTATTTTTCATTATTAACCCCTTATCAGATTGATGTTTTGCAAATAATTTCTTCTGTTCTGTATGTTGCCTTTTCATTTTATTGATCATTTCTTTTGCTGTGCAAAAGCTTTTTAGTTTGATGTATTTCAGTTTATTTATTTTTATTTTTGTTACTTGTGCATTTGGTGACATATCCAAATGATTGTTGCCAAGACCAATATCCAGGACCTTTCCCCTGTTTTCTCCTAATAGTTTCACTGTTTCAGATCTTATATTTAAGTCTATATTTCAAATTAATTTTTTTAAGTGGTGTAGAAAAGGGGCCAGTTTCATTCTTTTGCATGTGATTGTACACTTCTCAGTACCATTTATAGAAGAGACTGTCTTTTCTCCATTGAGTATCTCTTGTAAAATATTAGTTGAAGCTAAATATGAGAATTTATTTCTGAGCTCTAGATTCCATTCTATTGGTTTCTATGTATTTTTGTGTCAGTACCATATTGTTTTGATTCCAGTAGCTTTCAAATATAGTTTAAAATCAGGAAGTGTGATCTTTCACCCTTGTTGTTTTTTCTCAGAAATGCTTTGGGTGTCTGGGGTCTTTTGTGCCTCCATATGAATTTTAGAATTATTTTTCTTTTTTAGTGAAAAATGTCATTGGAATTTTTATGAGTTGCACTGACTCTATAGATGGCTTTCAATAGTATGGATATTATTAAAATATCAATTCCTCAAATTCATAATCATGGGATAACTTTCCATCTATTTTTGTCTTCAATTTCTTGTATCAATGTCTTATAAACATCAGAATGAAGATATTGGTTAAATTTATTCCTAAGTGTTTTTTAGATGCTATTTTAAATGGCATTGTTCTCTTATGGCCTTTTTCAGATGGTTCATTGTTAGTGTTTAGAAACACAGTTGACTTTTGTATATTACTTTTATGTACTAGAACTTTACTGAATTCATTTAAATTGGGTCTAACAGTTTTTGGTGGACCCTTTGGTATTTTTCTAAATATAAGATCATATCACCTGGAAACAGGGCAATTTAACTTCTCTTCCTTACTGATTTGGTTGTCTTTTGTTTTCTTCCCTAATTATTCTGGTTAGGACTTTCAATATGTTGAATAGGAGTATTAACAGTGGGGATCCTTGTCTTATTCTTGATATTGGAGAAAAAGCTTTTAACCTTTCACCATTGAGTATGATGCTATTTTGGGGCTTGTCATATATGGACTTTATTATATTGAGGTGTGTTCCTTCTATATTCAATTTCTGGAGTGTTTATCATGAAAGAATACTGAATTTTTTCAATTTTTTTTTCTGCATCTATTGAGATGTTCATATAATTTTAGTCTTGCATTCTATCAGTGTGGTGAATCACATTGATTAATTTGTGTATGTTGAACCATCCTTGAATCCCATCCTTGAATAAATTACATTTTTTCACAGTGTATGATTCTGTTAGTGTGTTACTCAATTTGGTTTGCTAATACATTGTTGACAATGTTTACATCTATATTCATGTGAAATATCAGTCTGCAGTTTTCTTATAGTATCCTTATATGACTTATATGTCAGAATAATGCTGGTCTTGTAAAACAAGTTTGGAAAATCTCACCTCCTTTTTAGTTTTTCTGAAGAGTTAATGTTAATTTAATTAACATTAAATTAACAGAAATGTTAATTTCCATATTTGTGAATTTTCCAGGTTTTATGTTGTTATTGATTTCTAGTTTCATCCCATTGGGATAAAAAGATACTTGGTATAAATTCAATCTTCTTAAAGAAATGATTGGTAATAGTTCTTCTTTAAATATTGAATAGAATTCACCAGTGAAGCCATCTCATCCTGGGCTTTTTTTGTTGTTGTTTGTTTGTTTGGAGATTTTTGATTATGTGATCTCCTGACTAGTAATTGGCCTGTTCGTATTTTCAATATCTTTATGATTCAGACTTGGTAGGTTGTATGTATCTAGGCATGTATTCATTACTTTTAGGTTAACCAACTTACTGGCATATGATTATTTACAAGTAGTCGCTTATGATCTTTTCCTTTTCTGTGATATCATTTGTAATGTGTCCTTTTTCATCTCTGATTTTGTTTGAATCTTCTCTCTTTTTTCTTAGTCCTTATTATTTCCTTTCTGTTGCTAACATTGGGCTTAGTTTATTCTTCCTTTTCTAATTCCTATGTAAAGTTAAGTTTTTATTTGAGATCTTTTTTTGAGTGTAATATAGAAGTTTACCACTGTGAACTTTCTTGTTAGTACTGCTTTTGCTGCATCCTAAAAGTTTTGGCATGTTGACTTTCCACTTTTGTTTGTTTTAAAGTATTTTTTATTTCACTTTAGATTTCTTTATCCATGGATTGTTTAGAAGTGGTACTTTCCATAGTTGTGAATATTCTAGTTTTTCTGTTGTTATTGATTTCTAGTTTCATTCCATTGTGCTCAAAGAGATACTTGATATAATTTCAATCTTCTTAAATTTGCTAAGACTTTTTTTTTTACTTAACATATGATCTATTCTGGAGAATTTTATGTGCACTTGAGAATAATGTGTATTCTACAAATATTACATGCAATATTCTATGACTGTTAAGTCCATTTCATATAAAATATAATTCAAGTGCAGCATTCCCTTATTGATTTTCTATCTGAATGATCTATCCATTGTTGAAAGTGGGTATTGATGTCCCTTGATATTCTACTATTTTTTTCTGTTGTCTAGTTCTCCCTTCATATCTGCTAATATATGCTTAGTATGTTTAGATCCTCTTACATTAGGTGCACATGTGTTTATGATTGTTATAGACTCTTGATGCATTGACCCTATTTATCATTATATAGTAAGCTCCCTTTTTCTCTTATTACAGTTTTTTTTTTTTACTTAAATTGATTTTTAAATTTTGATTAAATTAATCATCCCTCTATGCCTTTTGATTAGAGAATTTAATCCATTTACATTTAAAGTAATTACTGATAAGTAGGGTGGTAAAGAATCCACCTGCCAATGCAGGAGATGCAGGAGACACAGGTTTTGTCCCTGGGTCAGAACAATCCCCTGGAGTAGGAAATGGCAACCCACTCCAGAATTCTTGCCTTGAAAATTCCACGGACAGAGGAGTCTGGTGAGTTACAGTCCATGGGGTCCCAAAGAGTTGGACATGACTGCAACTGAGCACACACACAAAGATGTTACTAATGCCATACTATTGTTTTCTGGCTTTTATGTGTTTCCCTCTTTCTTTCTTTCTGTTTTTCTTTGTGAACTGATGATTTTCCATAGTGGTATGATTTGACTTCCTTCTCGTTGCTTTTTGTATATCTAGTATAGTTGTTTGTTTTGTGGTCGCCATTGCATTTATATAAAACATTTTATAGATATAATGGTGTTTTAACTAATAAATTAAGTTTTATTGCATATGATAATTCTGACTTTTTATTCTCCCTTATTGATTTTTTGATGTCACAATTTACCTCTTTTTATTTTGTGTATTTGTTAGCAATTTAGAGTAGCTAAAGTTATTTTTAAAATTCCTGACCCTTAATCTTTATCCTATAGTTTAATGACTAACTCATCATAAAATTACAGAAATAGAGTTTTATAATCTGACCATATACTTGCCTTTACCAGTGTTGTATATCTTCATATGTTTTCATGTTAATAACTAGAGTTCTTTTATTTTAGCTTGAAGAACTCCTTTCAGCATTTCATTAAAGCAAGTCTAGTGATGATGAACTTTCTTAGCTTTTGTTTGTCTATGAATGGCTTTATCTCTCTTTCATTTCTTAAGGACAATTTTGCAAGATAAAGTACTCTTGATTGGAAGTTTTTTTTTTCTTTCAATATTTTGAATAAATTATTCCACTGCCTCCTAGTCTGTAAGCTTTCTGCTGATAAATCCTCTGATATGCTTAAGGAGTTTCCTTTGTAAGTAATAAGCTTCTTTTCTCTTTCTTCTAATATTCTCTCTTTATCTTTGATTTTAGATTTTTTATTATAATTATAATGTGTCTTGAAGAAGATATTTTGAGTTGACTTTGTTTGGGCACCTATGATCTTAAAGAACATGAGTGGCCAAATCTTTCCCCAGTTTTTAGAAAGTTTTCTATAATTATTTTTTAAAATAAGTTTTCTATTCTCTTTTCCTATCCTTCAGGAACTCCAGTAATTTGCAAATTGGTTCATTTGATTGTATACCAGAGATCACACAAACTTTCTTCACTTTTTTATTATTACTTTTTCTTTGTTCTCTGAATGGATAGTTTCAAAGGTTCTGTCTTCTATTTCTTAGGTTCTTTATTTTACTTAATTCATTTTGTTGCTGATACCCTCCATTGCATTTTTTGTTTCATTCATTGCATTCTTTACCTCACTAGTTTTATTTTATGATTCTTTTGAATGATTTCTAACTCTATTCAACTTTTCATTTTGTTTATAATTTGTTTACCTGGCTTATTGAATTGTGTCTCTCTATTTTCTTATAGCTCAGTGAGCTTTCACAAGCAGTTATTTTTCATTTTTTATTAGGCAATTTGCAGCTCTCTATGTCTTTTGGGTTATTATAATACATTTGGATTATTATAATATGTTTGTGGTGTCATATTTCCTTGATTTTTCATACTCCTTGAAGTCTTAACATTGTTGACTTCACATTTTAATTAGTGGTCACATCCTCCAATCTTTACTGGCTGACTTTAGAAAAAAATTACCTTCTTTTATGCCTACTAGGGTTTCTGAGGTTTTCTTGGACATTCTTTGGATATTCTTGCTCCACACTTCTTGCTCCCTCTTGTGGCAGAATTATTAACCTTATGTGCTTTCTCTTTATCCTGCTGCACAGAGGGCCAATTACTGACAAACTCCTTTTTGCTTACTCAAAGGCAGTATTAAACGTGTTAAATATTTGAGTTTGTGGTCACTTCCTCACCCACCGATTCTGTTCAGCTTTCTGCACATGCTCACTGACTGTCTGATGAAACTTGTTCTTGCCACCACCAGGAGCTGTGCAGGGAGTTGGTCACGGAGTTGAGGTGTTTTGGCTGCAGTGCAGCGTGCTGTGGGTGCCTGTATGTCAGTTACATGGATCCACGGGTGAGGCACCCCAGTGACTATGAACTGGGTTTCTTGTTGGAGTCCATGATGCAGTTTAGTAGGATCCATGTTCCTCTCATGCATTCCTGGATGCTGTTCTCCTAGCTGTTTGCTATCTCTCAGTCCTACAGCTTATAACTCAGTCCTCCAGATAAGAGTGAGAGAGAAATCGGCCTCTGGAAGCATACCACAGAGCTCAGAGAGTTAGTCACTTACTCATGTTCATATTTTCTTCCAAAGGAGAAATCACAGACTGAAAACCACTTTCTTGAAACTGAACTATGTGATATGGTGGGAGTGGGGTGGGTAGGGGGGGATGATGTGGCAAACTCAAGCTGTTCCCTTCACCTTCTTCAATTTGTCCATTCTCAGATTTTTCGCTCTAATAATGGGTTGGAACTTCTCTACTGGACTCCTGAACTTCCACAGAAACTCTTTCATCCGTGAATGATTGTCTAGTCTGTGTTCTCCGGGTCTCCTGGTCTGTGAACAAGAAGTCCCAGAGCCGGTTCATGGGCCACTGCAGGATCCACAGCCAGAAGCAAAGTCTGTTTGCTTACTACCCTATGCATAAGTGGTCAAGACTTTTCCTGGGTACCTTGGTATGGTGGTGTTGGATCCCAACACTTCCACAAAAGCACTTTTTCCTGTAATGGTGGCCAAATAATTGTTGATGGAGGGATTCCACAAAGGATAAATTATTCAACCTTCTAACTAACATTACTCACCTCCTTCAATTTTTGAATACAGTGCTTGATTGGCATCTATTTCCAGTGTTGCTCTGAGAAGTCTGACACTATTGTGATTCCTTATCCACTGAATGTAGCCTGCTTTCTTCCCCCAGTCACTCCCTAAATGCTTTCAAGACCTTCTCTTTACCCTCGGCCTTCTGAAATTTAGTAATGTGAGAATATGTCTCCCCATCTTTCCAGGTACTGAGCTGGGTACTTATTGAGCCATTTTAGTCTAGAAACCTGTGGTTTGCCATCGGTTCTGATAAGTTTCCTTGTATTATGTCTTTCTTTGGATTAATTGTTATCTTGGGCCTCCTTGAATGGATACTAGTTTTCCTTCACTTCTTTCTTTTTTACTTTCTGGAAAATTTCTTTAGTTTGTTCTTCTGAATCTTCACTGCAATTTTTATTTATGTGATGATGTTTTAATATTTAAACTTCTTTTTTGTTTTCTAAAGGGTCTTTTTCAACATCCTGTTTTTTCTTCTCTTTTTCTCTCTGTTGCCAGTAATTATAGATTTTATTTTTTGAAGATTTCTTTAGTTCCCTGAAACTTGTCTGTTTCTTCAGTGTTTACCTTTTTCTTTCATATTAGGATTTTTCCATATACCTTTGGTTATTCTTGGTTTTCTCTTTCTAATACTTTTGACACACTAAAACCTTTATTGGAAGTTTGTGCCTATGGATAGAATGGAGTTTGGGTGGTGCTTGTCAAAGGGTAGACTTTGGGTGATAGAGCAGGGATCTTGATGACGAAGGTTCCTGTCCATACTTCTAAGTATGTTTATCTTGAGTTCAACACAGAATTCATCTTGAGAAACTTTTCTTGAGTTTCTCCCAGAAGAAAAATTATTCAGTCCTTAGTCAGAGAAGAGCTTTAATATCTCATGGCTCAGTGTGTAGACTTTCATTTAATCTCTCCTTCAGATATAGTGTTCACACCTTTGGTTAATATCACCAAATACAAAATCTCTCTGGGTTTACTCTCTAATGAGTAAGTCTCAGCTTTCAGTAAGATATGGTGATGTTGACATCTGGCTGTGTGGTATAGGAGGAAGTTTAGAGGTATCTAACCTTACACAAACCAATCCTTGTATTTTCAATTGCACCTGCATCTCACTTTCAGGGATATCTGTTATTTCTATCCCATACTTTTTCTTTTCTTTTCACTCTCTCTTTTATGAAGTAGGTCCTTAAATATCCTCTTCATAATGTATACACATGAAATAAAACTGCTGAATCTGTATATGAAGATGTATTTATTTTTCTCTCATCCTCAGTTGATAGTTTAGCTGGGAATATAATTTTAGGTTTAAAAATCATGTTTTTTCCCCCAACATATTTGGGAAGGCATCACTCTATTGTCTTCTAGTGTTCTGTATTGTTGGTTGAAAATCTGATACTTATCAGAAAACTTTGTATGTTATCTATTCCTTATTTGTTGATGCTTATATTATTTTCCCATTAACATGCTCTTCTGGAATTTTACACTTACATACTATTCAACACTATGAATTTCAACCCAGCAGTAAGTTTTCCTCTGACATCCCTAACAGAAGCCTGGTTTCATTGAGATAACTCCTCCTCCTCTCTACACAGACCTTGTGATTCAATTAAACTTGCTTCATTTCTACTCTAGGAATGATCTTTAATTAATTCTAATCTTGTAATACGATCTCATCTCCCTTGTTAGTGATTGTTTTAGGAACAGGCAAGGGACCCAATTCTGGAAAAAGGGAGAGTTGCTGGAGGCTTTTGGGAGAATCCTTTATCGCTCTTAAGAGAGTATTCTTGGGAGCGTGTTTCTTTCTCTCCTTTTGGAAATAGAAAAGGAAGAATATTGCATCATTTGCTTCTGTCATTCATTTATGACAATGAGGTAGGCTATCTCTAAAACAAAGCTAACCCACAGAGGAGAATCGCATTCAAATAAAGCTGAAGCCTGATCATACTAGGCTTGGCATCTTCTTTGCTTTTAGAGTCCCTGTTATATGAGCTAATAAGATTACTGATTGTTTAAGACAGTTTCTATTGGTTTTTTGTTACTCAAAACTGAAAGTGTCTTAAGTAAGTTGTAGAAAAGCATTTCATCTTTCATTCTTGAGTCACAGAGACTGAAGAGTGGGATATGAGGATAGGGAATAGGATTATCATCCTGTACTGTAGTTCAAGAGTCAGACCTTCAGTTTAGCCAGTAGCATCACTTCCACTTTCTTTGCACCTGACACTTCTAAACCTTATGCCTCTTTAAGTGTCATATACAACATGATATTGTCATCGGGTCTAGAGACAGAGTACAGAGCTCTGCCACTTTTTATCTAGGTAATAGTTGCATGTTATTAAATGTCTTTGTGTTTTAGTTTACTCATATTTAAAATGAATATATAATGGTATCTACTGCAGAGAGAATAGTTGTATTAAATGAGCTATCATGTGTAAAGTGTTTGGCATATAGAAAGTGCTGTTTAATTGTTTGCTTCTGCCAAATCACTCCACATTTTTTCGCCTCTTCATTTTTAGCAACAGTACCTTAATCAGTTCAAGATGTTCAGTTAACAGTACTAATTTTCTGAGATTACATTCTAGCTAGATTTGGCTGTATAATGCAGTTCAGACCAATACAACACAAGCAAAAAACTACTGGATGAGGCTTTGAAAGAACCTGCCGAAATGTTTTTGCTCAACAGCCAGAATGTATCTTTTCTTCTTGCCTCACCCCCTATTTTGTATTTGGAATGGGACATGATACTTGGATATACAAGAGCTATCTTGCCATCATAGGAAGAAAATCCACACACTTGAAGGAAAGAAGACCCAATGCTCACAAGTTCCCTTAGCAGCATATCCACCTTGAAGTACTATAGAATTCTTACTCTATGAGGAGGAAAACACCTGTTTTGTTAAGCACTGAACTGGGGTTTCTGTTACATGCAGCCAAAGGCAGTCCTGACTTCTACCCGTGGGATCTTCCAGGTGGGGTGGTATACTCTTCTAGCCTTTTGAAATCTTGGTTTTAAGGAAGTTATTTTCTCATTCTGCTTTGTATGTCAATAGATTTCCATTCTCTTTTCACATTTTAGATTTTGTTTCATTATCTGCAAGTAATTTCATTAACTTCTTCCATCCTCCTTACCTTTAAGGTTTACTCCTTTTTTATCCTTGTATTTTCTTCTCTAGAGGGAAGGAAAATAAAAACAGTAATGCCTAACCTGGAGACTGTGAACTTTAATGCTTTTAGAAGCCATGAACAATATAAAAAGTGAAGTATCCAGATATAAGATAAAGAGATTGGTGAGGACTGTGGCGATATGAAAAATGTGTGAATAAATACAAATAAATCAATATTGTATCATTCAAAGAATATGTACCTGTAGGCCCAATGTAAGTACAGATGGCAATTCTATAAATCTGATTTAAAGACATACATAAAAGTGAAGGAACTCTCATTATTGAACTGCGTGCACATTTTCACTTAAACACCAACATCAGTAACAACAAAACAGCTATTAAGACCTTTTAAACTTAAAATTGTATTTAACTAAAATACTTCCATTTTTTTTTTCTAAACAGTTTTTCCCCTTTTTGAATTTTGGCTGCTATAGAAGATAATGCAGTAACTCTAATATTACACTCAATAGGCAAAACAAACAAACAAAAGTCCTCTCTGTGGGGGTTGTTATGGCTTTGGAAGAAAACCAACTAGGCAGAAATGTAAGATAACAGAAAGTGCATTTCCCTCCCCCATCTGTTTTTGATTTCTTTCTTCTCCTTGGCTTAATATATATGTTGAGGAGCTAAATTATAGTAATGGCTTTGAGCCTTTTAAAACCCTAACAGAGAAAGAAGTTGTTACTAATAATACCCAGTGTATACACATAAACCACCTGTGTGTATCACGCCTTCCTGTAAGACTGCACCTGAATGGAATCAGCAAGAGACCAGGGCTGTGCTGCTCCCATTTCCCGTAGAGATGAGTGGACTGCAGTGGCTGGCAGTAAGGGCTACTTTTTGTTCTGTTGACTGGTCAGTTCTTTTGTCTAAACACTGAACATCTCACAGATAAAAGTTTTGCCAGCAAGGAGACTGAGGTTTAGACTGGAAAATTGTACTTCATAATCTCAAAAAGTAACTGGAGAAGCTGGAATTCTATTCATGTGCTGCTTAGTTAGAAATCTGATGCAGTTTTCCTTGTCATTCAAGTTCCCTTAATAGTGGACAGTTAAAAATTCTGGACACTTAAACAAATAGGTGGCAGACTGGACTGGTAATCAGAAAACCAGGATTTAGACTCATTTAGACTCATCAGCTTGGAGAATTGTATTGATCACTTAGCCTCAATGTTCACATTAGTAATCATTAAAATTGCTCCACATTTCAAATTCTAGGCAACTATAATTTAGTGTTTAAGAGCTATGTATTAGACTGAGAATTTATAAATGGTAGAATCTTATCTAAATATTTGATTTATGTGATACTTTCACACCTAAAGAGACTTTGAAAATTTTGTTTCTAATGTTGACAATTTGTCAAATTTCAAATGTATTTTCCTTATTACCTTTTCATATCTAATATGTTGAGGGACTCAATACGGGAAAGGCTTCAAACAATCATATCTTTGGAAGTAGTTTTGTTTAGAAGTCTCAATCCACATGTCTGAGTAAAGAGTACACAAACTTTTATCATGTTTTTGGCATTTGTGAGAAATAGAGTCTTAGTTTAATTTAGTGTAGAGAATATGGTACCTTTAGGTTTTTTTCATAAAATAGATGCTTATTAGATATTTGGCAGGAGGAAGTTTTGAAATACTTAGGATTACTAGGAAACTTCGTGCATGACTTCAGAGTAGGGGGTTTTGTACATATGACTATATAATTCATTTACATATTCCTTTAGTAATATAAAATTTGAATTTCAAAAGACTAAAATAGTTATTATGAATAATAGTTTGTTTCAACTATGTACATTCTAAAAGTTTTTGACTTAATTTGTAAGTCCTCTTTTCCTGGACAAAAAAAAACCAAAAAAACTCTTCTGTCACATTGTCACACAGCATCCTACTACCCTATTTTCCCAGGCTGGCAGGAAACTGTCCACTATTGATGTCTGGAATGGGGAAATATGTCTCTCTGATCATCTTCTTTGATTGAAACTTCATCTACATGAAATATTTAGATGAGACTATCAGGAAATTTAAGTAGTTCCTAACTTTTTGTAGTAATGAGGTAAAAATCTTTCTTCCTATGATACACAATAAAACCCAGACTTTCATATTTAAGATATCCCAGTGTTTGAATTCTCATCTTCTCTCATCACTCAGTAAATAAATTTATACTGTGTATCTGCTATGTACAATATGTAGCCATCCTTCTGAGGACTACCTTTGCTGCTTGGAAAACTAGCCAAAATATGGACCTGGTCACAGTCTAGTTTTTTCTGAATACAATGGCTGAAATGCTACAAAAACAGAGTTTCATTGAAATTAAAAGCAAATAACTTTGTGAGGGTCAATCATTTATACTTTAATGTTAATTGTTGCAATCACAATTTTGTATTTTTATAACTGGATGAACTGGAAACACTGCTGCTGCTGCTGCTGCTGCTGCTAAGTCACTTCAGTCGTGTCTGACTCTGTGTGACCCCATAGATGGCAGTCCACCAGGCTCCCCCTTCCCTGGGATTCTCCAGGCAAGAACACTGGAGTGGGTTGCCATTTCCTTCTCCAAAGCATTAAAGTGAAAAGTGAAAGTGAAGTCGCTCAGTCGTGTCCGACTCCTAGCGATCCCATGGACTGCAGCTTACCAGGCTCCTCCGTCCATGGGATTTTCCAGGCAAGAGTACTGGAGTGGGGTGCCATTGCTTTCTCCAACTGGAAACACTGGAAGGAATAAAAGTTAAAAAATGAAAATTAACTTTGGATCTTTAACATTAGCAAAGTAGTGCTGATTGGACTACAAAATAAGATTTGGGCTTACAGTTCATTCATTCATTCATTTATGTACTCAATCAAATATACTTCCTCAGGATTTGTAATGTGCCACCCTCTCTTCTAAAGGCTGGATATAGAAAGACAAGTTGCATCCAGAAACAGGATGGCAATATTTATTAACTGTGTTCTGGGAAAGAGATGTGATCTTAAGATGAGAAGAACAGAAAGCTGAGCAAATGGGAGCCTGTGTTAAATGTTGGCTACTCACATATTTGGCCCCAGGCCAGCCCTGCTTTCCTTCAGGATGACACTTTAGCAAGAATAAACAAAAGCAAGTGTGTAGATTAGAGCAAAAACAAACAAACAAACCCATATCTTTCAACTTTTTACCAACTATTATTTGTGTATGTGAGTACTCCTATAGTTTCAATAAAACAATCTGATTGCAATAACACTTTATTTGGCAATCTCTCTGACCTAAAAGATACATTAATCTTTCTTTAGTGTAGCTACTGGTTTATGGTTCACCACATTGTAAATGATATGCAAGGTTCATCCTACTCGAGTAAACAACAATATAAAATATCAACAAACATAGAAAATGATAAATATATTGATTTTAATTAAATGAATTCCTCAGTGATTTTTTCCTCAGTCTTATTCTTTTCATATTTGTTTAAGCCTACTAAGGTTTCCTTTTTAACAATGTGACATAATTTTGTGGTAGAAGACTTTAGATGATGCCATAGTTTTTACACAGCTATAACATGAAAAGATCTTGCTGGGATAATCCCACGGAAAGAGGAGCCTGGGTGGGCCACAGTCCATAGTGTCACTAAGAGTCAGACACGACTGGGCAACTAACACACACACAACATGAAAAGAAGCCCTCTTTTAAGTCAACCTTTTAAGACATGTATTCTGTCCCCCTGTTTTTCCTTGTTCTGTCATAGTTAATCATTTATTATGATATACAGAAGACAGTATGTAGAACTCTGGGAAATAGGAAGCAACAAAAAGATTTCTTGAGATCACTGCAATACGACAGTTTGCTATACAATAATCTTTGCATAATTATGCCCAGTAAGGAGTAAAGAATGCACACTTGATTTCTAACACACATATCCAGATCTCATTCATGAAGAGACTGAAGAAAATTATTAGCCACCATGTAAATATATAACTTAAGAAATGCTTCAGTGGAAATATTGCTTATTAACGGATTATGATGTATTATGGGTTGAATTGTGCCTCCCTCAAACTTCTACGTTGAAATTCTAACCTCTAGTACTTCAGAATGTGGCCTTATTTGGAGGGAGAATCTTTACAGACGTAACCAAGTTAAAATTAGGTCATTAGTATTGGCACTAATTCAGTATGACTGGTGTCCTTTTACAAAGGGGAAATTTGGAGATGGATACACACACAGGGAGAACACCATGTGAAGATGAAGGCAGAGATTGGGGTGATGCTTATGCAAATCAAATGATGCCAGAGATTCCCAGCAAAATACCAGAAATTAGCAGAGAGGCATGGAACGGGTTCTTCCTCACAACCTTCAAAAGGAGCCAACCCTGCTGACACCTTGATCTTAGATGTCCAGCCATCAGGTGAGACAAATTTTCACTGTTTAAGCTATCCAGTTTATGGTATTTCATTGTGGCAGCTGTAGCAAACTACAAATGATAAAACTCTCATCTAATACTGTTTTCAAAATATTGCCTAAGACTGTGCTTATTGCTGACAAAATGTTTGCTTTTTTAACTCTATGGCTACTAGTATTATAATTACAATAGTAATAGCTAGATTTTAAAAAAAATTTTTTTTAGCACTTACCATATCAATAGCTCTATTTGATCATTTCTGAGCTAAAGAGCCTCTTGATGAAAGTGAAAGAGGAGAGTGAAAAAGTTGGCTTAAAGCTCAACATTCAGAGAACTAAGATCATGGCATCTGGTCCCATCACTTCATGGGAAATAGATGGGGAAACAGTGGAAACAGTGTCAGCCTTTATTTTTGGGGGCTCCAAAATCACTGCCGATGGTGACTGCAGCCATAAAATTAAAAGGTGCTTACTCCTTGGAAGGAAAGTTATGATCAACCTGGACAGCATACTAAAAAGCAGAGACATTACTTTGCCAACAAAGGTCCATCTAATCAAGGCTATGGTTTTTCCAGTGGTCATGTATGGATGTGAGAGTTGGACTATAAAGAAAGCTGAGCACCTAAGAATTGATGCCTTTGAACTGTGGTGTTGGAGAAGACTCTTGAGAGTCCCTTGGACTTGCAAGGAGATCCAACTAGTCCCTCCTAAAGGAGATCAGTCCTGGGTGTTCATCGGAAGGACTGATGTTGAAACTGAAACTCCAATACTTTGGTCACCTGATGCAGAGAGCTGACTCATTTGAAAAGACCCTGATGCTGGGAAAGATTAGGGGCAGGAGGAGAAGGGGACGACAGAGGATGAGATGGCTGGATGGTATTACCGACTCGATGGACATGGGTTTGGGTGGACTCCAGGAGTTGGTGATGGACAGGGAGGGCTGGCATGCTGCGGTTCATAGGGTCACAGAGTCAGACACGACTGAGCGACTGAACTGAACTGGACTGATCCAATGAGATAAATGGACAGTGAAAAGAAGATTTTTTCTTGTTGAAAGAGTAATTTTATTACTTTATTAAGCACTAACTATTAAGTGTTTTATTAAGCCACTGAAGGTGGATAGAATTAAAGGAGCTTATTTACTTACACTAATATGGAATTTGTCACCTTGAAGTGAGATGCTGCTCCAGCAAAATATGAAAATGTAAAGCCATAGGTTAGATGGGGGCTTTCCAGGTGGCACAGTGGTAAAGAATGTCAGTGCATGCCTGAAATAAGTGCAATGCAGGAGAAATAAGAGATGTATGTTTGATCCCTGAGTCAGGAAGTTCCCCTAGAGTAGAAAATGGCAAACTGTTCCAGTATTTTTGCCTGGAAAATTCCATGGACAGAGGAACCTGCTAACAGACCATGGTGTTGCAAAGAGTTGGATATGACTGAGCATGCACACACATTAGGGTAGATGGAAGGTGATGGGAAAACTGATACTTAAGTCAGGGAGTATGGCAAAATCTTTGCTTAAAAACCATTGACTACTCTAACTTAGAAGGAAGATCTGTCTACAAATGATTTCTAATTAGATATTGAAATGGTTCATAGCCCTAGTGTGTGTTGTCTATTATTAACTGTCGTTCACAAAAAATTACAAAATGTGATGAGTTCAGGCAAAAATAAGTTTGCAATCAGAAATGAAAGAGAGTTCATATATCCAAGGTTTTTCAGGGTTGGGAGACCCAACTACTTGTAGAGATTGAATTAAAAAGACTTTGAGTGATAAGATGCAGTTTAAAAAATGTTATCAGTTGAATAGTATCTCAGAGCATAGATCAAAGTAGGATTTGGCTTAATCCTAGTTGTTCAAAGAGTCCAATGACAACCACCATTAAGTAGAGTGAAAAAAAGGTATGAGGAAGTAGCCATGCAAAATAAATTTGAATATTATTTTTAGGAAATAACTTTGGGTATGATTACTGGCTAATACAAAGCTGACTGGAATAAATAGATCAGAAATCTACAGTTTTTGAGAGGATTGTATTGTCAAGAAAACCAAAAGTGCACTCTTTAAATAGGTATTTTTATATTCAGATAATAACATTAATTTTTATACTCCCACATCCAGAAAGTAGCCATGGAATGCCTCTTCCAAGAATGACATGCTCTCCAAACACTTTTCAGATGCGACTAGAATGATGACCAGGAAGAGGCCCCAAGCGTTCATAACCAGAGGCCACAGAGAAGAAAGGATAAGATAATTCTTCCCAGGAAATAGAATCAAGGCCTAGCCCAACAGGTTCTTTACCCTATCCCCACCTCAGGTGTGAGGCTTCCAAAATATCTTTGCAGTGGTATTTCAGAATTACTAAAAAACACTGACTGTGTGTCCTCTATTCTTCCCTTTTCCAATTCAGAATATTTAATGGAGGAGCATTGGACTATTTTCTTTGGGTAGGAGGCAGATGTGAGTTTGTTTGATTTACGAGAGGAAGAATAAAACAGATTTTGTTGACCAGAATTTGGACTGTGGCTGAGACTGTGTTATGTATTCAACACATTATTTTCTCTTCCTGGACACACAGGTTGTTTTCCCTTGAAATAAACCTGAAGGCAATGTGACTTGATTTAGGCCAATGGAACATAAACAGAAATAATATAAAACACTTTTAGACCCAGCCTATAAAACAATACTGAATATAAACAATTTTTTATTCTTGTATTCCCCTTCAGTATTAACCTTGTGCATTTTTTCAGATGTACCTAAATACAGGAGCATCCTTGGTCCATGAGTCACCATTAAAAGGGGAGTGTCAGAAGAGCTGTCTGACTTTTACTGGACTGTTGTTTGAATGAAAAAATAAACAAGAGATCTGAAGTCTTTCTTAATCTAGCATAGCCAAGTCTATTCTGCCTGAAACAGAAATCTTAGGGACACTGCAGCCCATGCCAGGCCAATTTCTACTCAATATTTTGCAAACATGGAGAGAGACTATGGCAGTTTAATTCAACACATAGCTAGGCTTTGCACCATAATTTGAAAATCCAACAAGAGCACCATTTTCCAAATTACCCTGAGTAATAACCGTTCCAGTGTGCAGTTTTTCTCTTCACTGAACCTAACCTTTCTCAAGGAGTAGGCAGAAAAAATGCTATAATTTCTATAAACCACAATAGTAGATTTTAAAAGATATTTTATAGTTAACAGAAGAGTTTAATATTGCAAACCTAGATCCATTTGATATGTCTCGAGCATCAATCTTTCCAGTTTCCAAGGTTTTTCTCTGTATTTCCAGAAATAGGGATCAGTGTCACTGCTTGCTCTTTCTTCCCAGATTATGGAATGGAGATTTGGATATACACAATTATAAAAAAATATATAGCTAAAGGAAACCATTAACTCTTAGTCCTCTTTGATGGCCCCTACTTCTTATTCTCTTGGCTTACTCTTCCATTTTTTGTAACACATGAAAGGAAAAAAAGGAACTAAAAGTAATGCCAAAGTCAGAGCTGGTGACAAGTCTAGCATTTGGCAAATAGTTCACTCCACAATTATTCTTTCCTCCAGTGGTTCTAGACCAGATACATCATTTGGTCATTTTTCCTTTGGAATCTTTGCCTTTATTTCTCAGAAATGATTCATGAAACTCTGTATATAATGAAATGGAAGCCTTTTTCACATGCACTGCCATTTCTCCCATTTGCCATTTTCTTTTTCAACTGTTCTTATGTTTTTGGTGTTCCTTTATGTTTTGTATGAAAAGTCTTACTTACTCCAAGATTATAAAAATATCCACCTATTTCCACATAATTAATTGTGCTTCTTCAATTTTTATAAGTTTAAATCTTTGATCCATCTGGACTTAATTTTAGGATAAAACATCAGATAGAATTCCACTTTTTTCAAACGGCTAAGTGGTAGTTCTGACAATGTATTTTGAATGATATAGTTTTACCTCTTTCTCTGTCAATTTAGTATTTCTATGTTAAATCCTCATTTGTACTTCTTCCGATATCTAGAGTCTCTGTGCTTTATATCCTTCTTTATTTAGAAATACATTTTCATGTAGAATGCATTTTCCCTGGTTTCCTTACTGATTTAATTTTCTTTAATTTGCTGACATTTCTTCATATCCCTTAGGTGTTGGTGTTCCCAGTATTTTGTCCTTGGTCGACTTTTCCTTCTCATTTTTTATGTTCCTCTAAGATGTTCTCATCTACTTACATGCTTTCTAATAATATTCATTTGGAAAGGACTACAAAATTATGTCTCCTTGTCTGGGCTCTCTCTAGAATGCCAGAACAATCACCTCTTATGTGTGTCTCTCTATTCTCTGTTTATCTCAAATACAGCATATCTAAAATGGAAGCTCATCATTCCTGTTAGCCCCTCCTCCTCAGCCCAAATCTGTTTCCTTTTGGCATTTCTTAACTCAGTCAAAAGCAGCACTGCCCCTGCCATTGCTCAAAATGGAAAATTCAGATTCATACATTCTTATTCATAAATAAAGTCTTTTTGAACCTCCCTTTTCATAATTTTCATGTTAACTCTCATGAAAAAGCATTCTCAAATACACATGCTAGCCACACATTCCAGCCTCATCCATTAATTTGGGGCTTGCCTCTTAATTGTTGCTGTGGTTTACTCTCTAAGTCCTGTCTGATTTTTTGTGGCAACATGAACTGTAGCCCACCAGGCTTCCTGTCCGTGGGATTTCCCAGGCAAGAATATGAGAGTAGCTTTCCATTTCCATCTCTAGGGGATCTTCCTGACCCAGGAATCATGCCTGCATCTCCTCTTTACTACTTAGCCACCAGGGAAGCTAAATATTTTGGTCCTCTTATTTAGAGTATATCAAAAGCCTCTGTACTACTTTCTCTATCTTCAATATCTTCACTTTTACTCATTCATCCTTTAAATGGTTTTCAGAGGTATAAACACAGATCTGATCATGGTACCTCCTCTATCTCCACCAACTTCCTTCAGATTTTACAATCTTCTTTAATGTATCTTTGCTGCTGCTGCTGCTGCTAAGTCGCTTCAGTTGTGTCTGACTCTGTGTGACCCCATAGACGGCAGCCCACCAGGCTCCCCCGTCCCTGGAGTTAGCTTAACTGTTTATTCTTGCCCTGCACTATAAACTTTGTGTTACAGTTATTTTGGGCTTCTCATTATACACCAAACATACTTGTATCCGTTCATACCTCCAAATATTTGCTTTCGGTCCACTTTTCCTTCTTTGTCTGCCTAACATGTACCTGTGCATCCTTCATGACTTATATGATTGATAGTTTTCTTTTGCTTCCCAGGTATTCCATTTTTGTCCCCATGCACTTTAAATAGATTTTCTTTAAATAATAAATAAAACATCTATGGCAAAATATCAAAATTACTTATTTGAATGATTTTACTTGAGGAGACTTCTTATTCATAATATTCAACCTGTAACAAAGCTACAGGTCTTATTCATAACATTCAACCTGTAACAAAGTTCATGCCATAGAGCAAATGTTCAAAAATTGTCTCTTAAATGGCATTCAAACTGGAAGAAAATCTCTAATAACATCTGACCTTTTTTTTCCCCCACATAACAGCATCAGTCAGTTCACTCACTCAGTCTTGTCTGTCTCTTTGCTAACCCACTGACTGCAGCACAACAGGCCTCCCTGTCCATCACCAACTCCTGGAGTTTACTCAAACTCATGTCCATCATGTTGGTGATGCCATCCAGCCATCTCATTCTCTGTCGTCCCCTTCTCCTCCTGCCTTCAATCTTTCCCAGCAGCAGGGTCTTTTCAAACAGGTCAGTTCTTTGCGTCAGGTGGCCAAAGCATTTGCGCTTCAGAATCAGTCCTTTCAATGAATATTCAGAACTGATTTCCATTAGGATGGACTGGTTGGATCTCCTTGCAGTCCCAGGGGCTCTCAAGAGTCTTCTCCAGCACCCCACTTCAAAAGCATCAATTCTTCAGTGCTCAGATTTCTTTATAGTCCAACTCTCATCCATACATGATTACTGGAAAAACCATATCTTTGACTAGACAGTAATGTCTCTGCTTTTTAATATGGGTCTAGGTTGGTCATTACTTTTCCTCCAAGGAGACTTCATGGCTGCAGTCACCATCTGCAGTAATTTTGGAGGCCCCCAAAATAGTCTGTCACTGTTTCCACTATTTCCCCATCTGTTTCCCATGAAGTGATGGGACCAGATGCCATAATCTTAGTTTTCTGAATATTGAGTTTTAGGCCAACTTTTTCACTCTCCTCTTTCACTTTCATCAAGAGGCTCTTTCAGTTCAGATCAGTTCAGTTAACTTCAGTCACTCAGTCATGTCTGACTCTTTGTGACCCCATGAATCACAGCACACCAGGCCTCCCTGTCCATCACCAACTCCCGGAGTTTACTGAAACTCATGTCCATCGAGTTGGTGATGTCATCCAGCCATCTCATCCTCTGGCATCCCCTTCTCCTCCTGCCCCCAATCCCTCCCAGCATCAGGGTCTTTTCCAATGAGTCAACTCTTCGCATGAGGTGGCCAAAGTATTGGAGTTTCAGCTTCAGTATCAGTCCTTCCAATGAATATTCAGGGTTGATTTCCTTTAGGATGGACTGGTTGGATCTCCTTGAAGACCAAGGGACTCTCAAGAGCCTTCTCCAACACCACAGTTCAAAAACATCAATTTTTCAGTGCTCAGCTTTCTTCATAGTCCAACTCTCACATCCATACATGACCACTGGAAAAACCATAGCTTTGACCAGACAGACTTTTGTTGGCAAAGTAATGTCTCTGCTTTTTAATATGCTATCTAGGTTGATCATAACTTTCCTTCCAAGGAGTAAGTGTCTTTTAATTTCATGGCTACAGTCACCATCTGCAGTGATTTTGGAGCCCCCAAAAATAAAGTCTGACACTGTTTCCACTGTTTCACATCTATTTCCCATGAAGTGATGGGACCAGATGCCATGATCTTAGTTTTCTGAATGTTGAGCTTTAAGTCAACTTTTTCACTCTCCTCTTTCACTTTCATCAAGAGGATTTTTAGTTCCTCTTCATTTTCTGCCATAAGGGTGGTGTCATCTGCATATCTGAGGTTATTGATATATCTCACGGAAATCTTGATTCTAGTTTGTGCTTCTTCCAGCCCAGCATTTCTCATGACGTACTCTGCATATAAGTTAAATAAGCAGGGTGACAATATACAGCCTTGACGTACTCCTTTTCCTATTTGAAACCAGTCTGTTGTTCCATGTCCAGTTCTAACTGTTGCTTCCTGACCTGCATATAGGTTTCTCAAGAGGCAGGTCAGATGGTCTGGTATGCCCATCTCTTTCAGAATTTTCCACAGTTTATTGTGATCTACACAGTCAAAGGCTTTGGTGTAGTCAATAAAGCAGAAATAGATGTTTTTCTGGAACTCTATTGCTTTTTCGATGATCCAGCAGATGTTGGCAATTTGATCTCTGGTTCCTCTTCCTTTTCTAAAACCAGCTTGAACATCTGGAAGTTCATGGTTCACGTATTGCTGAAGCCTGGCTTGGAGAATTTTGAGCATTGCTTTACTAGTGTGTGAGATGAGTGCAATTGTGTGGTAGACTGAGCATTCTTTGGCATTGCCTTTCTTTGGGATTGGAATGAAAGCTGATCTTTTCCAGTCCTGTGGCCACTGCTGAGTTTTCCAAATTTGCTGGCATATTGAGTGCGGCACTTTCATAGCATCATGTTTCAGGATTTGAAATAGCTCAACTGGAATTCCATCACCTCCACTAGCTTTGCTCATAGTGATGCTTTCTAAGGCCCACTTGACTTCACATTCCAGGATGTCTGGCTCTAGGTGAGCGATCACACCATCGTGATTATCTGGGTTGTGAAGATTTTTTTGTACAGTTCTGTGTATTCTTGCTACCTCTTCTTAAGATCTTCTGCTTCTGTTAGGTCCCTACCATTTCTGTCCTTTATTGAACTCATCTTTGCATGAAATGTTCCCTTGGTATCTCTAATTTTCTTGAAGAGATCTCTAGTCTTTCCCATTCTGTCGTTTTCCTCTGTTTCTTTGCATTGATTGCTGAGGAAGGCTTTCTTATCTCTCCTTGCTATTCTTTGGAAATCTGCTTTCAAATGGGAATATCTTTCCCTTTCTCCTTTGCTTTTCGCTTCTTTTCTTTTTACAGCTATTTGTAAGGTCTCCTCAGACAACATCTTGCCTTTTTGCATTTCTTTTCCATGGGGAGGGTCTTGATCCCTGTCTCCTGTACAATGTTACCAACCTCTGTCTATAGTTCATCAGGCACTCTGTCTATAAGATCTAGTCCCTTAAATCTATTACTCACTTCCACTGTATAATCATAAGGGATTTGATTTAGGTCATACCTGAATGGTCTAGTGGTTTTCCCTACTTTCTTCAACTTAAGTCTGAATTTGGCAATAAGGAGTTTGTTATCTGAGCCATAGTCAGCTCCTGGTCTTATTTTTGCTGACTGTATAGAGCTTCTCCATCTTTGACTGCAAAGAATATAATCAATCTGATTTCGGTGTTGACCATCTGGTGATGTCCATGTGTAGAATCTTCTCTTGTGTTGTTGGAAGAGGGTATTTGCTATGACCACTGCGTTCTCTTGGCAAAACTCTATTAGCCTTTGCCCTGCTTCATTCCGTACTCCAAGGCCAAATTTGCCAGTTACTCCAGGTATTTCTTGAGTTCCTACTTTTGCATTCCAGTCCCCTATAATGAAAAGGACATTTTTTTTGGCTGTCAATTCTAGAAGGTCTTGTAGATCTTCACAGAGCCATTCAACTTTAGCTTCTTCACCATAGCTGGAGTAATTACTGTAGTGATGCCCACAGATACTGAGACAGAACTGTGTTTGAGTGTCTCCTGTGGAGATATGGGTCAGCAGTGGACTGCCGCAGGGACAGGGGCTCTGGGTGCAGCAGATTTGGGTATGGCATCAGCCCTCTTGGTGGAGGTCACCATTAACCCCTCCATAGAGCCACCAGAACTGACACAGGACTGGGGAAACAGACTCCTGGCGTATACAAACAGAACCTTGTGTGCACCAGTACCTGGGAGAAAGGAGCGGTGTTCCCACAAAAGACTGGCCCAGACTTGCCCGTGAGTGTCCAGGAGAGCCCGGCAGAGGCGTGGGTCGGCGGTGGCCCTCTGTGGGGCTGCAGGCACTGCGTGTAGCAGTGTATGCATGGGGCCTTTTGAAGGAAGTCGCCATTATCATCATTACCGCCACCATAGTTTGGCCCCAGGTAAATAACAGGGAGGGAACACAGCCCTGCCCATCAACCGAAAATTGGATTAAAGATTTACTGAGCATGGCCCCACCCATCAGAACAAGACCCAATTTCCCTCTCAGTCAGTCTCTCCCATCAGGAAGCTTCCATAGACCCCTTATCCTTCTCCATCAGAGGGCAGATACATTGAAAACCACAGTCACAGGAAACTCACCAATCTGATCACATGGACCACAGCCTTGTCTAACACAATGAATCTATGAGCCATGCCACGTGGGCCACCCAAGATGAACGGGTCATGGTGGAGAGTTCTGACAAAATATGGTCCACTGGAGAAGGGAATGGCAAACCACTTCAGTATTCTTGCCTTGAGAACCCCATGAACAGTATGAAAAGGCAAAAAGATAGGACACTGCAAGATGAGCTCCCCAGGTCAGTAGGTACCTAATTTTAGATCAGTGGAGAAATACTCCAGAAACAATGAAGAGAAAGTGCCAAAGCAAAAACAATGCCCAGTTGTGGATGTGACTGGTGATGAAAGTCCAATGCTGTAAAGAGCAATATTGCATAGGAACCTGGAATGTTAGGTCCATGAATCAAGGCGAACTGGAAGTGGTCAAACAGATGGCAAGAGTGAACATTGACATTTTAGGAATCAACGAACTAAAATGGACTGGAATGGGTGAATTTAACTCAGATGACCATTATATCTACTACTGTGGGCAAGAATCCCTTAGAAGAAATGGAGTAGCCATCATAATCAACAAAAGAGTCCAAAATGCAGTACTTGGGTGCAATCTCAAAAACGACAGAATGATCTCTGTTCATTTCCAAGGCAAACCATTCAATATCACATAACAGCATACATTCCATTTATCCTGTCTGAATTGATTTAGGTGAATTACGTCTTCCTTAATTATAGTGTTTTGGTAATTCTAGGTCCCTCTCTCCCACAAATTGAGATAATGTATCCAGTTTCTTCTGTTTACTTTTTGGAACAGTCAGGGAATGGAATGGAAACTGTACAAGGAATAGAGTGAATGATACAAAGGACAGAATTAATTTCACAGTGACTGAGGAACTACCCGCAGGTCAGTCCACTCAACTGATCATCAACAGCAGCAGTAGTGTTAGCACTCTAACTCGGTTATGATACTGAAGTTGATTGCTTCTTGATCATGCAGAGTTTCTTCTGTTGTTTAAATGTCACATTTTCAAGGTCTACTCTGACCAATCCATTTGAGATGATAACCTCTGTGTACTCTGACACCCATACTTTGCTCTACTTTTATAAATTCTTGTAGTACTTATAACATAGTATATAACTTATTTAATAATTTATCCACTCCAGACTTTTTGTGTTTACTGTTTGTATGGTATACCAATCTATCCATCTGTTTGCAATTTCTGTGTCTCTAAAGTATAGATAGACAGATATACCTGGAACATACATTTTGTTTATGCTCACAAGTTCTGCTTTTTAGTGGAAAGTTTATGCCATTAAAATTTAATGCAATTATGGATATGGTTGGATTTGGAACTACTATATTTTTTATTTGTTTTCACTTTCTTTTCTCTGTTTTCTGTTCTCATGTTACTGATTTCTGGATTACTGCAGTATTTTGGATTACTGCAATATTTTTAAGAATTTTATTTTAATTGGTCTATTGGATATTAGTTATGCATCTTTGAATATTTCAGGTATTTACTCTAGGGATTAAAATATACATTCTTATCTCTGCACAGTTTACTCAGAATTTATATTGCACTATTTCACATAAAATATATATTGGGATACATATTGAAATCATACAGGTCTGTGAACCACCTACATCCTTTAAGTTATAACTATCACATGTATTGTATCAATATACATTATAATCTCCAGAAGGATATGACATAATTTTTGCTTTAATCAAAAGAAACTAAATGAAAAAGGAAAGTTTTCTGTACTTATCCAGATAGATACCATTTTGCCATTCTCATTCCTTCTTGAAAACACAAGCTTTCATCTAAAATTTTCTTTCTTACTGAACAATTTCCTTTACCATTTCTTATAATGCAGATGTTTTAGTGAAAATTTTTATAGTTTTCTTTTATTTGAAAATGTTTTTATTTCTTCTTCATCCTGGAATAATTTACTTCCATTGGATATGGAGTTCTAGATTGATCATGTTTTTTTGTGTTTAAAAATTTAAATACATTCCCTTTTGATCTCCATATTTTCCAATGAGAAGTCAGAGATCATTCAAGCTTGTTTCTTCTATGTCAAGTGTCATAACTTTCTTGTTGCTTTTAAGATTTTCTTTCTGTTGTTGGCTTTCAATTATTTTGTTTTGTTTTGTTTCATTTGATACTACTTTGAGTTAAATGAGCTTCCTGAGCCTATAATGTATGGTTTTCACAAAACTGGGGAAATTTTTAGTCATTATTCATTCAAGCATTTCATCTGCTCTATTGTTTTCCTCCCTACACTTTTAGATTAGAGTTGCAGATGCATTTGAACTTTTGATATTGTTTCACAGATGCTCTGTTCAGTTTTTTAAATCTTTTTTCTTTATGTTTATTAGACTGCATGACTTCTTTCAACATATTTTCAAGTTCAGAGACTCATTCTTCTGTTGTCTTCATTATGCACTTCCAACCACCCAGTTCATATTTTCCAGATATTAGATATTTCATCTAGGAGTCCTAATAGTCTTTTTTTTCTTTAATACAAATTTAAGGTTTTTCTCTATTGAAATTTCTTAGTTTTTCTCTACAAGCTTATTTTACTTTACCTTATTAAGCATAGTTAAAATAATTGTTTTAAAGTTATTGTCTGCTAATTCAAATGTTTGGAAAATTTCTGGGCTGAACCACACTGGCTGTATTTTCTTTTGAGAAAATAGGTTCTTCATATGCTGAGTGACTTGAAACTATAGTGTGTACTTTTGTGAATGATACTTTTGTGGAGGTTCTATATTTTGTCATATTCCTCTGAATGATGTTTATATTTCTGTTTTAGTAGGCAATATAGTTAGTTAAACTATAAACACAGACTTAATCAGCAACTCAAGTCTTGATTCAGTTATGTTTTCCCTTTTTCTAGGTTTCTTGCAATCTTCCCCATCCTTACATGATTCTGAAATCAGACAGAGATTTGGGCAAAGTTTCCACAACTTGAGCCTCTGCATCTAGCCTTTTGCATTCAGTATTCTCCCCTTTACTTTCCAGCAACTGTGGAGGCCCCAGCTGTGTCTCCTAGTTCATCAAGCTAGAATGACTCTAAATTTTCTATCAGTATTTTTCCTGCCTCATGTGGAGTCACTGGCAGCCTGTCTGTTTGTCCTCAAGATAAAGGATATAAAAACAGGAAACTTATCCTGTGTCTGTCCATATTTTATGTTTTGGATCTCCTTCAGAATCTGTATGCTTTTCTTGTCTCATCAGAGTCTTTAGGTAACTTAGTTCAGTTGTCCAGAGTTTACGGTTGTTATCTTTGGGAAGACCTACGGGTCAGAAACTTGTTCAGCTACACTGAAACAGAACTGATACAATTTATTTATCCACTTTGTTATTTTATTTTGTACCCCCAGGACAAGAATTTTTTAAAATACTGATGTGAGAAGTGCTTGCAACAGAATTAATACTCCATATATGTCTGTGCAATGACAATTAATAGATTTTTGAAAAGATGAAAAAATATATAATAAACATTGATAAATAAGTACAACATCAACAATAAGGAAGACACAAAATTTAAAGGTATGACATCCACTCACACTCATCAGGTTGGCAAAAGTTAAATTATGAGAGTACCAACATTGGCAGACATATAGAGAAATGGAAACTATAACACACTGTTAGTAGGAGTATAAATTAGTCACTACTGGATAGTAATTTTCATAAAATTGTAGAAAAATCTCAAGACTTGTGCACAGAGACACAAAAATGTGCATAAATATTTGTAATATCATAGATTTATAGTAACTAAATATTTATAAATGAAACTATCAGTAAAATGCATTGCAAAGAAATATTATAAAGTAGTTCAAATGAATAAAATAGAGATATGTTTCACCATGGAAAAATGTACAAATGCAATGTTAAGTTTAAAAAATGGATGGATATACATGGCATGGTATCATTTACATATGCATTTGAAAATAAATAAGCAACATTATATATTTTTATGGCCCATGTCATAAATTGACATAAACTTGGGTGAAAGTAATATATACTAAATTCAAATGAACAGTTGACTGAGGGGATTGAGGCAAATGATATCAGGAAGTAGATTCACAGTTTAGTATTCTGTTTCTTAAGTAGATGGTGAGTACATGCATTTTGGCAGAATAATAATATTTGAATAATAAAGACTCCTCTCATTATTTTTTCTTACTCCAGAATTTCAAAATAGGCAAGGGAAGTGAGCAGGTAATTAACAAATGGTAATATACAAATAGCCAGCTAACACCTGGGATGTAGGTATAAATCCTGCATTTATAGTTTTGAATACACAGAAATGCTCAATGACACTAAACATTTGAACTATAACATTAAATAATCAGTTAATTTTCACTTTGGAAGCTCATGCAGTAAAGAATCTGCCTGCAATGTAGTCAATCTGGGTTTGATCCCACTTTATCAAATTAACAAAAGTTTTTAATAATGTAATAATAGTGACTTGAGCAAGATTTCTATGATAAAGGCAGAAAGAGGTCAAGAGATTCCTCCACAGATAGACACTTATAAAACATGGGCAAAGATACTAAAAAAACAATCATTTGATGGCACCAGAAAACATCCAATGGTGAGCAGAAACTTGAGAAATATTTACCTTACAAAGGGCAAGAACCCCAACTTTGTGACTTTCTTTTCTAAGGAAGTTTCACAACTTCCCCAGGTCAGATGGTGAGAAAAGACAACCTTAATAGCTTGAAGAAGTAGATAATAGAGTTTAGAGCCGTACAAGACCTGGAAATTATACACTCCAATATCTAAATATAAACTCTGCCCAAATCCCTGCATGACTTCTAAATTAATGTTTAAAAACTGATAAATAAGTGTACAATAATGATAGAATAATACAAAATAATTAAAATATCTTTGAAGGTTACTTAACTGAAAAGAGTGCCATGTGGAAATTCTAAGATTCAAAACTGTGTATAGAGTGTGTCCTCACTTTTGCAGGAAAGAAAAAAAAAGAATGGAAAGGAGGTATCCCAGGTGTTAGCTACCTTCTTTACGTCTTATTCCAACAGGACATTCTTTAGGGAACTCACTTCTAAACCTTCACAGACACAGAAAACAGACTTGTGGACACAGTGGGGGAAGAAACAGAAGGATAAATTGAAAGAGTAACATTGAAATATATATATTCAGTTCAGTTCAGTTCAGTTCAGTTCAGTCGCTCAGTCATGTCCCACTCTTTGTGACCACATGAATCGCAGCATGCCAGTCCTCCCTGTCCATCACCAACTCCCGGAGTTTACTCAAACTCATGTCCATCGAGTCAGTGATGCCATCCAGCCATCTCATCCTCTGTCATCCCCTTCTCCTCCTGCCCCCAATCCCTCCCAGCATCAGGGTCTTTTCCAATGAGGCAACCCTTCCCATGAGGTGGCCAAAGTATTGGAGTTTCAGTTTCAGCATCAGTCCTTCCAATGAACACCCAGGGCTGATCTCCTTTAGGATGGACTGGTTGGATCTCCTTGCATATATTACCATGTGTAAAATAGATAATCAGTGGGAATTAGCTGTATGATGCAGGGAGCTCAAATTTACTGTTCCTAGGTGTTGTTGATCTAAAACAAAGAGACTGACAGATATTTCTCCAGCAAAGATGACTTTCTTGAGGACCAGAAGAGAATCAGTCTGGGGTCTGCAATCATGGTAAGCCATGTGCAAGTCCCCACATGGCAAAGGAAGGAAAATGCTTTTATAGAGATGAAAAAGAAGTAGGGAGGGTCATTGTAGACAAAGATTCCATGACTTTTCGTTGGCTGAATTTTTGCTAGGAAAGAAGAAAAATGTTTCTTTTTTCTTTTGGGCTTTGCTGTTACTGCAGAGTGTGGCAACTCCCCCTTCTGGTCTCCCAGCTCTATTTAATTGAGGTTCCTGTTTATTAATTTTTTTCTGTTTCACCCCTTTTGATCAAGAACTTTCTCTAAGAGCAATGCTGGTCAGGAGTCAAGTTTTCTAGTTTCAGTGGCTCTTTGTCCCTTAAACAAGTATAATGAGTATACTGTCTGAGTATAATGTCTCACTATGGCGAAAAAATGTTGGTTAACCTATTGAAATTATATACAGGTAATAAGGAGAAGAAACTCTCGGACACTTTTTATCTAATGTCCATATGTTATCAATATCTAGACATTAGAGATCATCTGAAGCATTCTGTCCTCATCAAATGCTTGACAACAAACTTCTAACAGGTCTCAAATGGTGAGAGTTTATGAATTCCAAAAGGCATGGATCTGAGTTTTAGAAAGACCAATGGCAATATTTTGACCAAGGTATTTGGTTGGAAGATTTCCACAAATTTTGTCAACTTAGTGTTATAATGAAAATTAGGTCTAATAGAGCATACAACTAACCCAGAGGATTAAGAGTGGTAAGCACAGTGAAAATGTAAAATCAGCCAAACAGTACTAACTTGTTGTAAGTACCTGACCAATAAAGTGAGCTCCTTGATAGCCATGAAGTTTGAGAATTCCCAGGTAGGTATAATCTTTTTCAAATAAATTTTAGTTACAGAAGTGATGGTAGTCAAGTTATCAAGTGAAGGCTTCCGTACACTCTAAAGACATATAGACTATGACTTAAACATATTTATATTCATAAGATGGAAGAAATTATATGAAATCCACTTGCCAAACTACAAATGGCCCATCAAGCAGTTTAAAATGTCAGGGAGCAATATCAATAGGCTTCCTTGGATCGTATGTCGTACAAGTGGAACAAGTTAAGTAGACAATTTTTGCAACCTTGTTAACATTTTTATTCCAATATTGATTCATGAAAACTATCATTTTGCCAATATACTAATAGTTTAATGTATGCAGAGGAGTGAGGAGTGGGCATTTAGAGTCTCTGTGAGGACTAGGTTTTTCTTTGGTCCAAATCAGAGCTTTCTCTTTTTGTCAAACCAAGAGTTGTTGAATTTCAAATCTTGCTTTTCCTTTTCTGGAGCCAATTGTTGGGCTTCCGTAGCCAGTTTGTCTAAATATCATTTGGAAAAATACCCCTTAGGAACATGACAAAAATTTGGTTGCTCTTGGTCCCTTAAGGGCAGCATTCCTTGTGAAAATATCAAGTTGATTTCCCTTACCTTTCAGAGAGTCATGTTTAAAAAACCTCAGAATCTTAATAATAGCTAAAGTAGCAGGGAAAACTATTGCATCCAATAATTCCTCAATGTAAGGCTATTTACATTTTTTTTTAATTCATCTGGAAGTAAGGAAGCCATGTTGCTTCCACAACTTTCCAAAATCATGAGCTACTCCTCTGAAAGCATATCTTCTTATCAGTATAAGTAATGAAAGTTCTATCTTTGGCTAAAGTACAGATCAGTGTAAAACATAATTCATCCTGCTGAGCTGAAATAGCTACAAGTATAGATGCTGCCTCACCAAAATCTAAAGGAGTTGCAATAGCATACCCAGTGCGATGTTTGCCGTTGTCACCATTTAACTAGGAAAAACCAGTGAACCATGAGAAGTCAGCATTACTGAGAGGATCTTTCTGTAGATCATCATACGGAGTGAGGAGGTGACCCGTCGGCATAAGCAGTCCTAGGGACTTCATTGCTCATGGAGTGGAGAAGAATATCTGGTCAAGATAACTATAACCTTGAAGAGTGAGGGACATTTAACAAAAGGACTTCATAGGAAGTGAGGGGGCTGACTGAGGAATGTTGGGTGTGCTGAGAATTCTGGGGTCCAAAAATGGAGACGGTTAAAGGGGATTTCCACAGTGATTTTCTTGGTGGTCTTAATCAGAAGTTTAGTGGCCATAATGGTTTTAAGACAGAAGATATCCTTGTGCCACAGGGCCCAGTTGCTGGCTTTAAAGCCTACGGACTTATGTTGGTCCCTGTGTTTTTGTGTGTGTATCCCAAGGGCATATATAAAAAGGAAAAGGAAAATCTGAACATTGCGATGCCCAAGATCAAGTGGGTTCTCCAAAGTCTCCTTTAAGATCAGAAACTCTGTTTTCCAGTTCTTCCCATAAAATTGAGTTGAGGTTGTTCTTGTTTAGTAAAATATACAGAGGTTTGGCTGTGGAGAGAGAAATTTGGGTTCGATTTTGGAACTAACCAACATGCTCAGGAAAACCCCACAGTTGGTGCTTAGTTATGGGTTTCTACATGATGTCTATCTGATCTAGGTGTAGTCCTCATTCTAGTATCAGATGCCATAAATATCACACGTGATTTTGGGCAAGTTGCAATTTTCCTTTGGTGACCTTGTATCCCTTCAATGCTAAAATCTTAATCAAGGAGGCTTTGTGAAGGAGAACAAAGAAGCAAATCATCCACATATTACAACAAAGTAGAATTCCTAGGGGACTTCATATCATTCAGATCAGCCTTCAGGATTTATGAGAAATAAGAAGGACTCTCTGGTGCATTATTGTCCAGGTGAATTTTTTCTCTTCCCAAGTGAAGGAAAAAAGGTATTGGTTAGTTTAATCAATTGAAATGCTAAAGAATGCACTGTATAAATCAGGTACAGTAAAGAATTTCCTTCCAGTGGGAATGGACGTTGGTGCCATATAAGGATTAAGAACAACAAGTTGTCAAGGGATAACAATGTTGTTTATTGCTTGGAGGTCCTGGACAAACTTCCACCCTTAACCATTAGGTTTTGTCAGTGATAAAATTGAAATGTCACTGTGTCTAGGTACAAAGGACAGTGAAGCCTGAGCCTTGTAATATTATACAATTAACTTTATGCCTTAAAGGGCTTCTTTACCTATAGGGTATTGATTCATTCTGAGAAGAGATTTTGTGGGATTTATGTGAATTTTGATTGGAGGTCCACCATGAATTTTTCTGTTAATAATATCAGTTGGAGATTTTGCCCATAAGGAAGGTGGTAACTAATTCAACTAGGGACAAATGATTACATTTCCAGAATTTGCCCTAGTACCATCAAAGGTAGGACAAATACAAGATGTAAAAGATGTCATTTAATTCACCTGGTTGATTACTTTGACAGGGATTGTCAAATACTAGAATTACTACTCCCTCTTGGGAGAAAAGAAATTCTAACAATATAGTTCTCTAAGAAGTCTTGGCCTAATAAGTAGATAGAGGTGGAGGGAAAGTAGAAAAGAGGGTGTATCTCTCAAAAGCTTAAATAAAAGAGAATATGTCCAGAGAAAGGAACTTCTTAAGGTTCATTAAGAACTGCACTATTTGACTTCATTTAGTACTCTGATGCAGGGGCTGCTTATAGTAGTGGGGTTGAGTACAGAAAGTATGGCTCCCTTGTCATCTAGGACTGGGAGAGAGTCATCCTCAATCTGGAGAAATGTTTCTCCAAGCCATTTCAGAGAGGGGATTGGCAAGAGCACCAGTTGTTCCTTGAGGCTCTGTCACTGAGAATTGGGAGGATGCTGGAAGGATGGTTAGAAGGTTGATGGTGTTTCAAGTGCTTAATTTTATAACATTCTCTTTTTCAATGTATTGATTCTTTTCAGTAATAGCAGAAACTGGCAGGCTTTTAGTTTCATTTAGGAGCCTTTTTTGTTGGAATTGAAGATTAAGAATTTTGGTGATCTTCCTTTTAGGTTACTCATCCAGAGTGCAAGACAGTTGCTTTGTCAGATTAAATAAATCTGGATGGACATGCATTCCTGGTCCTTTATACTAGAAGGGAAAGGTCCTAGTTTAGCCCATTAATATAAATAGATTTAAAAACGTCCCTGGGTGGAATCAACATCTGGAGGAAGACTGAAAATTTCTTTATAATCTGAAGTTGATTGTATTGAACATGAACAGATACATCAAAATTTTTGTGTGCAAGTCTGAATTTTGCTCCAATCAGTGGACTTAGGAAAAGCCCTAAGAATTGCTTGATGAAGTCAAATAGCAATGCCAGAGTCTGATCATACAATAAGTTACTGAACTGGTCTCCTGGTTGTAATTTTAGAGATCTTTTAGGATTTTCCCAATTAAGAGGTTTTCATCCAATGCTGCCCCTAGCTCTCACCGACAAGAATATGAAGTAGCTGATATAAGACAGAGAAACCACATTGATAAGTTTTAATGACTATTAAATTCCTCAACAGATCTGTGAGGATTTCAGTTATTTGGGGAAAATACTTGACTGAGTGGCTGAACTGAACTGAACTGATCTGACTTGAATATGGCTCACAGTTCAGCTTTAGTCCAGGGAATAAAAGAAATTAAGGGTTTAACCTCTGAATCTCACAAGGCTTCATTTTAAAGGGACGAGTTCTGACAAATTCAGAGTAAAAAGGGAAGGGGAAAATTTCAGAGAAAAGGGAAAGATTGGAGAGAGAACTAATATGGGTGCACTAATGGTATAGCGGGAACTTAGGTGTGTAGAAGGGAAAGAGGAAGGTGGCATTGGGGGCAGCGTCTGACCATGAGGAGCTGAGGGAGAAAGACGAGATGTTGCCAGAGGTAGAGCCTGAGACAGAGCCAAGTAAGAAGGATTTGAGGCTTTCAGTTCAGTTCAGTCGCTCAGTCGTGTCCGACTCTTTGCGACCCCATGGACTGCAGCACGCCAGTCTTCCCTGTCCGTCACCAACTCCCGGAGTTTACTCAGACTCATGTCCATCATGTCAGTGATGCCATCCAGCCATCTCATCCTCTGTCGTCCCCTTCTCCTCTTGCCTTCAATCTTTCCCAGCATCATGGTCTTTTCCAATGAGTCGGTTCTTCGCATCAGGTGGCCAAAAGATTGGAGTTTCAGTTTCAGCATCAGTCCTTCCAATGAATATTCAGGACTGATTCCTTTAGGATGGACTGGTTGGATCTCCTTGCAGTCCAAGGGATTCTCAAGAGTCTTCTCCAACACCACAGTTCAAAAGCATCAATTCTTTGGCACTCGGCTCTCTTTATAGTCCACCTCTCACATCCATACATGACTACTGAAAAAAACCATAGTTTTGACTAGATGGACCTTTGTGGGCAAAGTAATGTCTCTGCTTTTTAATATGCTATCTAGGTCTGTCACAGCTTTTCTTCCAAGGAGCAAGTGTATTTTAATTTTATGGCTGCAGTCACCATCTGAAGTGATTTTGGAGCCCCCAAAAATAGTCTCTCACTGTTTCCATGGTTTTGAGGCTTTAAGAGCCATTTTATCTTTCTTTGTTTACCTCAGTTAATCTTAAAACTTTGTTTTGCAGAGAGGCAATTTTAGACTCCTGATAATGTTGGAAAGCCTCAAAAAACCAGTTGAAATAAGCATTCCATTCAGTTCTGGAAATCTTTGAGCTATTGCAGTCCAATTGATTTTAAGAAAACTAAGTTCAGGGATTTCTAAAGTTCTCCATAATGGCCACTGATATTCTAAATTGCCTTTGATCAAGTCAGGCCACTTAGTTAGAAATACAAATGAAGAAGATGGTGATTTTTAACATGAAATTGGCCAGAGTCCCTTTATGGGATGCAACTTCAAAATATTTATATAACTGGGATCCCATTTTTCAGACGTTTTTCTCTAGTGTAAAGGAACAATTTTCAATTATTTCAGCTTTCAGCTCAAATAGTTCAATTCAAACAGCTTACAAGCTAATACCAGCCTAATGAAATATACCAGCCAGTTCTAAGGAAAGGGCCAATAGCCAAACGTACACAGTTTCAGTGAATTATTCCTTTTTTTCCAAACGAATGGGCTGATTGCTTCTCAGCCAGAACTGGTTGAAATAGTTTTATTTCAAAATCAGACCAAAGCGCCAAATGAGTACTTGTGTAAAGAACAAGGCCTTAACCAGAAAGATGAAAACTTAAAATAGATCCTGAATAAAGCTTCGAGAACTTCAAACACAAAGAGGGCATGCGCTTGGATCCAGGAGAAAGACCTTCAAACTCCAGCCTTAGTGAAAAAAGCAGTGAGTGATAAAGAGTTCAACTGTGGGTCCTGTACCCATTTGTTCACTAGCCCCAGAGCCTTTGAGGGTCTTCTCTGGTACCCTAGAGACCACAGAAATGTTGACCTGAAACAAATGTGAACTGCCAAATATTTCTGCAGTGAATATGGATTTATCCAGGATCAGCAGAAAATTGCAATTTGGAGTCTGCAACCCTGGCTAACCTCATGGAAGTTGCTGTGCAGAAAGAGATGGTGAACTCTTTTATAGAGGGTAAAAAGGACTTTGGGAGGGCTATAGTAAATAGTTCATGGTTTTTCATTGGCTGGGTCCTTGCCAGGGAAGAAGAGGAGTCTTTCTTCTTCCTGTTGGGTTCTGCTCTTTTCACATGGCATAAGAGTGCCCCTTTCTAGTCTCCTGACTCTGTTTAGTTGAGGGTTTTGTTTATTAATTTTTTTAAGTATAAAGGTGGTTGGAAAAAATTACAAGAAACTACACTACACAAATATTGAAAGCTTCAGAAGATCAATTGATTTTAAAAACACTGTGAAATATTGTTGACATTAATATAACCTATATCTCAAGATCTTATAGTTAGATGCTATGTGTAGGATATTTAAAAAGTTGTCACACATAAGAGAAGCTTAATATTATTAATAAATAATTGAATTCACAGATTTAAACGTCTGGCAGTTTAAGAAAACAATCAAACATCTGGAAACCTACCATGCAATTTAAAAACATTTCTATTTCCCTGCTCTTTTGTGGAAAGCCCTTCTCAGTTCACAGATAAGAAAATCAGGTCTTAGGGTTTCCTATTTTCATACAGTGGTACTACCCTCTAGGTAGATTCCTCCTAATCTAGGCCAGTGGTTTTAATCCAGTGCTCTTTGTAGTAGGACCTTTATTCAGCAGGGCACACAATTATCTGCCTACATGTGTGCTAAGTTGCTTTAGTCGTGTCTGACTTTTTGCAACCCCATGGACTGTAGCCCGCCAGGCTCCTCTGTCCATGGGATTCTCCAGGCAAGAGTACTAGAATGGGTTGCCATGTCCTTTTCCAGGGAACCTTCCAGACCTAGAAATCAAAACCAGGTCTCTTCTGTCTCCTGCACTGGCAGGTGGGTTCTTAGGACTAGTGTCACCTGGAAGCCCAGTTATCTGCCTAGTGCTGCTCAAATGCTAGTAGGTGAGAGGGGGAGGGGCCAGAAGACCTGAGCAAAGGGGAACCCAAGGATCAAAGGCCTTTGGTTTTTGCATTCCAGCTTCTATCAGAGTCCCATATTCCATTTTTTCTATAAAATATATAGGGGTATCAAGTCAGATTCTGTTTGATGATGTTTCTGTTGCAAGTGCTAGAAAAGTTTGAGAAGTGTGCAAACATTTGTATAACAGTTATGACCACTATCTTATAAAATCATGTCTAATGCACAGAAGGTATATCTCTGTTCTTGATGGTGGTGATGGTTTCACAGGTGTATACTTACTCAAAACTCCTAGAGTTGTATACAATAAATATGTACTACTTTTTACATTTCAGTCATACTTCAGTAATGTGGCTTGAATAATTCCAAATATTCTATTACGATTTTTACAGTGGTAAACTTCACTAAGTTTAGTCTACTTCAGACGTCCATTCATTCTACAAATATTTATAGCTGTGAGTGAATACTTTTATAGCAGACCTCTGTTGTTTTTGCTTATTCTGCATCCATTCCTTTCAGTGATGGCAACATTCTTATTTTGTCTGGGAAACTACATATTTCCCACCATATGCCTTAGATGTGCCCAAATTAGTTTAATAGGATTCTCCCATGAGAATCTGAATCGTGAGCAGAGTGAAACAGGATAGAAAATAGCACTAATTTTTCTCTGTGGTATGGTCTTAGTTGTTCATCCTGCTTTCTAGCTCACTAATTATTACATTACCTTCCTTTTTAAAAAATGTCTCCTCAGTTTTTCTTTTGATATTGTGGGCTAATCCATGACCTTTTAACAAATATTTTGAGAGTTAAGTTAACCTGAGTGTTGCTAACTTAACATATATGCTTATATGCAACTTATATGTTCCTTGCATATAAGCTAATAGTTGAAAGAGAAATAAAACTAAAACTTTCTCTTTCAGAAGTTAGAGTCTAGTAGAGAGGATACTACACCAATAAAAATATTAATAAAAGTGTTAATTCATTGTAGAAAATACTCCCATCACATGCAGAGTTAAGTATATGACAAAGGAAATATGCGAGGTTAAAGACATATGAAGGATAAATCTACATTGGACATATTGGGCCAGGAGGATTTCCTCAAAGCCTTAATACTTAACATGACATGAGATATCAATGAAAGTTTTAAGGCAAAAGGAAAGCAGCTAAGGCAGACAGAGTAGCATATACAATGGTCTGAAGGTAATGATGTGATATATTGATAAAGTCAGGGAAATGAAGTAAGGACACTTACTGTGACTGGACCATATAGATTGGGAGATCAGAGAAAGACTAACTTGAAAAAATTAAATCATGCATAGATTTGAGAGCTGTGTTACAGAGTTTGGATATTATTTTAAAAGTACTAATAAGCCACATAAGGAATCTGAGTGAGAAAGAGACAAAATCAATTTTTATAATGTAAAGATTTAAGAAAAATTGCTCCACAATGTTGAGATTATACTGTAATAATTTAAGCGCAGAGGCAGAAAAGTCTGTATTTTTAAAAAATTAATTCTTAATTTCCTAATATAAATTAGGTAAATTTAAGAAAAGACTCGGCAGAAATACCGTGATCCTGGGAAAGATTGAGGGTAGGTGGAGGAGGTAGTGACAGAGGTGAGATTATTTGATGGCATCCTTGACTCAATGGACATGAGCTTGAGCAAACTCCAGGAGATAGCGAAGGACAGGGAAGCCTGGTGTGCTGCAGTCCATGGGGTCACAAAGAGTTGGACACACCTTAGCAACTCAATAACAGAGGAAAGAATGATCACTGTTGATTGGCAAATTAATGATCTCAAACCTCAAAAGGAAGATTGTTTAAAAGAATAAGAAAAAAGGGTATTACTTACAGTGTTTTAGGCATATTATATGAAAAATAAAACACATATATAGCCTGGAAATAATTTTTAAATCCAAGAAATGGAGAAAATCCTGCAAGTAATCTATAAATGAAAAGCATCAGGCTTCTCTTCTGCAACATTTGAAGTTAGAAAACAGTGGAAGAACATCTCCTACTACTAAGATGATGCTGTGAAAGTGCTGCACTCAATATGCCAGCAAATTTGGAAAACTCAGCAGTGGCCACAGAACTGGAAAAGGTCAGTTTTCATTCCAGTCCCAAAGAAAGGCAGTGCCAGAGAATGCTCAAACTATCACACAATTGCACTCATCTCGCACACTAGCAAATTAATGCTCAAAATTCTCCAAGCCAGGCTTCAACAGTATGTGAACCATGAACTTCCAGATGTTCAAGCTGGATTTAGAAAAGGCAGAGGAACCAGAGATCAAATTGCCAACATCTGTTGGACCGTTGAAAAAGCGAGAGAGTTTGAAAAAAACATCTACTTCTGGTTTACTGACTATGCCAAAGACTTTGAGTGTGTGGATCACAATAAACTGTGGAAAATTCTTAAAGAGATGGTAATATCAGACCACCTGAGAAATCACCTGCCTCCTGAGAAATCTGTATTCAGTCAAGAGGCAACAGTTAGAACTGGACATGGAACAACAGACTGGTTCCAAATCTGGAAAGGAATACGTCAAGTCTGTATATTGTCACCCTGCTTATTTAGCTAACATGCAGAATACATCATGAGAAGTGCTGGACTGGATGAAGCACAAGCTGGAATCAAGATTGCTGGGAGAAATATCAATAACCTCAGATATGCAGATGACACCACACTTACGGCAAAAAGGGAATAAGAACTAAAGAGCCTCTTGATGATAGTGAAAGAGGAGAGTGAAAAAGTTGGTTTAAACCTCAACATTTAGAAAGCTAAGATCATGGCATCCAGTCCCATCACTTCACGGCAAACAGATGGGGAAACAGTGGAAACAATGATAGACTTTATTAATTTTTGTGGGGGGGGGGGCCTCCAAAATCACTGCAGATGGTGATTGCAGCCATGAAATTAAAAGACGCTTGCTCCTTGGAAGAAAAATTATGACCAACCTAGACAGCATATTAATGAAAGCAGAGACATTACTTTGCCAACAAACGTCCGTCTAGGTCAAGGCTATGGTTTTTCCAGTAGTCATGTACAGGTGTGAGAGGTGAACTATAAAGGAAGCTGAGCACCGAAGAATTGATGCTTTTGCATTGTGGTGTTGGAGAAGACTGTTGAGAGTGACTTGGAATGCAAGGAGGTTATTCATTGGAAGGACTGATACTGAGGCTGAAACTCTAATCTTTTGGCCACCTGGTGTGAAGAACTGACCCATTTGAAAAGACCCTGATGCTGGGAAAGACTGAAGGCAGGAAGAGAAGAGAATAACAGAGGATGAGATGGCTGGATGGCATCACCGACTCTGGACATGAGTTTGATTAAACTCCAGGAGTTGGTGATAGACAGGGAAGCCTGGCGTGCTGCAGTCCGTGGCGTCACAAAGAGTTGGACACGACAGAGTGACTGAACTGAACTGAACTCAACTACTAAGAGAAATGACTGAACTCAATCAAACTATTAACTGTGATAGTGAAAGATATGTGTAAAAATGTGGAGATCTAAGTATATTGTTATGTATGCTTTCTGGAGAAAATAAAGATGAAAGAACCTGAACAAGACAGACAATAAAGCACCGAAACCAACACTTCATAATAGGAAAAGAGGAGAAGAAAGATAGTGGTCAATAAGCTTTGTTATAGATATATAATTGTTTTAAATGTATAATTACTAACATGGGTTGATAGCTCAATATTCAAAAGGAATTTTTGATAATAGCCTAAAGGTGAAAGCATTAAATTCCCTGAAATAAATCTTGAGGCATGGATGACCATCGAGAGAATTAAGAAGTCAAAATATTCCAGACTTCTCAATTTGAGGGCGGATAGGGTAGAAGAGAAAATGGAGGGAGCAAGTGAAATTTTACCAGAGCTCTGCTGACAACTGTTGAATTCCATGCAGTTCCATTGTAATACTATTAAACACTGACATTTCAGTTATTTCTCAGGAAGTCACTGAAGAATCACTTTATGCCCAGTGTTGCATGAATCACAATACCATAAGCTACTATTATATCATGTACCTCAGCATTTTTCTCCATTTCTGCTAAGCACCCTGGAACTTTAATACAATAAAAAGCTGTTTCACTCAGTAAATAATTTACAAGTAACAAGGGCTGCATGTATTAAGTGTGGTTTTCCTAAATGCTTTGTTCCTTCAGCAGTTACTATTGTTGCAATCTGGTGATTTCTGTTGTTGGTACCATTAGAGGTATGGCCCCCACACTCCTAACAACTCCTCCAACTGCAGGAAGGTTGAAACTGCAGCCACCGAGAGCAAGTACCTGTAGTGCTAACCCTTTAGGGCTGCACAGTATCTCTTCAGGTGCACCCTGTTTCACCACCCTTAGCCTTCCTGTGCGGATCTATATGCTTGGGTGCTCAACAAGCTTTTCCTTGTGAATGTGTTTCTATTGGCTATATTGGATCCTTGCCTCCACTATGATTGCCTAGGGCTGTTCAGTCTATGCAATAACGCTTGTTCCCAAACTCTTTTGCCTCCTCACTGTGTCTGCTACATACCCTCAAGACTTTAGCACTGACTTAGTACTTCAGGCTTCCTCTTACACAGGAAGTAAGTTCAGGAAAATTATAAATATCACTGAAGAGCAGCAATAACCATATCCAAGCATTGAAGATCATGAATTCCATGACAGATTGCTTTCTTAAATAGAATCTTACTTAGAACCTTGAAAACAACATGTTTGTCATTAGAGAAGTCCAGTGAGACTTCTAGAGTCTCGAGAAGTCTAGACCCACCCACTCATTCTTTTAATCATCTGAAGACCTTCAGGAGAATATTTCCCAAACATAAACGCTTTTGTACACCATCACTTCTGGTTTATTTAATAATATTAAGTAGGATCACTTTTGGTGGTGTTGATTTAGTTGCTCAGCTGTGATGAACTCTTGGCAACCCCATGGACTATAGTCTGCCAGGCTCCTCTGACCATGAGATTTCCCAGGCAAGAATATTGGAGTGGGTTGCCATTTCCTTCTTCAAGGATCCTTTTTATTCTCAGATAAATTTAGTTAAACATAAAAATGTGGGCGTGAAAGTAGGAAGGATCACAACTCTAGATGAAAGAACTACTCTTCAAGCTAAAGAAGTGAGGCTTGAGATGTCAATATAGAACCTGGAGAAGTGGCCTGAGGCTGGCTGTCCAGGTTCCAAGACTGAATTCAAGAAAAGAGGAAGATGATAAGAGCAAGGAGAAGGAAAGAAATAGCTGGACCTCGGCTAAACAATAAACATCTGGAGATGCTGGGAAGGAAAACTGAATAAAGAAAAAGAAGTGGGGAAATTGTAGGACAGTGAATCTGAAATCAATAGAGAGATACTGAAACCATGGTACCAATAGTCTCATATATACTATTATCACAGATACTGAAGAAGGAACTCTAAACTGAGAGGAATTTGAAGCTGTATGGATTGACATGGAAATAGTGGGTGGGCTGCAGAAATGGGACCCTGGGGACTAAAATTTAGGCAGGATAGTTGTTTGGAAAAATAGGGCTTCAGTTCAATTCAGTCGCTCAGTCGTGTCCGACTCTTTGCAACTCCATGGATTGCTGCATGCCTAGCTTCCCAGTCCACCACCAACTCCCAGAGCTTACTCAAACTCATGTCCATTGAGTTGGCGATGCCATCAAACCATCTCATCCTCTGTCATCCCCTTCTCCTGCCTTCAAACTTTCCCAACATCAGAGTCTTTTCCAATGAGTCAGTTCTTTGCATCAGGTGGCCAAAGTATTGGAGTTTCAGCTTCAACATCAGTCCTTCCAATGAACATTCAGGACTGATCTCCTTTAGGATGGACTGGTTGGATCTCCTTGCAGTCCAAAGGACTCTCAAGAGTCTTCTCTAACACCACAGTTCAAAAGCATCAATTCTTTGGCACTCAGCTTTCTTTATAGTCCGACTCTCACATCCATACATGACTATTGGAAAAACCATAGCCCTGACTAGATGGACTTTGTTGGCAGAGTAATGCCTCTGCTTTTTAGTAAGCTGTCTAGGTTGGTCATAGCTTTTCTTCCAAGGAGCAAGCATCTTTTAATTTTATGGCTGTAATCACCATCTGCAGTGATTTTGGGGCCCTAAAAAATAAAGTCTCTCACTGTTTCCATGGTTTCTCCATCTATTTGCCATGAAGTGATGGGGCTTGGAGGCCCAAGTTGAGACACTGAGAATTAAAGAAAGACAGTTAAGGCAAGACTGCTAAAATGAGAGCTGAGGGATGATAATGGGCCAAGAAATGGCTGCAGGAAAGTAAGTCAGACTCTCTCAAACATATCAGGGAGAGGGAACAGACAAAAGAGTGTCAAATAAGGTGCACAGAGGCTTCTGACAGTCCTTCTGAGACTGGATTGTGAATGCTGAGGCTCCAGTCAGCATCTGATGAGTGAAGCTGAAGTACCATCTAGGCATTAAGTAAAATATTCTTATCAACCACCAATGGTATATCTTGTATTGCACTTTGGCAAACCCTGACAAAGAAATCCTCTTACATTTTATCGAGTTGCTTACCAGGGAAGCACAAACATTGTGAGAAGGAAAAGTCTACCATTAGGAGGAGAAACCCATATTGCTTTTCATTTTGTGGTTTTCTAGGTAAGTAATTATATAACACCATTGAGAGGGAATAATGGCACTTAATCATACAGTATTAAATATACCATATTCAGGGATTTTTTTAATGCCTTGGCCAGGTAAAGGCTACAGGGTTTAGAGATGTTAACCTATGTTTGAAGCTTTAATAGCTAGGCCAACTTGAGAGCAATCTTATCATTAACACAACTTGGAACTACAAGTCTGAATCCAGAACGCTCTGAAAAATAATATTTATCATTACCACAGGTCTTTTAATGAGAGGGCTAGTGATTAAGCAACTTTCTCTCAGCTTCAACCCATCTTCTCTAGTTGGCTTTGTGATGCTGGAGCTGATACTCTGTAAATTACATTTCTCCTTTGCCATCTGGCTCTCTGTTAAGTTTGGCCAAAAGTTGGGCACTAGGGGGAAGCTAAAATATAGGAAAGGGTAGAAAGAATTTGTGTCTTATTATTTACTTGCTATTTCTGTCAGTGTCACCCCACCAATGTCTCTTCTCCATATTTTAGAAGCAGTTTGTTTCAGCTCTCAGATTCTTCTACCATTCTCAGAATCAACCTCGTTGATTCTAAGATGTGAGTACAAGCTAAGTAGCACTCATCCCTCAGAGGTCGGGGTTTTGGCTATGGTTGGTTTTCTGGGGCCCCTCCTTTAGACTTACAGGTTCTGATAATCGCAACCACCTCTCTTTGTAGAATGGGCAAAGCTGGGGTTAGTAACTGCTTCCTGTAATTACTATCTCTGTGTTGTTCTGTGTTCCATTCTGTACTGCCAGTCTTCCAATACTGACCAATGTGCATGTATGCATGCTAAGTCGCTTCAGTCATGTCTGATTCTTTGCGACCACATGGACTGTAGCCCACCAGGCTCCTTTGTCCATGGGATGCTAACCAATACTTAAGCTCTAACAAGTTAACATCCAATTGATTAACCAATTTCTTATATTAAATTATCTTTGATTTAAAAAAAAAAAAAAACTGTGTGGTTTCCATTTTAGTAATTAAATTCTGACTAATTTAGAGAGGTAAAGATCTTCTGCAGTGAATTATATAAAAATCTTTTAAAAATTCTCTTTAAGTCTACCTTTTTCCAAATAATTCTTCTTTTTCTAGTTGTTAAATATCAGCCCACTCACTGCCAGCCAGCTGTCCTAGCTCATGTTCCACATCTGAAAGCTGTCATCCTGTTACCAAGTCCCCATACTCACATATGCATTTCAAAAACATGACTATATGACTCCCTCCTTTGTGGAAACCACACACAAGGTGTTGTGTATCTGTCCTTCTGAATGTTTATCCCTCCCTTTCTTAAAAATCAGCCCCTAAGGAATTCTCATGGAAAAGGAAACTTGTCACCTTGTTAAATCTTCTGCTTCATTAAATCTTTGTGGTTTTCCATAAAGAAAAGCATAATATATACCTGTGTCAACAGAGGTATTTTCTTCCTATCTGTGCTCTTATTTTTCCTTCTCATTGGACAAACAGGATCCTCTTCAAGTGCTTTTTTATTCAATCTGATCCATTAGCAGCCCTCTTAGTAAATGTATGAGAAAATACATAAACATTAGGATTTGGTCTGTTTCCATAATTCTGTGCTTCCTTGTTACTAAATAAGCCTCTATTTTCCCCTTGCCTTATTGAGATATTAATATTACTAGATACATTAATTATAATCTGTAATACTGTACCTGGGGTATCCAGAACTTACTCATAGCTAAAAGTTCTTACCATTTTATCAACATCTCCCCATTTCCCCCATCCCCAGCCCCTGGCAACCAACATTCCACTCTTGGTTTCTATGAGTTTAGTGCTTTTTATGTTCCATATATAAATGAGAACATACAGTATTTCTCTGTGTCTGACTTATTTCATTTAGCGTAATGACCTCCTGGGCCATGTCACAAAAGGCAGGATTTCCTTCTATTTATGGTTGAATTATGATATAAATATTCTGCACTTTCTTTATCCATTCATCTGTTAATATATACCTAGGTTGTTTGCATATCTAGGCTATTATGGATAAAGCTAGAGTAAACATGAGTTGCAGATATCTCTTCAAGATAGTGGTTTCATTTCCCTTGGAGTCATACCCAGGAGTGGAATTATTGGATAATATATTAGCTCTATTTTTAATTTTTTGAGGAAACTCCATACTATTTTCCATAATGGTTCACCAATTTATATTGCCATCAACACTGCATATGAATTCCCTTTTCTCCACATCTTTACCAACTCTTGTTATCACTTGTCTTTTTGATGATATCCATTCTAACAGGTGATAACTCATTATGGTTTGGATTTACAGTTTCCTGATGATTAGTAATGTTAAGAATCTTCTCATGTACCTGTTGGCCATTTGTATATTGTCTTTGGCAGAATTTTTATCCAAATCTTCTGCACATTTTTAAATTGGATTTTCTTCTTGCTGTTGAATTAAATTTGTCATATATTTTCAATATTACCCCTTATCAGACAGCTGGTATGCAAATATTTTCTGTAAGTTGCCATTCTATAGGTTGCCTTTTCATTTTGTTTATTGTTTCTTTTGCTGGTCAGAAGCTTTTCAGTTTCATGAAGTCTCGTTTGTTTATTTTGCTTTTGCTATTTGTACTTTTGTGGTCATATTAAAAAAAAATTGTTGCCAAGAGGTGCCAGAGAATATTGCTCTGTGTTTTCTTTTAGTAGTTTTACAGCTTTGTGTTGTACATTTAAGCCTCTAACCCATTTTCAGTTGAATTTTGTGTATGGTGTGATATAGGGGTCCAATTTTATTCTTTCACATGTGATTTTCCAGTTTCCTGTATTCTTGGCTTCCTTGTGGAACATTAATTGACCCTTCGTTGTTACTATTCTTACTTGCTCAGTTGTGTCTGACTCTTTGTGACCCCATGAACTGTAGCCTGCCAGGCTCCACTGTCCATGGGATTTTTCAGGCAAGAATACTGGAGTGGATTGCCATATCCTTTTCTGGGGTATCTTCCTGACCCAGGGATCAAACCCATGGCTCCTGTGTCTCCTGCATTGCAGGAGAATTCTTGACCTGCTGAGCCATTGGGGAAGCCATTAGTTGACCCTATGTGAGGGTTTATTTCTGGACTTATGACTTTTCCATTGATCTATGTGTCTATTTTTATGCCTGTATCATACTGTTTTGATCACTATGGTGGTGGTGTTGTTTCAGTTCAGTTCAACTGCTCAGTCGTGTCTGACTCTTTGCGACCCCGTGGACTGCAGCACACCAGGACTTCCTGTCCATCACCACACCCAAAGCTTGCTCAAACTCATGTCCATCGAGTCAGTGATACCATCCAATCACCTCATCCTCTGTCATCCCCTTCTCCTCCCACCTTCAATCTTTTCCAGCATCACGGTCTTTTCTAATGAATCAGTTCTTCCCATCAGGTGTCCAAAGTATTGGAGTTTCAGCTTCAGCATCAGTCCTTCCAATGAATATTCAGGACTGATTTCCTTTAGGATGGACTGCTTGGATCTCCTTGCAGTCCAAGGGACTCTCAAGAGTCTCCTCCATAACCATAGTTCAAAAGTATCAATTCTTCAGCACTCAGCTTTCTTTATAGTTCAACTCTCACCTCCATACATGACTTCTGGAAAAACCATAGCCTTGACTAGATGGATATTTGTTGGCAAAGTAATGCGTCTGCTTTTTAATATGCAGTCTAGGTTGACCATAGCTTTTCTTCTATGGAGCAAGCCTCTTTTAATTTCATGGCTGCAGTCACCATCTGCAGTGATTTTGGAGATCAGTAAAATAAAGTCTGAACAGTATGAAAAGGCAAAATGATATGACATTGAAAGATGAACTCCCCAGGTAAGTAGGTGCTGAATATGCTTTTGGAGAAGAGTGGCGAAATAATACCAGAAAGAATGAAGAGACAGAGCCAAAGCAAAAACAACACTCCATTGTGGATGTGACTGGTGATGGAAGTAAAGTCCGATGCTGTAAAGAACAATATTGCATAGGAACCTGGAATGTTCAGTCCATGAATCAAAGTAAATTGAAAGTGGTCAAACAAGAGTTGGAAAGAGTGAACATCGACATTTTAGGAATCAGTGAACTAAAATGAACTGGAGTGGGCGAATTTAACTCAGATGACCATTATATCTACTACTGTGGGCAAGAATGCCTAGAAAAAATGGAGTGGCCATCATAGTCAACAAAAGAATCTGAAATGGAGTACTTGGGTGCAATCTCAAAATGACAGAATGATCTCTGTTTGTTTCCAAGGCAAACCATTCAGTATCATAGTAATCCAAGTCTATGCCTCAACCAGTAATGCTGAAGAAGCTGAAGTTGAATGGTTCTATGAAGACCTACATGACCTTCTATAACTAACACCCCCAAAAGATGTCCTTTTCATCATAGAGAACTGGAAAGCAAAGGTAGGAAGTCAAGAGATACCTGGAGTAACACGCAAATTTGGTCTTGGAGTACAGAATGTTGTTGCATAGTCACTAAATTTTGTCTGACTCTTTTGCAACCCCATGGACTGTAGCCCGCCAGGCTTTTCTGTCCATGGGATTTTCTAGCTTTGTAAAATAGTTAAAAATCAGGACCTGTGATGCTTCCAGCTTTGTTCTTTCCTCACAGGACTGCAGTGGGTATTTAGAGCCTTTTGAGGTTGCATATGAATATTAGAATGACTTTTTCTATTTCAGTAAAAAAAATGCCCTTGCCATCTTGATAGGGATTATATTGCATCCATAGATGGTTTTGGTTGGTATGGACAGTTTAACATTTTAATTTTTCCAATTCATGAGCATAGGATACCTTTCCACTTATTTGTGTCTTCTTCAAAATCTTTCATCAATGTCATAATTTTCAGCATATAGGACTTTTCACCTCCTTGTTCATATTTACTCCTAGTAATTTACTGTTTCTGATACTATTATAAATGAGGCTGTTTTACTTCTTTTTCATAGAATTAGTTGGTACTGTATATAACTCTACTGATTTTTGTAGACTTTTTGTAGATTGTTGTAGACCTGCAACTTCCCCATATTTATTGATTAGCTATAACATTTTTTGTTGTTTTATTGGAGTCTTTAGTATTTTCTATATAATGTCATCAGCACACAAAGTTATATTACTTCTTAATCTTAAGATTACTTCTTAATCTTCTTAATTACTTCTTAAATCTTTCTGATTTAAATGACTTTCATTTTTTTTTTTTTTTTACCTGCCTTATTACTCTGGCTTGGACTTTACTACCATACTAAACAAGAGTGGTGAGAATGGACACCCCTGTCTTGTTTCTGTTCTGAGAGGAAATGCTTTCATCCTTATACTGTTAAGTATGATATTAACTGTGGGCTTCTCATATATGACTTTTATTATATTGAAGTACATAACTTCTATACCAACTTTTTTGAGAACTTTTATTACAAATGGATATTGAATACTTTCAGATGTTTTTCTGCATCTATTGAGATTATCATGACTTTTGTCTTCCATTCTATTAAAGTGGTATATCAAATTTATTGACTTTTTTGTATGTTATACCATCCTTGAATCCCAAGAATAAAACCAAGTTGTTCCTGGTATGTGATCCTTTTAATATTTCTGTTTAACTTAATTTGCTAATATACAGGTGACAGTTTTCGTGTTTATATTCATCAAGGATATTAGTCTGTAGTTTTCCTGTAGTGTCTTTATATGGCTTTAGTGTCATGGTAATGCTCAATTTGTAAAAATTTGGGAGTGTTCACTCCTCTTCATTTTTTTTTTTAATAGTTTGAGAAGGATTGCATTATTTTTCTTTAATGTTTGGTATAATTCATCAGTGAAACCATCTGGTTCCGGACATTTTTTTTCTTGGAAAGTTTTTTCTTCAAATTATTACTGATTCATTCTCCATATTTATTATTGAACTGTCTAGACTAGCTATGATAAAAAATTCTTCAAATAAAAAAGTTGGGGAGATGTGGAGAAAAGAGAATCCTCACACACTGTAGGAATATAAAGCAGTTCAGCCGCTATGAAAATAGTACGGAGGTTTCTTTAAAAACTGAAGATAGAACTAGTATATGATCCAGTATTTTCACTTCGGTAGACATCTGGGAAAAACAAATACTCCAATTCAAAAAGATACATGTACCCCAAGTTTAATAGCCTCAGTATTTGTGATAGCTAAGACATGAAAGCAATCATGACATATTACCTAGTCCGGAAAAAGAATAAAATACTGCCATTTGCAGCAATGTAAATGGACCTAGATAATATTATATTCAGTGAAATAAGTCAGAGAAAGACAAATACCATATGACATCCATTTTATAATGGAATGTAAAAAAAAATACAAATTAAAGTATATACAAAACAGAACAGACTCACAGATATTAAGAAAGAAATTGTGGTTACTAAAAGGGAAAGGGAAGGTAGGAGAGACAAATTAGATGTATGTGATTGACAAACTATATAAAATAAATAAGCAACAAGGGTATACTGTAAAACACAGGGAATTTTACCCATTATCTTTTAATAACCTGTAATGAAATATAATATGTAAAAACACTGAATCATTATGCTATACACCTGAAACTAACATAACATTGTGAACCAACTATACTTCAATTATAAAAGAAGAGACTTATTCCTCATGAGTCAGTCTTGCTTTCTGCATACTTCTAGGAATTTATCTGTTTCTTCTAGGTTATCTAATTTGTGGTTCATAGTGGTCCTTTAAGGTCCTTTATTTCTGTGGTGTCTTATAAAGTTTCCTCTTTCATTTCAGGTTTTATTTATTTGAATATATTTTTTTTTAATCTAGCTAAAGTTTTGTCAATTTTGACTATATTTTGAAATGAATTCTTTGATAATAAGTTTCTTCCCAATTTTGTTAGGCCAGGTGCTTTTGGGTTTTTTAATACATGGTAAAATGGCCAGTCCTCTAGTTATTAATTCACTGATTTGTATTTTTTTGCTATAAAAGCAAATTTCTTGATCAGAAACTATGCTGAGTAGAATACTATATTAATGGTTGAGGCTATCATCATGTCCATAGATAATGATGCTGACAAAAATTTTGCTTGTTGAAAAGTCAAATCTGTCTTTACAGTAAAGGTCTATTCTCTGATGAGCAGTGATTTCTGCAAACTTTATGATAGACAGAGCCCAGTGCAGCTGATCAGCCACCACTGGCCAGGTAGTCTATTAGGGAATAACCTCTTACTGGGGATTTAACGTTGGCCTGATACTGGTAAACTGGGTAATTACCTAATGCCATTGTTAGCTAATCATTGGTGAAAGGAAGCTCATGTTTTGGGGCACAAAATAATATCCATTCTGCTACCATGGTTCTTTTTCCTGGGCCTGGTATGTTATCACTGCAGTAACTGGTGAGAAAGACTGACTGATACATGTAGAGTTCTCCACAATGAGCTTTCACATGGGATAGAATCTCCTCATTCTGTGTTTATTTCAGGAAATCTAATCACAAAATTTCCCCCAACAGAGTGGCCTCTACTTAAAAGTTTCTATTTAATTTTTTTTTACTTTATATGTCAGTCCCACAATCACAATGGTAAACAACTTATACACTTAACGACCATTCTGTACTCATATAATCATTATGTTTTTTCACTTTCAGTACAGTATTCCGTGAATTACCTGAAGTATTCAACATTTTATTATAAAATTGGCTTTATCTCACCTGTAGGTTAATGTAAGTTTTCTGAGCACATTTGATTCTTTCAAATTGTGGTGCTGGAGAAGACTCTTGAGAGTCCCTTGGACCACAAGAAGATCAAATCAGTAAATCCTAAAGGAAATCAACTCTGAATATTCATTGGAAGGACTGATGTTGAAGTTAAAGCGCCAATATTTTTGCCACCCGATGTGAAGAGCTGACTCACTGGAAAAGGCCCTGATGCTGGGAAAGCCTGAAGGCAAAAGGAGAAAAGGGTGGTAGAGGAGATGTTCAGATAGCATCACTAACTCTAAGGACATGAATTTGAGCAAATTCAGGGAGATAGTAAAGGACAGGGAAGTCAGGTGTGCTGCAGTCCATGGTGTCACAGAGTCAGACACGACTTAGCAACTGAACAACAAGAGGCTAAACTACAATATTCAGTTGGGGCTCAATATTCCTTGGTGGCTTAGATGATAAAGAATCTGCCTGCAATGCAGGAGACCTGGGTTCTATCCCTGGGTTGGGAAGATCCCCTGGCAAAGGGAATGCCTACCCATTCCAGTATTCTTTCCCCGAAAATTCCATGGACAGAGGAGCCTGCCTGGAGGGCTACAGTCCGTGGGGTTGCACAGAGTTGGACACAACTGAAGCGACTTAGCATGTATGCACAATGGAACAGCAGCTACGTATTGCAAGGAAATGTACCACTATGTGAATAAAATAGCTGCAACCTAAATTCAAACTCAAGTATTGCTTTATGCAAAGGTTAAATTGGCAAACGATAAAATATACCATTGCCTAAATTCAAAGTTAAAAGCAATAGTGAAAGATATGAATATGATCAAACAATGGTCACAAATGTCCATCCTATCAATCCATTGTTCATTGATATGGGCAGTTGCAGAAGTACTGTTTTTCCATGTTGAAAACTGCTTATGAGTACAAATTCAAGCACAAGTAAAAAATATAAACATTTCATCGAGTCTATTCTATTCTATTCTAGCAAAATCATTTTCATTATTTCAAGTAGCTTAAAGCCTCAACCTATTATTACCTGATATTACAAAATATCATGATTGCTAAAGTTGAAGATACTCAAATTTTATTAAAACACTACCTTACCCTGTTCTTTAAAGTGAGCATGGACATACTAACCTACATCACATGCTAAATGTGTAATGACACGTTGATTCTGGAAGGAGAAGTAGCAAAGTTCATATAATCTCCTCAAATCCCATTATCCACAGTCATTCTTAGGCATTTAGGTATACCATGACAGAAAATACCATGTCATGGTTTCCAGGACCACAAAACAACAATGGTCTATGCATTTTATGGCACAAGGGGACCAGGGACTATTTGGGAACCTATGTGTTGGGGTTTAAGATATTTGGGACTAAAAAATCAAGGAAAATATACAATCATGAGGTTAGCATAACACACATACTTTAGTTGGACAACATTTTGACAAGGTTGCATGTGGGGAAAATCCTTCACAGAGTGAGAGTGTCCAGAGGCGATGGTGGAACCACTGTCCAGAGGTGGAAGAGAATATGAGGACTTCCAGGGGTAGGGGGATCAGAGAGGGAGCTTACCTGTCTAGGCGGTGCTCTAGTGATGCTGCTCAGCCGTACACCAGGGAGTGCCTAGGAACAGCAGAAGAGCTTAGGGACTTAATCGCCCTGGAGTTTGTCTTATTTATTGCTAGCAGATGCTGGGTTCAGTTGTTTGTGGAGTATGCAAAACCAGTAAGCTTTAAATGGTTCAGTAAATGCTTATTTGGTCTAAAACAATTGCATGCACAAAAATTTGAGTTTGGTGTTGATGGGCTTTTGAGCTAATGAATGCCAGCCTGCTGTGAAGAAATTAACAATTTAGGGGTCAGTATACAGAGGCCATCTTTGCCTCATTTACATAACACTGTGGAACAATAAGACTTCTTGATTAAGAAAATGGCCTTTTTAGCAAGTGCTAACTTCTGGAGTTCAATGTCCTATTTCAGTGTGATCTTTAATAGTCCTCAGTTCAGTTCTGTTCAGTTGCCCAGTCCTGTCCGGCTCTTTGCGACCCCATGAATCGCAGCACGCCAGGATTCCCTGTCTATCACCAACTCCCGGAGTTTATTCAAACTCATGTCCATCAGTCGATGATGCCATCCAGCCATCTCATCCTCTGTTGTCCCCTTCTCTTCCTGCCCCCAATCCTTCCCAGCATCAGGGTCTTTTCCAATGAGTCAACTCTTCGCATGAGGTGGCCAAAGTATTGGAGTTTCAGCTTCAGTATCAGTCCTTCCAATGGACACCCAGGACTGATCTCCTTTACGATGGACTGGTTGGATCTCCTTGAACTCCAAGGGACTCTCAAGAGTCTCCTCCAACACCACAGTTCAAAAGTATCAATTCTTTGGTGCTCAGCTTTCTTCACAGTCCAACTCTCACATCCATACATGACCACCGGAAAAACCATAGCCTTGACTAGACGGACCTTTGTTGGCAAAGTAATGTCTCTGCTTTTTAATATGCTATCTAGGTTGGTCATAACTTTCCTTCCAAGGAGTAAGCGTCTTTTAATTTCATGGCTGCAGTCACCATCCACAGTGATTTTGGAGCCCCAAAAAAATAAAGTCTGACACTATTTCCACTGTCTCCCCATCTATTCCCATGAGGTGATGGGACCAGATGCCATGATCTTAGTTTTCTAAATGTTGAGCTTTAAGCCAACTTTTTCACTCTCCTCTTTCACGTTCATCAAGAGGCTTTTTAGTTCCTCTTCACTCTCTGCCATAAGCGTGGGGATATCTGAGGTTATTGATATTTCTGAGGTTATTGATATTTCTCCCGGCAATCTTAATTCCAGCTTGTGCTCCTTCCAGCCCAGCATTTCTCATGATGTACTCTGCAAAAAAGTTAAATAAGCAGGGTGACAATACACAGCCTTGATGTACTCCTTTTCCTATTTGGAACCAGTCTGTTGTTCCATGTCCAGTTCTAACTGTTGCTTCCTGACCTGCATATAGGTTTCTCAAGATAATAGTCCTAAGACCTGCCAAATCAGCCCTTTGAAGAGACTAAATGAAAGTTTGGAGACAACTAGATTTGACATTCTAGTGCTTGCTTGCCTAAGAGTTTGACCCTTTTTCAACACAATTCTTTTTTCCTTTGTTGATATACTATTAATTAATTATTAAGAATTGTTAATATACTATTGATTGTATTGAAAATTCCATCTCAATGTTTCAACAGAAGAAAAGGAACTATTTCAAGGTCTTAATACAATAAAAGAATATGATAAGACCAAAATTCAGATATTATTTGAATGAATAAAGGAACAAGAATTTGCTACTATTACTTAAGCTAACCTATTCCACCATTCAACTTTTGAGGATGACGTGTAGTAAGGTTGCAAATTTACTTACATTACCACTCAGATAAGCAAAAAAACTATAGATATTTCTTTGTAACTGGTCTATCCTTCTTTAACTTCTCCCTCCCCACTTCTAGGAGAAGAAAAAATAAACTTTCTAAGTGATATCTTAGTCTTTTCCAATTTGGACAGAATGTTAAAATTTTAAATCATCTCTACTGTATAACAACTTGGTGAGTTTAAAGTCTAGGTCCTTTTCAAATATAAATCGCTATGGCCCTTCAGATTCAGTTTGCATGTTCACCAGAGCTTCCAATCCTTGTGCTTTTGGCGAGGAGAATGATGAATCTTATGTATTATCCTGTCATCTTTCTTCTTGAGTTGACACTGCCCAGCCCTCTTCACTGGGTCTTCATAACAAAGAAGTACTAACAGAAGCAGTCTACCAGTTGGGGAATATCCAAAAATGTTGTTCCCCTTCCATACTCTCAAAAATTTAGCATCTGGCAGGGCAGTGAAAGGAATTCTTTCTGGTTTCATTTTCAGTCTAAAACTTCAGAATTGCCAGCTAAGACTGCTAAAGACTTACTGCCATCCTTAACAATCTGTAATTGTTAAGTTTGGTTTTCTAATTTATAAGATGTAATGAGTAAGAAGAGAAACAGTCTCTGTAGAATATGTTTCAAGTGGATCCAATCCAGAGGAGTTTGGAACTCAGTGGTCTCAGGCCAACACAGTGTTAAATTTTTTTTTTTAACAATAAATATCGGATCTATCTTGGTTTCGTGGATTGGATGGTGGGCTCAATGAAGCTTGAATATTGAATTCCAGCTTAACTTTGGTTAAGTGCTGATTAAATTGGAGTTTCTTAAAGAAAGGTAGTAGCAGTACCTAGGTGAGGTATATACTGACATGACTGCAAGGCCGGAAAAAGGAGGTGAACCAACAGTAATGCTGATGAGGGTCAATTCCAACCTGTTTAAAATACCGGCCTTGCTCCATTAGCAGTGGAGCTATGAGATAATGCCTGCAGAATAGAGAGCCCTAATATAGACAACAGCTCCTGCCTTTCACCTACTGTCCTACAGATGTACCATCTAGATCTCTCAGACTGAGAGCTGAGAACTTTGAGTTTAATGGTGATTTTAAAATTAATATAAAAAATAAAAAGGGGATTAGAAGTAATTCCAACCAGAGGCACCATTTTCTTTCTTTATAAATAAGAGTGATGTTTAGGATGAGCAGTATAAAATATAAATCAAAATATTCACTAGGAAAAGGTGGTCTAGAAAAGTTCCACTGTCTAAATTCAAGGCTTTCTGAGAAGACACTAAAGAATTTCAAATAAATGGGATAATTTCAAAGTCCTAGAATTTAGGGAATCCTCCAGAAATCAGGGAAAAATAACAGTCTGTATATAGACATACACACACAAACACACACAAAATTGTTTTTCTATAAACCAAATTCATATTTCTGGGGTTAATTCTAAAGGCATGAGAAGTTTTGGGATCAGACTTCCAAAAAGTAGAAATGATCAAATACCTATGCTAAGAAGAACACATAAAAGAAATGCCTTCATATGTCTAAAGATGAGAGCTGATTTTTTAAGAGAACAAATATCAGGTCAGAGTACCCATAACAATTAAAGATAAATACTGAAAGTATTTCTACTTTCATCATTTCATCCCACAACGATAGAATACTGAATAGTTTTTAGAGAATACATGGTTGCTATATGCAGTTTATATTTACAAAGGAATATTTCCAGATTTCTAAGACATTCAATGATCAATGTTAGGAATTAGGCACTGCAAGTGAAGTGGAGGAAGTTCAGAGGATAATCATAATTCAGTGTCCCGCCAACCCCATCCTCTTTAGTTTCTTGAGATGTGGAGGAAGATATGGGGGAAGACCTTTAATCTGTTGCTGCTTTGGTGGATTATGTAACTCCTGCCAATCATTGGCTGATTCTACTTTCCATTATCTACAGGACTGCCATCTTTGGCTGCCTAGGGGCAGTAGTCTGTCAAAACAACGAGAGAGAGCACAGAGTGATATCTGTTGCTAGCTATATTCTGTCTAGGGGTGACATCTAATAGTCTATCCACAAAATATATCTCCCAGCCCTAAAATAGGTTAGCACTGATAAGTTTGAGGACTATGTATATAGAGTGCTTTTAGAAGTGTGTATTGACAACAATCAATTTACTGTGTACTCAGCACAGATAACATAGGAAAGGCTTGGGTGGCCATTTGAGTCCATGGAGTCCCAAAGAGTCAGACATGACTGAGCAACTTTCACTGATAAAGTGCAGCCACAAAGATGTACTCCTCTTCAGGCCCCTTTCCAAGGTCACTGATATTATCTCCAGGGAGCTATTCATAGTCGTTTGGGAAATCTCAGGAGGATAGTGGCTGCTTGAAGGGAGGGATGGATGAGAGCTCTGAGATGTCTCTCAAGTTGAGCCTATTATAGCTGTCAATTGTGTCCCCATATGCAATTTGTCACTTTTTCAGTCAGGAGTAGAAATGTAGAGAGAGGTACAATGTCCTGACTATTGGTTGAAGGAAATCTTAAAAAGAAAGAAACAAGGGTTCTAGCCTGAAATTCTTGGGATTTTGTTGAAGGGCATCCACATGTTGGTATGAAAATAGAATAATGCAAGCCATGAATTGGGGTTGTTTGCGGAACGTAGGTTACCGTGTTCTGGAAAAAGGTCAGTAGAAACAATTAGGGATGCCCCCATGAGAGTATTGCAAGATGATGACATTGGCTGTATTGGCAGGGAAAGGAGTTTAGAAGAAATCCAGGAAATGACATTTTTTTCCCTCCAGAATGCAGAGGACATAAATACCAAACTGTAAGACTCTCCACTGGGTTATGAACACTTTATGACATAGAGGTTCTGTACATTATAAGTGCCATCAATAAGGTGAAAGGATCCATTAGATTAAAACAGGCAGCACCCTATTAGGTATATTATTAGAAAGATCCTGGGAGGCAGATCAATGCCTAGCCAGTAGTTATCAAATTTTAATGGGCATTAGAATCATCAGCCTGAGGGACTATTAAAACATATTTCTGGGCCCTACCCTTAGAGATTCTGTTTCAGTAGTCAGGGAGGGATCTTGAGAACTTGTGTATTTTACAAGTTCACAGGTGATGCAGCTCCTGACTCTCCATGAACCACAACTTGATAACCCCTAGTCTGGATTCTTGCACCACTAGTTAGCTGAATGGCCTTAAATAAGTTATAAATTTTCTGTACTTCATTTTCCATGCTATTTTTTAAGAAGAAAACAAATCAATAAAATCTATTCAATCTTGCAAGTTTTATGTATTATACAACTAAATTCATATTAAAGATTTTCTTGGTAAGAGCATAGGAAATGACCATTGATGAGCTCTCAGCAAGTTATTAGTACAGATTTCATCCTCATAGCCACTGTCAAGTACTCTTTTACAATCTGTGTATAGAAAGTGTAACATAAACAACGTTCAAACTCAGACTCAGTTCAGTTCAGTTCAGTGACTCAGTTGTGTCTGACTCTTTGTGACCCCATGGACGGCCTCACACCAGGCTTCCCTGTCCATCACCAACTCCCAGAGCTTGCTCAAACTCATGTCCAACTCAGCCAATACATCTTAAAGCACTGGTGGCTCAAATGGTAAAAAAATCTGTCTGCAAGGCAGGAGGTCTGGGTTTGCTTCCTGGGTCAGGAAGATCCCCTGGAGAAGGAAATGGCAGCCCACTCCAGTATCTTGCCTGGAGAATCCCATGGACAGAGGAGCCTGGTGGGCTACAGTCCATAGGGTCACAGAGTTGGAGATGACTGAGGGACTAACAATTCTCTTTTCCTTACACTATGCTACTTTATCTCCTGGGTTTAGAATACTATACTTTGAATTGCATACCTGTGTTTTTATCAGCTTTCTTGAAATGAGTACTTTGGAAGTCATTTCCACCGCTGATTCTTCTTTTTATTAGAAAGAAGTGTTTATATTTACAAAAAAGTAACTTGAGTACTCATAGTTGCACCAGATGGAGTAGCCTCATTCTTCCCACATGGTCACTCTTTCATGTGAACTCCATGGAGATAAGACAACAAACAGGAGTGAGTTTCTGAAAGGAGGAAAGGAGAAGACAGGCTGCTTAACAACCTTGAGTTCAAAGTTGAGGAGTGGCAGAGTGAGGAATTTCCTGGGTTTCTAGATTGCCTCCCATATATTCTGGACAAGGTATTGCAGTATTCCCCAATCTTAACCTCCAACAATTCCAGACGAGAAATGCTCCAAGAACAGAGGCCAACACCAAAATTATTCAGATGTTGAAATTATCTAAGGATTTTTTAAAAAACTATAATAAAAATATTTCAATGAGTAATTATAAAATCTCTAAATAAGTGAAAAAATAGAGAATCTGAGTCAAGAAGTGCAAATTATTAAAAAGAACCAAATGGAAATTATAGAACAGAAAAACATAATAACAGGAAACAAACAATGGCCCACTGTTTAATTCAATAGTAGAATGGAGATGACACAGGATAGAATGATTGAAATTGAGAAAAGAACAATAAATTTGCCCAATCTGAAGAACAGAAAATACACTGAAAATGAATAGAGTTTCAGAAACCTACAGTAAAAAAGCAAAAGAGTTAATATTTGTATAATTTTAATCCCAGAAGGAAGCAATAGAGTGGAGTTGAAAAATATTCAAAGAAGTAATGGCTGAGAGTTTCCCCAATTTGGTGGAAGCTACAAACTTACAGATACAAATAGCTAAGCAAACCCCAAATATGATAAAAACAAAATATCCATGCCAACACATCATAGTTAAATTTAGGAATGCTAAGGACAAAGAAAATTATGAAATTATCCAATGAGAAGCAATGTAGTAATTATAGGACAACACTGATTATCTGAAACCATGGAAGTGGCACAATATTTATCAAATACTGAAGGAAAAGAACTGCCAGCTCTAAATTCCATGTGTGGCAAAAAAAAAATGTTCTTCAGAAATTAAAGAGAAATAAAGTTAAGGAAAACCCTATAATCTGTTTTATTTTAAACTATCAATAAGGGATGGCTAAACTCATTGGAAAAGACCCTGATACTGGGCAACCCCTTCAGTATTCCTGCCTGGAGAATCCCATGGATAGAGGAGCCTGGTGAGCTACAGTCCAGAGAGTCACAAAGGGTTGGACACAGCTGAAGTTACTGAGCACATGGTGATGGATGGAAACTAAAATTTTAATGGTGAGCAGGCTGCATTGTATACAGAAGTAGAAATATTAAGTTTCATGGCTTTTCCAGTAGTCATGTATGGATGTGAGAGTTGGACTATAATGAAAGCTGAGCACCAAAGAATTGATGCTTTTGAACTGTGGTGTTGGAGAAGACTTGAGAGTCCCTTGGACAGCAAGAATATCCAACCAGTCCATCCTAAAGGAGATCAGTCCTGGGTGTTCATTGGAAGGACTGATGTTGAAGCTGAAACTCCAATACTTTGGCCACCTGATGTGAAGAGCTGACTCATTTGAAAAGACCCTGATGCTGGGAAAGATTGGGGGCAGGAGGAGAAGGGGACGACAGAGGGTGAGATGGTTGGATGGCATCACCGACTCAATGGACACGAGTTTGATTAAACTCCGGGAGTTGGTGATGGACAGGGAGGCCTGGCGTGCTGCGGTTCATGGGGTCGCAAAGAGTCGGACACGACTGAGTGACTGAACTGAACTGAACTGAACATGTGAAACCTACATAATATTATCAACTAGTATTACGTCACTAAATATATATACATATATATATATATATACACATACATATATATATAATGATAAGAACAAACATCAGTAGAATTGAAACAGGAAAACAGTAGAGAAAATCAAGGGACTTTCCTGGGAGCCTAGAGGTTAAGACTCTATGCTTCCACTGCAAGGGGTGGCGTGGATTGATCCCTGGTCAGGAACTAAGATCCCACATATGCTACAGGTCTGGAAACTTTTTTAAAAAGCTCCTTTTAAAAAATCAATAAAATGGGTAAACCTTTAGGAAGACTAACAAACATAAAAAATAAAGAGAAGACACAAATTACCAATATCAGGGAAAAAATAGGAGCTATGAGTACACATCTTGAAGCCATTAGGAAAAAAGTGAAATGCTACAAATGACTTCATAAGTTTGACCATTTAGAAGAAAAGAACCATTTCCAAAAAAACTACTAACTAACAAAATTCTACTAAGATGAAGCAGATAACTTGAACAGACCTATAGCTATTAAAGAAGTAATATTTATAATCTAAAACCTCCTGAAAGGAAATCTCCAGGTCTGGGTGGTTTCACTGGTGATTTTTACTGAATATTTAAAAGAGAATTAACACCAATTTTATATAATCTTTTCCAGAAAATGGAAGAGAGAGAGAACACTTTTTGACTCATTTTATGAGGCTAGTGATATCATGACATCAAAACTAGACAAAAACAGTATCACACACACACACACAAACCCTACAGTCCAATTTCTCTCATAAATTTAGACAGAAAAATCTTCAGTGAGATATTAGCAAATCATATCTGGCAATGTATAAAAAGAATTATTCATCATAACTTAGTGGGATTTATTCCAAATATGTAAGGCTAATTCAACATTTGCAAATCAATCATATGATCATATCAATTGGCACAGAAACAGCATTTGGCAAAAACTCAACATCTATTAATGAGGAAAATCTCTCAGCAAGCTAAGAATAGAAAGGAACTTTCACATGATAAAAAGCATCTACATAAAACATAGCTAACATAGCTGGTAGTGGAAAACTGAATGCTTTATCTTTAAGATCTTGAATAATACAAGGTTGTCCACTGTCACCCCTCTTATTCAATAAACTACTAGACATTCTAGTGACTGCGATAAGGCAAGAAAGAGGGGGAAAAATGACATACAAATTGGAAAGGAAGGAATAACATGATCTCTATTTGAGGATGACATGATTGCAAATAGAGGTCAGTTAGAAAATCCCAAAGAAACAAGAAAACAACAAAAATAGAATAAGTGAGTTCAACAAGTTTACAAGATGCAAGAACAACAGACAATCAATCACATTTCTACATACTAAAAATGTACTTGTGAAAGCCAAAATTAAAAGCACAGTGTCATTTATAAAAATTTCCCCAAAATGAGATACTTATGGATAAAATTAGCAGAATATATGCAAAATCTGTATGCTAAGAGTTATAAAAGTCCTGAAAAAAACCCAAAAAAAGATCTGAATAGTGGATACATAGTATTCATGGATTGGAAGACTCAAATAGTAAAGATGAGAATTTTCCCCAAATGTACATGCAATTCCTGTTAAAAACCCACTAAAAATGTGTAGATATAGATCAGCTTGTTATAACATTTATATAGAGAAGCACAACCCTAGAATGACTAAAATAATCTTGAAAAAAAGGGAAGATTCATTTTATTCAGTGCTAAGCTAACAATAATAAGACAATGTGGTGTTGAGAAAGGCATAGACACATAGATCTATGCAGTGGAACAGCACACCAAACCCAGAGTGCATGCACACAACGTACCCAAATGAATTTTGACAAAGAGGCAAAAGAATAAATTCAATGGAAGAAAGGTAGCCTTTATAACAAATAGTAGTGAAATAATTGTGTGTGCATAGAGGGGGAAAAACAAAACAAAACAGCCTTGACTTAAGCTTCATACTTTGTAAAAGTTAATTCAAATGAATCATAGACATGTTGTAAAACCATACAACTCTTAGAAAACAAATAGAAAAATTTGGAGACCTAGGGCTACACAACGGAATCTTTATAGACTTGATGTCTAAAGCAGTTTCTCTAAATGGAAGACTTAATAAACTGAATGTCTTTAAAATTTAAAACGCTGCCTTGTAAAAACCCTGCAGAAGAGGATGAGAAGACTTGGAGGAAATATTTGCAAATTTCACATGCAACAAAAGTCTTATAGTTAAAATACATAAACAATTCTAAAAACTAAATATTAAAAAACAAAATAATTGGAAAATTGGCAAACTACAGGCACAGGAAAAGATATTCAATATCCTTAGCTGTTGGGTAAATGCAAATTAAAATCACAATGAGATATTTCTACACACATAAGAATGACTAAAGTAAATATAACAGCACCACTAAATAAATGTCAGCAATGATATGAAGAAATTATATCTAACACCTATTGCTGGTGGAAATGCAAAAAGGTGCCAGGAGAACTACCATGAAGGGAACAGTTTAAATACTCAAGATTCTTATACTATATAGTTTTGTCATTTAATATTTCAGTTTTAATATGAATAGAAACTGCCTCCTCTCCATGACATAACCTCATCAACTCACATTTTTCAGAGCATCAACTAAAGCCCTTCAAATAAAGTCATACCACAACCTAAAAATAATATGCATTTATTTCCTCAACCATCACTGTAGGAGAGGAAAGCCTCCCCCTTCCTTGAGAGAATCTGGCAATGCTAGATTCTACTCTTTCCTGTCCTCTTAGAAGCCCTGCTCTATCAATTACCTTCTATCTCTGATATTTTTAATTTCTCCCTCTCTAATAGGTTTTCCCCTATAACCTGTGCATTTGCTGAAACCTCTCCCTAAATTCTGTACCCTCTGTACTTTCTTCTTTTCTTTTCTGTCAAGCCCAGCAAGAGAACCCTTTACATTCACTGTCGCACTTTTCTCATTTTTAAATTAACTCCTTAACTCACCACAGTCTGTTTTCTGCCTCCCAACACTTAACTGAAACTGTTGCCGCCAAGGTCACCTATAATCTCTGAGTTGCTAAATCCAACTCTCCGTTCTTATCTTATTTAACATTTAACACTTACTTAACAGTAGAATGTGACCCATGACCATGGTCTCTTTCCCCTTGGCATTTTTGATCCCTATCCCTCCTGGTTTTTCTCTGCCCTCTTTGGCCCATTCTTTCTTTGTCTCCTTCAAAGTTATCTTTTTCTCTTTTTTCCCCTTAAATATTGGTATTTCCCAGAATTATAATACACATTTCTTGCTCTCCACATTTTATATTCCACTTGCTTCTCACCTTTGCTGATGGTTCGCAGATCTATCTCTCAAGATAGACATCTCTTGGACTATAAACCCGTATGCCATTTGATGTTACTTAAGCATCTCAAACTCAAAATCTCCAAAGTGAATTTATCAGTGTACAGACTGTTCTTCTTCTTATGTTCCTCGTTTTACTATTCATACCTCTACTCTTTCCAAACAACTTAGAAGTAATGCAAGACATTTTTCTCTCTTACCACCAAATCCTGTTGATACAAGTCCCTTAATATACTTTGGACTTCTGTCTCTTCATCTCTAATATTACTCTCTTAATTTAAACCATTTCTTTCTTACAGTTTAGCTCTTTCTTCCTTAGTTCAGTCTTACCATTTTCTAATGCTCATACTTCACAGTGTTTCTAGTATTACTTTTCTATAATGAAACTAACCAAGTCACTTTCCTGTTTTAAATCCTTAAATCATCATGTTCTTTATTATAAAACCCGAGCTACTTAGTAAGTAAAGCATACCAGGACCTCCATAATCCTCTTCTGCTTATTCTTGTACTACTTAGGAACAATTTTCACTATAAGTAACAGGAAGTCTGATTTAAGAAGAATATAATATGCATATGTGTTTTATTCATATAAGAAATCTGATGGTAAGCAGTGGTGAAGCCACTCAGATATGTCATCTAATACTTATGATCTTTTTGTTTCTCATCATCTATGGTATGTTGTTTTATGGTCCCATGGTCACAAAACGAATAGTTTCAGTTGTCACATCTGTATTAAAGGGTGAAAGAAAAGGGAGAGAGTGGTGCTAGCTACACCTGACCATCTTATTAGGAAGAAGAAATGCAGTCCTTGAAGTCCTTAGAATACTTTCACTTGCTTTTCCTTGGCTTTAAAGGAAATCACATGACCCTTGCTACCACAGTTTCATCACTTGGAAACCCAACTCAAAAATCCATTTTCTATTTTCTGTATAATTAAGATTAAAGTTCCATGTTCAACACCATGGTTGTCAGCCTGTAGATTCTTCCAGTATAGCATTTCATTGACTAAAGGTTTCAGTTCCTTACCCTCAGAATCTCAAAATCTTCAAAATGCTATTATAATCTTGGTCTTCATATTGTCCTGGCTATGAGGACTGGAGAAGACTCTTGAGAGTCCCTTGGCAAGCAAGGAGATCAAACCAGTCAATCCTAAAGGAAATCAACCCTAAATGTCCATTGGAAGGACTGATGCTGAAGCTGAAGCTCCAATACTTTGGCCACCTGATGTGAAGAGCTGACTCATTAGAAAAGACCCTGTTGCTGGGAAAGATTGAAAGTAAAAAGAGAAGGGAACAACAGAGGATGATATAATTGGATGGTATCACTGACTCGATGGGCATGAGTTTGAGCAAACTCCAGGAGATAGTGAAGGACAGGGAAGCCTGGTGTGCTGCAGTCCATGGGGTCACAAAGACTTGGACATGACTTAGCAACTGAACAACAATATGAATCTTAATTTATTGATGAGACTGTAGCTTTCAAACAGCAGGAACCATAGCTCAAACAATTTGAAAGGACAGAAGAAAAGTAATTATTCTGATTTTTCTTTCAGACTAGAATTTTTCTTTTAAACTAGAACTTCCTCACATTGTTTGTTCCCAACAAGACAATTCATCATCTTCCAGCCCCAGTTTCAATGTCACCTCTTCTGTGAAGCGTTCCTTGACAGCTCCCCTCCCCAAGATGACTCCCTCCAGTTTTCCACAACACTGGGTTCCTATTTCTCTTTTAGAAACTGTAGTCCTGGGTCAAATTCCTGAGTCAGTTTACCCATCGTTCATATATCAGATAATTACTGATCACCTGGCACATGTCAGGCACTGTGCCTCATAGGTGCTAGGCACATGACAGTGAGCAATATGATTCTTTGCCTTATGAAGTTTAACTCATATCAGAATGATGAAAAGAGATAATATGTACTCGAGTGTTTCACCAGGTAGCCAGTACCCCATAAGCCCTTTATATCCATCTCTTGCTTAATCTTCACAATCGCTCATGAGAACACTATTACTGTTCCTATTTTGCAAAGGGGGAAACTTCCCACTAGAATGTAAATTCCATGAGGGCAGAAAACTCGTCTGCCATGCTCCCAGCTATCCCAGTGCCTGGCCCATGACAGTCCTCTGAATGCTAGCAGATGTTGTACGGTTAAGTACACACTGAGTGAGGCAGAGCAAGGATCTACTTAGCCCCGTACTGGGCTCTATGCTGCACCTAGAGTTTCCTATTTAATCTCCAAGGGCTCGGCAGTATCAAGAACTGAGTGGACCTAGTCACAGTCTGGTGAATGAAATGATGGCTGGGCATATGGATGGGTGCAGGCACCATTTTCTAGGATGAAGTCAGGAATCTTCCTCACCTGGATCTGAACATTTTTCAAGCATTACCTTCCTCCCCACCCTACCCCAAAGAGAGGTCAGGAGGCCATCTTTACCGGAGACAGACCGGATGTCCAGTCAGCAACATTCCAAGGCCCTCCACTTCTGGCTGTTACTCCTTCCCTCGGTGTCATCCTTTCATCTCTCTTTCTACTCAGGTCCCCTCTTCCAGTTATCCTTCCTCAGAGGTCTCTCGCTACCCCCAGGGCACTTGGGGCGCACGTCTGTGCACACACACTCACACTCACCAGACAGGCTAAGGTGTGGAGCCTGGGACCATCTGCAGTGGGAGCCTCATCCCACAGAATGACCCACCCTCCCTGCCCAGCTGACTCACCTCCTTTGATTTCTCTGTAACTAATCCCATCTTTTTTTCTTAAGGCCCACCTCTCTACTGATTAAGGGGGAAGAAAATGAACTAAAAATCTAATAGGTAATTTAAACAGCCCTTTCAAATAATACTCAACACTTCATTTGGCTAGAATACCCAGTCTCCCAGGGAAAAACCTCTATGCCCGCATCTCACTCTGAGATGATGTCTTGGTTGGTGGGGTAACTTGCATTGCTGTTAGAACTTATAACCTGCCTCTTGGTACTTGTTTGGAGTCGACAGCCCTGCTGACTGACTCGGACTCAACCAGTTCTTGTTGATATAATAGACCTGACTAGAATTTGAGATCACATTGGTTCCAGCTCTTCAATATGGGGATAAAGATACCTTATTCTTATTCCCATGAGCCTCTCAGGCAAACTTCACAACGAGATTCATGGCTAATCTTGGAAATAAGGATGGCTCAGAAAGGCAGCATTTCAGAGTCTTTCTTTGACAATGCTGACCAGCCAAATTGATTTTTGTCTAAGATCGTCTTCAAAGGGACTTCTCAGACTCTCAAGAAATGGAAGTATGAATGTATGGGATTCCTTTCTACCCTAAACATGACTTTCACTTTCGTATAGCCCAGAGAAGAAAACATCAGTGCACTTTATGATCCTTCTCATTCCTATTTCCTTTTTCTTCCAGCTTTCTTCTAATCTCCAAAGTTGGAAAAGACAGGCTTTTCTTTCCTTATCCTTCTTTTCTCACACTTCAGCTAAGCCTTAGTGGTGACCAGCAAGCTCTCCTCTATTGGAGAACTGTATGAGCATGGGTCATGCAGACTTGGTTGTTAGATAAAGTGGAAAATAAACAAATCTGGAAAATTGTCTTTCAAGCTAACAGCCTGTTTTACTGCTTAATTCTATTTTGACTTTCAAAAAAGTGAATATACCTCTGTACCCCTATTTTCCTCCCATAGTAACCCAGAGAGATGGATGCCTTAGGCCAAGAGAGAGAAGGTCATGTACCCAGGATGGAAGAAAAATGAAAATCACATTAAAAATTTAAAACTATTATCCATGTTAGAAAGGATTCAAACATATAGTATATAGTTTCCTAGTCCCACTTTTAAGATTGAAATTTTCCACACCATACTTAACTCTAAAAACACTCTCCTATTTCATGCCCATTATTCAAAATCATCTCTTCTCTCAAATCCCTCCTTAAAACTTCTCTGAAACCTTTTATAAGAAGGAAGCCTGAAGGTCTTTTCTTAAAAGACAAGAAAGCAGGTTGAATTTAAATAAAAGACAGAATAAGATAGACCAAGCATATGGGAAGAAAAAAATTAATAAGCTCACCTCTTTCAAGTAGCTTTTTTCATTGAGTTTTTACATTTTAACTCCTTGTTTTATTTTTATCTCTAGTGTAAAAGTATTCTTCATGGATTGTAATGCTTTTCATTTTGAAATATATCAAATTCATTTCAACCTCTGCTAATAGTGGTGGTAAATTTAAAATAAAATACCAGTAAATGTCACATTGAAATTCCTTCTTACTAAAATAGAGATAGTAATGCCTTTTCCCAGACCTTCTCAAGGAATCTTTGAGGATAAAATGGATAAAGTTTTAGGATGACTTAAGCTTATTAGGGAGACAATAGGAAGTATAATAATTCCCATCTCTTCAGAGTTCACTCTTACTTGAAATATTTTCTAATTTACTATAGTTGTAGGCTGTTGGGCTTTCTCCTGAATTCACACATATTTTATATGTTTATGTAATGGGGTAAGATAAATTGTTTGGGTTATAAATAGGTTTATTAAATAGTTAATAGCATACAAGCAGAAAGTGAGGCAAATGAGTACAAAATTAAAGACTGTATGGTCTCTGAAATATTAATTTTTATTGCAGACAAAATTATATTTGTGTAAAAATGTAATTTATGCCATATTCTGATTTGTTCTCATATTAATTTTTAATAAAAATTTCTATCCAGAAGTAAATTTTCTATATCACTGATGTGGCTTATGGCATAATTTTTAAAGTAAGTCCCAAGCCTCACAGTGGTTTGTACTGGCTCTGAAGGCTGCTAATATCAGACTATAAAAAGGCCAAGGTGGTTTTCAATTTTAAGTTTGCCAAATCAGCTGGACTGCACATGAATTACATGTTACTTTTTCACAATGTAGAAATATGGACAGTTTGCATAGTATATTTTATGATACACTTCATTATGCTGTATCCCAAGGATTTTTAAATAACTTAAAAAGAGATAGTGCTTCCTCAAAATCCTCATAAATTAAAGACCTACATAATCATTAGTAAAGACTGATGCAAGATACTACACTCTAAACAGTACTCCATGTTCCATTGTTTATAGCAGATTTTAAATCAGAGCTCTGAAAAATTACACATATTTTATAAATCCCTAAACATAAATAACATGAATATGTTAATAATATTTTCTTTCTTTCCTTCTTTCTTTTTTTTTTGTTTTTTTTTTTTTTTGTGTGTGTGTGTGTGTGCTTTTGGAGCTAGTTAACACTTGGCTTACCCAGAAGTCAGTGAAGCAGATACAGACCTGCCATTCCTTCCTCCCTGACCCCCACCAAATTAGAGAAACAAAATGCTAAAAATCTGCTTCTCTTTCCCCAAATCATCTCACTTTTAGATTAAAGAACTGAATCGAATGTATAAATACTGGCATCTCCCAGGGTTATGGTTCACCCTGAGCCTACCAGGCGTGGAAAGGAGTATGCAAGCCTTTCCAAGAGGGTCTGGTGGGGCTTGTTTGGCAGGGTTCAAATCTCTGGTGAATGATTGGCTGTGGCTCTGATGAAAATCCTAACTTATTTAGAAATAGGTGTCTGATTTTTCTAACACCAGTGTCTGTATCTCCAACTACTATGGAAATGTCCTCGTGTCAAAAATATCAGATGACGCAGTGGGGCACTGATTTTTTCTTTTTTCCTCCTTGTCTCCCAAACCTTAGGTCTGGTGCATGCAACCTTGTGTACAGGGTTACACATCCTAAGCCTTTTTGTGAATGGTTGTTTGAGTCAGGTGAGAATGAAATAGCCATGATTTATATGTTAATTCCCCCTCCCCCCCAAAAAATAAATTCCACAAGAGCCGGGTTGGTTTTTGGTTTGATTGTTTGCTAGTGATGTTTTACTCAGTGAGTAATGAGCTCATATGAAAAATTTTAAATATAATAATATCTTGTCAACCCCTGAACATACCCTGTCATTCTCTCTTCCTACTCTCCTTCTCATTACTCAGTGATGGACAACGTGGTCTGCTTCTCATGTCCCTACTCTTGCGCTTGCTAGTCCTTCTATCTAGAATATTCCTCCTTCACATTACATTGTTCAGGACTCTACTCAAATATCACCAGCCTGTCACCCACAAAGCCCATTAACAACTCCTGGGAAATACAAGAGAATCTAGGTAATAAAGTCTAACCTCTTTCTTTCTTTTCCTTTGCGCTTAGTCTAGTGTCATTTGCTCACAGGGAACCATGTGCCAAAGCCTCACACCTGGCGCTCCAGACCAGATTCCTCCTGCAAAATGGCTGCCTAGTATCTCAGCATGGCGGGCCGTGTGCAGAAGCTCTGTGCCCAGCACTGCGACTCAAGATGGCGGCGGCAGGGCGTGTGCAGAGACGCTGTGCCCGGCACTGCAAGCTGGAACATAAGCAGCATGCATGCACCAGGCCTGCCTGCCCTCCGCTCTCTTCCCACTGACAAGATCCCTGTGAAGCAGTTCTGCTGACTCACGGCCTATCTGGGACAGCATGGACTCCAGAACTCCGGCGAGTGAGTGAGTGAAAGTCGCTCAGCTGTGTCCGACTCTGCGACCCCATAGACTCCAGCCCACCAGACTGCCCTCTGTCCATGGAATTCTTCAGGCAGGAATACTGGAGTAAGTTGCCATTTCCTTCTCCAGGTATCTCCCCAACCCAGGGATCAAACCTGTGTCTCCTGCATCTCCTGCATTGTAGGGAAGTCCACTGCAGAATAACGTTCCTTGGCTTCTGAACTGGATGTAGCTTAGTCTGTTGACTTCAACAACACCAGGAAGAACGACCCTTGCTGGAGACTGATTTGGGAAGGTAGGTAACAAATTCAGAGTGTTCTTCCTCAGCTGGCCTGTCTTTTTCCATCTCTGACACGGTTTATTTTTCTTCATAGCATTTATTGTTTACACTGTATTTGTATAGCTTTTAGCATGCTCTTCTACTTCCCTGAAAATGTGAGTTCTATGAGGACAGGGACTTTGTCTAATGCATTACTGTGTCCCCTGTGAATACTGTAGGTGTTTCATAAATTATTTTCTGATGAATACATTATTTTTTTCATTTTTATGGTAAAGATGTACTGGGTTTGGATCTTACAGAGAGCTGGGAGCCCTGTGATAATACAAAAACACTAAGTAGGGCATTGTATACAGTTTAAAAATGGCTATTAAATATCACAGAGAAGGAAAAGGTCAGAGATTTTCCCCATTTAGTTTTTTTTTTTTTAAGTGAAAGTGTTGGATGAGTTACAGGATGAACCTAATTTGTACTGAATTCAACTTATTAGGAAAAACTTTAAAGCAAATATCTAATGCACCCAACAGGACATTTTAGTTTTGCATTAGCATAGTCTAAAAATATTTCTGTAAATTACAGTTTCATTCTTTCTGAAGCCTTGAAATGTTTACCCCCCTAAGATGGTACAGAGATATGTGGGTTGCCATTTCCTTCTCTAGGGGATTTTCTCTTCCCAGGGCTCTAATCTGTGTCTCCTGCATCTCCTTCATTGACAGGTGGATTCTTTACCACTGAATCACCTGAGAAGAGCACTAGTGATATATTCTGGAGTGAGCCTTGTATCTACTGGTGTATAAATGGTGTAGAATGGTTAGGGACACAAATGGAGGGAGATGTTATAATTACTGCCATGGAGTTGTCCTGGCAAACATATGTTAATAATTCATCACCACAATGCGTAGAAGCCCTTTACTTTAGTAGTTGTTTCCTTGCTCTCACTTCTTTGTGGACATAAATCATTTTATAGGTTAACATTTCAGAAAAAAGACCAGAGTCTTTTCTCAGTGAAGAGAACACTCATGCTCAGATTTCCATCAGTTCTCAGTGTTTCCTCATAGAAGGTGTTGTTTTTTTTTTTTTTTTTTTTTCATTTATACAGCAAATCGTATAAGCTGCTCCATTATTGTCTTTCTGGGACATTTATTGTAGAGTTCTGTTTCTCACAGGCTCTTAGAAAATGCCTTTTTGATGATCATTAAGCTGTGATTACTTGACATGCTAAGATTTAGAGGATATGTTCAAGCAGGTTATCATCAAGCATTCTCTATTTTTTAAGTGTTCTTGTATTTGTCAGTTCAAGGTTATTCAGGAAATGCAAATACCTCAGTGAGATGTATTTCTTATATTTGCAAGGAAATATCCAATGCAGAGTGCTGCTCACACAGGTGCAACCATACGGCATGTACAGACCTGGATAATTGATTATAGGAATCAGTGATAACTTTATGTTTAAGTTTTTAAATCTGAAGGCAATGTATCCCTAGTAGAAAAATCATTGAAAAATCATTGAAAAATAGAAAAACCCAGAATAGCACCATCTTCATGAAGTATTGTTAGCAGGTCAGTGTATTTCCTTCCAGTAATTTGTCTGATGCATTTTTATCAGCATATATGTAATTTCATACCTGGTCTTTAATCACTTAGCATCATATCATAAGCACTTTTCATGCTTTTTTTAATACAGTGTTTTAACCATCATTTTGTTTCTGGAATAATATCACATCAGGAAAATGTACTTCACTTTCCTCTATTGGATATCCAGATAATTCCAATATCATGCCATTACAAATAGTGCAGATATTAATGTCTTTATCCTTGAAGATTTTTTCCTACACTTTGGATTCCTACTTCTTTAGGGTAGATTCCCAGATAAGGTATTATCTGGTCACTAGTTAGACACATGATTAGTACTGATAAATATTACTAAGTAACCCCAGGATGTAATGACATCTGTAATGTTCTTGTGCCAGTTCCATGACACTTTGGTCATGCTGATTATTATCATTACAGTGTGAAGTGAAAGTCGCTCTGTCGTGTTTGACTCTTTACGACCCCATGGTCTATATAGTGGAATATGGAATGCCATGGAATTCTCCAGGCCAGAATACTGGAGTGGGTAGCCGTTCCCTTCTCCAGGGGATATTCCCAACCCAGGAATAGAACCCAGGTGTCCCACATTGTAGGCGGATTCCTTATCAGCTGAGCCATCAGGGAAGCCCAAGAATACTGGAGCGGGTAGCCTATCACTTCTCCAGCTGTCTTCCCATCCCAGGAATCGAACCAGGGTCTCCTGCATTGCAGGCGGGTTCTTTACCAGTTGAGTTACCAGGGAAGCCATTATCATCACAGCTTACATACTAATTTATAATTCTAAGAACATAAACAAAGGACATGTCAGATGCACAAATAAACTGGAGACCAAATATATGAAGAGATGTTCAGTCTTATCATTTCTTTAACTACCTAAAGAAATTTAAATTAAATTATCATTACAACTTACATACTATTTTAAATTTAAATTTCTTTAAGTAGTTAAAGAAATGATAAGAATGAACATCTCTTCAAATATTTGGTGTCTAGTTTCTTTGTGCATCTGACTTGTCCTTTGCTTATGTGCTTAGAATTGTTGTGTTGACTACATTGCACGTATACTATTGTTTCCTTGGATTCCCACATTAAAATCTCTTGATATTAAACACATAGACACTGAAGGGAATTTCTGTATTCTCCTCATATACATTAAAATATTTGTCTAGAAATTCCCCAGGCCATTTTCTATTTATATTTCTATTACTTTAAAAAAGGGAAGCTTATAATATTTGAGCATTAAAATATTTTCATATAATAAAATCTTTTAATAATATTTATAACCTTAATGTATAAAATGTCCATGCTTTCCTTAAAGTTTTACCTTCCTGTTATTTGCATTTAAAACACAATTTAATCTTAAATTTGTTGTTGTTGTTCAGTCGCTAAATTGTGTTGGACTCTGCAGTCCCATGAACTGCAGCACACCAGGTTTTCCTGTCCGTCACTGTCCCCCGGAGTATGCTCAAACTCGTGTCCATTGAGTTGGTGATGCCATCCAAATAGCTCATCCTCTGTCATCCCCTTCTCTTCCTGCCCTCAATCCTTTCCAGCATCAGGGTCTTATCCAGTGAGTCAGTTCTTTGCATCGGGAGGCCAAAATATTGGAGCTTCAGCTTCAACGTCAACCCTTCCAGTGAATATTCAGGGTTAATTTCCTTTAGGATGAACTGGTTTGATCTCCTTCCTGTCCAAGGGGCACTCTTAATTTTAAATATGCACCAAAAATTTTCTCTGGTATATGTTATAAACATTTTTTAACCTTGTTTTGAATCAATTCTTCCAACATAATTCAAGCTTTCCATCAGTTTCTCTTGCCTCTTTATCAACTGTTAACAATTTTTAACCAAAAGATCTATTCAGTATTTGTCTTGTCTATCCTTTTTCTAGTGGCTTGTAATTGCATATTCTGGGGCTAGGTTAGCAGTCCTTTAACTATTAAAGTTTGCATTAGTTAGCTTTCTCCAATTTTATATTTCTTTTCAGTATTTTCTTTTATAATTTCTCAAATTACATCTCTCAAATACAACTTAGAATCTTTATAAAATATGTTTTACTTTTTAACAAATAGATTCCAATTGTGGAAAAAAATTTAAGTCTTCAACAATATATTGTTTAACATTTTTATCATGGAACATATAATTTATCTGCAAGGGAGCAGATAATATATAGGTACATTTATGTAATAATAAAAGGAACATAAATACAGTCGTCAGTCTTAGGAAACAGAACAATGACATTACCTTCTCAATTCTCCATCCTCTTTCTTAAATGCTTTCCTTTTTCTCTAACCAAAGTTAAACATATCTTGACTTTTATTACAATAATTTCTTTGCCCTTCCTTACAGATTTACTATCTAGATTTGAAATCTCAAATAATATATTTTAATTTTCACTGTTTTAAGCACTATTTGAATTTTGTTGAGTCTTGTTCTTCCTAATCTTTGGTTTGAGACATTCATTCATGAGTCTGCACAATGCTGTGGTTCACTCATTTTCAGGGATGTGTACTATTCCATCTGCATCACCACTGTTTGTCCATTCTACTTTTAGTGACATTTGAATTGTTCTTTGCTTGCAAGAATTATAGATATGCTATAAATATTCTTTTGCATGTCTTCTGGGGTACACATACTAGAATTTCTCAGAGGTGTCCATCTAATAAAGGAATTGTTGGATCATAAGATATACTGAATGACTAACACAACTCCAAGATGAAGTTGCCATTAAATAACATGAGAAAGGTTCTGGCTGAGATGGTGTTTGGGGGAAATTCAGAAGTTCAGTTTTGTGCATGCTGATTTTGAGGTATTTTCAAAATGACTTCAAGAGGAAATAACAAGCAAATGTTTTGTTAACAAACCTAGAGCTTGTGAGAGAGTTTATGATACAAATTTGGGAGATGTATCAATCAGGAAGATTTAAAGGAGTTTAAAAAGAGGTTGACAATATTTTGGGAAACTAAGGGATACTTGAATATCTAAGGGACTAGTTAACGATAAACCACTGTGAACCCTAAGACTGAAGGGAAAGGAAGAGAGAGTAGTTATCAGAATCCTGAAGAAAGACATGTTTGCCTATTTTTCTATGTACTTTATCTATCTGTCTATCCATCTGTCTATCTATCATGGTTTTATTTTTATTCTTGGTGACTCCAGTAATAGATATATTTTATCTCCTTTGCATTTGCTTGTGTATCTTTTGTGTGTATCACTTTCTCTTTAAAACCCACTTATTCCTTTTACTTTTTGCATTATTTTCTTCACCTTATTCACTATTTTCCATGATATCTACTGAAGTTTCCATAGTGTCTATTCTCCTTTGGGATCCTTGTAATATAGCATGTATTTCCTGAAAAATTTGCCTGTTGGTTGAATTTTTTTTTTCTGAGTTCTGTTATTTCCATTTTTATATTCTTTTTTACCTGATCATCTTTTTCTCTTGAAGTTCTGTATTTTTTCAGTTCATGTTCCTGGGTAGAAGTGTTTACCTTATATTTTTGCTTTGCTATTAGCTCAAATGGGGTGTTTAATGTTGCTTTTTTACCTGATTTTGGAATAATATTTTGCAAGTGAGTTTTCATCACACATGAGAGATCCGTGCTGCTTTTTTTCTTACTTTTGTATGACTTTATTATATAGGGGCAGACCAAATTTCTTTCCTCTAACTCATATCTGAAAAGAACATATTTTCCTAGGCAATAAGAGAATGCTGTGTAAGGAATAATCAAAGCTTGTTATCCAAGCTTCAACAATGTGCTAGACGCTTCCCCCAACCCAGAACATTCGCCATCTTTCACGGTTCTGATCTCCCCTCAGCTTGTTGACCCTTGCTGACTTTACTAATAGTCTCCCTTGAGTTTGGTCACCATTTGTATTTAGCTGAAGCAAAGCTTCTGTGGGAAACTGGAGTGAGGGAGAACATTGAGGTCAGGTTTATTATCCTGACCCCTCCTTTGTGGAGTCACACGGGTGGGTTGCTTCATTTGTTGAAGTCACAGGATTTTCTCATTCAGATTCTGAAGACCACTACTTTTTTGTTGCCCCTTCAGGCCAAAGCTGATAATGGTCTTTTTAAATGGTCTACACATTTGAAAATAGTTACTTAATTATGCTCTCCTCAAGTTATCCATTTTGCATAGGACCCTTGCTGATTCAAAAACTCTAATTCTCATCCTTCTAGCGAAGGATATAAAATATGACTCTTTTTGTTAAACACTTGTACCAAGGAGATATCCTAAATCCAGCCCCAAGTATCTTGTACTTCTCTAACTGTGCATTTATTTCCACTAAATGTATTTTAAGAGCATCCATAGTTCACAACCTGTTTTCTTCCAAATATATGATATCCCACACAAAAAATTCAATTTTGCTTAAAATTGTCATGCTCAATTTTTCTTGTTTGCAAAAAATAAACACTAATTTTACATGTATTTGTATTTTCAGTGATACTATATTTTCTCATGGAATCTAACAGCCATATAGTAAGTGAGATTTACCTTTAACATAAGGCACGGTTGTAAGACCCAATGATTGTTATATTACAGAACCTCATCCAATGAGTACATTAAAATAGTGCAGCATTGTTAAAGGGAAAAATATGAATACTTTTATGATGATGCTAGAGATTTTTTTAATGGGTGGTTTCATTTACAATGAACCACATAATTGGTTTAACACTACATTTTACTAAATGAAAGATAATATAATTGATATTGCAGTTTATCAAACACATCAGAGCTTTTATTATCTTACTATACTTTAGTTCATCCTGGCATATAAAGACATAATCCGTTAATTAACACTGTTGCATTTTTAAATTATCCATCTTCAATCTTTTAAATATAACATTACGCAGATGTGCTGAGAAACATTTTTAAAGTTTTACTCATTTTGTTTTTAAAATATTTTTTAGCCTCAGAGTTTTCAGAATAGATTTACTATAGAAAAAAAAAAAAAGAAATCTGTCTGCTAAAATTAAATGTCTCAATATTTTAAAGGATAGTATTTTATCCACATCAATTCTTTAAATTTAGTCTCAGGCAAAAGTAACTAATATTGCCTTCCATTTAATTATTTCTCAAGGCACGACAAAATACATCAAAAATATCAAGCTAAAAATTATCAATCTAATTAAAAATGCTTTAAATGTAGGGTGAAGTGAAAGTGAAAGTTGCTCAGTTGTGTCTGACTCTTTGTGACCCCATGGGCTGTGGTCCACCAGGCTCCTCTACGAAAGAGTATAGGAATGGCTAGCCATTCCCTTCTCCAAGGGATCTTCCCAATCTAGGGATCAAACCCAGGTCTCTTGCATTGCAGGCTGATTCTTTACCAGCTGAGCCATCAGGGAAGCCCATAAATGCAGGGTAGAAGTAATTGTATATCAATGGTGAGTTGTAGATTTTTAAAAGGAAATATTCTCCTAAACTTTAGTGTTACTAGGTATAACCCTAAGTGGTCTCCTTTTGTGTGTGTGCCATGTACTGTAATTTGAAATTAAAAGGTTTTTATAAATTTTGATATTTACTTATGATGGAATAAGTTCAGTTTAGTTCAGTCGCTCAGTCATGTCCAACTCTTTGCGACTTCATGGACTGCAGCACACCAGGCTTCCCTGACCATTACCAACTCCCAGAGTTACTCAAACTCACATCCACTGTGTCGGTGATGCCATACAATCATCTCATCCTCTGTCGTCCCTTCTCCTCCTGCCTTCAGCCTTTCCCAGCATCAGGGTCTTTACCACTGAGTCAGTTCTTTGCATCAGGTGGCCAAAGTATTGGAGTTTCAGCTTCAGAATCAATCTTTCCAATGATTGTTCAGGATTGATTTATCTTAGGATGGACTGGTTGGATCTCCTTGCAGTCCAAGGGACTCTCAAGAGTCTTCTCTAACACCACAGTTCGAAAGCATCAATTCTTTGGCACTCAGCTTTCTTTATAGTCCAACTCTCACATCCATACATGACTACTGGAAAAACCATAGCTTTTAATAGATAGATCTTTGTCATCAAAGTAATGTCTCTGCTTTTCAAAATGCTGTCTAGGTTGGTCATAGCTTTTCTTTCAAGGAGCAAGTGTCTCTTAATTTCATGGCTGCAGTCACCATCTGCAGTGATTTTGGAGCCCCCTCCAAAAATAAAGTTTCTCATTGTTTCCATTGTTTCCCCATTTATTTGCCATAAAGTGATGTGACTGGATGCCATGATCTTAGTTTTCTGAATGTTGAGGTTTAAGCCAAGTTTTTCACCCTCCTCTTTCACTTTCACCAAGAAGTTCTTTACTTTTTGCCATAAGGGTGGTGTCATCTGCATATCTGAGGTTATTGATATTTCTCCCAGCAATCTTGATGCCAGCTTGTGCTTCCTTCACTCCAGCGTTTCTCATGATGTATTCTGCATATAAATTAAATAAGCAGGGAGACAATATACAGCCTTGACGTACTCCTTTCCCGATTTGGAACCAGTCTGTTGTTCCATGTCCAGTTCTAACTGTTGCTTCTCTTTTTTTTTTTTAACTGTTGCTTCTTGACCTGCATACAGATTTCTCAGGAGGCAGGTCAGATGGTCTGGTATTCCCATCTCTTAAAGAATTTTCCACACTTTCTTGTGATCTATACAGTCAAAGGATTTTTTGGCATAGTCAATAAAGCAAAAGTGGATGTATTTCTGGAACTCTCTTGCTTTTTTGATGATCCAAGAGATGTTGGCAATTTGGTCTCTGGTTCCTCTGCCTTTTCTAAAACCAGCTTGAACATCTGGAAATTCATGGTTCACATACTGCTGAACCTGGCTTGGAGAATTTTGAGAATTACTTTGCTAGCATATGAGATGAGTGCAATTGTGCAATAGTTTGAGCATTCTTTGGCATTGCCTTTCTTTGGTTTGGAGTGAAAACTGACCTTTTCCAGTCCTGTGGCCGCTGCTGAGTTTTCCAAATTTGCTGACATATTGAATGCAGCACTTTCACAGCATCATCTCTCAGTATTTGAAATAGTTCAACTGGAATTCCATTACTTCCACTAGCTTTGTTCGTAGTGATGCTTCCTAAGGCCCACTTGACTTCACATTCCAGGATGTCTGGCTCTAGGTGAGTGATCACACCATTGTGGTTATGTGGGTCATGAAGATCTTTTCATATAATTCTTCTGTGTATTCTTGCCACCTCTTCTTAATATCTTCTACTTCTGTTAGATCCCTACCATTTCTATCCTTTATTGAGCCCACCTTTGCATGATATGTTCCCTTGTTATCTCTAATTTTCTTGAAGAGATCTCTAGTCTTTCCCATTCTGTCATTTTCCTCTATTTCTTTGCATTGATTGCTGAGGAAGGCTTTCTTATCTCTCCTTGCTATTCTTTGGAATTCTGCATTCAAATGGGTTTATCTTTCCTTTTCTCCTTTGCCTTTAGCTTCTCTTCTTTTCTTAGTTATTTGTAAGGCCTTGTCAGACAACCATTTTGCCTTTTTGCATTTCTTTTTCTTGGGGATGGTCTTGATCACTATCTCCTGTACAGTGTCACGATCCTCCGTCCATAATTCTTCAGGCACTCTATCAGATCTAATCCCTTGAATCTCTTTGTCACTTCCACTGTATAATCGTAAGGGATTTGATTTAGGTGATACCTGAATGGTTTAGTGGTTATCCCTACTTTCTTCAATTTAAGTCTGAATTTGGCACTAAGAAGTACTTAGTAATAAAAAGCATATTGATAAATGCAACAATATAAATGAATCTTAAAATAATTATACTAAGTGAAAGAAGGAAGATCAGTAAAAGAGGACTTACAGTGTAGTTTACTTACATAAAATTCTAGAAAAAGCAAACTAATCTATAGTTATAGAGAGCAGATCAGTGATTGTCTTAGAAAGGAAAAATTATAGAGTCACAAAGAAACTTTTGGGGATAATAGTTATGTTCCCTGTAATGCATTTACTGGTCATGACTCAGAATAATCTTGTGTTACAACACACCAAATTGTAGTTTAAATATATATGTGTATTTTATGTCAATCCTACCTTGATTAAGCTGTTAGAAAAAAAAAAAAAAGAAAGAATTCCGTTAGTAAATACAATGGTATAATTGATGTCAGACAATTTCCTGCTAAAATAAATATCTATCAAAACTGGATAAATGCATAAAACCACTGTCTTCAGATATTCAGAAGCATCTTTCAGAGCTAGTAAGCATACAGAGTGAGTTTCACTTTCACCTATCTCCCTGAGGGCATAGTTTAAATGTGACCAAAGAGATAGAACCCCAATGGAGAGATGCTCCACTAATTGTATGATACAAGTATTAGATTTGGAAGCCAGTAAGTTGGAATTCTAAGTACAAAACACTGGTGGAAAATTTCCCCTTGCATCCTTGGCAAGTCTTATGATGTATATGCCCAGACAAGACTCCAAGACACCTAATATAAATGTTTGCTAGAGGTTGAGAGCTGAACAGAGATTTCAGAAATCACACAGTGTTGAAGAGACACTGGAGATTAGCTCCAGTCAGAGTAAAGTCCTTGATGAACAGTATAGATATTCAGGTGAGATCCCTGAAAATCCACTCCCTATTATTTAGTATTTTTTTGGACTCGAAAATCACTGCAGATGGTGACTGCAGCCTTGAAATTAAAAGATGCTTGCTCCTTGGATGAAAAGCTATGACCAACCTAGACAACATTTTAAAAAGCAGAGACATTACTTTGCCAACAAAGGTCCATGTAGTCAAAGCTATGGTTTTTCCAGTCATGATGTACGGATGTGAGAGTTGGACTATAAAGAAAGCTGAGTGCCGAAGTATTGATGCTTTTGAACTGTGGTGTTGGAGAAGACTCTTGAGAGTCCCTTGGACTGCAAGGAGATACAACCAGTCCATCCTAAAGGAAATCAGTCCTGAATATTCATTGGAAGGACTGATGCTGGGACTGAAACTCCAATACTTTGGCCACCTGATGCAAAGAACTGACTCATTGGAAAAAACCCTGATGCTGCGAAAGACTGAAAGCAGGAGAAGGGGGTGACAGAGGATGAGATGATTGGATGCCATCACCGATGTGATGGACATGAGTCTGAGTAGAGTCAGGGAGTTGGTGATGGACAGGGAAGCCTGGCGTGCTGCAGTCAATGGGGTTGTAAAGAGTCGGACACAACTGAGCGAATGACTATGAGTAAGGGAAATGAAACCACCATATCAAATTCTAAAACCACACTCTGACAGTATTAGTGTGATCTGCCAGTAATTGAACTGCCTCTAAGAATAAAAATCAACCTTTTTTAGTGAAAAGTAACATAATTCAGAGTTCTAATGTACCGTTAGTAATGTCTAACACACAGTAAGAGATTACTGAATTGAGTAGGAAAAAATAATTAGTAATCAAGGGATTAAAAAAAATCAACAAAAGTGGATGCAAACATGATTTAGATATTGAAATCAGCAGGCAACAATTCAAAATAACTGTGATTAATTCTGAAATATTGAAAACATGTTTCAGTTCAGTTCAGTTTAGTTGCTCAGTTGAAATTTAATTAAAGAGATAGAAAAAAGATGGAAAATGTGTGAGAATTTGAATTTTTCAAGAAAGAATTGCATCTAAAAAAGAATCAAGTGATATTTTGGAATGGCAAAATCCATGTGATATTAAGATATCATTCAGGTTTAAAGCATCATAGACAGAGGGGAGAACAGGATTAATGAAATCAAAGAGAAACAGAAAATGTGCAAACAAAATCACACAGATGTAAAAGAATACACACCTACTCATGCATACACAATCACACACAATCACAACCAAATATAAGAGTGAGGTACAACTAATGCAAAAGGTTTATCATACATGTATGTTTATTTCCAGGAAGATAAGAGAAAACGAATGATAAAGAAGCAGTATTTGAAGAAATAAATGCCCAAATTTCTAATTCAGATAAAAGACATCAACCCACAGACACAAAAAACTCAGCAAAAAATCAATCAGGATAAATAATATGAAATCAAAACTAGTGAAAGTGTAAATTAAAAATCCTTAAAGGAGTGAAGGAAGAATCATTTTATTTAGAGGAAAAATTATTAGGAGATAATGATTTTCTCAAAAGAAACTTTGGAAACCAGATAATAATTAAATGCCCTTTTTAAAAAATTGAAAGAACTAAAAGGAAAGGTAAATAAAATAAAGTTTGAATCTAAATTTCAATATAAAGTGAAAATAATGTCCTCACAAAGTCAAAATAAAGGTGTTCTCAGACAAACAAAAGTTGAAAGAATTAGAACTGACAATCCCACACTATAAGAAATGCTAAAGAAAAGTACTTCAGGCTGAATAAAATGTTTCCAGGGAAGAGAATCTATGTGCAAAAAGGAATAAGCAACCAGAAAGGGTGTGTATGTACATGATAATATAAATTACAATGTATTAATGGTAACTTCCACTCTTCTATTTTTTTTGTGGAACTCATTTTTTTGATGTTTACCTGACAAGATTCTTTAATATTATTCTCCTTTTTTGGGGTCTTTTTTCTTCTCATATTTCTTGCCTTCAGTTCTACTTTCTCAGAGAGTTCCTCAACTTTATTCTCCAATTTCCCAAATTTTCTATTTATTTAATGTCTGTTATTTCTTTGTTAGTTTTCATTATCTCTTTTATCTGTGAATTTTTTTCTTTTGTTGAGCATAGAATTCTATTCTTATGAAATAAATGCAATATATTGAATTAAATCTCTAAGAATTTAAAACATGTTTTTTCATTTCCTGCATTATTGCATGTTAACTGCTTGCCATTAAAAATATTATATATGTTATACTATTTAATGACTAAACATTTTTTGCCGGTCTTCCTCTCTTAGAATTAAAGTTCTATAAGGACTGGGATTTTGTTTTATTCCCTCTGTATCTGGAACACACATGACAATGCTTGGTACATACTGGTGTACCAAGTGGTGGTCTTTAGCTCAGGTGAGTGAGGGACCACTGTTAGATTGTGCTGTTAGATGAGAGAGACGATGTGACAGGTGTAACTACTTTCAATTTACTTTAATTTCAGATCCACCTCATGCCATCTATTTTCAGAGAATCTCTTGCCTCCAATTTCCATAGATTTTCTAAATTTCTGCCATGAGAAATATGTGGCCTCTTGGCCATATTTCCATGTTTCTATGATTTACTAAGTCAGTTATCACTCATCCATCTGCTTTAAGACACTTAGAATTTTGTCATCAATTTTAATATGCTTTCATCACCTTTTTTTATCCTTTGGTCTTTGCAGGGTGAAACCTCATTTTAGTGGGCTTGTGATGAAATCAGACAAAAGCATGCATGCTTAATATTCCATAAATTCACTGGAATCCTACCCTGGACTTTAAGTCCAAATTTATGGAGAATAGTCATGTGTTATAATAAAACTGTCCTTGGCTAAATCTCAGAGAGAAAAACTAGCAGGATAAATGTGATTAAGAATTAATTTAGGAATTATATATGTTAAGCTGAGTCAAATTCAAGGAGTAGTATGAGATGTGTATAGCTTCTCTGATCACGCATAGGAGTTATGTTGCATGGTTCAAAATTATGTGTAATAACTAACACAATCAGTTTCAGAGATGTTAGTAATAATAAGTATATTAACTAAATTAGATAAACATATTTCAACTATGTATTTAAACAAATCCTGAAATATATATATTTAATTAAATTCCTCATATACATGTAATATATGCTATGTATATAATATATACTGAATTCTATAAAATACATAAAAAGGAAAAATTTTTCCCAGTGAAATAAAAACATTTCAATCACATAAAATTAGATCTCATCTCATATCATTAGGCAACCTAACCAAGATTTTGTTCAATATCCTGTGTTATGTCAGAAAGGGAGCCATGACATCTAGGTCTTTTGATTTAATATTTTTTGTTATTTTCTTCCAAAATTATTCTTATCATCAGATAAAAATTCTGTATATGCTCTGTTGACAGCTACATTATTTTACTAGATTATACCTCAAAACAAATGCTATCTTGGTAATAGACCTCACTTTGCATACTTGTTTGCTGAGTCACTTCGGTTGTGTCCAACTCATTGCAAACCTATGGACTGTAGCCCACCAGGCTCCTCCATCCATGGGATTCTCCAGACAAGAATACTGGAGTGGGTTGCCATAACCTCCTCCAGGGGATCTTCCTCACCCAGCGACCAAACCTATGTCTCTTGTGTCTCCTGCCTTGGCAGGTGTGTTCTTTACCACTAGTTCCACCTAAGAAGCCCAGACCTCACTTTACATAGACTACATACAGCTTTTAGAACAGAAAGTCTGCATCCTAGTTAGATGGGAACAGTATCCTCATGATAAAATGAAGCAATTCAATCAATGGAAAAAATATTCTGTTACTTAGAGAAGGAAATGACAACCCGCTCCAGCATTCTTGCCTGGAGAATCCCATGGACAGAGGAGCCTGGCAGTCTACAGTCTATGGGGCCGCAAGGGTCAGACATGACTTAGCGACTAAAGACAACAGAATAAAAGGAGAAGAAATCTCTGACATTAAGAGAAATGTACCCCTGTCATAAAATGGCTATTGGATTTCATGTTTGGGCACTGAGTCCAAGAGAGACAATTACATTCATAAGGAGGTTTATCCAGGTCAAAAGTGCTCAGGAACAGAAGTAGCCCAAAGCCAGGAAGAAACTCCCAGCTGAGGTGAACTGGTCAAGTTCAGGAAAAGAAAATGGAGCTCGAGATTCTGACAAGTCCAAAGGGAAGGCTGCGTGGAAAGTACACGTGGGAAACTTTAGAGAAACCACAGATTGATGAGAGACTCAAAAAGCAAGAAAAAAGGGCCAAGTTGAGGGACTATGCATTCTATGAACATAAGGCTGTAGAAGGAAGTCTACTTCGATGTCTGTTTCGTAGAACTGACCACGTGGTAGTCAGTGTTTTGGAAAAAACATTCTATTTTCTTTTCATTCATTGATTGTTTTCAGTTGTTGGGCTTCGGTACCTCTCTGCTTCCAGCATGGAGCTGTTCAGGCAGGTGCTAGTCACTTCTTGGAACAATGCGAGTCATAGAAAGAGAGCACAGTACATTGGGCCCCACAGTTAGTCTGTGGGAACTTGCTTCTCTTCTCTCCATTCTTGGTTGCTACTATTCCGTTTGCTTCCCTAAAATAAGATTGAGCATCGAATCCTGCTTTGTAGGATTCCTAATGGCATCATCAACAGATGGCTGTCCTATGTAAAGGACCTGCTACAGACATAGGGAATGAATATAATGAAAAAGACAAAGAGTTGATACTAATCATCAGTGTTCTTAAAGATGAAGATAGCAATGAAAAGCAACATTTACCTAATTCATGCCTCACCTTCTTAGTCTTACTTCCATGAAGCAAAATCTAAATACAGTATTACAATTAAAAAATCTTCTAACTACCTCCTTAACTTTAAATATTAATAATTGATTAATAATTTAACATATTAACAATTGATGACCAAACATTAAAGACAGGATTTATTTACAAAGCCTACTCCCTTTCTACTTTTATCTCTTTTTTGATTTTCACTACTTTATTATCTTTAATAAATTTAGTAGTATAACATTTATAAATATTATCCAATATTCTTTCCTCCCAAATACTTTAATTCCTTGTCCCCCTCTCCCCAATTCTCTCCTTAACTCAGTGATATTCATTGCTTCTGGGATATTCATTTAATGAGGAAAAGTACAAAAGAACATGATGTTTCAACAATTTTATACAGTTTCTGTTCACTATACACCATATTAGAAATATTGAGCTCTTATAATTCCCTCTACTTTATCTTTCCCATTCAACTTCCCAACATGTTGTCAGCTGAAAATTTTACACTGTCAGGTTGAAAATTTTACATTCTGCTCCTTGATAGCACTTTCTATGTTACGTTGATAAGTTAAGTCTCTAAGTTGAAAATCAACAAATAATTATATCATTGAATATAAATAAATTTTACTTTGATTTGCTTAACATTTGGACTATCAGTTTGCTGTGCATTTTTATTGTTTGTCCCAGAATGTCTGATTTCTTATTATTATTTTCATGTTTTTTGTTGTTTGGGATATAATATATCTTAATCACCTTGTCAGTCACATCAAGCAGCTCTTTTATCAATTTATAAGTCACTTAGAATCCACTTTATTCTTACTTTTTTCTATTGTGGTAAGGAATGCATAACACAAAAGCTATCCTCTTAAAAATTTTAAGTGTATAGTACTGGTAAATATATACATTGTTGGACAGCAGATCTATAGACCTTTTTCATCTTGCATGACAAACGCCATATCCATTGAACAGTTTCTCATTCACTCCTCTCTCTAGGCTGTGACAACCACCATTCTACTTTCAGCTTCAATGAGTTGACTACGTTAGATACCCTATCTAAATGGATTCCTGCAGCCCTTTTCCTTCAGTGACTGGCTCATTTCACTTGTAATGTTCTCAAGATTCCTTCTTACTGTTGCATATGACAGAATTTCCTTCTTTATAAGGCTGAAGAGTATTCTACTGTATGTGCATAGCAAATTTTCTTTATCCAGTCATCCATTAGTGGACATTAGATTGTTTCCATATTTGAGTTATTATAAATAAGGCTGCAATGAACATGGAAGTGCAAATATCAATACATACCTCTTTGAGAGCTTGTTTTCAATTCTTTGGATAAATACACAGAAGTGGGATTTTTTTTTTTCTTTTTTTTTTTCTTTTTCAGTGGGTTTTGTCATACATTGATATGAATCAGCCATAGAGTTACACGTATTCCCCATCCCGATCCCCCCTCCCACCTCCCTCTCCACCCGATTCCCCTGGGTCTTCCCAGCCCACCAGGCCCGAGCACTTGACTCATGCATCCCACCTGGGCTGGTGATCTGTTTCACCATAGGTAATATACATCCTGTTCTTTCGAAACATCAGAAGTGGGATTTTGGATCATATGTTAGTTCTATTTTTTAATATTTTGAAGAACCTTCATTTTATTTTGTGTAGTGGATGCACCATTTTACATTGCTACCAACAGTGCACATAGATCAAATTTTCCCAGTCCTTAACCAAAACTTGTTTTCTATGTTTGTGATACTGATCATCCTAATAGGTATGAAGTGATATCTCATTGTGCTTTTGATTTGTACTTCCCTGAATACTTAGTGAGACTGAGCACCTTTTCATATACCTATTGACCATTTGTATGTCTTCTTTAGATAATAAGTCTATTCAAGACTTTTGCCCATTTTTAAATCAGTCTACTTGCTTGTCTTGCTATTGAGTTGTAGAAATTCATTATATATTTTGGATATTAAATCTTTATGACATGTATGGTTTGCACACATTTTCTCCCGTACTTTAAGCTGCCTTTTCATTCTGTTGATTATTTCCTTTCCTGCACAGACATTTTTTTAGTTTGATGTAGCCCCACTTGTCTATTTCTACTTTTGTTGCTTGTGCTTTCTGTGGTACATTCAAGACATCATCACTGAGGTCAGTGTTATGATACATTATCCCTTGCTTTCTTTTAGGAATTTTATAGCTTTAAATTTTATGTTTATGTTTTTAATCCATTTTTAGCTTACTTTTATGTATGGTATGAAATAAGGGTCCAGCTTCATTCTTTTGTAGTTTCCCCAACGCCATTTGTTAAAGAGACTATCTTTTCCTTCACACCTTTGTTGAAAGTCATTTGACCATACGTATGTGGATTTATCATTGACTTCTTTTTTTTCCCATTTATTTTTATTAGTTGGAGGCTAATTACTTCACAACATTGCAGTGGGTTTTGTCATATATTGACATGAATCAGCCATGGAGTTACATGTATTCCCCATCCCAATCCCCCCTCCCATTGACTTCTTTATTCTATTCCACTGGTCTATATGTCTGTCTTTATGCCAGTACCATACTCTTTTGATTACTGAAGGTTTGTAGTATGTTTTGAAGTTGGGAAATATGTGGTCTCTGGCTTTGTTCTTCTTTCCCATGATTTTTTTTGGCTATTCAGAATCCTTGGCCCTATGTGAATTTTAGGCTTTCTTTTGTATGTATGAAAGAAAATGTCATTGAGATCTTGAGAGAGATTGTATTAAATCAGTGGATTGCTTTGGGAAAGTTGGACATTTTTAGCAGCATTGTCTACTAATACACGAACAAAGATGTCTTTCCATTTATTTGTGACTTCTTTAATTTTAGCAAGATTTTGTAGTTTTCAGTATATAAGTGTTTCACCTCATTGGTTAAGTTTATTCATAAGTATTTTATTCTTTTTGATGAAATTGTAAATGGGATTTTTTCTGAATTTCATTTTCAGATTGTTGGTTGTTAGTGTATAGAAACACAACTAATTTTTGTGTTAATTAGTATTCTGAAAATTTGTGAAATTTGTTTTTTGAATTCTATTATTTTGTGTGTGTGTGTGTGTGTGTGTGTAGACTCTTTAGTTCATGCCATCTATGAACAAAGGTGATTTTACTTCTCCTTTTTATGATTTGAAATGACTTCATTTCTTTTACTTTCCTATGACTAAGACTTCTAGTGATATGTTGAATAGAAGGGGCAAAAGTGGGCATCCTTGCCTTGTTCTTGCTGTTAGGGAAAACATTTCTGTTTTTCTACCACTGAGTATAGTATTAACCTGTGGATTTTTCATATATGACCTTGATTATGTTGAAATAATTTTCTTCTTTGGACTTTTTATTTTTTAGTGTTTTTATCTTGAAAGGATGTTGAATTTTATTAAACCTTTGAGTATGTTGAGATGATCATATACTTTCTAGTCTTTTATTCTGTTAATGTAGTATATCACATCGGATTGTTGAACCATCCTTGCATCCCAGAAATAAATCCTACTTAGTCATGGTGTATGATCCTTTTAATGTGATGTTGCATTCTGTTTGCTAGTATTTTGATGAGGATTTTTGTACCTACATTCATCAGAAATACTGGCTCATATTTTTTCTTTTCTTGGTGAGTTTTGCCTGGCTTGAGTATCAGAAGTAATGCTCTCACCATTTCATTTGAAGATTGTCTTTTGGATTCCCTCTACCCTACATTATTTAGCTCGTGGCTACTCCACTTCATTCCTACACTCAGCTGTGTTTCTTAGTATACCTCGTGAGGCCTTATTTTGGTTCAAGGAAGACTTAAAGCACAGATCACCTAAGATCATAGGTAACAAACCTATCAGAACCACGGGCTTCTAACTTTCACAGAAAAGCTGTCCTACTTCAGGTAGGTTGTTAATCATCTATGATTCAATTGAAGCTCCTACAGAACTTTAAAAAATTTATCTAACAGTAGCCATTTTCCTATTGTTAATGTGGCAAATAACCCCTAAAATAGATTCACATGATCCTTGCTTCCTATTATTCATGTTCTTCTGTACTCCCTCTGAATGTGGGCTGGATATAGTGGATTATTTCTATTGAATATAGTATGGCAAAAGTAATGCTATGTTAATATTGAAATTAGGTTACAAAAAACCCCCTCTAGCTTCTGTCTTCTCTCTCTCTTTCTTCCTTTTGTCTGATATAAGCTAGTTGCTGTGTTGTGAACTTTCCTATGGAGAGGCCCATATGGCAAAGAATTAAGAAAGGCCTCTGGCCAACAGCCAATGAGGAATTGAAATCCTCAGTCCAACAGCCCAAGATAGACTAAATCTAGGGCTGCTGGCACTCAAAGTGCATGACTGACTTGGAAGCAGGTCCTTGTCCTGTCAAGCCTTGAGCTAAGGCTGCAGACCCAGCTGAGACCTTGATTGTAGCCTGTGAGAGACCCTGAGTCAGGGGCAGTTAGTTAAGCTGCACCAGAATTCCTGACCCAAAGAAACTATAAGATAATAGACATTGTTATTGATATGTTATGCATCCTAGTTTTGGTCCAATTTGTCTTACAGCTATATATAGCTAATATCATTGGTAAGAACATAATTGTGAGAAAATTTTTAAAATGTAATATTTTGAAACAAAGTACAACATAGATAAATAATCTTTAAGAGCATCTCGCTTTTTCTCTAAAATGAATCCCCAAAATGATTATTTATAGATTTGAAATATAAAGCTTATGATTATTAAAATTATAAACAGGATGTGTATTCTAAGTATCTGTTTACTAATTAACCAGTTTTCTCACTTTGCTTTCCTCTGTTGAAAATACAATAAGTATGGTTTTTTTGTATGTTCTACTGAGTATAAAGAAGCACTAACAAAATGTAGGAAATACTCTTAGAAATAAAGTAACCTAAATATCCTTTGATATAATTCAAGATTAAGTCATGGTAGCCTGTAATTTAAGAATATTAAATTTAATACTTATAAAAAAGGATAGAAATTGTTCAGAAAGAAATTGAGCTATTTGTCATTCTTCAAGAGAGTTTTACTCAGTGCTCATGAGAAATATTTGAGATAAGTACTTAAGCTTCTATTCAGAAGTCATTTGACAATCTATTTTTAGTTTATACTAAAAAAACATTAAAGAAATTATCTTATGTAGCAGTATTAAAATATAACCTGATTTTATCTCTTATAGGATTTAGTAAATAAATAGTCAAGTTCAGTTCAGTTCAGTTGCTCAGTCGTGTCTGACTCTGTGGCCCTATGGACTGCAGCACGCCAGGCCTCCCTGTCCAGCACCAACTCCCGGAGTTTACTCAGACTCATGTCCATCATGTCGGTGATGCCATCCAGCCATCTCATCCTTTGTCGTCCCCTTCTCCTGCCTTCACTCTTTTCCAGCATGAGGGTCTTTTCAAACGAGTCAGTTCTCCGCATCAGGTGGCCAAAGTATTGGAGTTTCAGCTTCAACATCAGTCCTTCCAATGAATATTCAGGACTGATTTCCTTTAGGATGGACTGGTTGGATCGCCTTGCAGTCCGAGGGCCTCTCAAGAGTCTTCTCTAACACCACAGTTCAAAAGCATCAATTCTTCGGCACTCAGCTTCCTTTATAATTTGACTCTCACATCCATATATGACTACTGGAAAAACCATGGCCTTGACTAGACAGACCTTTGTTGGCAAAGCAATGTCTCTGCTTTTTAATATGTTGTCTAGGTTGGTCATAACTTTTCTTCCAAGAAGTAAGCATCTTTTAATTTCATGGCTGGAGTCACTATCTGCAGTGAAAACAATCAAACCCAACAACTTAAAGTTTGGTCTCCAGCAAAAAATATCTGTATAATTACACTACAACATGATGTCTTTAGCTTATCAAATTTTGCTTCTATGTTTTTATGATTGAAGAAAATAATAATTGCTCATGTTACTGAATGTGATATCCAAGCAGATGATTTGATATATAAATGGTGTTTATTCCAAGGTCAACATAGAGGGATAGGGTGAGTTCATCTAAATCACAACTCTGTGAAACAAAAGTACTCTCTATATATACATAATTCTAGCCTGTTTGCTGCTAAGTTGCTTCAATCGTGTCTGACTCTGTGCGACCCCATAGACAGCAGCGCACCAGGCTCCGCCGTCCCTGGGATTCTCCAGGCAAGAACACTGGAGTGGGTTGCCATTTCCTTCTCCAATGCATGAAAGTGAAAAGTGAAAGTGAAGTCACTCAAGTCGTGTCCGACTCTTAGCGACCCCATGGACTGCAGCCTGCCAGGCTCCTCCATTCACGAGATTTTCCAGGCAAGAGTACTGGAGGGGGTGCCATTGCCTTCTCTTCTGCCTAGCCTGTATAGACATCAAAATTATGAAATAGTTTCCAAAGTCTCTTATAGTATACTTTATATAATATAAAGCATAAAATGATAAGACAATAAACTAGAGAACCTCAGCATTTCTGTCAGGCAAAACCCTTTTCTTAAATAAAACACTTCACCCACTCTTTTCAGAAGACTATGCTGACCTTGATCCTAATGACCAACACTTCTTGAATCACAATTGAATATTTGACCCAAATAAGGCAAATCAAATTTTCTCTGTGAAGGATGTTAAAATGTGGTATTGTACATGTAATCTTCAAATAGTGCTGGGCATTGGGACCTGATGAAATACAGATAATGGGCCTAGGTCAGCACTTGGCAACACAGATTGGCAAAGAGACTTACAGAGAAAACTGATGAACAGCAAGCGGGATGAGGCAGCAGTGGAGGTCTGTCCGCCAACCCCCGACCCGTCGATAGGACTGCATATGTGTGTGCCCTTCCTGTGGTATCTGTGGATGGGATATATTCTTAGGAAACACGTACCTGCATGGTATGTCCCTCCATTGCCACAAGTAGGCATTCTCCTCGCCTTGGCCAAAGGTTCTCATTCACCAGTCTAGCTGATGATCAGTTTTCATTTTCCTTCCTTCAGTATTTGTATTTCCAGACGACTCCCACGTATCCAGAGTACTGATTAGAGGGATTTTTCATCTTCTTATTGACTTTTTTTTTTTTTCACAAGCAATCCCCAGGTTTTACTCGTAAGGCTTGAGGGTAAGTAGCCAGTTCTTTATTAGTTCTCATTTAGGTTGTAGACTATGCTAATACATAACCTTGGTCGGGCTCGACTCCTTTCTGCCTACAGAGTAGAAAGGATTCCCAGCTGTAAGAATGAGTAAGACATTGAGAAGGGCATGAAAAAAAAGAAGGAGAAGAAGACCTGGGATAAAGACTGAATCTAGAAGTTAGGATCTAGAAATCTAGTTGTAATCTAGAAATCTGGAACAAAGTTGAAATCTAGAATTCCAAACTCCAGCTTCCACTAGAACAAGGCCTATGGTTCAAAAGCACCTGGCAGCCACAGACCGGTAGCCTTCATTGAAAGAACAGGGTGGATGGCCTTCATTTGTTGTTGTTCAGTTGCTCAGTCACGTCTGACCCTTTGTGACCCTGTGGACTGCAGCCTGCCAGGCTTCCCTGTCCTTCACCATCTCCCAGAGCTTGCTCAGACTCAGGTCTATTGAGTTGATGATACCATCCAACCATCTCATCCTCTGTCATCCCCTTCTCCTCCCGCCCTCAGTCTTTCCCAGAATCAGGGTCTTTTCCAATGAGTTAGCTGTTCACATCAGTTGGCTAAAGTATTGGAGCTTCAACTTCAGCATCAGTTCTTCCAATGAATATTCAAGTTTATTTCCTTTAGGATGGACTGGCTTGATCTCTGTGCTGAAGATCTTTATTGGTGTGTTCTTAATTATTCCTGCTTTGGTCTTCATTGGTGTGTTCTTAATTATTCCTACAACCTAGTCTGTTCTCACCATAGCAACCACTGCAATCCTTTCAGTTCATATCATTTTCCTGTCTAAACCATGCTGCAGCTTCCTATCACACATAGAATGAAACCAAACTCCCCCACTACCTTCTTTGATCTCTACCTCAATTACTCTCTCCCTCATTGAGCTACACTTGTCGGCTCCTTGCCCTAGGCACACTGTTATCAAGTCTTTGCTTAAGTTGCCCCTTTGCCTAAAAGACTTTCCTACTATATATTAGTATGGTTCATTTCTTCAATATCCTCAGGTCATTATTCAAATGTCATATTTTCATTGAGAACTTCTGGTCATCCCATCTAAACTTTCAGACTCCACCCAGTATCCTCATACATGCACATATTTTCTTCTTCCATTCCACGTCTTACTTTCCTCCTTAAGATGTATCTCTTAGCTGCTTATTTCATGATTTGGTTGTTATTTTTTGTTTCCTCCTATTATAATGTACGTTTCATCAGAGCAAGAATTTTGCCTACTTTATTTGCTATGTATACCCAGCTCTTAGAAGCAGGACCAGGTACATGAGTTATGGGGCCCAGTATAAAAGGAAAATGTAGGGTCCCATGAAAGAAACATTAATATTAAGACTCTCACGACACTTATAGTAGAGCAAGAAAATGAGTGCAGGGCTTTGAGTGTGCCTGCAGAAATTGCAAAATCATGAAACTGGTGCTGATAGAACTTTCCTTACAAAGCAGCCAATTTGTTGCATGTTAATCTAGCAGGCAAGATTTGGCCCATCTCCTTTTAACAGCCTTTGAGTACAGTCCACAAGTGTCAGCATCTCAAGACACTTGTAAATCCCCACGAGAGAAGCTGGACCACTCACGAGAGAAGCTGGACCACTGAACAACTGGAAACATGGCGGTAGAACAGAGAGCTTCCTCCAAAATCTCCTCCCATCTTTAGAGTTAAGAAGAATCACTTTGTAATATCTTCCACATGTAAAATTGCAATGGGTGCAGAAAAATAAGTCTCCCTTACCTTATGCAAGGCAACAAAGGTGGTCTCAGATAAAACAATTGCTGCAAGAAATCTAAACTGATATGTGTGTGTGCTCAGACGCTCAGTCGTGTCCGACTCTTTGTGACCCGTGTACTATAGGTAGTCCTCCAGACTCATCTGCCCAGGTGATTTCACAGGCTGGAGTGGGTTGCCCTTTCTTACTCCAGGGGATCTTCCTGACCCAGAAATTAAATCTGTATCTCTCGCATCTCCTGCAATGGCAGACGGATTCTTTACCACGGTGCCACCTGGGATGTCTTCTTTTTAAAGTTATATAACTGAACAAAAGCAACTTTCCAGAAATTAAATCAGTTTTTTCAAATTAAGAACAAAAAGAATTAAAATATCTATATAAGATAAATAATTTATTGTACATTTTTGTAATATGTTGACATAAAAACACCCTTCCTTTGTATGAGAACAGTGTTTTGTATTTTTTTTTCTTTTCATGTAGCTATTAAATATCAGGAATAATATTTCTGAGTCAAGTCTTCATGTTAGACACAGCATCAAATATTCCAATATTTTTCTTTAATTCCAAGATAATATAAAATTGTAGCAAAGAGAATAATACAGATTTGCTGTTGAACTCATATATGGAAATTCCCAAAATACTTGCTTTTTAATCTTGAACAGTTTACCTCACAGTTGTGCCTGTAAATTTACATTTTTCATTAATCACATTCACTTTGAATCATTCTGATTTTCTTTGTTGTTTAATTTGAGAACTATGAAAGTCTGTTTTTTCTTAAAAATTTCCCTCTTCAGCTACAAAACCATGTGTAGTATGAACCTCTACTACCAACACAAATGGAATAACATCCCCCCAAGGAGTTAGAAGCACAAACTCTAATTCCCAAGCAAAAACTATAGATCAACATATTGTGTAGATTGACAATGTCACTTGGGCACAGTTGCCTAATTTTTAAACATCCTTTATGCTGTGGGTGATCTCTCATCAGATTCCTTGACCCATTTCTATAAGACATGTAAAAGAAGATCAACACAGAAGTATGTTTAGTATTTTTCTTACATATTGAGTTTTTTATATTTAGAGTTTATTCTTTATATAACATTTATTACTATTTCACTGAACACTAGTGTTCCCTGAAACCGTAGTATAGGCAATGCCAGCCTAGAGAAAACCTCAAACTGATAACACAGTGAGATGTAAAATGAATAGGATTTAAATTCAAACAGACCTTTGTGTTGAGATGGATACTCTCATTTAGTTTCCTGGAATATTGTGAACTTTATTTAAAAACAAGGAAACAGCAGTGCCTAGCTTCTTCTTCTTCTTCTTTTTTTTTTTTTTTTTTTTGGTAGGGACAAAATAGTTGCTTAATAAATATAAGCTTGTTCTCTTTCATCTTTCATCTATCTCCATCCCAAAGCTTCTTCCTCTTTGGGACAAGGATCACTTAGGAGTCTTAGTGGCAAGTGAAAAAAAATATGAGCAGCTCATTTAGGCAAAAAGGGAATTTACTGGCTCACATAAAACGACAAGACTGGATTCAGGACCCAGAAAATGTAATTTGGAGTTGGTTTCTCCCCATCTCTTTAGTTTGCCTCTGTCATATTGGCTTTGGTTTCGACATCACATGATAGCAAGAGGTTGCCTAGAGCTCCGTGGAGTCCCAATATTCCCTCAGGTTTCAGGCCGAACAGAAAAGAGTCAATAACTCTTCCTTGGAAATCACCAAGCAAGTTTTATGTTAGTTCTGATTGGGTCACATGATTGAGTTGTGATCAATTAGTGTGGCTAAAGAAATGGATATGTGTGGTGGGTCCAAGATCTAGTGTTCCACCTGAAGATTGCTCTGTGGGTGTGTGTAGACGGGGTTGTGTCAGGGGAATAACTAATACCCAAATGTAGTTCAGCTTATTATTCCCAGAAAAAAAAAAAAGTTGAATGTATGCTGGACAACAGAAATAGCAAATATCCATTGTAAATCGACTTATCAATCCAGAGTCAGTCATGCTTCGGGTAGAAATCTTATCCTACTCATTAAAAACAATGATATCCCTAAAATATTCTTTCTCTTTTTTTGCCCCAGAATCTTTGAGAGATATCACTATGTCGATTGATTAGTTATTTGAAATCACTTGGCTTTTTCTACTTACCATTCCCATCCTTTAGATTCAGTTCAAGTTTGCTTTTTTGATACACCCCAACAGTCTCCTCTACCCAGTCTTCACCCCAGTCCCAAATGTGTGTCTTTCAGAGCTCACAAAGCATCTGGGGCATCCTAGCACAGATCACATCATAATTTCCTGGTTATTTGGGCTTTCCAGGTGGCGCAAGTGGTAAAGAACCTGCCTGCCAATTCAGGAGACCTAAGAGTTAGGGGTTCGATGCCTGGGTCTGGAAGATCCCTTGGAGTGGGGCACAACAACCTGCTCCAGTATTTCCTGGAGAATCCCATGGACAGAGGAGCCTGATCGGCTACATACAAGCCACAGGGTGGCAAAGAGTCGCACGTGCCTGAGGCATCTTAGCACACACGCACACCTGCTTAGTTATGTATCTCTTCCCTGCACTGTGTTTGGCGCATTCTTTGTCTTCATTGTCTAGCATGAAAACTGCCACAGAAGAATCTCCGTTTACTAGAGATTTGTTAAAGGAATAAATGAATGAATCGAATAGCTTGTGAGTGGAAACATGTAAGTGTCACAGAAGAGAACTCCAAAGTATAACCCTCTTGGATTATATTTCAGCTAATTTCAGTTACAGTGTTAGAAGGGTATTAACAGATTCAAATTTCAGTTTTATGGTCCATATCATCTCTTAGAGTATAAATATCTATTTTGGCCTTACAGAGTTGAAGTAAGTCCCTCTCTATCTCTTTCTCTTTGTCTCACTGTCTCTGTTTTTCTGTCTTTATCACTAACACACACACACACACACACACACGCATGCATGCACCCACACATTGCTCCGCGTATGTAAAACTACATTTCCATAAGAGCATGGTTAATTCAAAAGTGATATAATACAGCTTTTATTTTTGATGGATTTTTAAAATATAATCCCAAATGATGAGCTACTCTGAGGAGGCTGTGGCCACATCTTTACTACAGCAAAATCTCTAGATACAGCAAATTTTCTGACAATTTATTTGACTACAAAGTATCTGGCTGGCTTCAGAGAGAGAAAAAAATCATCCAGAGTTTTCAACAGAAGGAACTTCTAAAGGTAGATGAAGCCAACGCATTTCAAGGAAAAAAAAAAAGTAGATTAGCCAACGGTGAAATCTCTGCAGTCCCAGGGAGATTTCTCCTCCCTTGAATTTTGCTGAGGCAGAGTTTTCATCAATTATTCCCATGAAAGTTTAAAAGTGCTGTGAGTATATAATTCTCACTCTTAAAGGCGAAAGTGTAATTTAAAAAAAATACTTAAACCATGCATGAATGCAATTTCATCGTTAAAATATTGCAAAACTGTAAAACGATATAGAATTTTCAAAACACTGTTTAGTCTGTTTCTTTTCTTCCACTTTGGTAATTGCTTCTAATTGTATCGTTCCAGACATTTAAGAATTCTCATGTATTATTCTTCATAAAGTCTCCCCAGTTTCTGTGACTTCCCTTTCCTCTGCTGTGGATCATTTTGGCCAGAGACCACTCCCTAGTGTCTGCGTCCGCCATGGAATCCAAACCTTCCTACAAGCCTCTTCTAACAGCTGCGGACGGAGACACGAGCCCAGTCAGCCTATGTGTGTTCCTTCCTGGGACCTCTGGACAGTGAGTGAAGCGAGGAATTAAGGAATTTTGAGGGTCGGAATCCTCGCAGTAGCAGTAGCAGAGGTGATGACAGCAGCAGCAGCTGTGGCAACACACTGGCCAGGCTGTTTCTGCAGGAGTGCCTCGCAGTGTTCCCTGCTTCCGATTTCCTCCTGAGCTTCCTCGCTTCCTGGGATTTCCGGCGTCTTCCTCCTGCTCCCATTGGTTCTGACATCCTTCCAATAGCATGTGGACTAGGATTCTGTAAATTCTACTGTTCCTTTATTAAAATTGTAGACCAACTCTTTTGGTTATTTTCCTAGTACATATTTTTCCATCTTTTTAACTTATAGTTTTCATTATTTCCAGATGTGCCCTTTATAATTGTAACTATTCAGAGTTACGTGCTACTGAATTTTAAAAATCAAAGCATTTTAATAGAACAATAGAATCAAATCAGCTTAATAGAAATGCTTTTATTCTTCTTGTTTTTAAAATACCCAAATTATCTCTTATTTTTATTGAATTTTAATTTATATCAGTGATATGATTTATGTATAATTATAATATACATAAAATATTATATTAGTTTCAAGTATAGAACATAGTGATTTAATATTTTTATACATTATGAAAAAATCACCACAATAACTCTACTTCCCATCTGTCACCATACAAATTTATTGCAATACTAGTAACTATATTCCCTATGCTAAGACATTACTTGCCTATGACTTATTTATTTTATAGCTGGAAGTTTGTACTTCTTAACTCCTTTTCCCTGTTCACCTGTACCTTTAACCCCCTTCTCTTCTGATAACTACCAGTTTGTTCTCTGTATCTACAGTTCTGTTTGTTTTATCATGTTTATGCATATTTTTTTAGATTATATGTATAGCTGAAATCAGATTATATTTGTCTTTCTCTGACATTTCACTTAGCTTAATGCCCTTTAGATCCTTCCATGTTCCATGATTTTGCAAATGGTGAGATTTCATTCTTTTTTTAATAACTGGGTAATATTCCATTTTGTGTGTGTGTGTGTGTGCATATATATATATATATACAAATATGTATTCAAAATATATAGTCAGAGTAGTGTTTCTGTTTTCTTTTATTGAATACCCAGAAGTAGAATTGCTGGATCATATGGTGGTTTTATTTTTAATTTGTTGTGGGAACTTCATGCTGTTTTTCGTAGTGGCGGCTGCACCAATCTACAGTCCTAGTAGTGCAGAAGGTAGGTTTCCCTTTTCTCCATGTCCTCGCCAACACTTATTTCTTGTCTTTTCAATAATAGCCATTCTGACAGACGTGAGGCAGTATCTCATTGTGGTTTTGATTTGCATTTCCTCCTAATGATTAGTGATGTTGAACATCTTTTCATTGCTTGTTAGCCATCTGTTTGTCTTCTTTGGAAAAAATATCTATTCAGGTCCTCTGTCCAATTTTTAATTGCGTTGTTTCTTTTTTCTTTGATACTAAGTTATATGAATTCCTTATATATTTTGGGTATCCATACGTTATTGGATATATTGTTTGCAAATACCTTCTTTCATTCAGTAGGTTGACTTTTTGTTTTATTGATGGCTTCCACCTCTGTACAAAAGGTTTCTAGTTTGATGTAGTCCCGTTTATTTTTGCTTTTGTTGCCCTTGCCTAAGAAGATATATTCCCCCAAATACTGCTAAGAACAAGGTCAAAGAGCATACAGCCTATGTTTTCTTCTAAGAATTTTACGGTTCCAAGTATTACATAGAAGTCTTTAATCTATTTGGAATTTGATTTTATATATGGTGGAAGAAAGTGATACAGTTTCATTGCTTTTATATAGCTGTCTTGTTTTCCTGGCACCATTTATTGAAGAGAATGTCATTTGCTATTGTATATTCTTTCCTCTTTTGTGGTAGATTAATTGATTGTGTAAACATGAGTTTATTTCTGGGCTAGTAGTTTCTTACTTTTAAAAGTCAATGCATCAACGTGACAAAGGGCATTTACAAAAAACCTGTAGCTAACATTATACTCAAAGGTGAAAAACTGAAAATTTTCCCCTTAAGATCAAGACCAAGACAAAGATGGCTGCTTTCACCACTGCTGTTCAACATTGTACTGGAAGTTTTAGCTAAAGCATTTAGACACAAAAAAGAAACAAAAGACATTCAAGCTGTTATAAAGTAAAGCCATAGCTACAGACATACAGATGACATGATCATATATGTAGAAAATCCAAAGTATTCACATGTAGCTGTTGATTTGAACTCTGATGTTGGTGTAATTATTTTTTTCATATAAGCTAGGTAATTTCTCTTTTTTTCCCCATGACTTTGATGTTCTGTAGGTTGATCATTGATGTAGATTTCTTAAAAAGATAATCCCTTAGCAGAGCCATTAGCTCACTGAAGAAATTTTGAAAAGTCATTAAAGCTCAGAAACATTTTTTAAAAAGACTAAATGAGTTAAGAATTAAGAATTCTCTCTTAATGATTCTCAGAGTGTGATAAATCCAACTAGGTAGTGATTATGTGACACATCAGTGTACTATTTGGAGCTGTTTTGTTGTCATGAGTGCACATGTACTGGTTTCCTTCAAGGTTGGAAACGACAGGAAAAGGGAACAGCCATCAGAATAAGATCACCGGGTTACCTGAGAGACACAAGTGTCCTCGGCCACATGGAGTGTCTGCCTTGGGTACTATACCTCATCTGCCCTGAGAGAAAGAGACTCAAGGAAAGAAATTTGTTGTTTTTAAATTATCCACCAACACTGTTCTGGACTATAAAAGATAGAAGGTAATAAAAAGCATTCATATTTGAAAAAATAAAGTTAAATTCATCAAGTTCTTTTGAAGAGTGCCTGAAACGTATTAAAAGTTCTCAATATATTGAGAACCAATTCAGTGGAATTTCATTGTAAGGACGGCACTCCTTTCGGAATCTTTCACATCCTTAGTTATATTTTTACAGTATTATGCTTTTCAGTAAGCATTTTACTTAAAATTAAAAAGAGAGAGAGAATGATGTAGGCTTATTAATTTGCTAAGTCAGTCAAGAAAACCATTTCAGTTGAGGGGAATTCTCTGTTACCCTTATTCAGAACTCACTGTGCTACTTGCTATAATATTAGCAATCATGTCTCTTTCAATACTAGACATTTTCTGTTTTATGTTTACCAAAAATATTTCTTCCTTTTCTATTCTCACCATCAAGGAATCTTGATTAGATACATGTTGTATATTTTTCCATTTTCCCCATTTCACTTAGCTGCTTTTATGTGTGGTCAGACTCTTTCTTTCTCTGGGTTGCATTTTTGAGTTTTTTTTTTCCCCTGAGAACTGTCTCCCCATTCTCTCATTCTCACTTCAGGTGTGTCTAGCGTTTATTTCAGCAGTCTACTGAGTTTTCTATTTCAATGATATATTTTTATTTCCAATGTTCTACTTCATTCTTTTTTAAATCTGTCCAGTTACTTTTGTAAAGTCCTATTCTTTTATTGAGTTTTTTTATTCCTTCGCTCTCTTTAATTATTAAAAACTTAGCAATCTTTTTGACATTGTTTAGTTTTTTCTTTTCTTGATGTGATAAATCAAATTTTTGCTATATGTGCTTATTATTCTCATCATGATGGTTTCCATGATTGATTAAGGCAAGGGTTCCTGGAACTAAGACTGCCAGTGTTCTTAACCTGGCCATAGACTTCTATAAAATTATTATAGTTCAGTGGAAAATTTGTCCCTCAATTTTATTTTCCTTTTCCTCCAAAAAGAAAAGAGATACAGTTGGTCATATGGTTACCTGGGCTTCCCAGGTGGCCCTAGTGGTGAAGAACATGACCGCCAATGCAGAAGATTTAAGACACAGGTTCGATCCTTAGACTGGGAAGATTCTCTGGAGGAGGGCATGGCCACCCAGTGCAGTACTGTTGCCTGGAGAATCCCATGGATGGAGGAGCCTGGCAGGCTACTGTTCATAGCATTGCAGAGTCAGACACAACTGAAGTGACTGAGCACGCAAGCACAAACCTGAAAATATTTTCAGGTTTTCAGATCTTGCCTTTCGCACTTAATGTAGATGACTAACAGATTTGATCTCCAAGATCTTGCAGTAGACTTCAAACATTTGTTTCTGTCCGCACCTGGACAGGCAGAAAGCTCAGTGGAAGGACAATGAATAGAGTTTTTGTGATCCTTTTTTTACAAAGCTCTTTTTCATCAGAAAATTGTATATCAGATTCTTGATCTCAGCTCTTCATCTCACTTAGACACAGATTGTCCCTCTGTATCAGGGAGCATGAAAACATGAGTGTTTGGGGTCAAAATACGCATGCATTATTTCTATTACTTTTCATGCTGGATTTTCGGTTCCCTAGTTCTGGAAACTAAGGATTTTCTTACTTCACCTGTGTGTATGTCTTCATTTTTCAACTTGACTATTATGTATTTGTTGTTTGGTATCAGCATGTTTTTTATTTCATGCTTTTTTGAGGAGGGTAGAGGAGTTAAGGGGGACAGCTGCACCTGTTCACCATTTGGCTAAGAATCATCCTAGGTTAGATTTCTAAAAGTGAAATTTTGGGGTCAAAAATGACACATTTGAATTCTTGAGCTGCTGTTAAAGTTTCTTCTCCCAAGAGACGTGTCATTACCCCCTCCCTCTGCTGTGCCCTATACTTCTGACTGTACCATAGATCACAATTTCAGAAAAAAGCCCCCTGTCCTGTGCTATCCAATTTTACTTTTTTGCTACTAATGATTTTTGAGAGTGTCCTCACCTTTATTTGCATTTATGTTTAGTCTGTAACTGCCTGTTTATTATTTTTTTTCTGAAAGACAAACATCTTTTGAACTTTTACTTCCTTTACCTCAGTGGACAAACAATAAATAATAATTACTGATGATCATGCTGTTACCTCTTTCTACAACTAGGGAGAGGTAAGTAACATGGTTTCCATTTCAGAAGGATGACTTTATACCCTAAATATAGAAGTTAAGTGATTTGACAATTATGTCCAAGGTCACATAAGCTATTAAATGCAGAAATCAAACCCAAGAATGTGGTGCTAGTGTTGATGTTAAGAAAACATAGCCTTGTATGATGAGATCAGCCTTAAAGCTCATATCAAACTATATTTTAAAACACACACACACACAAAATTACTTTTAAAAAATAAATGGAAATTCTGTTAGGGCTAAATAGTAATGGAATTTCAAGATCCTCCCTCTCCAGTAGAGAATTTTACTGTCTTAGAGGTGAAAACATTGGACTTCAGACTTTTTTCTAGCTGCAACAGAACACAGTAAAGAAGTTTGATGATTTAGCGAAAGATTTAGATTGAAAGAGCTTTCCTTATGGTTCAGCTGGTAAAGAATCTTCCTGCAGTGCAGGAGACCTGAGTTCAATCCCTGGGTTGGAAAGATCCCTTGGAGAAGGGAAAGGCTACCCTTTCCAGTATTCTGGTCTAGAGAATTCCATGAACTGTATATACTGTTAGATTGAAAGATTCAGTGTTATTTAATGAAAGATTTAGATTGATTGGCTACAAAAGACTCCTCCCAAATGAAAAGTTTATTGCTTGCCCAAAGATTTCCTGGCAATAGTGATTACCAACCATACTTTATGTATTTTGTGGCTCTGAAGTCTCTGGTTTGACTATAAAAGAACTTTGGCAGAATAAGATACTAAGCTATCTTAATAGCCAACAAAAAAATGATGGTTTATACTGGCAGCTAAGAAAAGCCTGTTTACTCACCATCTCCTTGTCCAAAATATAATTCATTATTTTTTTCAGTAAATTTTTACTGAAGCTAGAGTGGATATGTAAAAAGAACATGCCAGGTGGCAGGTTACAGTAGTTTAAAAGGACAGATGAAAGGGGGTCCTTTGGTCCTGAAACAGCATCCATTGTCATAATTAACAAAATATGAGCTTGAGAGCTGAAAATTTAAATAGAATATGTTCATTCTTATAATGACCCCTGCCCCCATCTTTTGAAGGTACTCTTTGAGTCTGTCCACTGCTGGGCAATAGTTAGATCAACTGTCTCAACCTTTTCAACCAAATAATCTTTTCACTGCAAAGGATTTACAGTATACCTTTCATGTGTGAAAAGAAAATTCGTGCTCAACCTGTAAAAAACTAGCAGATGGTATTGTAATTTGTGTATACATACATGCATTCAGGATACATTCTTGGAGAATGAATCAGCTTCATGTTATACCTATTTAAACATTTCATAATATTTAATTTTAATTCATTTATTCATGGTTTTAAACTCTGTAAGAACATCCATTATTTAAATTATTAGACAGGTAAACTGCATCAACAAAACTGCAGCATTTAATGTTGAAGATAACTGACATGCATGAAGTCATTGTATTAAAATATTGGTTTTCCTATTGTTTTGCACAGATGGTGCTAGTAATTAATATTATGCTATTTTTTCATCAAGGGGTTCCCTGTTGACTAAATTCACATAGTATGCAATAAACTGCTGCATTATACTATCTGAATAGATGCTGTGTGGTTTGTAGATTTATTAATGGCAACATATTGTCTCAGATGACAATTATATAATGCTCCTAATGGTAAATGTATTATTCAATTTAATAAATTGGGCATTGTGATCTCTTCAAGAAAAATCTTAACTGTATATTTGATCATAGATATGTAACAATTGTGTTCCTGGCCATCTGGTCTGAAAGTTTCAAGATATCAAGGGATTTAAATGAAGTAAAATGAAGCACCTTATTTACCTTAAAGGCCATAACAAAGAACTGCATAACTTACCACTTTAAAAAGGACTTTCTGAAAAAAAATTTAAAAATAAAATGTCTTTAGGAAGGAAGGTATCTTTTCTGAGTGGTTATTAGATGTATTCCTTGCCATACCTTCAGAAAAAAGTTTAAAAACCATTCTCTTTAAAAGCAAGACTATTTAGCAAAAATCCTCAATAAGCTTGTTTATCACATGATGAGGAAGAACAGTCCTATTGCTTCCATCTGGATAAGTCTTTCAGCAAGACCCACAGATCGAGGCTTGAAAACATATCTGAATTTTGCTAGCACCTCCTACAGAGGGCATCAAAAGTGGAAAATGGATGTTAATAAATCTCTCCTTATGCCTCTTTTAGAGGGATCAAAATACAACAAGCTTGTTTCATTTCTGAAGGATTTTTAAATTATCATTCCTTATTTCTAAAGTGTCATGAGAATGCTGTTTAAATTACACTCAACTCTCAAAACAGTAAACTGCTGGGCAGAGAACTATCCATTAGGAAATATGATTTTTAAAGTGGGAAAATACAAAAGTAAATAAAAAGGCCCCACTTATTCCTAGACTTTATTCTCTAAAATTTGGACTGGGTTAGAGTACCAAAGATTGCCAGGAGAAATATCAATAACCTCAGAAATGCAGATGACACCACCCTTATAGCAGAAAGCAAAAAAGAACTAAAAAACCTCTTGATGAAAGTGAAAGAGGAGAGTGAAAAAGTTGGCTTAAACTCAACATTCAGAAAACTAAGATCAGGCATCTGATCCCATCACTTCATGGCAAATGGTGGGGAAACAATGGAAACAGTGAGAGAATTTAATTTTGGGGGCTCCAAAATCACTGTAGATGGTAACTGCAGCCATGAAGTTAAAAGACACTTGCTCCTTGGAAGAAAAGCTATGACCAACCTAGACAGCATATTAAAAAGCAGAGACATTACTTTGCCAACAAAGTCTGTCTGGTCAAGCCTATGGTTTTTCCAGTGGTCATTATGGATGGTGAGAGTTGGACTATAAAGAAAGCTGAGCACTGAAGAATTGATGCTTTTGAACTTTGGTATTAGAGAAGACTCTTGAGAGTCCCTTGGGCAGCAAGGAGATCCAACCAGTCCATCCTAAAGGAAATCAGTCCTGAATATTCATTGGAAGGACTGATGCTAAAGCTGAAACTCCAATACTTTGGCCACCTGATGCGATTAACTAACTCATTTAAAAAGACCCTGATGCTGGGAAAGATTGAAGGTGGGAGGAGAAGGGGATGACAGAGGATGAGATGGTTGGATGGCATCACTGATTCAATGGACATGAGTTTGAGTAAGCTCTGAGAGTTGGTGATGGGCAGGGAAGCCTGGAGTACTGCAATCCATGGGGTCTCAAAGAGTCGGACACGACTGAGCAACTGAACTGAACTGAACTGAGAGTCCCTGAGTGAAACCCTTCCATCTTTCAATGAGTTGTTTCTCTGGTTCTTCTCTGCCAACCATCCTGGTTCTTAATACAGTAACATCTTAACTTGACATACTAGAATGCAAGGACAGCCTCTAAATCATCTTTTTGTAGGGGAGCTTGAAGGTTAATAATCTTTCACTTTATTGAGTGTCAACTTTCTAGGTTCAATTATTACCCCTCTTTTGTTTTATGAGAGAGCAGAACATGTAACATATGAGTATCTCTCTTGTCTGAGAATCAACCCCACCAATTACCATAGACTGGAAGGGGTCTGAATACAGAAACATAGGTCTCCGCGCCAGCAAAGACACAGAGTTGATACCGCAGAGTGAGTTGGGCAAAGCAGAATAACATTCTTTTCTTTCAAATCAAAGGCTCAACAGTACTTGTTCCCAGGCTCTTGAGTACTTTGAAGGTTGGTATTTAATTCTATAACTTGTTGGCAAAAAGGCAGCTCAATCATTACCTCAGACAGAAAAGTGACTCTTCTTAGATAGATCCAGAACCTAGCTGGGGCTGCAACCTTGCAGGGGCTCTCTTTCCTCCTTTAAAGTGTTCTTGCTTTACTCACTGTGAAAAGAATCTAAAATTCACTTTCACTTTAAAACAAAGTACATGTTATACCATATAACATGATTTTTTTTTAAGTTGTTAGACTTAGGATTATAAGTGTTCATGTCCTTGGCATTGTTTGCTTTGGCAAAAAAAAGCAAATGCAGTTGATCCCTTAAAATCCCCTGATTTGAGACTCAGCTAACTATCTATGAAGTTACAGGTGAGGACATTAAAATTCAATTTGTGTATAAACCCTAGAACACTTTGTGGAGATATAATCTATATCAAAATTAATAGTGATACCACATGCAATATGAATGTTTACTTGAACAGTAAAAATATCTTTTAAAAAGATTATTTATCATGAAATAATTAAAACATCTTCTTAACTTTTTAATATTATGTGTATGTAGAATACCAGACTTTTCTTTTAATACAGTTGATGAAGTTCTCACAGCAAGTACACTGGGGTCGTTTACCATTCCCTCCCCCAGTTGCATCAATGATGCAGTCGACATGAACTTGGGCAGACTTTAGGAAGTGGTGAGGGGTAGGGAGGCCTGGCATGATGCAGTCCTTGGGGTAGCAAAGAGTCGGACATGATTGGGTGACTGAATAACAATAGAATACCAGTCCCACTTATAAATGAATATGTAGACTACTCCTGCCACTTAGGATAAAGCTTGCATTTGTCCATCAGATTTGGTAGTACAAAGACAAATGTCTGTGTTTTAGGTAATATACTTCATGAAAATAAAGTAGCAATAAATTCTAGAGTCAATGTAAATCTTGAACTATTTTTCTAAATTAATTTCTATTTAGAAAAATATTTCCAATAGTAGTTTAGGGTAATTCAAGGATATTTGGAAAAATGGCTAGAGAGATATATCATTATGAATAATGTATAAATATCTGTCACTTTTTATGTTAGAATGATATGATAAAAGAACAAACTAAGAATAGGGCTGACTTACATGTGAAACCAGACTTGTCAAAAATCAGAACAGGGTTTCTAATAGTCCAATAATGCAGCTCAAAAAATATTTCAGGCAAATCTCCATTCTTCATATGTCTACCTTTACAGATTCACCACAGTTCTTCACTCAGACTTCCTGATAGCACCTATTGTCCTTGGCTTAATCATTTGCATTGATAAGAAAAGTATTTTATTAAGAATTTTACTAATCATGCAGTACACTTAAATTTAACATTGCAGATGTTTCTTGTTGTCTATTCTGACTTAGACTATGAAGATAGAAATCATTTACAAGTTGTTTTTGTTTTCAAAATTTAAAGTGACTTTGGAAACCATCAAACTCCCTCAGTTTCCATAAGGGAAACATAAATAAATTATAGGAAGACTTTGAGGTCCAAATGCCTATACTCCTTTAGTTGCTAGACTATATATTCGTTAAAGGCCCAGAACATAGCTCATGTACCTTAGCCTTATATGTGTTTATAAAGTACATGCAAATTCAGTGGTGAAGAAGGAAGGAAAAAAGAGAGGGAAGACGGGAGGGAATAGGAGAAGGAAGAAAGAGAATTGAGATGATATAGTTCATAAAAGATAATACCAAAGGATACCTGATAAATTATAGATAGTGAGGTCAGGATGGGGTAAGTTTACCATGTTTCACCTCAGTCCATATTAGATATTTCACTAAGCCTTAATTAGTTCCTTGTATTACATACGTATGTTTGATCATATGTGTATGTACAGATATATTATTTATGAAAGAGTAGATGAAGAACCTTGAAATATTTGGTAAAAATAGAAAAGAATAAGGATATATTTTATTAAAAATTAATACTCTGACAAATCTTTATAAACCATAGACTTCTCCTGAAACCATTTCCTCCTTTAGTTTCTTCTCCTTGATTATTTTGCTTCCTTCACTCCAGTACACCTTTCTCCTGAGAGTAAAAGTGAATAAACCCACTTGCACATGACTCCAAGTCTCACGTTCTGCTCCTAGGAAACCCTCCTAGGTACATAGAGATGGAGCCAGGATTCCAGTGCTTCACCTGAAGAGCAAGACTTGAGAAAAAAAAATCACATACCACTCTAAGCCTCAGTGTCCAACTTAGAAAATGATGATAATGAAACCTTATTTCCATCTCAGCGCCGTTGTGAGTCACAGATGTACATAAAGATGCTTAAAAGGGCATGTTCACATGTAAGCACTTTGAGCTAGCCCTCCTCAGTGATTTTTAAATTTTCTCTAAAATAGAAAATATTTATTAAGGAAAGTGGTAGTGCCCAGTTAAGACAGTAACCATTTTAAATTACAGTTTCTATGTGTTAATACAATATTGAATATGACTTTTTTTTCTATTCTGAGGGAATTGTAGTTAAAACCCCAAAGCCAAATAAAAAAAATTTGACTCACACGTATTTTTTAAATTGCCATTAAGTTACTGAGAAATGGAAACAGAACCTTCCTCTGTAGCTCACAGAAGATGCAGAAGAATGAGCCCACTAATGCAATCATACTTCACATCCCACCCTAACATCCTCCCCCCAGTGCTCAGGCAGGAGACAGTCTCAGGATAGAGAGCCAGAGGAGTGAGTTCAGCCTGTAACCCTTCCTGTCCCCTCCTTCCCCTCTGCAAATGAGCTTCCACCTCCCATAGAGGCTAACTGAGGTAGAGGATTCTAGAAGGTGAGACGGTGGCTTAGTCTTTGCCTGGATGTTTTCATTCCACTGAAGTGTGCCCAGCATGTAGAGAGATTCCAGGAAAGTGGCATCTGCCTTGATCTGAATGGTTCTAAAACTGAGAGATTTGATAATGCAGGCTTGCCACAAGGGGAGAGGGACTGTAATACAGTGTAGAATGGTAGAAAAAGTCTTTGATCCAGGAGGAGAGAAAGGGTGTGGAAGTTCAACAGGAGCTGTTGATTCCCTTAGACATGGATAGGATTGGATGGAACTGTTGGCAGGGACCAACAGAAGAAAACGCTGCCTTTTTCTAAAGAAGTTTTCACTGAAGACGGGCTGGACAGAAGCTAAACAGGATCTTGAAGAATTGCACATCACATCAGCTATAAGCTGAATCTGAAGGAACCAGAGCAAGTAAGACAAAGGAAACTTACATAAAAGTGATTTAGGGTCAGTGACACAAGAGAATCCCAGGTCGTTCCCCTTTCCTTCTTTCTAGCCCCCAGCTCTGTAGGAGCTAGACCCAGAAAAAGAGTGATAGATTTGCAGGGAGAAAGAAGGAGTGAAACAGAACCGTCCTCCCTTGAGAATCATATCCTCTAATGACAAATCGAATCAGCACAGAGGAGAGGGACATTCTGATTGGATAGGAAATGTACAAAATCTGCCCAAGGTTTCATTGATGACAGGACAATTCTACAGGATATGATAATGATTTAAAAATAAATAATGAAATCAAAATAGAAAGTTCTTGGAGGTCAGTGGTTAGGACTCAGTGCTTTTACTGCCAAGGGCGAGGGTTCAATCCCTGGTTGGGAAAGCAAAATCCCACAAGCCATAAGCACAGCCAAATAAATAAGATCACGTTATACTCTACTGAGTTCAAACTCTTCAAAATATAGCTTCATATCAGTAGATAATTAGACCTGCAAACTATCCAAACTAAGACTGCAAAATATTATAGCCAAGGTATCTAGATTAGTATTAAAGGATTATAGAGTAAGGGAGTTTATTTAGGGACAAGACCTAAATACCAGACCAAACTTAATTGTCATCCTTATTCTTCACTTCCTAGCTCAGTGACTGAGGGCAAGTCTTTTAGACTCCCTAAGTCTAGGTTTACTCATCTAAAATGTTCTCCAAACGGGCAGATTGAACATCCAAACTTCACTAAATTCTGACACTCAGAGACTGCAATCTGGTTCCCTCCTTTCTGTTGCTATCAGGTCTTTTTCCCCCCATAATAAACTATTAGTTCAAAAATCTCTTCAGCTGATAATTTTGCAGATTGTGCTGACTCAGGATTTAAAAAGAAAGAAATGAGTTCTCAAAATACATTCTTCAGGACAGAAGCTGCAGTCATCATTGCCTACAGGCTGAATCTGGCACATTTCACAGCTTTTAATTGCTCCCGGGATTGTACAAAAGTAGGACTGTCCAGAATAGACAAGGCTATTGCCTTTGCCTGGGTGGCCAGGGCTAGCAGAGGCCAAAGAGGTAGTCTGCCTGAATTTCTCTAAATGTTTACCCCTTGCAAGGCTCTGTCTGTCCAGAGGAGTAGCTTTAAAGTGCTGAACGGACTGGTGGTAACCCTTATTATCATCCTAAATTATGTGTAAAATTATAGACTGCTGAGGAAGAAGCTGGATTCAGCAACCTTCCTATGAATTTTGTGCCCCTCCAAGGGAGAAATGGAAATAGAGAAGTCAGCAGGATTTTGAGGATGCAGTGTAACAGGTGGGAGAAAAACCTGGCAAAGAGGCTTTAAAAAAAGAGCTGCATATGGTTCACTCTATGCCATCAAATGAACCAAATAGTTAAAAAGTGATTTGTCACAGCATCCCTTAAAAATCTGCTGTTTCTGCTATTATCAGGGTGTTACATTCCCCTTAGGTAAACTACAGCATTCGCCATAGAGTGATAATCATTATTGCTGAGTCAAGATCATTGGTCACTCAGTCCTCTGCTGTCTCAATATGGAGTGAACAGAGAGATCTGAATTCTTCATCAATAATAATTTCTGGTTAATTACAATATGAATAAGGTATGTGGAAAAACACAGATGTGTCGTTTCCTGTGGGAGATATATTTATAGAAGAGATGAATTTTTAGAGCAAAAATATAAATATTTATAGATGAAGAAACTAAGAAAAAGTTAATGACTTATTATTTAGAATATGTTCAACTAAAAGAGTAATTTAAATAAAAATATAAATTCTTATGCCTAAGATAATAAGTGTGATAGAGAAAAAAGATAGAAAAGAAATATTTCTCTAAATAAAATATTAGAAAAAATTTAGAACACGTCATTTGTATTTAAGAATTTGCACTTCAATGCACAGAGAAGAGTTAATAAGTACATAAAACTGCTATATTTTTAATCAGACAAAAATATGATCTTCACTCTAATGATGATATCATATTTGAAAGAATTATTTATTCAAAAGCTCTTCTTCTAGTGTAAGAGGTCAAGCATAAGTAAACTGTCTGAAGTGAGTTATTCAGTCTTTCTCTCCTTTGTATCTCTGCTTGTATCTTACAGTAGTAAATATATATTTCATATTTATTAGAGAAAATTAGATCCATGATGCAAAGGATAGTTGCAGAGATCAATAGACAGCCTTTATAAGATGTTAACAAAGGACAGAGAAGCAAGAAAGTTGCGTCAGCATTCCTAGGTGTTCATTATAGCAGACTGTGTTTTCTGAAACAGACGGACGTCCAGTCTTACATGATATTTCTCACATGCTCTTCTATTTCAAAGAATAGTCACACAATGCTGTGTGACTTCTAAGACTAAGTCATAAAAGATAGCAAGGCCTTCAGCTGGCCCATCACTCAGGCTGTTCCCTAGAGCCCAGCCACTGTGTTATGAGGAAGCCCAAGCCACACAGAGAGGCTGCTTGTTAATGTTCCAGGCAATAGGCCCAGGTATCCCTGCAGCAGTCAGCGTCAAGACGTGAGTGAGGAATAAACCTTTAGATGATTCCAGTACCAGCTCCGGCTGATGACAAGTAAAGCAGAGATGAGGTTGCCCTCACAGACCTGTACATAAATTGGGACTAGTGAACAAAATAAGTATCATTGTTTAAAGCCATTATGTTTCAAGATGGTTTGTTACACAGCAAAAAATAACTAAGACAATCATAAAAACTATTTGGCCAGACAAGAGTATAATGATATATATTTTTTTTTACACAGATCAAAATACTAGAACAGTTTAGAAGTAACGTGAAGGGGACTTGCCTTTTTAGCACCATGCTTTTTTAAACACACTTGCATTATTTTAGCACAGTGCTTACCACATAATAGATACATAATAAAAATTAATTCAATTTACTTGAAAATCACATTCTTATAAAGCAACCTGAGCTTGTCACGCTATACTCTTGGCCAGAATAATAAAGTGTTAGTAAGAAAGAAGAAAGGAGATATCTGTTAGCATGTACAACAGTCTGTCTCCTGTTTCTGATGGTAGCCCTCTACTTATCTTATTGTACAATCGACAAATTTCTATATCATGTACATGGGTGAAGTGATGATTCAGTCTGGCTAGTAAGAATATTGCACCCGCTACAGTACAATGATTGATTAACTAATAGGCAAGTTGTCAAACAAGAGCCAATTAGAATCATCTCTGTCTGGGAGAAAGAGGGTCTCTCTCTCCCATTTTAAGTTGTAAGGATATGAGCAACCATCCTCCTGCTCCTGGAGAAAACCTAATTCAGAATGAAGCTTGAGTAGGAAAAGATGGAGCCAAAGCATGCAAACAGAGAATAAGCTCTTGATGACATCATGTCAGACTCCTGAACCAGTAATGCCTGATGCTAATCTCACTCTTCTTTTCAGTTATGGAACTCAAAACTCTCTTTCTTTGCTAAGATTTTGGTTCAGTTCATTTCAGTTCAGTCGCTCTGTTGTGTCTGACTCTTTGCAACTCCATGGACTGCAGCACACTAGCCTCCCTGTCCATCACCAGCTCCCAAAGCTTGCTCAAACTCATGTCCATTGAGTTGGTGATGCCATCCAACCACTCATCCTCTGTTGTCTCCTTCTCCTCCCACTTTCAATCTTTCCCAGCATCAGGGTCTTTACCACTGAGTCAGTTCTTCACTATCAGGTGGCCGAAGTATTGGAGTTTCAGCTTCAGCATCAGTCTTTCCAATGAATGTTCAGGACTGATCTCCTTTAGGATGGACTGGTTGGATCTCCTTGCAGTCCAAGGGACTCTCAAGAGTCTTCTCCAACACCACAGTTTGAAAGCATCAATTCTTTGATACTCAGCTTTCTTTACAGTCCAACTATCACATCCATACATGATTACTGGAAAAACCATAGCTTTTAATAGATAGATTTTTGTCATCAAGTAATGTCTCTGCTTTTTAAAATGCTGTCTAGGTTGGTCATAGCTTTACTTCCAAGGAGCAAGTGTCTTTTAATTTCATGGCTGCAGTCACCATCTGCAGTGGTTTTGAAGTCCCAGAAAATTTTTTTAAAGAAGTGATTTTGGAGGCCCCCACAATTAAATAAGCAAATTATAAAAAAAAAAAAAAAAATTATAAAGTAACCAAAAAATTAAGATTTTGGTACTTATCAAAAGTTGGTATCAAGTTGGTATCCTAACTGGTATTCATGGAAACTGTTCAACCAATATGAGTCATTTGGAAAAGCAGAAGTGATAGAAACATTGGGAGATTAACATGATGTTTTCTTAAAGATCATAATACTCAGAAGAATACTGGGGAAAGTCAGTCCAGATGAAAATATAGCTACTGTTTCATAGCCAGCATCTAAAAAGGAAGATAATTCAATAATACTAGAACATTCTAAATTAAAGAAAATTTATGTAATCACAAACCATCTCAATATCAGAAAAGTGCAGATGTTTCAAAAAAAAACTGACTCTGTTCCCTGATACTAAATTAATTGCCATATGTCTTGCTGCAATAGAATGGCTTAGTTTTCCCTGAAACCTTAGATACTAAAAGTTGTTTTGCAAAAAGCAAATTGTTTTAGAGGAAATAAAGGAGGGTAGAGCCTAGACATTGACAACCTCATCAAAACAAACTTTTTTTAAAATAAATTTCAATGATATATGGATTCTTTAGGTAGAAGTGTATTCTTCAGTAAAACCAAAAATAATAAACTGAATGATCAAAAAATGACAAACAGACCCAAACACCACTGGGACAATTCTGAAGAACCTTGACCAACATGAAAACATTTTTAGGTCATGAAGATACATCTCAAAAAAATTCTCAGCTATCAATAATATAAGGAAGCATCATCTGAGAAGTCAGCTATTCGAAATAGCTAGGTGTTTACAGGAGCAAACAACAGGTTTTTCTCTTATGTGAATACTGTATCCTCTATAAAGGCTGGCATAACACAAATAATTTTTCCTAATTAATCAGTGTATTATGTACTTGGGAGCTGTAAAGCAAAGGAGTAAAAGAGAGACATCTGTTTGCAGTTTCAGCCTTATTTGTTAAGGTTATCTTTGAACAAACTTGAACTGTAAATGGTAACTATAAAAGAGGGAAAAATCCATTCCCAAAAGCTGTATAAACAGTTAAATTGTCTCAGGAAATTATAGTCGAAAAGAAAGTGAGACTTTTAAAAATGCTATTACTGCTGCTGCTGCTGCTACTAATAGTAATACTAATAATACAGTAGTAATAATACTGAGAGGAATGGTCTTTTTAAATATATGTGGAACAAGGGGAACAAAAAAGGATTGGGCCACCTCACAGAATGGACAATTTAAGGTTACCAAGTGATGAGAAATGAATGTGCTTCAATTTCACTCCCATCTTCTATGGAAGAAAGTTGCTTTTAAACTGAGAAAGGGGAATAAACATGGTTGAGGAAATTGAAACCTAAGATGGATGAGGAGATAGCATAGTGCTAAGATGCTGTAAGACAAATTCAAGTCTCTTAGCTCACAAAAATGCAACTCCCAGCACAAAAGAAACTTTCAGCTGTGAGCCTTTAACCACACTGGCAATCTCTATACAATCCTCAATAGGAACTATGCCAGAAAACTTAAATTAATGTGGCAGTTAAATGTTTAAGCATTCAAAAAGGAATGCAGTCGGACACCAGGAAGCTTTACTTTAAAATTTTAAAATGTCTAGTGTTATTATAAAATTAGTGGGGGAAAAAATTAGAAAAGAAAGCAGTAATCATGAGGAGCTAGCAGAGGTTCACCAAGGATAAACTGTGTACCGCGAGTACAATTTTTATTTGCACAGAAATATTGTAGAAAGGGTGAATAACTTGAAAGTAGTTCCTTCACTAAGTGTAATTGTATTCATAAGCACAACTGGACAAATAGCACATGCCACAGAAGGTAAAACCTTTTATACAAACTTATATAAAACACTTAGGTCTACAGATGATTAAGATAATAGAACCTGGCAATTAAAAGCATAGATTCTTGAGCTAGACTGCCAGGTTTTGCCACATAATCTATGACTTTGGACAAGTCATGTGATTTTTCTGCATCTTTTCATCTTAACACATGAGTAGTGATAATACCTAGTTTGTAGCTTTGTTGGGAAGGTTAATGAATAAATACTGGTAAAGCAGTGAGAACAGTATCTGACACAAATTTAGAACTAAATAATGTTAATCTTTATTGTTACTGTAATTTTGGCTCAAATTAGGACGAAGTGGAGAAACACAAACTATAATATGTATGTTAGTTCTGATGGATTGAACAAAATTAAATGATACCTAGCATATGCAAGGTACCTGGGAAGGTGATGGGAGCACAGAGATAGAAGAAAATCATAGAGGAAGGACTCTAGGGTCATGACAGACTGTCCTCTCCTCTGTTCAAGGTCTGCAGCATTGATTCACATTTTTTTGGTTATTTGCTAGAGACACTAGTATTACCTTAACTAATATATGATGGGTATACCACTATTTCTCATAAATAGAGAAGTTTTTAAACTTCTTCAACTTTAAATTGATAAAACACTATCTAGTTGTTATTTTAGTTTTAATTCCTTTGATTATCAAAGAGGATGACATAGTATGATTAGGATGTCATGAATGGTGAACAATTTCAACAGGATAAAAGACCCAAGGGATTTAGCTGATTAATAGTAGAACATAAATCAAAAATTTGATCAACATACAAGTGGCATGGGGGATTGATTGATGCTTATAAAAAGGGAGGAAATAGTGTCATGAAATTGTCCAGCACTCAGAACAAACCTGCACTTCAGAAATGGGCACACTCTTTAGAGGGGACACTCGTGAATCAGGAAGATCCCCTGGAGAAGGAAATAGCAATCCACTCCAACATTCTTGCCTGGAGAATCCCATGGGCAGAATGTAGCCTGGTGGGCTACAGTCCGTGGAGGTCACAAAGAGTTGAACATGACTTAGTGACTAAACCACCACCAACACATACAAGCACCAGCACAAACACACACACACATCACACCTTCTATGAGCATGTTTATTAAGCTCTTAGTTTGTGCCAGACCCCATTCCAAGTGCTTTCTGTGTATGAACTGATTTACAAAAATTCACAGCAGTTCTCTGAGATAAATTCTGTTATCTCTCTAGAATAGGTGAGAAAACTGAAGCCTAGGGAGAAAAACCATGCTTGCTGTCACACAGCTTGTAAGAGGGATAGCTGGGATTTTAAGCATGTAGTTTGGCACTAGGGCAAGTATAGCTAAGGCATAACTTTAAGGGTAAAATAATTAAAACCACAAAAGCAAACTAACCACTGTGGTGATCCATTTGATGGGGATAATTGGATTCCAAATTTTTTGAAGTGGATTTTCATAAGAAGACATTTCAGTATGTTCATTGACTTATTTGTAGGAATAAAAATTTTTAAATAAAATCATGTCATAAAAATACGTCCTCATATTTATTCTTAATGAAAGCAATACACTATAATTCTAGCATCTGGGATACTAGTGGTAAAAAACCTGCCTGTCAGTGTAGGAGACATAAGAGATGCAGGTTTGATCCCTGGGTCGGGAAGATCCCCTGGAGGAGGTCATGGCAACTTGCTCCAGTATTCTTGTCTAGATAATCTCATGGATGGAGGAGCCTGGCAGGGTACAGTCCATAGGGTCACAGAGAATCAGACACGACTGGAGCAACTTAGCACAAACAGCATGCACAATATGCTGTAATTGTAGCACCAGAATATTTTCCTAATACCTGGCCTTATTCTTTCAACTTTACAACATGCAAATTAACAATAATAAGACTACCTGTTTCCATCTGTAAAATGGGGTTATGTGTGCTTACTTTCCTCTAATAATGTTATAAAATTATATACTTAAAATGATATTTTTAGTTTTCAAATTGAATCCACTGAAGTCTGCCATTTAAGTAAAATACAATTCTGTGTCCACATGTTCCTGATATGACATGACATCTTTCATCAAATTATCTACCTCAGAAGCATCTTCTTGTGGTTGCAGTAAAGAATTACCTTGAATCTCAACCCTTGTACACAGTTTGACATTAGTTCTGCCCTCAATCTTTTGTCTGTAATTCATTCTGTATCCAAATGTGAAAACAATTTCCTTCAATATCCTTTTCTGTTTCTTTGTTCTCTAAACATTAATTGGTATACATATTCTATTTTCTCTTTACCCTAGTTTCCAACATGGCTTTCAAATTCTAGCTAAAATCTGAATTCTTACACTGTTTCTCCCTCTGTGCACTTTTCCTTAGTCTCCTATGTATCTGTGATATGGCTTTTCTTTTCTTTATAATAATTAAAATCACAACTTACCTTTCTGAAAACCCTTACATGTATCTTCATTCTTTACTCTGAATACCTCAGCATAGATTAGATATGTCCATTTCTCTGTGCTGATCAAGTTTCATTGTTATAATATATTTGTGATGATGGTCTTGGATGGGCCAAATCTTCCAAATGTTGATGAATGATCCATTTGTTTCAGATAGAATTTGATAAAACCCAGAAGCATAAAGTGAAATGATAGAGGAATGCAAATTCCACAACAGTTCATAGCAATAGACCTTATCCAAGTTGTACTTAATTTTTGTTTCCATGGGACTTGGAATTTATCACATTCCTCTTTGTGCTATAAATAGATTATGAGTAACTTTTTCTGCACAGAGCTCTACACATAGTAGGTGATCATTAAATCAGTTTGTTAATATATTGTAATTGTGTTATTATAATAAATATTTAAAATTAGGAATCTATCACATGTTATATATTTTTAAGAAAAAGCAGTACTTTTGGATATAGATCATTATACCAGGATGTATCTATGGAAGTAATCTATGTTTATAGTAATCTAGACCAGTTAAGAACATTATAACATAAGGTTCTTATATAAGGTTATAATATAAGAACCTTATAATAATCTAGACCAGTTAAGAACCTTATAATAATATTAAATATAACCTGTTATAAAAATAATAATACAATCCAAGAACTAAGATCTTACTGATCATTTCTTTAGTAAGACCCTCATTGCATGTCAATTTACATTTAGAAATAAAAACATACATTTAAAAGTATGTTTTTGTTTCTAATTCAATAGGGAAAATAGTTATTAAATATATGCTTTTCTGAAGTATATATAAATTAATATTTTAGGAAATAAAAATGATTTAATTTATAGTTAAAATTTTTAATTTCTCAAAGTGAGACATCACTTAGAAAAACTTACTATATTGATTTTTCTTTAATAATTCCTTCTCCTATTTCTCAAAATTATATTCATAAAATATGTATGGTTCCAATGAACTATTTACTCATGTTCCAAAATCACAGTTTTCATGTCTGATTCCAGCCTGCTGCTATACAGCTTACAAATTGAAGCCCCCATAGAAAAGATAACGAGAAAGCCAAGACTTATGAAGACTGTCTTATATGAAAGCAGCAATATCAACAAATTCTTATTTCTTCTCTAATCTTTTTCATCTCATAAGATTTACATAAAATATAGAAATTATTTTAAAAGCTTGCAATGACTATTTTTAAAATTTTCAGAAAAAAATGTAAATTTTCATTTCTACCCAATGTTTGAATAAAAATACCTGATACAAGCTGACACCTGTTATAAATAGAATATATACATTCATAGACACACATTAATCTTTTCTTGATGCCTGCTTGCCTCTTCTAGTATTTGACTCATAGAATAATGACAAAATAGCTGAAAAAAAAAAGAGGATACCTTGCTGTGTGACACTGCCTCTGTTTCAGGAAAAGTACTGACTGTTTTCATATTTTTATTGTCATAACAACTTTTTGATGTAGGTGTTATTTTTCTAATTATTACAAATGAGGAAATTAAGGTCTCATTATTGATGTCATAAAGATAAGTGATCAATCAGAATTAGAAACAACAGCTGTCTTTTCTTCTTGTTTTTTTAATAGTTTTAAAGAAAAGACCTAAAGTTCTTTTGTTTAGTAAAGACTGTTGTTAGTATGTAGAACACGATGGAAAATATTCTGGGGAGATTTAAGTAGAAAGTCATATCTGATTAGGGGATCATTTCCCACTCAGGTAGCTAGAAGTGGCTTTTTGGTTCCATTTGCCTCTTTAAGACACAACTGCATGTTCCCTGAGAGACTGCCATTCAACTATTTAAAAATAGACATTTCTATAATATGTTTGTAAAATTTTGAGTATGTGATATTAATAAAATATAGACATAAACTATCTACACTTGAAAATCACCAATTTGAAAAATGTCTTTAGGTATCTTTAAAGAAAGGAACTCTAGGCTAAGTATGAAAGAATGATTGGAGTGTTTTGTTAGAATTAAAAAAAAAAAAGTGTGGTGATTTTACCATAAACTGTTGCTGAGGAAAGGCCACTTAACAGATTTAGGTTAAGTCACAGAATTTCAGTCCCTCTCCAGGGCACAGAGCGGTGCGGGAATAAACGGGAGGTTCTCAATGGCTGCCTCTCAATTGATGAATGCCAGTATTCAGTGACCCACGGTGAGATCATTGATGAATGCCAATATGCAGTGACCCACAGTGATTCCTATGAGAAACTGGGAAGACGAACAATTATATTGGAGAGTTTGGGTACAAAACATGAGAGATTAAAGACTCTTTGAACCTTGTTCCTTATCATAAGAACCACCTGACCTGAGAGGATTGAACAGAACAGGAAAAGTGTTTAGGTATATTAAGTTTCTTTCCAGAACTGAGTGATTTTTAAAACCTTTAGATGTAGGGCGAGAAAAGGCAAAAGATCAAGAAAAGAATCATTAAATATTTTATTTTGGAAGATGTGCATCCATGAAGAAGATATAGTTGTATGTTTGGGTCTTTGGAATAAGCATAAGAGAGGTTTAAGTTTTAGAAGATGATGATATCTGATGAGCAAAAAGCCAATGTAGAGGTGGTAAATAGTTCAATTCCATTCACTTACAAAGGAAAGAGGAGGGAGAAGGGAGGCGATGAAGGGATCCATCCATCACGCACAATACAAATAAAGGGCTGTCACTCATTTTCCTAATGTCAAAAAAAGGAACTATTTAGTAATTTTTTGACACCAAGGAAATCATTTGTAATAGCCTTCTTCACTTTTCAATTCATCCTTAAATTTAAAAGAAAGAAAAAAATCCATTCAATTGTTTCTATTATAAGTCAGTTCATCATTTATGAATCCATGTCAGTGTCTTGGTTTTTCAGTGAAATAGCTAATTCATATCATGTTCGCAGTCATCACTTCATAGTGAATCACTGCTGTTTGATTTAGCCTGTCATCTGACACTGAGCATCTCGAAACCATTTGCATCACTCTTCTTGTTCTGATCTGCACATATGGTAATAATTAGAAATGTGATACCTTAAATTCATTTAAAATACCTGGTGGTTTTAGGGTATAATAATAAAACCACAAGAACTCGTATTTCACAGTAAAGATATGTTAAACTCTATGAACTAAATTATAATTATTATAGATAGAAAGTCATAATGATTTCAAAGTATAAAATATAATTTTTACAAAAACATGAATTCCCATCAATATGTTTCTCTCTTATATATTGCTGAAAATATGAATAAATACATACTATAGAAAATATTTAAGTCATGATTTTTATTCCAAAATAGAAAGTCTAGAAGTTTCCTCTCCCCAAATACACCTGCAATTTTCAAATCCTTTTAATTCATGCCTTTAAATGAAAGGGTTGTGTATACAAGGTCACTGAAATTGTTATTTATGGTTGAAATGTTTTTGCTACATCTATTTTAAGGAGTGTCATTTTTCATTTCATTTTAAAAATTGCTTTAAAGTGTTTAGCTGACTATACAAAATTACTCAATGTGTACCTAACAGTTCTTCTATTTCCAGGCTGTAGGTAGCCTAAAGATTATAAAAGATTTTATAATTAAGATGATTTTATTAAAACTGTATCATTTACCTGTTCTTATGTTTATGGCAATCATCACCATATTCTTTTACTATGACTATAAAACCATTTTCCTCTCTAATGTGTTCCTCATCCTTGTATTCATTTTGGTTTACTTCTGAGGAAGAAAATACCAAATCAATATCTAAATCGTTCAAATTAATAATACAAACTTTTCTACCCTAATGCCAGTATTTCATGTTAAGATGGCCTGTAATTATAAAGGTTCTTGTTTCATAACTGAACCAAATATCACTGCTCACTGTCTCATTTTCCTTAGGAAATGTACCTTTCAACTCACTTGTTGTTTTAAAAAATTATGTTACAGTTGTTTTTCCCTTTTGAATTTTGATACATTCAAAATTCATAAGACCCACTTACTGGTGAATATTTTTAAATAGTTAAATTCCCTTTTTTGTTTTTTTTGCTGGTTGATATTAGCAACCCTTCTCTCTAAGCTAAAAGAGTGCATCAGCCTTGCCACACACACCAGCAGAAGCTGCAGCTATGTGCATCTCCAAACGCAGGAAGAAAGCCCTGCTGGGCGACGCTAGAGGATTAAGGAGAACTTCAGCCCTGGCAGTGCTAGATTCCAGGAGTCCGGGAATTAACATCCTGCAGATTTAAAGATCAGAAAAACAAAACATCAACAACTAAGCAAGGTTTAGTAATTTCATTTGGAAATTGCAAGAATCCTGAAACTAGAAGTTTATGTATTGTGCTTCTTAGGCTGTACATTTTGTGGTATGACTTAGCTACCAACCCTTTCGAAACCCAAGGAGATTTTGTAGTATAAGTTAAAATGACAAGGAGTCAAGTCTCTCCAAAAATGAGTTTCCTGTAAGAATGAGGACAATAGTCAAAACAATAACTACTGAGAAATTATTATGATTATTTTAATATTCTTATTATTACCACCTAAGATCTTTAGGTATCTGAAGAAGAAAAATTGAACAAAAACAAACATTTCATTTGTAGATAGACAAAAAGTAAATGACTAACCTTGACTTCCATCAGCATACAAGATCCCACAGAACCAATGACAGACTTCATTGTTTAAAGACTACTTGAAGATGACTTAGAAAAAGATGATGTAATCTATATGTGATAAAGAGAGATATAATATTCTCTACTGGAAGGCATTCCTATCGTGTCATATCAAAGTCTAGCAAAACGTTGAAAGTTAGAAATGTTATCAAGCATTAGCAGGCATTTAAAGAACGTCTCTTGAATATTTCTAGCATAAAAAAGTATTTCATGTGATGTAAATGAATGGTAATTTTCTGACTTTAAAAGAGAGCTGTGCCAGTACATTTCAGCGGTCTGGACCCAATTCTACAAACATGGAGACGCTTTCAATTTGCTCTGCCTGCCTTCCCGCCTTAGATGGCTGCGATTGCAGCGAAATTAATCCATTTAAAAATCTGCGGCTTAAACTTAAGGATTTTCAGTTTTTTCCCCCCCTTCTCTCCCCCCCCCCCTTTTTTTTTCTTAGAATATCAATAAGTTCCAATTGAAGAGCGGATTCTTTTGCAATTCAGGCATGTGCCGGCGATAACGGGCGAGTTGGCATGAAGAGAGGCAGAGATGGATTAATTATGCAGAGAACATGGAAATTCTGCTTATCATCGGCTAGCAAAGGAGCCCGGCTCACATAATCAGCAAACGAAGGGAGAGGAAAAAATAACAATGCAATGGCACCTTCCAGCCCATCATCAGGATTTTTTCTACCCCCCCTTGTAATTAAAAAATAACATACACTTATAGCCCTATCTCCTGTGCAGGCAAGGAGTGGTTGTCCACAAAATAATTGCACTGGGATATTAGAGCTGGCAACATGGGCTGTCCATTCCTGCTTGCTTTCCCTCTCACCCTCTCTTTCTCTTTTGGCCTCTCAAGGCACTTTGCTTCTGAACTCAGTCCAAATCAGACTGATGTCTCAGGTGACATTCTAGCTCACTTTCCAAAAATCCCAAATAGGTACCTTATCATGATCCAAGCAAACATATATACATATATGATAAATATTTGAAAGTCTGACTCTTGGAAGGAAGGCTTGGAAATGATCACCTGTGGACTATCTGGTCAATTTTATTTTTATTTTTGATGAAATCCATCCAAATAGCCTTCATTTTGCAAAGTGACTGGATTAAAACGGTAGGCTGTGCAATGGCTATGTTAATCTTCTCAAACGATTTTACTTACAACTTTTTGTTTCTTTTTTTTTTTCTCTTTGCCAGTTTATTTTATAAATTCAAGTATTTATAGTTAATAACTGCAATGTTTGTGCCTTCAAATCAGAATTCTCAATTCTGTATCTTTAAATCTAACAGCTTAATGCTTTGTATTTCTCTAAATGCCAAGAGATGACAATGACCCTAGTTTATTGCCTTAAAGAAAATAAAATTTAACCTCACACTGGTATCCATGTGTTTTCCAATTCTGAAAATTAGCATGCAGGCACGAACATTGAATAATGATACTCCTGACTGAACGCCATCGAAGTAGGTTTTTCTGCTTTGATCGTCACCCAAATAATTTGACCTAATTACAGATAAGTCCCAAGAATCTCTGGCCATGAGAGAAGCCATCTTTCCCTGCAAAAGTCATTGGTGGTCTAGAGAAACAGAAAGGTCAAAATAAAACCGGAAGGACAAAAATTATGGAACATATGAAGGAAAGATGTTGTTCCAAACTGCAGTAAACTGGAGTTAGAAAGCTGGCAGACTCTGGAAATATAATTTATTCATAGAGTTCCACCAAAGCAGGGGACCAGTGTGGGGCGCAGTTTACATGCTCGTGGGAATGCTTTAAGTGACAATGAGGGTAATAGACTGATTTTTTAAACTAATTATCTCCATGCCTATGCATATAGATGCACACACACTCTAGGATGTATGAATATTATGGAAAACCAAGATTGAGTAAAGGGATCAAGTTAATGTCTGGAGGCATTTATGATTATTGATTTTGTTAGTTCCTGAGAGAGCAAAAAGAAAGTAAAATAAGAATAAAAACCATGTTCAAAAGGAGAAGCAGGGTTTAGGATGAAGAAAAGTAGAGAAGAGAAAGAATCCTAGTAAAGAGAGAATATAGACTATGGTATAAAGAAAATGAGAATTGTAATAGTAGAAATTATGAATATTTTATGTCTAGATATTTTGTAAATGTAAGAATACAAGACACAATTCATATGAATTGAATATATAAATAGAAGTTCATTCTAGTGTGTAGCCTTAAACCAAGAAATGTCCAAATGCATAAATTAGAGACCACAGATTATGTGGAGCAGGATACAAGTTACCACGGATTTTGGAGCACAGCTACATGGAATAGGGGAGTACAACTGGGATAATTCGTCTGTCCATTACCACTGAATGCCTACCTTCCTACAGTTCAGTCCCCTCAAACTCATTTAGTATCACTCTGACTCAGCTTCTTAAACTTTTCCTGGTGTAACCAAACCTACCTCTTAGAAATTCCTGGATAAAAGACTGAGTAAATAATGAGCAGCAGTGAGCAGATCTTGCCGGGACCAATTATCAGATCAAATCTGATTATTTTGGATATTAGAAGGGGAGACAAAGTCATAGCTAGCAAAGGTGCTTATAACATATTATGCATATGAACTTACACATTCTCTGCAAAATATACTAGACTTTGGGGCTAGTTTAACTCAGAGTTTAAAAAACGATTTTCTCGAAGCTTACCAGATGGGCACAGAGTCATCTCAAATAATATCCAGAGTGGTGGTCTTTTAGATGTTGTTTTTGGTGGTTAGTGTTTCCTAGACCGACTTGATGGACACGAGTTTGAGCAAGCCCTGAGAGTTGGTGATGGACAGGGAAGCCTGGCATGCTGCAGTCCATGGGTCGCAAAGAGTCGGACACGACTGAGTGACTGAACTGAACTGAATGTTTCCTAACCCTTGCTGCTAGTTGGAATCCCTTAGGGAGCTTTGAAAAAATACTTATGCCTGAGCCCCACCTCATACCCAAATGCTGGGGATGGGACCTGAATATAGATATCTATCTGTGTATTATATTGTATTATTATATACACATGTAAATACACATGTCTTTTAACTTCCCAGGTGATGCTAACGCACAGGCAGAGCTGAGGACCAGTTGTTGCCTTGCCTCATTCACTGCCCTCCATTAAAATCCATTTAAAATCCAAAACACCACCAAGGCCATGTGCTGTATGCTTAACTGCCCAGTCGTGTCTGACTCTTTGCAACCGCATGGACTGTAGCCCACCAGGCTCCCCTGTCCAAGGGGATTCTCCAGGCAAGAATACTGGAGTGGGTTCCATGACCAAGGCTGCCATTAACGCGAACTAGGCTGTGAACTCCATGAGGTGAGTGACTACACTGCTTATTATCTGATTCACCCCCAGCACCCAGCCCAATGCCTGTTACAGAGTAGGTTCTCAAAAATAATTTTGACAGAAGAATAAAGCAAACAGGAGCAAAAAAGACAGAGGGCTCTCTGCCTCCCTTTGATCCCAACCACTCCCCTGCTCCTCATTCCACCCCACAAATCTTGACAGTTTGGAAGCTTTCTTGAGGTTTTCTGAAAGCCTGCGCTTGGAACTTCATAGAAGCAGCATATTTCTATAATCTTTTCTACTTCCTGAAAACATGTCTTAACATCTTTTACAAGAGAAGGTAGATAATAGAATTCTCAGTAACCGTAACTGTAAATGGATTTGCAATCTACCCATGATTAAAATTATTTTCATCATGAAGTAGAATTCTCATTATTGTTGCAATTTTAATATTATCAACTCCAAAGTGTCTTGGTGATTGATAATATAGACAGCGAAACCCTATATTATAGTAATTAAATTTAAAATGAATCAGCCATCCTTATATGTCTCAGTACAGTACCTGATTATTTGAAAACAATTATCTTCGCATGTCACCTAATGCCACACAGTACTTGGAGCTGCTTCGAAAAATTGTTCGCAGTCAAAAACTTGCTGCAGAGTGGAAAACCACAGAGATTGTGTCATAAGTGCTCCGAAGAGTATTTTTTTCATTAAAATACATGACTATTGCAAAAGTGGGCTATAACCCAGGAGGAATGCAGGCCTGAATTAGGAAACCTTTGAACAAAACCTTCAGGCTGAAATATGCATTCATCACGGGTTAAGTCTCACTGACTTTAAAGGAAATCCTTTCTCCAGGAAACCCCAGAAATCATGGGCCCAAGAGCAGCAGTCTGATTTTGAGGATGAGGTTTTTCTTCTCTGATCAGAGCCAGGCTGTAATGCATAATGCTTATTTCATTGTATAGACTGTCCTTCAAAGGAAATGTCTCTCTTTATGAATTAAATTAAATATTACTACATCTCCCAGTGTTTTCTCTTATTTCGAGTTGAGATTTGTACAGGCCCATGCATTGCTCCACTGGGGCACACCACTCTGCCTCTCTTAATCTTACACTTTTTGAAATTCTTTTCAATAACAAGCCTCCCCTTGCCAGATGCTCTGTCTCGACACCCTCCTCATACACATTTTGGGGGAAAAAAACTAAATACAGAAAAATTCTTCCATACTTGGTTCATTTGCAGATTTCACCAGGCTTGCAAAAAGCACACCTGTTGTGCTGTCTGGATTTCCTTTTCTGATCATAGGCTCCTGACAAAGAGGAGGGGGGGAAAGAAAGATTTTTATCAAACGCTCTTCACCGGACAATGAATTTTCTTCACCATTTGAATGTATCTGTGGAATGCCTGAGTGATTCATTACAGCAGATTCTGAAGTATGACAATGGGCCGCAGAAATGACTGATGGTATCTTTTTCCTGATTTCATTTCCCTGATCCTCTTCATCCCTTGGCCTGTGTACCTCGATTAATTAGAAACCAGGGATTTTCACTCATCAGCTGATGGGTTTCATGCTCCACTCTGTCACAAATCTGCTGCCTGCACTATCTCTCTCACAGCCGGTGGATGCTTTAAAAACTTTCCCTTCTTCTTCCTTTTTTTTTCTTTTTTCCTTTTTTGAAGCAGTGCTTTGTGACTACAGGGTTAGTTCTTTTAAAGATTCAGACATATTTTTTAAAAAGAGATTAAAAATTAAAGTAAAGAAGATTCAAAATCTCTGATGAAGTTAATCCCTATCCAAATGATACTTGTCCAAAAATGAACTTTTTGAAGAGATAATATATAAATGTTTCATAGTGTTCAGCCTTCTAAGTTCTTTTTTCAAGATATAATAATGGAAGTATTATGTAAAGACTAAAAATAGTTATAAATATGATTTTTGTGTGTGAGCACAAAAGCACATATGTTCATTTCTCATGCATTTTATACTATATTTTTAAACTCTAATGCATTCAAATTCCAGTTGAATAAGCTATTTTATAATAGCATCCTGAAATAAATCATTGAACCGTTATTGTTTCTGGAGGAAATATTTTATAATTGAAATATGCTCCCCCTTAGGGTATATACCAAATTAAATCACATGATGATATAATCCCCAAGGAAGTAAATCATAATTAAATAGTGTTTAAAATGCAGGATAGTTTAGAGTAAAATTCTCCCTTGGAAATCTAAAATAATTCTTGATTCAAAGGTAAAAATCACACAAATTATTTTCACCAAAGTAAAGTAACAGCTACCTACAACTGAAAGATTATTTGCAAGAGTGGTTTTCTCCATATTAATTTATCTAACATCGACTTTGAACCGGTCCCAGAATTAAAAGCACAGTCATCCATTTTTAAATGCCAGACCTATCAGACTTGGAGGGACAAAGTGATGAGGAGAAGTAGTGTCTATTTTCATAGTTTTGCTTATAGTAGAAGATGGAGAGACTTGAAAGAGTTCATCCTATAAGTCATGTTTTTCCAGTTTTGAAAGTCACAAGAAAAGGGAAACATAAGGAGTTGGGGAGGGGTAGTTGCTTCCTGCCTTCTGAGGGTTCTTGTTTCCATTGTTGCTGTTCAGTCGCTAGGCTGTCTGTGACTCTGTGACCCCATGAACTGCAGCACGCCAGGCTTCCCCGTCCTTCACCATCTCCCTGAGCTGGCTCAAACTCATGTCCTTTGAGCCAGTGATACCACCCAGCCATCCTATCCTCTGTTGCCCCCTTTTCCTCCTGCCCTCAACCTTGTTTCCATACTTGTCAAGAAAAAGTTGTATACCTGAAAAAAACTCCTCAGAATGACCAACCAAAGTCCTGATAAGAACTGAAGCTCATATCTTCCCTCTCATGACTGTTTTAAAGAAAACCAATATATACTCTATGTAGCAATTTTTAAAAATTTTTGAATGAGCAAAAAGCAAATAGGGCAGCAAGAAAAGCTACTGTGCTTCTGTTCCAGAAACATAAGAAGGGATACACCCAACTATGCTTTTAAATCTCTGTGGCACATTTACTTTTATGTACTGAAACCCAAATTACAAAAGATATTGGTTACATATTTTGTAACCACAGTATGGAATTTTGTTCCAGATGTAAAGCTAAACTTTTCTTGTTATTGAACTGGTCTACCTCAGGTTTAAGATTTGAAGCAAAGTGGATTTCATAGGATTCGTATCAATTTCTCTTGCTGTTGTATTTTTTAAAGCTTTAGTAACGTTGAAAATGGACACAAGAGATAGGTCAGGAAAATACACCTTGAGCTTACACAGACGTGAAGGGAAATCCATTACTTTTTGAAGTTATTGAAACTTCTTGTTAAATCATACTTGCTTTGAGGGGAAAAAAAAGAACCATAACAGATTTCAATTACCTGCCCCCCCCCCCCAACAAATTAGGAAATGGGTCAAGAAAAAATATTGTTTTATGTTACCTAGTTTCTGTTTTTGAAAATTCATATTTTCCATATAAAGTTTTACCTGTTACTTTTACCTCTCCTTTGAAATGGGCCAAATCATTATCATTACACTAGCTGGGCTTAAAATGCTGCCTACGTAGTAACTTTTCTTTAGCAGTAATGCAAAAGAGCCATGGAACAGTTGGAGAGTATTTTATTTTAACAACAACACAAGTGTGCTGATAATCTGGAGTATCAGGCCCATCTGTAAATTTCCCTAATTTGCTATGTCTTTCCCTACAACTACCAATATTGTGATAATGCCACATGCTCGCGAGTACCTGCGAGTGCCAGGCACAGGGAACAACACTCAAGAACAGACACAGTTTCAAACACAGGCCTCTAAGTCTGTGGACTGGGGTACTGCCTCCGAGTGACCCTGGGCTTTAGCTACGTTATAGATGTTACTTGGGACTGGCCAGGAAGGTCATCCATTTAGATCGTGGGTATCTAATCAGATTAATTGTAATCTATTTATTTCTTTCCCTGAAATATTGTTTCTAAATATAGTTTTTCAAAAGAACTTAATAGACTAAAATTTGCTATCTGATTGGCTAGCTCCAAGATTCCAAGCCTAGAAGATTTTTTTTTCTTTTAACACAGCAATTTGTGTGTGTGTGTGTGTGTTAGTTGCTCAGTCATGTCCAACTCTTTGTGGTCACATGAACCATAGCCCATCAGGCTCCTCTGTCCTCTTGCCTCTAGGCAAGAATACTGGAGTGGATAGCCATTTTAGAGAGAAAGAAATGGAAGCATTGTTTAAATAACTGCAGTGAATGATTTTACCAAAATTTGTTGACTAATGTGCAACATGCATGCATGCTCAGTCATACCCAACCCTTCGTGACCCTGTGGATTGTAGCTCACCAGACTCCTCTGTCCATGAAGTTTTTCAGTTAAGAATACTAGAGTGTGTTGCCATTTCCTCCTCCAGGGGATCTTCCCGTCTCAGTGACCGAACCCCCATCTTTCACATTGCCTGCCTTGGCAGGCGGATTTTTTACCACTGAGCCACCAGGAAAGCCCAGTTGACTAATAAGCAAGTGTAAATTAAAACCAGAGCTTGCATCTAATGATAATTTCTGATCAAAATATCAAGGCTTTGCAATCGAGTATTCCAGTGCACCATCAACCTGAAGCATTTTATTAACTATTTGCGTTATTCTTTCAAGACCTCTTAAGGTGACAGAATGGCAATGTAGGGTGTACATACAGTGTTAAAAACACTCAGATATTAGCACATATGGAGCAGTGGGCCAGTGGAAGAGAGTTTACATCTTTGTTACTTTCCTGGACTGTGCAGTTCACACAGGAAGTAAGTCCTAAATGCAAAAATGAACAAATACAGTGAGTGCATTCAGTATTGCAGTTTTGTGATAAGAGCCATCAAAATTTGTGTTAAAATTTAGGTACACTATACAAGAAGTCTTAGCTGTATATCTAAGGTGGGGATGGCAATAGTAATTCTCTACCTACGTTGTCATTCTAATATTTTAGAAATTATTTTCATTATCATTCACATTGTCTTCATCACAGTGAAAAATGCTTCTACGACTAAATAAATCAGATTATATGAAACATAAGTTCTTGGTCCAGATTCTGAAGTTTCTCTCATTTAGATTTACGATGTCTTTGACTCTTAGTCTTTCAAAGGTCCCCAGTAGGTATCACTGAACCAAGGTATCTTGAAAACCTAAGCTAAGTTTTCATTGGTTATTCCTATATTATTAGCCCCTAACGCAATGTCTAATCTATAATATTATGTTTTACTTGATCAAAATAAATTTTCTTCGAATATGGCTGGCCTTTCTGCCATTCTGTGAATGCATGTCTGTTCATTTTCAATCATTTACTGGGAATGTGTTTCTGTCTTCATCTTGCTAACTTATTCATTCTTTTTATAAAAATTCAGTTTTCAATAACAATTCCCCATTATTTTTCTACTTTTTAATCATTCACTCACCCAAACATATATTTGTCAACTATTTATCCTCTGCCAGTCCAAGTTCAATATTAGATATCAGTTCCACACTTGAACTTATGTTTATTTGACCCAATTTAATACTTTGATCATAGTTTATTGTCTTGACCACTATTATTCAATATATATTGGTTTTCATCCAATGAATAGATTATAAAGAACCTCAGGTGAGGGAACAGGGCCCTGGTTTTATTTACCCAGCAACTCTGCCAACTTAACTCACTATTGAAAAAAGGAAATGTTCAATAAGCTTGTTTATTGATTGAATTATCTTTTACATTCTAGGGACATATTTAAAAGTTTATCGCATTTCAAAAGCAACTTCAAAATTGGACACTTATTGGACTCTGCTGTTAATTTCCATATTTACTTTTATGTTTCTCTGCTAGTTTCACTAACTTGGCGATTCGAAATCCTGCCAGCATCTGGATTTCCTATCTTTGGTAACCCTCATTAATCTTTGTGATCTTGGTCCCCATTTACTAAAAACACCCAAATTACACCACAATTATTAGGAACATTAATTGGAAACTGGAGTTTCTAACTTTGTCTCCCTTCATTTGCAAGTTCTTAGCAGCTTAAACATGCAATTACTTTCAGGGTAGCAGCAGCAAAAGATCAAATAATAAAAGAAGGAAAATGTGCAGGTGATCAGGGAGGAATATGTATATTTCTAGACTCAGATTCAGACCTTAGATAAAGATCTATGGGAAAGATGCTGCTACCACCCCAGAATGTGCTGCCCATTCTCCCCAAAGTTGATGCCTCTTTGGAGACCACCTTTGACCTGACATTGACAGTCAAGGATACAAGAGAGATATAAGAAGGTGGCTACTGTAGGGAAGCGCCCAGCTGTGATGGAAGGACTGATACATACTAGCTTTCCTTTTCCTTCCTTCTAGCCGGTGGCTAGTGACTGCTACAGCTCTTCTTTCATGATGCTTTCAAAGGTGACAATGGGTTAGGGGCAGACTTTCAGAAAGAGGACCCTAGTATTTAAGTCTGGTGCTCCTAATTCTAGTCAGGATTAGTTCTGGGACTAAACAGAAGCTAAAATCTAGCCTAAGTTTGCACTGAATTTTTTTTCTGCCAAGTTAGGACATTATTTTTTTCCTAAGTTTGTTCAGCAATTTCTTTTATCTTAAAAAAGGTTAAATTGTGGAAAAATTACAGCCAAGTAAGGGAGAAGGTGACTTTTAGAGGTAAGAGAAATGTTTGGGGGAGTTGTAAGAGGCACTCAAGATTGAAGAATTTGAACACAACAGATGTAAATGTCTGTTAGGCAATATCTCCACATTCACATTTATTTTAAGTGAATTAAATTAGCTTGCTTGACAAAATGTATGATCTTCCAGTGTTTACCAGAGTGCCATGAAATGTGAAGATTTCTCTTCCAATGTAAGAACTATAGTATGTTTTTTATTGAAGGTAGTGTTAGGATTATTATGCTTTTATTCAGTCAATTTTTATTATGAGATTTTATGACTCATGATAAATTATTTAAATGGTAGAAATAAAAATAAACATGGTCTTCCCCATTTGGTCAGTACCATTTACAAGAATGTAAAAAAGCATCTTTTTATATGTAGTTTTAGAAATATCCTTTGCATATGCAAGTGTATATATGTTGCTATTTTTCTTATGCAAATGAAATCATGACATCCTCAAAGTTTTGCAATTTGGCTTCTGAGAAAATATGTCTTAAATTTCTTCCTTTGTAAATAGATATAGGTCTATAGATCTACATTAAATTACCTATTAGGCTGCATAATATTCCATTTTTAAGTATACTGCGTAACAAAGAACATGCTTTAACATTATCTATCCAGTTATGTGAGTATGCCTGTAGGATAAATTTCTAAAAGTGAAATTTCTAGGCCAAAAGGACACAGACTGTTATTCAAGGGTGGCTTAAAATAAATGACATATGGGGGGTTTTGTATCTATTTCTTTTTATATAATAATATGACAAAATATATTATTTTGTAATACATATAAATATGTTAATTCTTTTAAAGGTATCCATTTTATCTATATTATTAAACCAGGAAGTACCATAGTAAAGTAACCACTATAATATGCCACCTAAGGTAGCATTCAAAATATATGTTTTGAATTCCATCTCATAACTGTAGAGAACAATGAAGGGGAAAAATAGAACCACTAGTAAAATAACCATCTCCTCTTGAGAACACAAATTATTTGCAGTGGAAAGTGATATTCAGCTTTGAAGGTTAATGCTCTTTGTCTGTCAGAGGAAGACAACTGTCTTTACTATTTTAAAGTCTATAAAAGCTTCTCTTTCTAGCTATCTCTCTCAAGGGATGGATATGAGGTCAAATCCAAGATATAACAAGGAAGACGTCTTACTCCAGAAAAACAAAGTTAGAAGCTAGTCCTGAGTAGAGAAAGGCAGTGGGAGTCAAGTTATCTTGGGTGACTAAGCTGAATCCCTTGTCAAGTGTGGGGTTTACAAGTTCCTAGATTTGGCTCCAGTCAACAGGAGGAAGTAGTCCCAGCTCTGTTGCAAGAAAAGGTTCTGTCCTTGATTGAGTCATAGAAGCAGTATGAATAAAGGTAGTCACTCAGTTGTGTCTGACTCTTTGTGATCCCATGGACTGTAGTCTGTCAGGCTTCTCTATCTGTGGGATTTTGCAGGCAAGAATACTGGACTGGGTAGCCATTCCCTTTTTCAGAGGACCTTCCTGACCCAGGGATCGAACCTCGATCTCCTGCATTGCAGGCAGATTCTTTACCATCTGAGCCACCAGGGAAGCCCTTATGAATGTGGCCCTGGTTAAAGAAGGCTCCCCTTTTTCCCCTTAGCTTGGAAAAGATGGTGCTATCATCCTGGGAGGGCAGGGAGAGAGATATAAGAAAACTTGCCTTGATATTGTACACTAGAAGGGACCTTGGCAGTGGTGACAATAACCTGAATTAGAAGCAACCAAAAGCAGGAAGAAGGGACTCTTCATATGAACTTGCACGCCTGTGGTCCTCAGTTGGGCTAGGGGCTGCACACTGGACAGTGATAGCAGGAAGGGAGCTTGGGCTTCAGTGACTTTTAGGAGTAGAATGTCCTAGGATACTGGGAGCCAGCCTTGTGTATAGAGGGAATCAAGTAGCCATCTTGCTTGAAGTTTATCTTAGAAGGTATGCTACTGTGAGGCTTCCCCAGGTAGCTCAGTGGTAAACAACCTGCCTGCCAGTACAAGAGTTCGATCCCTGAGTTGGGAAGATCCCCTGGAGAAGGAAATGCAGCCTACTCCAGTATTCTTGCCTGCAAAATTCCATGGACAGAGGAGCCTGTTGGGCTACAGTCCATGGGGTCACAGAAGAGTCAGACATGACTTAGCAACTAAACAACAAATTGCTACTATGAGTGCCTCATCTAGCATTTGCACTGCTGGGGTGACGCTATTGGTTTCATTGTCATTGGTGAAAAGTTACATATAGATTTCTCTGTCTAGACTGGTGGGTTGGAAATATTTTATATGTACTACATACATATATTTATTACACTACCCTGAAGCATCTTTGTCAACCATGGTTTTAAAAAGTTCACATATGAAAAATCCAAACTCTTTATATGCAGTGGTTCAAGTGTTTGTTCTTAACAAGAGAACACAAACAATACTGTCAGCCTTTTCTCTTCCCAGTACACTATATGGTTAAAGAGAATTCTTTTTAGGTAAAAGAAGACCTGTTGCTATGTCCAGAAGCCTAGGTCCAGGAAAATTTGTCTTTCTGTGTACATTCATTTATAAAGGATGGATTGAGGCTTCTGAAAATAAAAGAAGGGCAAATAAGTTATCAAAAAAGCATTTAATATTATGCAAAATTAAGTCCATCATTAAGGGATAAAACTTGCCACTAGCAAAAATGGCAGTCTGGTTCAGAATGGTTGACTACTACTAATAAAACTATATCTCTACAATGAATTTTCACAATGTTTTCCCTCTCTTAGCAGAATTAGTTTTTTGGTTTTTTTTTCATTGTGTGTGTTTTACTATTCTACTTCTTGGGATTTACTCTTTATGATCATAGACTTTTAGAAACTAGCACCTTAGTGAGTTTGGGGTCTTTGACTTTTTGCTTCACCTTGCTTCTTTTTTGTTTTAAATTTCTTAATTTAAAAAACCAGCAACAGGTTCAAATATAATTATGACAAATGCAGGGGCTGGAAACCCTGCCTAGCAATTGATTTTGAAAGAGACATAAAGCTTCTTACAGAATCAAGCCCATTGTAATGGAGCATGTACTGTAATACCGACTCCGTAATTGTCCACTTCAATGCAGAATTGCGAGAACTTGCTTTTATTAAAAATGTGTTTTTTCTCATTATACCAAAACTTCCTTGATAATCCGTCCTTTACCTTACCCAGTATTGTGGAGAAATTCCAGTCATTACTCTGTAGAGCTTTCATCTCACCCAGGTAAATCATAGCTTTCTGCATTTCAGCATTTAACTCTCCATAAAGGCAAAGACTACTGGATCTCCAGTGGGATAGCTATACAAACATTTCCCTGCCAGAAGGAGGCCTCATCATCATCAACTGTGAATAGACAAGGCTCCCTCCCACTCCCACTTTTGAAAGCATGTAAACTGTCTTCATTTAAACATGTTGTCATTTGAATGGCATGCCAAATCTAAAGTGATAGAAAAAAATTCCAAATTATTCCAGTGGTTCTTTGTATTGTTACCTCCTTCGTGTCGAGAGACTGCAAAGCACCTTTCTTATACAAACAGATTTTTCTTTTTGTCTATCTAATAGTCCATAGTTTACTCTTATTTTTTTTCCTGCCAAATTAGTCACTAATGGAACACTTCCAGAATCTCCAAAATTTTAGAATCTATACCTATACATTGTCTTTTTCCCTTTGAGTATAGAGATGTTAAAGGAGGCTTTCATAAGGGGATGGGACAAGGTTTGGGGGGAGGTCCCTTGGGGATCTTGTTTTGTATCTTTCTATGTATAGTGGAAATGAATGAGAAAGGAGAGTTGTACTCACAAGATGACAAATTTTACCTTTTATTTTATTTTATTTTTTTTTTGGATATGAGATTAGATTTTTTTTTTTTCTTTTTTTTTTTTTTAATTTTTATTTTTCAGTGGGTTTTGTCATACATTGATATGAATCAGCTATAGAGTTACACGAATTCCCCATCCCGGTCTCCCATCCCACCTCCCTCTCCACCAGATTCCTCTGGATCTTCCCAGCCCAACAGGCCCGAGCACTTGACTCATGCCTCCTCTAGGTGCTTGTTCACAGGAAGTGAAACACCTAGAATTGGTGTAATAAAGTATCTGTCTTTCTCGAAGGCCATCTTAGAAGGTAAGCCACTACAAGTGCCTCAAGGACCTTGTTATAATACAGTTGCAGAGCTAGCACACCCCTGTGCTCACATGTCTCTGCTTGGTTGACTGTCTGGGCCCCATACTGGGATCTGTCAACAACATCCCTGAGGATCTGAGCCAACTATAATTTCGTATAGTAAGGCTGCAGAGAAACAGAACATTTTCTTTGCTTGCACTGTGTAGAAAATATCAGCTTGTTTTCTTTAACTGTTCTATTTATTTCACAGTCAGTCTCAGAAAGTGGGCTGGCTTATTGCTACTCCCACATAATATAAGAACTTGTTTCCCATGAGCAGAGAAAATTGACTAAGATCCATGGTTAGTTGACAGATGGATTCTGTCTCATTGCCAGAGACATGAAATTACAGGTGACACCTGATATATGATAATAAAGAATCCCCATCCAGTAATCACCCCTTGGCCTTTATTTTTGTGATGTCATCAGCATGCAGGTGGCTTACCTGAGATTCTGAATAAAATACTGAGCATTGTCAGGATCTCCATGGACAACTGTTATCTTCTCATCTGTGTGATCTCCTTTTTGATGAATTTGGACTACAGCCATTTTCAGCTCTGTCTTGGTTTACAAAAAGTCATCAGAAGGTTGTCTGTGGTCCTGTTTGTCGTGCTCTGTCTTTTGTCTTCAAAAAATCTGAAGCCAGTGAGACAGTTTAATTATGTCATTAATGGTAATAGCAATACCCATAGAACTAAATGTATGTGTTTTATAAAAATAAATCAGTAAGAAATATGAGGTGTAAAGAATACTCGCATAATATCAATCTGGATTTATATTATTCATTGTGCTCAGATGACAAACTCTTGGTTTATTTTATAGGGTTGTTTTCTACAATTCGGTGGCATGTTAGAAATATGCCTGGGGAAGGGGTGCTTTTCCTGCAGCATCTGGGAAATAGGGCTGTTAAGATGTTGTTTTTTTCCACTCAGTTCAGCTACCTCTCTTTAAAAACTACAAGAAGTTCATTTAACTTGAGATCTCATAATAAAACAATAGGCACACATGCACACACACACAGAGATTAATTAAGAAATAAACTCTACCTCCTGTAATAGAGTTATGACATGAATCGTAAACAGTTTGCTGAACAACTGTACTCTCTTAATGTGAAATAACTGGCACTGCTCGGAGCACCCACAGCACCACAGGCCCACAGGACCGTCAGGCCCACAGGACCCACAGGAATGCTAGCAAGTGGACTTATTACTACCAGTTCATCAATAAGGAAAAGGAAGTGCAGAAGTAATGTAAGGTACTCAAGTCTGCAGAACTGTAAATAGAAGATCAAAATTAAGATCAAGCTTCACTGATTTCAAAGCAATCAATATATTATACGGCTCATAAATGCTATGAAGGTAGAACAAGAGTGGATTGAACATGTTATGTTATAATCTCTCCTCACTAAGATATGAGTGAATCCCTCGTCAGAGGCATTAAAGAAATATGTGGTCACAGTCCCTTTCTTCCATTATCATCCTATAATATTGTTATCCACTTTTTGTCTTCTGTGCTGCATGCCTGTCCATATGCTACACTGATTGGGTCAGTTCCTTTCATCAATTCTGATTTGTAGATAGCCAAAAAGTTAGTTCTCCCTGATAATTTCTCAAAATGTATATATATTTAGAAATTTATCATTAAATCATTTATGTAGTGATAATTACATTGTTTGTTGTTTTAGAGTTTTGTTTTATTTTGTTTTCAGGGGATATTACTTAATATGTTAGTATGAATTTTGGAACTTAAAGCATTGCATTACTCCTAAGTATGACATTTGTAAAACTGCTTACTTGGTATAAGTGTGCTTGTGTATATGTGTGTGGGTGGATGTTTCTGTGTATGGGGGGATTTTTTTTTAATTTGCAGGATGTACTATAAACTACTTTGGCAAAAAAAAACACAAACAATTTCTGGACTGAGCACTGCAGCAGAAAATGTTTACTAACTTAAAAATAATTCTTCTTGCTTCATATGATTAAACATCTTACTTGGTTAAAACAATTTATTTTAAATATTACTAATTTCATACATACAGAGACATATCTCATCTAAACATATACATAAAATGAAAATTTGTTGAACATTTTTTTCTATGTTAAATTTAATGTCTTCCTAGCTTTCCTATATTTCACATGCTAATAGTTAACACATAAGATAACCTGAGCAATTTTTATTTTAAGGTTACAAAATGATGCATTATTTGCAGTACTATTGAGAACTTGGAAGGTCTTTTTGTCAATTTGTCATGCCAGCACTTGGTACAATCATGACATGGGGACCAGCACTCTGACACATTTTTTTGTTTGGTTATGTATTTGTATAAACAAATTTGTATTCATTTGTATAGCAATGAATTTGGAAAATTCAGTAATGAGAAAAATTCAAAGGATTTTTTTCAGATTTTTCTAGAACAGAGTAAACAGAAATGTTTAATAAAATGATAAAGACAATGAAAATAATCCACCAATCATATGAAGCATTTTTTACTTCACTAGGAGCAATATGCTACTGCATTTTATTTGTAGTCTCAATGAGACCATTCATGCTTAATAAATCTGGCATAAATTAGAGATATTGAATGTAATGTGAGAATTGTAGTTTCCTATAATTGTCCCATAGTGGATTTAAGGATATATACAAATAGAAATAGAAAATTCTCAAATGAGTTTTTAGTACATCCACATACCAAATAGCTTCATTATCCTCCATCTTCAAAATCAAGCTTTTTGCTTATTGTAATGTCCTTTTAGTCTCAACTCTCACTTGAACCCATAAGAGAAGCTCTTGGAGATATGGGAAATGAGGCATGAAATGTATGAATCCAGTGGTACAGCAGTAAATAATCTGCAAGTGAACCATACCGTCTATTGTGAGGAAATCCAAATTTCTGAGAAAACCAAATAAATACTAGCATTGAACTTAGATATCTCCAGATATGTAGGGGAGGAGCTACGTCATCAAGAGAAAAAATTATGGTGATATGTGGTTGTGAAAAAAGAGATGAAAAGTGTTCACATAGATGAACGAAGTTAAAAATGGAATATCTAAATAAAACTTCTGTACACAAATAGGTCATCCTTGCCACAGGGATGTGGTAAATATCTTTACAACTATAACCAGTGGGTTCTCATCAGAAATAGAAACTGTTCTATAGTGCCTGCTGAAATGAAGCATGATGTGTGTTGGCTAAGCATGAGATCTGATTTCCTTTCCAAGTGGAATACATTATATCACTTCCTAATGATTTTTCTTATCAGTTTGGTAAGTCACGCAATAATCCCTGAAATAAAAAATTATTACATTTTACACTGACTACCTTGATTCTGATTCAACACAACACTAAGAAACAATTAAGCTCATAGATGAGGCTTAACCACAGACACGTCCTTTAGATCTATCATATATATCTGTTGATAAACTCTAGCATTATCCCCCAGCGTGAGATTTGCAAAACTGAAAAGTTATCAGAATCTCTACTGTGTGGCTAGTGATTCATGCCCAAATTATTTCAAACATTTTAAAGATTAAATTTCAAATCATTAAAATGAGTGAAAGGATTAGAAATAGATAAAAGTGAATTTTACTTCATTTAGAACTTCAGCTGTTATCAATAGAGCCCCAACTTAAAAATTTAATATGTGAGTTAAAAAGTAAAACACAGATGGGATGAACTACTTTAGAAAACTCCTTAAAAACAAATATGCATACTTTTTATTAGAGAATTGAAGTCTGATTTAACACACTTTATTTTAAATTTATATTTGGTAGTAATATCTGCTGGAGTACTGGAACTAGAAAATGAACAGTGAAATATTCCTAGAAAAAGATAAAAAATATATTATGTGATCTTATTTTACCTTATTCATTTTACATTTGTATGGAATATGAAAATTATGCAAAAATCTTATTTTTACATTAAAACTATATGACTCTTCCTGCCTTTTATTAATATCACCAAATATCTTTGTTCTGCAGATGACTACTAAAAAGCTGTATTCTCCATAAATCCATCTTAGATTATCAGAAAGTGAAAAAGTGTTAATTGCTCAGTCATGTTCAACTCTTTGCAACGTCATGGACTATCAGAAAAAGAATAATAATTTATATTGGATCCTTGAAGTCCAGGTTCTACTCCCCTTTTTCTTCAGCCTTCAACAACAATAACAGCAAACGTTTGTATTTGATTCCTTTCCAACTTGCAAATAATCAGAACATAGGGTGAATAATTTTACTGTTTTTGTGTGTGTCTACATAACCTTAATATTCCCTTTATAAATCTTTTTTCTTTGTTTTTTGTATCACTGAAACTTCATTCAGATTCTAAATCTTTAGAACATAAGAATCATCAGACAGTACAGCTTTAGCATCATGTAACAAAACTCCATTCGTCCAAAGCATTGAACAGCTTTTGTTATTCAGTCGCTAAGTTGTGTCCGACTCTTTGTGTCAGAAATTGATGGAGAAATTGGAAACACAAAAATTAACGAGATATAGTGCCTGTCCTTAAGATATTTACTTAATGGAACTATGTAAAAAACTGTATATTAGCTTTCATTAAATGATGCTGCATTCACAAAAATCTGAAAATCTCAGTAACTTACTGCATTTCTCACATTAACTATTGACTCTTGTGGCTATAGGTTAGCTATAGCTTTGCCCCGTCTCATTTTCATTCTGGTGTTGAGATTGAAGGGGAAGCCCCTATTTAGCACATGCCATTTTTCTAACATATGAAAAGAAAAGAATGACTTCTTTGTGACATATGGAGCCTCCACCTAAATTAAAGCAAGTCACATGGCCAAGCTTTATGTCAACAAAACCAGAGAATATATATTTCTCCTAAGTTTCAGGGAAATGGGTAGGGATGAGGATCCTCTTTTAGAGAGGAGAAGAAAAAGCAAAAACATAATTTATACTGAATTAATTACAAAGCAATGTGGTGAATATGAAATGTTTGGATCACATAAATAGGTTCATTTAAATATAGCATTTGGTAGTAATAAGGGCAGGAGAAGCGATCCTTGAGCTTAGACTTTTAGGTTGAGCAGGAGCTTGTCAAAGTGATAAAATGGGGAAGGTATCCTAGACAGAGGGTAAGGATGTCTGTTTGCAAAGACATAAAGGACAGAAAGTCTGCATTGTTTAGGAAAAAGTGTGCTGCTTAGCACAGTTGTGGGATTAAATTCTCTGTGGTAATAGTGATCTCAGACTAAATGTGATCTAAGGAGTTTTGTCCTCATATCTCAAGAAATAGAGTGCCACTAGAGTTTGATTTTTAGCAGAGGAATATCCCTACGAAGACAATTTGGGGCAAGTCAATTAATTTATACTCTAGGCTCTAAGATTCTCAGTGTGCAAAGTGGGATTTGGGGACCAAATTATACATCATATTCTTTACAGGCCTTGAGTTTTATAATTCTAAATTCTTTAAATTATGACTCAATATGATTTTAAAAATCAAGAAAAATGTTTTTAAGATTTTACTGTCAAGATTTGCATTTTTCAAATCTCAAACTTGAGGCAAAATTTTCTCTTTTCTCACATAAGTGATCCATAATAATTATTAGAAAATGACTTACAAATCCTGATGCATAGTTAGAAATCTAGAAGACAGAAAACAGATTTCAGAATTATTATATTTTGAATAGTACTGAGTCTCTTTTTTAAACAAAAGAAGTCAGAGAAAAATCCATTAACATAAATTTTCTCATATTATAGACCCATGATTTTCAATTTTTACTGCATACATAGTGAAATTTTTTATTTTTTTTTATTTTTTTCTTCTAAATAGTGAGTATCTATACCATGAGGTATGTGAAATAAAAGTGAAAAGACTGAATTAAATAAATTAACTCAAAATCGACTAGATTATAGTGAAGTAACAAACAATCCTCATATATAAGTATAAGTAGTTTATAGTACCCAAAACTCATTTTTAGCTCATGTAAAGACCACTTCAATTTCAAGTAGCTCTCAGTAGTAGCCACATGCATGAGTTTATTCAGCATTCCAAGCAGATTTAAATTTCTGAAACCTCTTATCAACCCATTTTCTTTCACTATCACCTTAGCAGAGTGAAACATTACCAGGAGAGTGGAATATCAGCAATTGAACGCTTCTTCCCACAAGTGATATATGTAATTTCTATCAACCATCATATCTATCCAAATTTCATTGTGCAAAGGAAGTCATCTGGCCTATCCTAAATTCAAGGAGATGGGGACATACTTTGTTCCTAGTGTGATCAAAGATAGAGATGAATAAGTTTGATGTTGGAGAGTTATAGTAATACCTACCATCTAACATAAACTAAGCAAAAAATGAATATTTGTTTACAATCTACCATGGGCCAGAACTGTGCTAGTACCTTTCTCATCTGTTAACCTAGTAGATGTTCACACACAAAGAAAACTTATTGGTATATTGTCTCTGTTTTGCAAAAGCTGACAAATTGCACATAACAATTACCAAACCTGTACCCAAACCTGGCCCCCAATGATGGAATTTAACTCATGAATTTTTATTCCAAGTCCTGTGTTCTTTGTACACAGTTACGTTGCCTTTGAATGTTTCCACAAACTTTTAAATAAAAGATTAATAAATATTATTCTATGCCTCTCTTAAAAAGCCAAGAAGAAATTGTGTCTTGAGGTTATAATTTTCTTTTCTTTTCTTGCAAACAAAAATTATAAAAACATTATATTAATGTAGTCATCTGTCACAACTAATTTATATCTATCTGATTTACATGGAATTGAGGAAATCTCCCTATTTTGCTCAAACTTTTTGAGTGTTTTGAATTTTCTCTTTCAGAAGTTATAAACATCTGACTCCCTGGTTAAAAATTCATCATTTTTTTGTGTTTCATCCCTCAATGGCCATAGGAATTAAAAATGGAGCCCAGTTCAGCATAAAATGTGAATCTAGTTACATGAGCCTTTTTTTAAGCTCAGTGATAAGTAAAGAGCATTCATACCCATTGAATATCTTATCTCAGTGTTTCAATGCAGTTAGGATGATGGTCTTGCAAGAGAGATTATTCAACATGGTCTATAGATTTTATTTTTAAGTTGAAAAAGTAACCTGCAATATGGCAAGGATAATGGTTTCTATATACTCTCGAAAGCAGTCAGTAGCTCTATAAAAAGGCCATGGAATTCATTGCCCCTTTCTCGCCAAAATGACTATTATAGTTTTTTGAAACTTGAATTGACAATGGATTTAGTTTGCATATATTAATATTCACCCAAATTATCTATTTTGGATATTAAATAAATAAGTATAAGATTTGTGCATATGAACAAGCTCTTTCTGAGTTGCTGAAATTCTTGAATAAGTTCCATCAATTGTACCTCCCATTTTCTACCTGAGAATATGTCTAGGAGAGAAGAATAAGGAAAGATCATGCAAAAACCTTCTCATGCAGTAAAAATATTATTTCTTTACTTTATAATTGTGGAAGATAATTTATCTCAAATAAAAAGTTAATAAATTATTTCTAATTGTTTCATAAATATTGATCTTCTAAATATGCTATCACTAAAGATGCTAAGAAACAAAAAACATTCTTGTCAAGCATTATTATTAATATTAATCGTGAGATAGGTCAAAAGAGAAAGAATTTTTAAGGTGGTAAATATAAGATTTTAGCAAATTTTCAAATGGATCAGGTTTGGAGACTGTTGGCAATTCACTATTGATACATGGAATTCGAGCTTAATATTTGATGCCACGTATAGAATGTATTATAGTCTATATCCTCAATGAAATTGAAGGATGAAGCTTCTTTGCAGACTGCTAACCACTGAATTAATCAATTAAAACAACACACACAAAAATACATTGATTCATGACATTTTCATATAAAACACTATTTAAGGGACATTTATGTGTACTAAGAAATTCATTAATCATTCTCCTTGAATTGTTGGGATATATGTATTGCTTTCACTTATTGTGTTTTAAGTAGTTACCAGGTATGATTTCTGATCTGCCCAACAACTTTGGAAGTTAACTGTTACTATCATCAGCTACAGATACTATTTAACTAAGGCTCAGAAATGTAAATTGCCATGCTTATGGTTTGGGTAGAGCAGAGATTCAAACCTACTTCTAAGTGATTCTGATGACCAAGTGTTTTCCGAAACATCAGACTGTCAAATAGCTAAGTTGTGTGGGCCAGTGACTTTGGCTATACTTTAGAGCCTTCTATTTTTAGTTCCATTTTTCTCTCTACAAGTCTCTTGCACCTCTCTCCATTTATCTATTGTTATCGACTCTGACCTAATTTAGGCTTTCTTTATATTTTGTTTCAACTTTTTAAATTTATTCAGTTATCAACATACATTAAATGTTTTAACAATTTACCCTATGTCATGTACTGAGAGTGAAAAGATAATAAAGTTTTTTCATAAATGGTCCAAAATTCTTTGATACTCTTCTCATTAAGAAGTAGGGTCTATGTCACTTCTTAAATTTAGGCTCTGTAACTGCTTCATCCATAGAGTATAAAAGTGACTCTGTGCCTGTCCTAGGCTGGAGCTTAAGAAACTGGGAGCATCCACTTCTTGTCTGATGTGAGAAAGCCACAGCCCCATAGAGAATCCATGACATTCCTAGCTAAAGTCCTGTATCAGTAGCAGCAGTCCCACAGACACGTAACTGAGAAAGCCTTTGAAATGACTCCCATCGCTGGCTCTAGTCAAGAACCATGCTGCTGGGCATAGTCTACCTCCAGAACCATTAAAGTTAGTAATAGAATAATAGCTGCTATTTTAAGTCACTAAAATTTAGGGTGATCTGTTATGCAGCCATAAATAACTGAAACTGATGATTAAAAACCAACGTCTGCAGTTCAGCTCAGTCACTTAGTGGTGTCTGACCCTTTGTGACCCCATGGACTGCAGCACGCCAGGCTTCCCTGTCTATCACCAATTTCTCTAGTAGAAAATGAAGACATAGCAATAAAAGAAGTGAAATGGGATGTTTTCATACATCAAAATGACCCCAGGAGAAAACCTATCATTTGTCCACAATAAATACATGGATTAGCTGATGGGTGGACATTTGAGGTAGGCATGTTTTGACCAAAATTTTGCTATTTTACTGGTCCTTGTGCATTTTAGGACTATCCCCTGGTGGCTCAGACGGTAAAGTGTCTGCCTACAATGCGGGAGACCTGGGTTGGATCCCTGGGTCGGGAAAATCTCCTGGAGAAAGAAATAGCAACCCACTTCAGTATTCTTGCCTGGAGAATCCCATGGATGGAGGAGTCTAGTAGGCTATAGTCCATGGGGTCGCAAAGAGTCGGACACGACTGAGCGACTTCACTTTCACTTTCTTTCACTTTTGCATTTTAGTTGGGAGGGATCCTTCTAAGGTCCCATCCACTGCTACTAATGCTGTTTTTTAATACCACTTACACTCTCCTAAGTTATTTCTGTCTTATCCATTTGGTTTTCAAAGAAATTCTTACTTAGAAGAGACCTTAAAGTATCTGTTTTCTCTAGCCATTTTAATTCTCTTAGACTAGCAATGTGATGGACAGAAGGAGGAGTTGGGGAATTCTAGGAATGAGACAGGTGCCACTGCAGAGAGGCCTGTGCCAGTAGAATTTCTCCAGATGGAGTTTTATCTGACAGTGGGGATATGCCACATTCTTTCAGATTGTTTTCAAAGTATCCCAATATCAATATCAAATAAATTTGAGGAAGTATTTATCATATAAAACTGTCTTATGATATTGCAATTTTCAGAAAAAGATTTGTGCTAATGAAAAACATAGAAGACAGTATTATATGTTCGTATGTAACTTCATAAAACTCTGAAATCAGAAGCTCAACATTTTCTTTTGTTCTCATTTCTCTGTCCCATCCAGATTGCTTTGCTGATTCAAAAATAAAAAATCACAGCATATATCAAATTAGCAACTAATTTTCCTGGCATGTCAAACAGCAGAAGTTTTGCTCTTCTAGCAAGCTCTGGGTTTTGTTTATTTTTTTCATGATTGATTATTATTGTTACAAAGTATGAAAAACTGCACAAAATAGATTAAATAATAAATATTTAATTACATTTCAAGCTAAATGTAGATCTTGAAAACATAAACAAATTGGTAATTGTAGGTTATCTCACATTCTAGCTGAAAGCATCTAGACACATATTGTATTCACATATTCATAAAAAAGTCACATAATCTGAAAAGATGAAGCTATCTAAAAATTCAAAGTAATAGTTTGTGTAATCATGTTGAATCAGAGAGGTCCTGTTACTTTGTTCATGGCTGAGAAAGAGACCTTATGTAATACTGAAATGAAACATTATTACCATCTCACTTACCCATTCTTGGAATTGGTTTAGTGATTACTCCAACATCGACATCAGTGAAAAACATTTGACATCTGGCCTAGAAAATCAGACAGTAGACCACAGAGACTTTGATTAAAAAACTTCATGTAATTTTCTCCAATCAGTAACTTGGCCTGTTCTTTTATCAGAGTGAAGGTTGCTCTCATCACCTGCAAATTTATCCTAAACCTTTAAACAAACAAGCATGAAGCTTTTACATGAAAATCCCCTCCTGAAGGAATACTTACAGAGGAACTCGATGATTAGCTGTATTGATGATTTGATTTCTTCAACATGAAACAAGCCTGGAATTCTTTGTATATATATATTTTATTCCAGTTGTGTGTATGCACATATTAACATATGTGTGTGGTTAACCATCTCATAAAGAATTTTGAGGAAAACTTTACACAAAGTCCTATTGCTTGCTGGGGAAAAAAAACAATGACAGCTTCTTTCCCATCATCTGTGTGCCAGGAACTATTCTGAAGTCAGAAATCATACAAGCCACTAGGGTTCTGTATGTTTAACCTCCTATAGAGCAGAGCCATTCCCATTACTGAGAAGAATGAACTCTTAGCAACACAACAATAAGAGATCCTGAAATGAACTGCATTGCAGTATCACCATGAATTAAAGTCTCCATCAGAGGCTGTGGCTCTTGGCATCAGAGAGCAAGGGCTTTGACGAAGTTGAGCAAGGAACTCTGCAGTAATGAGCCATCCTGCTGCCTTTTCTCTTTGAAGACAATTTATATGATGAAAGTTGATAATTAACTTATGTCCAGCAAACTAAATCCAATATATCTGTTTTCAGGTCAGAGGCAGTAGCTATAGTCTCCCGGGATGTGCTACCCCATCTACCAGTCCCTTGACAAGGAGACAGTCCTTGCTAATACAGTGTCACAGTAAATTTGCTTATCTCTTAAGAACAAGGAGGTGAGCTGTAAAATATGTATGTACTATCAAAACATTCATAATAAAATCCTAATAAAATTAGAAAGTTGAAGTAAAAAGAAATCATGGTCTTCAATTGTATGTCCTGAAATTATCTTCAATAATGGCTGATATGTTATAGATGTGGTGGCTATTGTGTATGTATATATATGTGTGTGTGTGTGTATATATATATACATATATATGAGCACATGATTGGTTTCCCAGGTTTAGTTTAGAATGAAAGAAGACAGTATGATGAAGTAAAAACTAACTTCTCCCAATTCTACAGCTTTATCTTTCATGGTTTACAAATTGTCTTTACACTGCTGCACCCTGGAGAATATAAAACCTACTCAATGATTAGAGACACAGCCCCCCAAAAGCATTTTCTTCTTGATACTACCTGAAATAGCAATGTGGAAAAAAACATAGAAGATGAAAAAAGGAAACACTTGGATCATTTTTCAAAATGTCAATGTTTTATTTAAACCTGCCTGGGGCTGATCTTTGCACTCAATCCATGTACATGGCATGGTATTGGAATTACAACTCTCGGATGGAAAGAAATAAGAAGTACAAGGCAGATTTTGCATCACAAGTTGTGACTATTTCTTGATACATGCTTACAACAGTCATTTATTGGTCCATTGGCCTACGTCCTCATGAAATCAGATTGCATTTTTGGAAATCAGGCAGAGAAATAAAATCTGCACTCAGAGATGAATATCTATTGGGAAACACTTTCATTATGTGACTACTATAAGAGGTATTCTGCTGGAAAAAAGTGATTTTTTCCATGGAAAAATGCATCTAGAGGAAATTGATATTTAGCTATTCATATCAGACATGCTTATAAAAAAAAGAGAGATTCTAGGTTTTTATCTTTTAAAAACATTATAGTATTAATCTTTCTAGATGCATTTATTTGTAAAATGATAGACTATAGGAAGCATAAAACTATGTCTCACAATTTCTGCCTTTTAAATATAAGATTCATTGCAGATAAATTATTTAACCCCTTTTTTAAAAATTTCACCTTAACCCATTTATACCTTCCTGCATGCTCAGTCACTCAGTTGTGTTTGACTCTTTGCGACCCCATGGACTGTAGCCTGCCAGGCGCCTCTATCCGTGGGATGTTCAAGGCAAGAATACTGAAGTGGGTTGCCATTTGCTCCTCCAGGGGATCTTCCTGACCCAGGGATTGAACACGTGTCTCTTGCATCTCCTGCATTGGCAAGAGGATTCTTCACCACTGCGCCACCTGGGAAGCCGATGCCTTAGCAGTGGACATATTTCTACCTAAGACAGCATAATGTTATGTAATTTTCATAAAATTACTTTCTTATTAAAGCTATATAATAATAAAATGAATAAGGATTGGACTTGTATAGAATGTTGGCAGAGGACCTAAACCATTTTCTCAAGGGAGATTTAATATTAGGACAAGCTGAAAGTTATCCAGTGTCTTCATTCTAAACCCTTTTCATGAGATTTTTGTAAGTTAAAAATTGAAATACAATTGTTTTAGATGATAGGTTCCAAAGTGAGAGATGATCTTACTACATTTGCTAGTCTCTTCTTGTTTTTGTTCACTCACTAAGTTGTGTTCGATTCTTTGCAGCCCCATGGACTGCAGCACGCCAGGCTCTTCTACTATTTCTGTCCTCTACTCTCTCCTGGAATTTGCTCAGATTCATGTCCATTGAGTCAGTGACGCTATCTGACCATCTCATCCTCTGCTGCCCGGTTGTCTTTTGCCTTGAATCTTTCCCAGCATCAGGGTCTTTTCTAATGAGTCGGCTCTTCATACCAAAGTATTGGAGCTTCAGCATCAGTCCTTCTGATGAATATTCAGGATGGATTTCCTTTAAGATTGACTTTGCCAGTCTCTTATCTACCCTTAAATGATGTGCTTTATCAAAATCATATATTTAATAGTTATGAGTCCTCAGGCCTACACAAAACTTTACATTTTACATTATGCTTTGACATTATCTATGTGACCAAATGCATTGTCTATGAAATCTCCTGATGTACAAAGACAATAAATCATATTTCTTATTATTTTGAATTTTTCAAATAAAAATATAGGTACTTTTATTAAAAGTAGCTGAATTTATAAAACAATTTCTGTCTAGAATATAAAGCTCCATGAGGGCAAAGATCTTTGTTTTGCTCTCAAATGGATTCTTAGCACCTAGAAGAGTGTCTGGCATATATTAGGTACTCAAAAAAATATTCTCAATGAATGAATGAATGATGATAAAGACAACCAGCACTCCCTATAAGGCAGGTCCTTGAAATGATAATGACTTGCCAGTTTAAGATGACTGGCATAGGGATTGTGGAGGCCAGTCCTTAATTTGACCTATGATCCCTTGGGGACAGGCTGGCTCATGAGTGTCAGTTGTCTGCTTTATTTATATATCCCGAGATATATATATATAAATAGCCAAAATTTTGGGGAAGATTTGCAACATGGTAGATAGTCAAATATGCTAAATTTTGTGGTAAAGAAAATTGGAGGAAGTGAGAATTCAGAGAAAGGTAAGTTCTTTGGAGCCTGGAGAACTCATCTGGTTAACAAGACTTCATCTTTGTTCAGTATCTTCCAGGGGCCAGACTCTGTGCATGCGGTGAATTCATGGGTAGTAACTCACATGTGGGTCTGTTAGTCACTCAGTCGCGTCCAGCTCTTTGTGACCCCATGGACTGGCGCCCACCAGGCTCCTCTGTGCATGGAATTCTCCAGGCAAGAATACTGGAGTGGGTTGCCATTTCCTTCTCCAAGTGACTCACATGCAAAGCTACAACTACAATCCTGCCCCTACTATAGTGGTGAAATGATAATGGTTACAACAAACTCTTAGGGAATCAGAAGAGGCCTTGCAGACAAGGTGACATCTGAGGGGGGTAGTCTAGTGGACTATAAAGAGGAAACAGGCCAAAATGGACAGTGAAAGTCAGTCAGTCATGTCCAACTCTTTGCAACCCCATGGACTATATACAGTTCATGGAATTCTCCAGGTCAGAATACTTAAGGAGTGGGTAGCCGTTTCCTTTTCCAGGGGATCTTCCCAACTCAGGGATGGAACCCAGGTCTCCTGCATTGCAGACAGATTCTTTACCAGCTGAGCCACCAGGGAAGCCCAAAATGGGCAGGGTATTTGGAATAACAACATCCTTGAAACTGAAAAAACAGTAAGGTTTCAGAGAATTAGCATTGGGATCTTGAAAGACTGATGTCCCAGTAGAAGAAATTGTGCATTAATTAGGATGTTTATTTCTGTTAAAAAGGAACCCCAAAATTCAATGGCTTGAACAAGATAAAAGTTTATTATTTCATGTAACAACCTGAGTTTAAACAGTTGAGAGCTTATATGGTCATCTCATTGTGCAGATCCAGGTCCTTTCTATCTGAGCAACACTCAGCCATACCAGACACATGGCTTTCATCTCATGCTTTAAAAGAGCTGCTTCAGTTCCTGCCATTACCTGTACATTCCATGTAATAGAAAGGAAAAAGAGAACTCCTCTATAGTATACATCGATTCTCTTTATTCATCCTCATTGTTATTAATGCCAAGTGAAAATACTTCTGCTTCCTTCACTTCAGTTTCAAGCTCATATCTTTCATATTTTCCCTTCAGGACCAGCAAAAAGGCCTGGGAAATTAGATGCTGTTGCTTCCCTGGTGGCTCAGATGGTAAAGAATCTGCCTGTCAGTGCAGGAGACACGAGTTCAACCTCTGAATGGGGCAGATCCCTTGCGGAAGGAAATGGCAACCCACTCCAGTATTCTTGCCTGGAGAATCCCACGGACAGAGGAGCCTGGTGGGCTACAGTCCATGGGGTCACAAAGAGTCAGACACAACTCACAACTAAGCATGCCTGCGTGCATGGATTCAGAAAACAGGGAACTGGAACTCTGGAATCACTTTCAGATTTTCATAGATGTCATTCTTCTTTTGCATCACATTCTCCAGAGGGGTGAGGTGAGAACAGTGCATAAGGTGAAAATCTATGGCTGAAAAGTGCTACCTCAATGAAGATAACTATTATTTATGGATCGAGGTCTTAAGTTGTAGCTCATTACTTCCAACCTGCTGCAGCTTCATGATGGCTAAGAAAGTGACTCCAGATGGGCTCCCATCATCTCCCCCGCCCCTTTAAGCCACACTCAGGGAAGCATGACTACAGAACAGGCAGGCTGACATCCTCCTGTGGCACACATGATGCTCTCATGTTTTAGCTGACTGACAACATCTCGTTAACAATAGGCATCTTGATGCTGCCAGTATAGCTCAGCTAAGAAGATCTCTTTTCTTGCCTGTCTTGATGAGATCTTCAAGAGTCACCAGCTAATTATGACTCCAGTATCTTTATTATCAGATGATGTGTGAAACAGGGAGAGACAACATGACTTATGTACAGCGGATTGAGCTTTTCAGTTGGGTAAGTTCAAACCAGAATTGATGTGTCTTCTGTCTGGAATGTATGTGAGGTAGAAGTCAAAGATGGAAAAGACCTGGGAAATGTTCTAATGACATTGACCCCTTTATTCTTCCGGGTATCACTTTCACCTGTTCTGAAGGAAGAGGGAGTTTTGCCACAATGAGTCAAACTTAAGGGAATTGTTGCTAAGGCTAGGCACATTGCACAACAATCCCTTGCTATCTTAGATGTTTTCTTTTTTCTTAATGACAAAGTCATCCCAAAGAAGAAATTAAATGGAAATTTCTCCAGCTTTCAAACTAAGCTGAAAATCACATTAACATCTTTTCTATAAAACAAAAGAAGGGCCATTTTTTCTCATATGTTTTTTCCTCCTCTCCCCAAGTCAGGCAGAAACATTAAAAGGTAGCTAAATTATACATCAGAAAGAAATAATCTCTTACCTTTAACTTTACTTAAGAAGTATTTACACTTAACTGTAGAGTGTTAACATCTCTAGTAGAAGTTAGCTTATGTTCTGGTTAAGAATAAAAGAATTGTATAAATTAGTGACAGGAAAATTATAAATTGATTTCAAATATTAATTTAGTAATTTTGATTGTCTTAGGGGCTTCCCTGGTGGCTCAGATGGTAAGAAATCTGCCTGCAATACAGGAAACCTGGGTCCAGTTCCTGGGCCAGGAAGAACCCCTTGAGCCTGGAATGGCAACCCACTCCAATGTTGTAGACTGGCAAATTCCACGGACAGAGGAGCCTGGTGGGCTCCGGTCCATGGAGTCTCGAAGAATTGGACACAACTGAGCAACCAGCACACACACACAGTCTTAGGGAGCCCGTCTCTGTAGTTCAGTGCTTGTCATTTACATCATTTATTTGGTTTTCTCTTTTTTCCAGGCTCCCACTGTTTGTCCTAGAAGATTATCTGAGGAACCCAAAAAACAGGCAGTAATCACATAATTATGTGTCTTCAAATTCCAGTGGGCCATGGATTTGAGAGAGTCAGGGAGGGTCTACAAAGTGGGAGCCAACGAGAACTCCACATTGGGAAGCATGTGAGGGACCCGACTACAGTCCCGACTATGTTGCTGCTGCTGCTAAGGTTCCCTGGTGGCCCAGAGGTTAAAGCGCCTGCCTGCAGTGAGGGAGACCTGGGTTCGATCCCTGGGTCAGGAAGATCCCCTGGAGAAGAAAATGGCAACCCACTCCAGAATTCTTGCCTGGAGAATCCCAGACTGTAACCCACTGGGGGGTGGCAGAGAGTCGGACACGACTGAGCGACTTAACTTTCACTTTCATGCTGCTGCTAAGTCACTTCAGTCGTGTCCGACTCTTGCGACCTCACAGACGGCAGCCCACCAGGCTCCTCTGTCCCTGGGATTCTCTAGGCAAGAATACTGGAGTGGGTTGCCATTTCCTTCCCCCATCCTGACTATAGAAAGTACGTTATTCTCCTTGCTATCAACAGAGAAAGTGTCATTAAAGGATGCCCAAATTTTAAAAAATCAGGTTCTTATGCCGAAACCAACTCGAGTATAGAAATAGATGAGAGAGAACTGGGTACATAAACTGAAGGTACTGTTAGAGCCAGCTGGGTGGATCTAGCTGTCCCACGTATGCATGGTTGCCAAGTTTTTGGCTTTTTCCTTCCTTTGAGCTTGAACGGGGTCAGAATCAGAGTCTTGAAAATTAACCGGTCACAGCACAGGGCTCAGAACGGTGCTTTATCAGAGGAGGTGGCCACAAGCACACCTCTCATTTCCAGCTGCATCCTTGATGCTTTCTATTCCCAGGGCATGCCAGTCTTTGCTTCTGTAGTGGCCATCTGAAGTTGGAACTTGAAATTAATATCTCACAAGGAAGAAGAGCTATTTACCAAAGATTCTTAACAAGGTTAAGGAGTATGTCCTGAAACCTTGAATTGCCAAATTTGTGACACCACTGTGACCTAAGTGTTGTATAAGAATCACTTTCATAAAGCATCATGTTTTATTTGTATGAGATTAACAGGTTGACAATGCTGAGTAAACTACTGATTTGTGTGGACATAGGGACTTTGGGTAGTTTATGAAACTTGATTGTAAGCTATGTTAATTTATGTAATACACCTTGAAATGGAAAACGTATCAAGCCTTAAAATGTTGGAGGAATCTGCTTTCTCCTTGTCCTCCTTGAATTACTTTGACCAACCAAACACAAGTATTCGAGGGATGCAAAGAAACTGAACTGAGGGTGTCAGCCTCTTCTATTTCCAATAGTTCCCTAGCCATGGCCTATTGTACATACCACTTACAAAACTTCTGGCCATTATTTCCCCTGGGCTCTTTGACTCTTCTTTGGCTTTAAAACTTTGTTTCTAATTTTCAACTCAAGTCTCTAATTCTGAGGATCACTTCATGGACAAGACTGGTACAACCTTGGCTAAAACTCCTGGCTTTCTTATGTCCACATGTTGTAACCTTGGGAAAGACACATTCCTAGTCTTGTTAGCCTTGGCTGTCTGATTGGAGGTTCCTTGGTCCACCCTCTTCCTGTCATCACTGACGTGCAAAAATATTTCAATTAATAGTTTAATCATGGTAACAAGGTATTGCCTTGCTAAAATAAGGGGTACAGAAATAATTAGGAAAAAGTCTCTAAAGGTAGGCAGTGGAAAAGGACAACAGAAAATAATCACAACGTTTTGCAGAAAATAAGGAACAGAGTATATTCTTATGGTATGATAATATGAAGAATACTATCCATATACTTTTAGTGTGATTTGATATAAATACATATGATTGTATAGCTAGAAGTACAATTTGATAGTGTCAAATTTTGTTCTTTATGCTCGTTTCTCCTACAGTGCTGGTGGGAAAACAAATGGTGCAGCGCTTTAGAAAAATTTCTTATAAAATTAAACATATACTTACCATATGAGCCAATAGTGCCACTTATAGGTATTTACCCCTGAAAATGGAAACGAATGTCCACACAAAGACATCTATATTAATAGTCACAAAAGCTTTTTCACAAAATCCCAAATTTTCCAGACTAATCCAGAAGTCCAGCAATGGATGAATGGATAAAAGTACTATGCTACGTCCACACAATAGAATACTACTGAGCAATACAGGAACACAGGCAGCAACATGGATGAATAGCAAAATTATTTTGCTAAGTAAAAGTCAGACACGAAAGGTTTTATACCATATGATCATTTATATGACAGTCTCAGATGTTAACTTTATCTATAGATTTTAGTGCCACAGAGCTTCTTTTATCAATTCCTTTGAAAAGAAGTCTAGAAAGTAAAGCTGGTTGTAAACTTGAACATTTATTATTAAGCTTATTATAAACTTGAACAAAATATGGGGGAAACTAACGAAGTACACATTTACATTCCAAATACTTCTTTAAAGTAGTTTAATTCATTTATTTTTGACTGCACTGGGTCATTGCTGCTGCATGGGCTTTTTCCCAATCGAGAGCGAAGGTTCTTCTCTAGCAGCGGTGCGATAGCTTCTCATCGCGGTGGCCTCTTGCTGCAAAGCACAGACTCTCGGGCATGTGGGCCTCAGTAGTTGTGGCTTCCAGGCTCTAGAGCCCAGTTTCAATATTTGCAGCGCACAGGCTTATTTGCTCCGCAGCATATGGGATCTTAGAGGATCAGGGATTGAACCCATGTCTCCCACGTTACAGGCAGATTCTTTACCACTGAGTCACCAGAGAAGCTCTCCAAATACTTTTGAATCCGGAAAACAGCATATTAGAAATGGAAGTGATCTTAAAAATCAGCTTGTCCAGTGCTCATATTTTAAAATTCTAGAAATAACGCTATGGAAACATCTACAGATTTCCTTACAGCCCTGTATTTGCAAATATTCTTACTTAAGGTGTAGATGTCAATAGAATAGATGCTCAGTTTTTATTCAGGAAGGATCACAAGACAGCTTTTAAAGTAGGTTTTTCCACATGTTTTATTTTTGAAGATGATCCCAATTTCAGTTGTAGCTATAAATTTTGACTTGGAAATACAGATTGTGTGTGATGCAAATAATGAAAAACCTAAAAGATTTGCTGGAAAAAATTAACTCTTGACATCATACTGGTGGGCTGGTAGTTCTCTGTCTGGTGACCATATCAGCATATAGTAAGGACTCAGTAAATTGTTGCTCAGAAACTGAATGAAACAAAAGGCTGCTGCTGCTGCTAAGTCGCTTCAATTGTGTCTGACTCTGTGTGACCCCATAGACGGCAGCCCACCAGGCTCCCCCATCCCTGGGATTCTTCAGGCAAGAACGCTGGAGTGGGTTGCCATTTCCTTCTCTGAAACAAAAGGCTATTGCTTGACCATCTTATAGAATAGATGTTCGCACAAGAGATAATTATGCTGGTGGTAAGTTGCTTCGATTCAGTAACATTTGTTTCACTTCTGACTTTAGCTCTAATTATCTGGATCACCTGAGACAGCATTTGCACTTATACCTCACTGACTTCACCTGTAAAATGGTGATATGCCTGTACTCACTAAAATAGATTAGGTAATAAACAGATATGATTTAGTTAGAAGCATTTTGATAACATTTTTTATTTTTATAAAGCATGTGACCTATTCAAGGTTTATATTAGAAAGTCATTCACTAAGATTCCTTCTAACCCCATAAATCTATTTTAGAAGTAGATATAAAATCTTGATTATCCATACTTGTGAAAAGTTTTCATATTATTGAGAAAATACACAACTATTAATATAAATATAAGTATCAAAACTACTACACAAGTGTGTATACATGAGTACACATACATTAATTTTTATATTTTAGATTTGCAACTAACACACTTTATGAGGTGAATCTGAAGATGAGTTTGTATTTAATAAACATATTATTTTATGACTGGAGATTCACCAAATTAAGCAGAGAAGGAAATCAACCTAACACTTGTCATTGAGTTATTTTTGGATGGGATTAATTCTTGGATGGGATTCTAGTGGTTAAGATAAAGAGCAGCTTGTTTCTGAGCTACACACTATCAAAGAAATAATTTACTTTGTGTTTAAACCACATTATACATAACTCTTGGGAAATCTCCACCTATTTTTATATATTCTCACATTACTTGTCTGTTTCCTCTCCCTCCTTCAGATCTTAGTATAGTGAAATACAGAAATACCGAAATGGCCCACGTAGCATTCTTTCCCCTAAACAGATCAGGAGCATGAGAGTGACATTACGGAATAACTGTGGTTTATTTTTCCCAGCCACTGACCTAAGTATTCCACATGCATCCTCTTATTTAATCTCACTACAACTTCATGAAGTGGGTATTACCGTCATTTTACAGCTGAGCAAACTGAGGTTTTAAAAGGTTAATAACTTTTTCAAGGTCACACATCTGTTAAGGGGCAGAGCCAGGTCTAAAATACAGGCAAATCCAAATCCATTCTTGGAGCTCTACCTAATACCCCAGTGGTTCTCAAAGTGTGGTCCTAAGGCCAGCAGCAGCAGCATCTTCTGGAAACCTGTTACAGATTATTGGGCTCCATGATGGAAATACTGAATCAGAAACTTTGATGGGAGGGGGTAGGTAGGACCCAATGTTCTGTGTTTCCACAAACATTTTGGATTATTTTGATGCTAAAGTTTGAGAAACACTTAATTACACTGTATGTCCTCCATAAAAGCAACACGTTTGGCATTCATAAACAATTCATATACAAAAGGCTCCATGACAATTTAACTGGTGGACTCCTTCACTAAAGAAGCTCGATAAACAGCATCAACAGCACACATCCTTAGAAGAATGGAAAGCGAGATGCTGTTTGGGAATCCAGCTGAAGGTCAGCGTCTGTAGCACATCATTTTATTCATTGATTCCATGGGACTCAAACCACTTTCCCAAGAGGAAACAAATTAGTCATTGTTTGTTTCCCAACATCCAGAACTTATGGGAAACTAAAGCATACATCATTACCTGATAGATCTGGCCCCAGTCAACCAGTGTCTCAGAGATGAAAACAGTAACAGCCAGTGAAGATGGGGCAGAAAGTAGATTCACAGTTGACTGGGTTGCTCAGATCCTCATGATTTTGATAATTTCACAAGGTAAGGGATAAAGGTGGTAGGGAGCTGGAAGACTTTAACTATTAGAAAAGGAGGCAAGATGAAATAGGAGCTACTTCCTTCTATGCACAATTAAAATCCCAGCTTTCTTGTTAGGCACGTGTGCTTCTGCACTGCCCAGCCCCCTGCTCCTGGATACCAGAGTCTAGTCAATACGCTGTAAATAACCTATATTAATCTAGGGAATTTCATGCTACTGGAGTGGGTTTGGCTCAGCCAGTGTAGTGTTACACATTTCAGAAAATGAGAGAGAGAGAGAAAAAAAATGAACACAGTTTTGGTGAAAACATGCTTCTTAATTCATATTAACTGTCTATTAGGATTGTGCTTACTGATGTGAAAGGTTTGGAAAAACTATGTGAGATATCACATTAAAACAGGAAACAGATGGTGCTTAACTGGGTATGCAGGTGAGGAAGCAGGAGTTTCCTCATTTGGCTGTGGGATGCTCGACAAGAACAGCAGCGACCTGTTTGTTCTTTAGTCCGAGTCCGAGGAAAATATGAGTATGTTTGTGAATTATGCTTCATCATGTTTAAGATGTACTAATTTACTTACGTAGAATCTAACATGATAACAAGAATATAATCTGACCATGAATTCAGTGAATTGTGGTTTATTCTTGCTATTACAATTATTTCTGAATATCAAAACAGTTTCTTCTGATGTTAATATAGAGCATACTGGATTTTAGAGCATGAAAGATTCAGTGCAGATTTAACCATTTGCAAGTCAGGTTAATGCTGGAATAAACTAAAATAATTTATAGAATGTACTAAAGCTGAATTGCGAGGAAATATATGATAGGTAGTCACACAATAATAAAAAAACCAAAGATTAATTAACATAAAAATTCTAGCTGTCATATTTCTCTAAGTAGAAATAATTGCAATGTAATTTTATTTCACTGAGTGAAACTTCAACTAGGTTCTGGGTAAAGTCAATACAAAAATGAAAGACGATGAAAGGCACCTTTAGGCCAGAAGGAAAACAGGACATGATCTCACCAGCTTCAGAGCTACAACCACTGAATTACATGCTAGATACACACACATGCGTGCACACACACACACACACACACACACACACTGAGGATGACTTGAGACTGATTTGTGTGGTTTAAGCTTACTGTGAAAGTGAAAGTGAAAGTGAAGTTGCTCAGTCGTGTCCGACTCTTTGCATTCCCATGGACTGTAGTCTATCAGGCTCCTCTGTCCATGGGATTTTCCAGGCAATAGTACTGGAGTGGGTTGCCATTTCCTTCTCCAGGGTCTCTTCCCAACCCAGGGATCGAACCTGGGTATCCCTCATTGTAGACAGACGCTTTACCATCTCAGCCACCAGGTAAGTCCTTAAACTTACTGTAGAAGTAGCAATTGGAGGGAACCCACAAAATGATCCAAAAGTTCATAAATGTAAAGATAAGGCAATTCTTTGCTTCTTTTGTGTCAGGTAATAGCATAGTAATCACTGTTTCAGCCATCATGTGCTTTTTGGTTAACTCACATTTTTGGTATAAATTTCTAGCTCTATAAAATTCTCGCTCTATAAAATGGTTAACTTTGATGAAATTTAGTCAAACCTCAGTATTTAAAATGACTTTTGCCCTTGTGTAGTAACTGAAACAAATACTCTTCTCTCCCATCCTATATTTCCTACCCATCAAAAGCCTCAAAAATCAAGACTTGGATTCCAGTCCTGGATCTTGAGATCTTGGGCAAGTCTATTTACATCCCTGGACTTTTGTATATTTTCATCTGTGAAACAGTTCTAACAAAACCTATATCATAGGGTAATAATGAGGTTTAAATAGAATGAGAAATACTATGTAAGAATAGTTAGATACCTAAAATTTTACATAAATGCAAGGGAACACATTGATGATAATGTGTTAAAATTTGACCATTCAGAACATCAGTGAATGAAAGTTTGGGGTTCCATTAATTTTCTAGTTAACAGAAGATGGGAAAACTATTTTTAAAACATTATTTTTTAAACATATTTCCGAAATAAATCATTTGCTTTCTTGTTATACTATAAAAAATTAAATCTTAAGATTAAATGTGATATAGCAACCTGTTGAACAGTATTGTAACTGTAATATTGTTGTAGTTCGTTCTATAGAAACTGAATCTGAAACTATGCTGACCCAGGATCCTTAGGAATTTTACTTGTGTTTTGTACTTAATGCCTAAAATCAGCCAGCTTCTTAGAACTTATTTCTTTTTTAATAAAAGTATAATGTAATGAAAAAATTGTTAATCATTACTTTATCTTTGGTTAGCACAAGTCTTTTTTAAATGAAATTTGTAAATATATTTGATTTATTGTCAACGTTTTAGAAAATATCAAGACATCTGGGGCCATTTTGAATTTAGTTTAAGTTCAAAAGCATTGAAAGCGTGAACCTTTACATATCATTCCTGTGCAAGAATTTACCAAATTCATAGGCTAATTGGATTTAGCAATTCAAGTAGCATTTTCCAAAAGCGAATAATGGGTTCTACTAAGAAAACTAAAATGAATGGACTTTGTCTGACTTCGAGGAGACCACAGTCTTTGTGATATTCAGTTCTTAGGAGTAGCAGCTTGTCCATTTGAGGTGACATAATTTAAATGTGGGATATACGTTACTGGAATATAAGTAGATATGTTAAAATTGTATTTTACTGTATTGAAAAGGAGTTGAGTGGCATTTTGTTTTTATTTTTAAAACATTCACAGTATGTTGACAAGAGCATGTGTTTTTAATTATGCCTATAGCTAGAACAAGACAGTCTATTTTATCATTAACTTTCTAAGGTGTTTATTTATTTTAAATGGAGCTTTCTTTTTAAAAACTTTTTTCTTGTGTCTAGATATATGATAGCTAGCTAGCTAGATTTGTATACAAATATTTAGAGCACATTTTTTTGGTACAATAATTGTGCATATCTGTTTCCGCTCTAAGAATATGAGAAGTTTAAGGTCAGAGACCATAGTCTATTTGCTTGTATGTCTAGGGAGATATTCAAAATTGTTAACAGGACTTCCCTGGTGGTCCAGTGGTTAAGACCCTGCACTTCCACTGCAGGGGGCAGGAGTTCAATCTTGGTCAGGGAACTAACATCTCACATGCTTCTTGGTGCAACCAAAAAACAAAAACATAAACAAAATTATTAACAGACATATGTCATGGGTGCTAACCCACCAGAGCTGATAACTGACGTAGGCACTATAACTGAGGCTTGGAGCACTCCTGCTGTGGGCCTGGTATTAATCTTTTAGTTGGTAGACCATAGATAAGTCTGAATCCCAGAGGGAGATACAAGATGATGAAAACAATGGCTGGGGTGCAAAGGGCAAGATCTGAACAACTGGCATGGACATAATGCCCACGCGGGCTGAAAATCGGCGTTGTGCCCTCAGGGCTTAGCCAATGCCTCACACATAGAAAGACTTACTAACTTTGTGTAGAGCAAAAGATAATAAACGTATTCCACACTCACCAATTAAAGCTGAGAGAAGCTTTAAAGTTCTGAGAGTATTCTGGGTGAGAACAGAAATGCAATCAGGTTTGAAAACATTGCTATAGATAAACAGGACACAGTACATGCACACGCAGGGACACCCAAACACGGTATTGAAAATAGGTTGTACAAATGATTATATGATGCCAACATCTTTTATTTTTTATAGTGAGAGGTTTTCATCCAAAAACCATCCAACATGCAGGGCGAGTTGTAGACAAAAAGGCAGATTCAATTGCCGCTGTTATCATGTATCCCGATTTACATGTTTGCTAAGACTCAGGAGGCAGATGCAAAGTTCTAATTAGCAGTCAGTTAAAATGAATACTCAAAAGATGAAAGTTCCTAATACCTTGAGTTTGGAGCAGAGGGCGAACAATTGACAAATGTTAGAAATAGTCAAGAACTATCATACTCAGATAAGCAACAGAAAAGTAATGATTTTAAGTAAGACTAAGAGAAGGAACATAACGGGCTGAAATTAACTACACTGCTTTGGCAAAAAAAGTCTTAGAAATTAATTAAAAAAGAGACTTTCTAAGAACCAACTACTATTTTTGTGTAAAGCCATTTGGGCAATACCTAAGAATTAAAGAATATCTTATAAAGGATTATCAGTGCCAATAATAATTATTCTGCCTCATGAACATAAGCCGTAGGTAAGTCTCCTGAATTCCAGCATAGACTCAGCATCTTTTACATTTTCTAGGAGTCTTCTGAGGAGACAGCTTCATAGACAAGAACCCACTCACTCTAGACTTTAGAAACAAGCACAGCTTTACAAATGGCACCTTTATATTCAAGCAGTAAGTGTGAGATGAGTATGCTTAATCCGCTGCATCTTCCTTCCACACTCCATGCTTTCAGCTGAACTAACTTCCACTTCTTCCCTGAACAAGCTCTCTACTCTTCACATACCCTCTTAGAATCTTCTTTCTCTATGGAACCTCCTTCCCCATTGCTCATCCCTATTGTTTTATCCTCTACCCTATTCACACCTTTGCTAGGAAAGCTCTCCTGATGTCCTCAGGAGAAATGTGTCCCTCTGGCCCTTTTCTGTATTTCTAGGAGACAGCCCACAGCGTGCTCAGCTTAACGTTGTTCCCGTCTGATAGCCCTAAGATATAAGGACCATGAAACCAGAGCGTCCTTTTTCATCTTTGGATCCTTCATTCTGTCTTGTTTAAGCATAGAAGATTCTTGGTCACTTTTACTGTTCAGAGCAGAAAGAAAAAAGAGAATGAAGCTCAGCATTTCTAAAGCTTTCTAAGATCTGCAAATCTAAGGACTTCAAACTCATATATTTCTGCTCCACTGGGCAGGTGCCGAGATTTCTTAAAGAATCTCATTGTAATGAATAGAGCACAAGAAGCGGGAAATTTCCGTGGCTCATAGCCATACAGTGGACTCATTCTATAGCCCTGTTGCCAGTCTCAGACTGTAACAATCAATACATCACCGGCTGTCTATAGAGTTGTGTATTTTTTAAAAACAATAGCTCAGCTGCCCCCCTACTTGAATGGTTTATAGATTATTATTAACAATCACCATCCATGTTTTTAAAAAGTACTTCTAAAAGAGACTTTGATCCATAAATGAATAAATTCAAGGCTGCTTTCCATAGGTGACCCACTTTTCAGTGACCCAACTCCTTCAGACTCTACAAAGTGACTATTTCATACATTTGATAGTAATGTAGAAAACAGGTATTAAAGGCTATGCCTGCATGCTCAGTCACTTCAGTCACGTCTAACTCTTTGCGACCTATAGAGTAGAGACCACCAGCTCCTCTGTCCGTGGGATTCTCCAGGTAAGAATACTGGAGTGGGTAGCCATGCCCTCTTCCAGGGGATCTTCCTGACTCAGGCATCGAATCTTCATCTCTTATGTTTCCTGCACTGGCAGGTAAGATTTTTTTTTATCACTAGTGCCACAGGGGAAGCTCCATTAAAGAGTATAGTGTTCTTAAAGAAATATACTGTTCTTAAAGTACTGGCATATATGTATAGATACATATATATGATAATTATGCTTCCCAATCTAGTAATTCCTAATCAGATTTGTTATCCTGTTTGTCTTCTTTGAAATCTTGTTTATGCTTTTTTCCAAATTAAATCATAGTGAAAACTTAGTGATGGACTAAAAATATTCAAACAGATGATATCTCAAATATATAATTTCTTTATACTCGCACGCCATGTAATGTGACTAATTAACAGCAGTTTTGATGTTTGAAAATCACTAGTCAATGAACACTAATCTTTTAAATCACAGATTTGTAAATAAACACATGGAAATGGAGCTAACATATTCCAAGTAAGCCTGTCTGCTTGTGGCACTAAAAAAATCCTTATAAAGAAGTAAAATAAAGCACAAGCAAGAGTAAATTGCAGGAAAATTACCACATATTAAGCTAATAACATGAATTCTTTATTTGTGTGTGATGGTGCCATCAAGGCTAATATAAACACGATATACTCTACCTAGCAATTCTCTCCGTACAAAAACACACTGTATTTGAAAATCTAGATATTCAACAATGATGAATGTTATCAAAAGCAGCCATGAGAATGACCCTCATGTCTATACTTCAAAACCTTGTCAAGGAGTGTATTCCCTATGTTGTCATAAACAATCTTTGGCTTCATTATCTGCTGATAAACATTTCCCATCAATTCTTTTGAAGAACATACTATTGACATGCTTCCAGATAATAATAGATAGACTAAAATAACATTTTCTTAACCCTCTTCTTCAAGGTCTTCCTTCATAATAAAATACACTTTAAAAATTCGTGTAGGATCATCATATCACTGAAATTTTATTTTAACCACAAGCTTCTAACAGATAAAGCCGTGTGTTAAGCAAATTCAGTCTTTTCAAATGCTTTCAAACTAACCATCATATTTTTTTCTTCCGCAATGAAAAGCTGCTGAACAAATTACCAAGTCTGTCTGAAAATCTGTTCAGAAGCAGTATTTCATCAAGTAACATTTTTAAAAAATTGACTTAGCTATTAAAAATCACATCAGTGTTCTCACTTCTCATCTTACCACTAGTTATCAACAAACTACCCATCTATAAACTCACAGAGTCCTGAATCTACAGACTCTACTTGTCAATCAATTTACCTACTTTGTATTAACCACAGACTTTGTAGCCAGTGTTTACTATGCTGAGGAATATTTACTGAATTAAGCAAAGTTGTCAAAGTGATAATAACCTTGTATCATCAGTATTAATATTGACTCATTTTACTTCCAAAACATATTTTAATAAATTACTTTTTCCTTGAGGAAAACAGAACATACTACAAGTTTTAATGTAACATAAAATGAAGAAAATCATGGTATGTTTACTATGGAAGAGCATTGGTGGAGCTAGTCTCTAGGATAAATGGAGAATGACATGTATGCATAGAAGGCTACTGTCAACGGACTGTTAGTTTAATGTCCAGCACTGAATAGCTAAGAGAGACGCCTAGCTTCTAGGCAGATTACCATCCCATGTTGTGTGCTTTGACTGTCCTTACACAAGCGCAGGTGACACAAATTCAAGTCCTTAGTGTGAAATTCCATGACTGGTTTACATAGGTCCAAGGAGAATGAAAACTCTTAAGGAAACAGTCATAGCTGAGAGGCCACGTGCCTTCTAGTCAGGATATACGTCTATTCACTTACCTGTGGATTTGCTGGGATCCTTTACCTGTGATCAGGTGTGGTGACACTAAAGCCCACATTTTTCTTGCTCTGCACACCTTCTGGCAAGTCAAAAGTGGAGATAGTCTACTTTTACCTGTTCCTCAAGATAAGAACAGCCTGGTGAGGGTTAAGAGTCTGCATCATCTTGGTATCACACCGACCTGGATGTAAGTACTCTCTCTGCCACCTACTAGGGCTTCCCTGGTGGCTCAATCAGTAAAGAAGCTGCCTGCAATGAAGGATCCCTGGGTCAAGAGGATCACCTGGAGAAGCAAATGGCAACCCACTCTACTACTCTTGCCTGGGAAATCCCATGGACAGAGAAGTTTGGCAGGCTACAGTCCATGGGGTCACAAGAGTCAGACACGAGTTAGCAACTAAACCACCACCACCACCACCACCTACTAGCTTGGTGGCTTTGAGCAGTTTACCTAATCTCTGAGATTTAGTTTACCACATCTGTAAGGTGAGGATAAAAACAGAACCTACTTCATAGGATCACTGTGATATTAAATGAGACACTGCATGCAAATCACTTGTTAGAACTTAGGAAATACCCAAGTTAACTGTGATGATAATGATGATGCCTCAATTTAAAGATTCCATCTAAACACAAAGGTATTTGTGGTGAATGTTCATAACATGTCTATTTTGATCTCATTGTGTGGTAAAACTCAAGACAGGATATTGAAAATCACAGAAGAGGGAATTACCAAGCATACTGGGCAGAGGTTACAATTACAGTGGTGAGCAAGACATTCAAACACAATTAGAGCTTCTAGTCCTGTTGGGAGGAACAGAAGTAAAAGTCAATTTCAAGCCAATGGAATGATGATAAGCTCTTTACCCTATGAATACTTTTAACCTAGGCTTGGATGTCAGTATGTGGATTGTTCTAGAAGGCTTATTGAGGAAATGACATGAAGGCAAAAGAGATCTGAGAATGAATAGGATTTAGACACACATACAGTGTTGGGGAGAAAGGTGGGGGATGAAGGATAAAGGTGATGAGAGAGGGTATTTATGACAGGAAGCCACCATTAGAGACAACAAGAATAATATATGCAAAGACCTGGAGAGAAAAGACTGTTGCAAACATGTGTGATGGGTGGGGTTAAGCACAATAGCAGAATTATGATCGTATGTTTGTTGGTGGCTGACTAAATAGCAGTGTGGCCCAGGAACAGCCTTTGGAGCCACATTCCTTTGTGGGGAGGGGAGGGTCAGGGCTTGGATTTCATTGGTTGTGGATATTGCTTAAGTGCTGGTATTGTTAAAAGGCATTCTAGGCACCCAGTATGTAAATTTAAATCCAGGTCTACCGATCAAAAGGGAAGAACAGGGGCATCTGGTAAGGGACCTTCATTGTGAATGAAGGGTAATCAGGTTGTGATGTCAGATAGCACTTTCATGACATTGTGATTAGAACATTAGCAACTGCTCACGGGGACATTCCCAGCCTGCTAGTAAAGAGTGCCGTGGATGAATCCTCAGGGCCACACAGCAAATACTCACAAACCCATCCAGGATTACATCCCTGCTTTCAGAACCAGACATTGTGTCCCAGGTACCCACTTTCATTTATATCCCTAGGTACATCTTCAGGATGAAAAGTAGAAAGATTGGAAAAGAACTTTGTGAGATAATGATAATCCTATCATTAGCCTTAATAGTCATTCAGAAAAACTAACAGAAAAGACATGCAGGGTTTGAAATTTGCTCTATTATTTTTTGTGATATGGCCTGTTTATTCTTTCCTTGTTTTTCCACACTCCAGGATACATGGTCATGAGTAAGTCATAGGCATAATATATTCTTAGCCAGCACTCATGAATTGGCCATAGGTGGTAGCTTGTTGTATTTATATGATGGGAGCTTGACTTTGGAAGGAAAAGTACCTCCAAATTTGTTTCTCCTGGGGGCCCACTATGCTGGAATTCTCAGTGATGAATAATTGCTTATGTGAATAGTAACATCCTTTTCTTATAGAAGTTATCACCACACTCCCATCTGTATGTCCTGTTTGAGTCAGAAGCAGTTTGGTGTGTGAGATTCAGCTTCCATTCAGACAAAATTATATCAGCTATATTTTATATTCACATTTCTTTTACTTGGAAGTAGAGAAAGGGGCCCTTGAGCTGTCTTGTATGATATTTCTGCCATTCATTCTTGGCCTTCAATCCCCCACGCACCTCAGTGCTCTAAACCTTATATCCAGATGCTGCCAGCTCCTGATTGCCCTTTAGAAAGTTGAATATAGGAACCTTGTCATTCTGTGAAGTCATTTGTTCACAGTGGAGATCTGGGCTTGATGTGACTGAGGACAAATACAAAAGCAATAGGCAATCAAATTATTGATGAAATCAGATCTTTTTATTGAATTTTTATAAACAAAATATGACTAAGTATTTTAGCTAATATGCCTAGCTAATTATTTAAGCAAGAGAAACATGTATATTTTATAATAATTCTGCAAAGAAAGGACCAAAAGCTGTGTAAGATAAATTTCTGATATTTAAGTAAAATTTACTCAAAAGGATTTGTTTCACTCAGATCATAGCTTTAGTCATTAATCAATAAATAATAACACAAGTTCCCCAGAACAGAATAAAAGCTCCAGAATCCACTGCTCAAAACCTGCCAGTAAACACATCCCCCAAGGAAGAAAGGTAAAAATATCAGAGGGAAACTGGCAATATCTCCCAGGGATCTACAAGATGCCTAGAAGTGAATGTCATTTTCTCACCAATAATCTGCACTTTAATCTTACATGAAACAATTTTTCAAAAAAAAGTCTCTGTTCCCTTGTATTTGATAAAGAAAAAGAATTAGAAATAGGCCCAATTTCTTTTAGAAAAGTAGGTTTCTTCAGCTTTCGATTGGCCTTTCTCATGACCCCCTATACAAGAAGACAGATAATAAATATAATGATTTACACTGAAAAGAGAGCAGTGAGGATAATGGCCCAAACAGTGCTGTCTTTTATTATGTTACCATAGTAAATAATAGCAGTACGCTCACACTGTTATACTTAAGGTTGTAGCAGCGATTCTATTATAATTCCTGTTTTTCAGAAGTTTATAACTTGGTCTTGACAATATACTCTAGCCTGAAACTAGCCATTTTTATTAAATTTTTTAGTCAAGGGCTGGTTTAACGTTAATTGTTATGCCATTATGCCAATAACTAAGTTGAAAATTAAATAACATTTTCACTATGTTTTCTGGCTATCTTTGGCTATACTTTGAACATACACAGATTGAAAATCTCTTCTGTAACACACATGTATACACACATACCCTATTGGTTTGCCTATACATTCAACATTTGTATTTAGAAAAATGAAGGATATTCAATGCATTGTGTTCTTTAATTGGGATGACCACTAGAATAACTTACTACAAAATGCCTAAAATGGCATGTATTAAAATGTTTTTTATATATGGTTCTGTAAATAATGAAACACTTTGATTAAGGTACATAGTCACATTTGAAGAGGGAAACACAGTACCACTAAAGGTGGGCAATCTGATTCAAGAAATAAAGAGGAAACTAATATTTTGGTAAGCCAAGTAAAAATGGGCAATTTTTTCATTGTATTCATTTTATACCTTTAACATGAAGAGAGAAGATTTAGACTCTAAGATATTTTGCCTTTATTTGTACTGTCTATATAATTTACTCAATGGAAGACAAATTTCTCAATAAAAAAATTAATGTTACTTGTAGTAGCAGAAGGAGAATTAGGAATTATGTAGAAAATTGTTAATAGTGCATAACCTATGTCCCAGAAAGTCTGAAACTTATAATAATCTGGCACTGATGTTAATTCTGCTGACTTAGACAAAAAAAAAAGACTTCAGGTGAGAGAAAAAAGGCCTGTGAAAGAATAACTGGGAGGGAAAATTCTCACTCTGTAGCTGTTGTTTGGCCCTAAGAAAGCAAATACCTAAATTCACGTTGTTCAGAGAGATTCTCTTTAGAGTAGTATCTACCTCAAAAATTCTGTCTTATTCATTTCTTTTTTCCTCATGCCTAGGAAATACAATTTAGTCTTATGGGATGAATGAAAAATGGAAACGACTTTTATAGCAGGTTTCCCAAGACTTAATTTGCAAACATTAACAACTGTACCTCAGTTTTCTAAGTAAAACAGGAAAAGAAGGGAAAATTTCTCAGTTTGAGCAATTCTTTGAAATGTGGTAAGTTGAAAAAAAATATTTTTATTTCAATTCCAAACACAAGAAGTCTCTAAAAAGGAAGAGAAATAGTTAGCTGGAAAGGAATGGGAAAAAAAAAAAGCCTAAAATGACAAAATTCTTTTAGCTATTGCTTAGAATATAAATTTACCACTTCAGTCAACTAGATTATAAGAACTATAAATACAAGTAATACTTGTAATTTAGATAGAAATGTACCAAAAGATCTAAATAAAGAAAATCAACATCTACTAGAGATTCTGTTCAAAGCATGTTCTGGAAAAATCCAAGACACTGGAGAGAAAATAGGCAGCTTCTACAATGGCTGCATTGGAACCATGCAAGGGAAATACTTGAAATCAGAAATTTCAAAATGTAAGTCTTTTATACAAAACGATAGGGTACTAAAATATGAAGGTAAATTAGGACTAGTATTCCAGAATAAATAATACATATGTAAAATAATCTGTTTTTAAAATCACAAAGTCTCATTTACTTGTCATTTGCAACTACTCAAATCCATCACAATCAGCAGTAGAGGAAAACCACCAAGAGTGCTTTGCCTACCTTCATGATACCAACACCAGGACACACAAAAGCATATCTGAAATCTCATGAATAACTTTTTGGGTATAAGAAGGAGGCTCAGAGACATCCCAAATGTGATTTCAAATTTGGGAGTAAAAATGAGGTTAAAAACCAATAACAAACAAGTAAAGTACTGGGAACTCGAAGCAGAGGATGGAGCAGAGATGTGGTTAAGCTTTACAAGGATCTTCAAAGAGAAGTCTCACATGTGAGCAGCAGGGCGCTGTGGGGATTGTTAGCAGAAGCTTTGCCTCCTGAGACAGTCTACGACTCCACACTCCCTCTTTATTTTTCCACCATCAGACACCTGAAAATGAACAAAAATGACCCTTGAAACTTCGCCATCTCCAAACGTTTGAGAACAAAAGAAGAAACAATGAGATAAATAGAGCTTCCCAAGAAGCTCTGGAAGAAGGCCCTGACAACAGTTCCTTCACTGCCTGTCCTGAGGGACTGGCCAAGAATGGCCTCTGGATACCATCTGGGGCTCAGTGGCATGCAACCTCCAACAATATTGAAGCGACAAAAGCCACCCATGGAAGAGAAAATGTTGACTCACCAATCTATCTCCCCCAGTAAAAAGCTATTATTCCCCACTGCTGACTGTGAAATGTCCACTGTTAGTAATCAGATGATACTAGTAATAATCTTCACCAAAAGTTATTATTTGCTTTAGAAATATATTTCTGAAGAACTAAAATTATTTATGAATATATTTCTATTATTCCTTTGATTCTATCACACAGTGTTATGATTCTTTGAACAGTACTGAAAAGACGCACTGAACTTTAAAAATGATCATTAAGACAGCATAATTACCATCAATTGTTTAAAGAAATGAACAGCTATTTATTACACAACACCCGGGCACATGAATGCGTTTTCGTGTTCAGTTTGTGTTGATTTAAGTGCTTATTATAGTTGAAGGATATTGATAGATAATTTTGCAAATGGCCTCAAAACATACAGAGAATTCCTTTTTCCTTTTTGACTACCACAAATTTCAACATGAAATATTTTGCCAGTATGCTATGAACACCAATAGTATAACATAAACCGTGGAAAAATTCCAGGCTGTGTTGACATTTTTTATGAATGTTATGGGATGGCAGATTGGAGGTGTACAGCTGTGGGGGCCGGCCAGTCATCCCACTGCCGTCTGTGTATCTGTATGCTTAAATGAATTAGCTAATATAAAAACAGTGCATAAACAAGTTTAATGTCATAGAATTTCTCTATAGGATACAGAATATTCAAATCTGAGTAAAGGAATAGAAAATAATGTTCAATTGCTATGACTTGGGAATAAGGCAAATATAAAATGGAAAAGCTACGGCACCCAAACAGAAATGGGTTATGAATACTGCTTGGCTGTCCTCTTTCTCCCTTTTATTGTATTGTCCTGTTCTACTGGCGGCATTGTTTTTGCAACCTAGGATTGTGAGCAATGATCTTTTATCAAAGGACTAGAGAGACTATTCCACACCTCAAGGTCATTCAATGACTATCAAAAGCCCTTTCTTCTTGAGGAAAAACCAAACCATGATAGATTCCCATCTCTGAATTACTCTTCATACAACAAATACTGTGGTCACTTATCAAGAGATCCCCCCTCCAACACATACACCAGTAGCTGATCTAAGAAAAGACTCACTTAGCAATGAGACATTCTTGTCCTATCCTTTACATACATATGAAAATCCCTCAACGATAAGCTCCAGCTACAGGGCTTAATGTCAACAGCTTCACACTGAATTCTCTTTTCACCCCTTGAATTTAATTCCTTCATGATGCCGCTTACTGGGTAAATAGTGTAAATGATTTTTCTAGTATATTAGCTGACTCCAACTTTCATTATGTTTCCTCTTAATTCTTAAACATTACTTGGCTTGAGTCATTTTTTCTCCATGGGTTTATTATTCGCTAAACAATTGTGTGTGTGTAATAACTATATAAATGAATAAAAAGAAGCAACAAATGATCCCTTAGGGGAAACTACACAGGGACATATATAGTATGTATAATTGGTGTTAATTTTGATGGTGGGATTTTTAAGTTAGACAAGAAACAATAAAACTTTTATTTTTAGCTAACAGTTTGTGGGCTAATTTAGTCCTTGAAATCCTTCCAAGCATGATAGCTTAAAATTTGCCCCAGATGGACTTTCTCTTCTGTTCAAATTGCTCGACAGCAACATAACAGCCATTTATAACAAAGTCTGCAGAAATGGTGCTTCTAGTCTTCCAAATACATCGGTCTGTTTGTAAGGAGAGTGCCCCCATAAATCACCATGAATTAGAGAGGAACGCACCCATCCCAATCAAAACATCAGGAAGAAACCGTTGCCCAATAGATAAGAACACAAACAAGTGCAAAGCATCACTTGAGTTTTTATAGAAGGCCCATATTTTTGGAAGGCAACCAGTGCTATTTCACATGCTGTACTTTTTCTAATCTGACTGACTCACAGTCTTGTGATAGTGAGATAAGCTAGGTAGGCAAATTTTTATAGAGTTGCAATTACTGAAATTGTCATTACGCTGCTCACTGTAAAATAAATATAGATAGAAGTGAAATTATGCACAGGCTAGAAGTAGAAAGTGTTTTGCTTCTGTTTGCTAAATTAATCTCTTCCTAAATGGCTGCAGGCCAGGTAGGTTAGCATTTGTGGTTTCAAAGGTTTTCAGCGCTTGCAATGAGCCATGAAATTACTGCATGCTGCTGAAAATGGCAGCTGATGAAAGGAAAAGAGTGAATCCCAAAGGCAGAAAGACAGGAGGAAGCAAAATTACAGGCAGAAAGTCTGATTTTTGATGTTGCTCATTGTGAAATGTACACCCAAACTTTTAATAAAACATAAAACATTAATAAACCTGCTAACAATTCCTTACAATTTCTTTTGAAGTCTGAGTATAATTTCTGAATACTTATTAAAACAGGCAACGATTCAGAGGGGGCTGAGCAGTTTTCTATCTCTGGTATGTGCTCTATGGGTAGAGTCGCTCCTTGTGACTTTTGAAATAAGATTTTTATTGATGTTTTTAATTGAATCACACAAAAGGATTGATATTCAGTTAATAAAAGTACCCCAGTCCTTTTAGTTTCTGTTAGGATTAGCTAGTCTTGGTTTTGATACTGTCACCAGCATATACAATAATCAGGGCTACTATCCTATTTTAAATCATATGCATTTCCTCAGCATAAGGGGATGCCTGAGCCTTCACACATAGGTTTGAAAACTCTCCAGGCCAGGGTGCTATGTCCCAACACTCTTCACCCAACTCTCAGAAAGAATGTGAAGCAGTTGGATTTTCAAAACCACAAATGCTACTATAGCTTGCCATAGACAGGCAGGTTATTCACACCCAAAGTAAACATTTTCCCAATTTCCAGGCTTTGCCTCTTCAACACCAATTTCAAATTGAAGGTTGTAACAGTTCTTAAATATGTTTATAAAGGTATTTCCCCTCTTGTAATGAAAACCAGTCTTTAAGACTTTCAGGCATTCCATAGCCAGGAGAGGTTCCTGAAAAGTGAAATGATCATCATTTGGAAATCCAAATTTCTGGATATTTGACAGACTCAGTCTCTACACCACTGGAGTTCATCCATGCTAAAATAATCATGCCCCGGCTGAGGAATGCAGAATCATTACACATTCTCAGAGATCCCAAGCACTTACACTTGCCTGATTTTATAGATTAATTACTAGGAAGACAGAGGATTGTAAAAATCTTTGGATTAAATTCCGTTATGGAAGGTATAAAGAATCTAATGATTACTATGCATGCCTGGTCAAATAGTTCCTGTCACCAAGTTATTGGAGTGCTTTTTTCACTTCTCATAAGGAAATGATTTGAACTGCAAATTGAGCTCAGCTATAAGGAAGAGATGTTTCGATCTTAGTCCCCAAATCTTCCACAAAGAGAGAAGCAGCCAAGTTAGTAACAACAGCAATGAAAAAAGAAAAACCCAAGAAGTATTCATTTATTCAAGGGATATTTTCAAATAAAGCCCCTATATGGGAAATACCTAACTATCTCTGCAGCAGTTTTTGCATTCATTTTTAAGTGGCCCTAAAACATTTTCTTTCCTATTTTCACAGTGTGCCCCCATTTTAAAAAATAGTCACAGTTATGTGATTTCAGGCAGAAGAGGTTTATCAGAAAGTGTATTCGATGTGGAGAGGAAAGAACACAGCTTTGCCACTTAACAGCCACGAGAGAACATGTCAAAGGGCACCAACTTCCTGGGTCTGATTTTTTTGTTATTGTTGGCATCCAAATAACAATGTAACTACTTAACCTAATAGAATTAAATGAGCGTACTTTCCACTTTGTAAACTAGGATCTTTTATACACATTGTGAGAGATGATTTGAAAATGTTTGAGACATCATTGGTTTTCAAATAAGATTGATGAGGAAAGTAACCAAGGACTCTGGAAAATTAATCAAGCTGAGGATATAGACTTAGTGGCCATGTGTAACGGGGCTTTGTAGGCGGAAACTCTGACACTGTCACATACCTGAACTGCCTCCTGATTTCTAGAAGAAGTGATTTTCTTTTCTTCCCCATTCCTCTTTCCAACTTCCTGAATTTTGAATTGAGCTACAATTTTCAAGTAATTCAAATTCAGATTGAGATGCCCTAATTCCTGATTTACCCCATCTTGTATCAGCACCAAAGCTTCAGTGACAGGCAAAAAAAAAAAGAAATCATGCTTGCCCCTCACTCATGCCAGCCTGAAAGCACATTTCCCCATGTCACATTCACATATGGATCAGAAAAGATGTTGACCTTAGAAAAATGGGCTGTAAGTTTTACCATCCACTTCAATTTATTCTCAGTCATACCTACTGTCAAGTTTGATCTAAAGTCAAGTTGTAAATTCAGAAGGAGTGGAACTAAAGGATGCTAATCATACTGATGATGATGGAAAGATTTGAAAGTATAGTAATTTTTCATTAAGGCTTCTGTTGTAATTGCTATTGTTCACGATAATTCAACAGAATTCTATATCCAAGTTTTTTTTTTTTTAATCCTATTACAATAAACCTCCAATATCTCAACACCAAAGGCAAAGCTTTCTGTCAACCTCAAAACTAATGACTAGGAAGTTAAATGCTCAGAAATAGGTAATCCATGAATTAAGGTAATAGGTAAATAGGTAATCCATTAAATTAAAATTCTGTTGTCAATGTGAAGGATATTTGAATCTTCCTTGAAAAATTTCTGTCTAAATGGATTATTTGTACATTCATTCAGCAAACGTTTGTTGAAACTCTAGTGTGTCCCAAGTCTTGTTGTGAACACTGAGAAGCAAATCAAACAATTCCTACTCTACTGGATCTAAATTCTAATGAACCTGGGTATATGACAAGGGCATAAATCAATTTTACTTTGATTGTCTATGCACGTTGATTAAAGGTGAGCCTAGGGAACTATGTTTAAAAGAACTATGATAATATGTAAGAACTTGATAATATATGTAAGAAAGACTGCCAGAATTGATTAGTGATGTCTGTCAGGAGAGCAGAATAGAGAAGTATTGGTATGCATGTCATGCTTCTGCTACTCCTGCTTTTTAGGAAATGATCATGGGGCTACAAGCCTCAAATTCAGAACTTTCACCCATGGAAAATATTGGTGCTAAACACATGCACTAGTGTGACCTTCTTTTAGGCTGTCTTTTTCAAGGGAAATAAGAGAAAATAACCTCTACTTACATTCTATGTACCCAAAGTAGGCTCCTGAGTTTTACAAAAAGAATCTTTTCTTTCTGTTGGTTGTTTATCAAAACATGTCTAAGCCCTTATAGAAAGTATTCATCCTTCAAAATCTACCAAATTATGCCAATTTCAAACCCTCCGCTATCTTATAGTAACCAAATCTTTGATCACACATTCAGGTTAATCTTACATTTGGTGGGTAGCCACAAACAAAATTTCAGCCAACATGATAATGAAATACCTATGCAAAAATACCTATACATAGATACAAAGGATATTCAACTGACAATTCAAAGGAGAAATATAAACACGATGAAGCAAATTTTAAAAATCTTTGACCACACTAGTAACCAGGAAAATAAACATTAAACAATAATGAGTCACCATTTTTCCATATCAAATAAGCAAACATCTTTAAATGATAATATAGCATTAACAAGAGTGCAAGGCAAACACACTCACACTTAGAATATAGCAATACCAGTAATACTGGTACTGGCAATACAAGCAATACTTAAAAGCATTTAAAGTGTGTATACTCTTAGAAAGCATTTCCATTTTTAGGAAGCCCTTATACAAGTATATCTATGCAAGTATATTTATTGTCCTTTATTAATAATTTACAAGAAAAACGGGTTGCCCAGGTGGCTCAGTGGTAAAGAATCTGCCTGCCAATGCAGGAGATGAAGGAGACCCTGGTTTGGTCCCTGGGCCAGGAAGATCCCCTGAAGGTGGAAATGGCAACCCACTCCAGTATTCTTGCCTGGAAAATTCCACGGACAGAGGAGCCTGGCAGGTACAGTCTTTAGGGCCACAAAGAGTCAGACATATTTTCTATAAGGGCATGCACTTATGTTTTGATGGATGATTGACTAAGTGACTGTGCATGTGAGCAATTTACAAGAATAACAACTTGTTCATCAATATCAGATTGGTGAAACATATAGTAAATCTATACTATGAAATACAATGCACTCATTGAAAAAATAAGTTCATGTGGCAAGAAAGTATTCATTATATATCCCTGAGAAAAAGGGGATAGAAATAACATTTTTAGAGACATTAAAGTCTCATTAAACCTTTCACCTTTCAAACTGACCAAAAATAATGAAAGAGTGAATAAATGAAAAGACTTAAGTATTTACCATTTTTTTCCAAGTAAATTTTACCTCAAAGTAACCAGAAGGATGATGAGAGAAATTTTCATTACATAAGAAGTAAATTATTAAGTAAATAGATAAGAAACATATAATAAATAAAATGTAAAAGATAAATGAAATAAATAAGTAAAATAAAGTAAAAATATTACTGTTTTGCAACTCTTAATGAAACAACTGCTAACATCACCAAGAGCAGCAAGGAGGCATTATATGCCTCCTGGTGGGAGAACTTAACCACCAGTGAAATAGTTCTGCTTGAAAAGAGAAACTGAACCTGAATCTGACCAAGCTTTTCTATCTAATTACCAAATTACAGGAAATAGAGGACAGGGTAACATTTTCAACCAGACCATAGGGATGCAATCAGCAAAGTCCAGGCTGTGGGAAACTATAAACAAACAACTTGATTTCTTCAACAAACAAATTGAAAGGAAAAAATACCAAGATATGAAGGAGGAGTCTATAGCTTAGGAGAAGCAGAGAAAGCACAAAATCCAGTCACAATGGTTGGATCCAGCAAACTTAAAAAAGAAAAAGAGAAAATTATGAGACAATTGGAAATCTGAACATTGACTGGAGGCTATTTGATATTGAATACATATTTGCTAGTTTTATTTGGTTGAAATGCTAATATTTTCAGTCCTTACATTTTAGAGATATACACTGAAACCATTATAAATAATGTTATATAATGTCTAGGATTTACTTTAAAAGAATCCAGAAGTGGGGTACATATTGAGGTAAGGATGAAACAAAACCAGCTGTGAGTTGGTAGTTATTTAAGCTGAGTGTTAAGAAAAACTAGGATATTTATGATACTATTCTATGTGCTTCTCAAAATGTTTAGACATTTTTGATAATACTACAGCTTAAAAAGAGAAATATAAAAAATCTGAATAATAATAATTGACATGATTGTACCAATGTAAATATTTCCCTTTCAAATACTTTTGGTACACTTACAAAAATTAATCATCTTCAAAGTACAAAGAAAATTCTAATTAATTCAAAAAGAGAAACTATTTCACTAGAATTATTCACTGACAATAAAACAATATTATAAGAAATTAATATCATTGGGAAAAATGTCAGTTTTTCCCAAATTAATTAACAGATTTGACCATTTCAATGAGATTTTTATTGAGAGAAGCCTTTAGAAAATTCCTCTATATTTCATCTTGAATTAAAACTTAAAAATAGTAACAGATGCAATTGTGAAAAAATGAGAGAAAAGGAGAGTTACCTCCAACAATTATGTAATAAAATTAATTAAAACATTATGGGAACATTATGGGGGTCCAGTGGTTAACACCCTGCCCTTCCAACGCAAGGGACATGGGTCGGATCCCTGGTTGAGGAAGTTCCACATACAGCATGGCAAAAACAAAAAAAAGATACATAAAAAGACTTTATTAACTCTAAAAAAAAAATTGTGTGACTTACATAAGAGTTGACAGACCAGTGGAATAGAATAGATAATCTCAAAATAGACCTTAGAATTTAATATTTGATACAGATACATACACAGTGAAGGAAAGAAAGAAGTTATTCTATTAAGACGCTGAGGAAACTGACTATTTAGAAAAAGAAATTCTGTTTGATATAAATCTAGACGTGTTTTACAGTGTCTGTACATCCCCCAATTTAGGAAAGCTACCTTTTGTACAGACAAGTGAATCACTACAGTTTTCCTCCCCACCATGTGATCACTCTCCCCAGGCCATAGTTTTCAAATCAGGATATATGATTTATAAGATATATGTTCTTCTATAGTCTGGACTGCATCATTAGGTTCAAAAATATGAGCTTGACTATCTGAACACCCTCTCAGGAATACAAAGCTGAGAAACTGAACAATTTTGGCAGCTAGCAGAAGGGGTATGAGATATTCCTAGAAAGGTATGATTGAATATTTACATCATGCAGTATTGTTGGAGCCTTGTTAATATATAAAAATGTTATGAATTAATAAACAAAAACCCAGAGTCTATTAAACACTAGGAAAAATACTACAATATTTCACAGAAGAAATACAAATAGTAGTCATCTAGGGGAAAATGTTTAGACTTCTCTCATATTCATAGAAATGCAGATTAAAAATAATAATGAGCTACTAATTTTACTTTCAAGACTAGAAAGATAAAAACAAACATTTGACCTCTGAACACTTAACAGAGTTCTGCTGAGCTAGATCCTGGCTTGTCTATTGCTAGTGGGACTATAAATTGGTAAAAATGAACCAATAAATATATTTTCTGAAAGAAATGTGGATATAATCTATTAAGAGTCTTAAAGCAGTGAAAATTATTGCATATGCCTAGATCCACAAATGTCAATTTTAGAATTCTTTACTAGTGAAATAAGCAGAAACATATGCCAGTATTTGCATGGAAAAAAAATATTTCTGCATCACCTTTTGTTGTAGTGAAAAATTGTGAAATGAGAGAATGTTAAATAACTATGCTTCCTAGCAACAATACAATCGATGGTATGTGCATGCTCAGTAGATCAGTCATGTCCAACTCCTTGTGACTCCATGGACTAGCCAAGCTCCTCTGTCCATGGGATTTTCCAGGCAAGAATACTGGAGCAGGTTGCCATTTCCTCCTTCAGGGGGTCCTCCCCACCCAGGGATCAAAACCAAGTCTCCTGTATCTCCTGCATTGGCAAGTGGATTCTTCACCACGGCAAGGGCCAGAAACTCTTATCTGTGTATCCTGATTAGTTTCACACGCACACACACAAACACACCCACACACACACACACATACACCCCAGAGGTGGCTACAACTATTAGCGCTACTTTCCAAATGAGGATACTGAGACATAGAGAGGTCAAGTCAGCTGGTGAATTGCTGAGCAGAAGTGTGAACATCAGCAGAGTGACCCCACAGTTGGCACTTTCCCCTGCTGCGCTATCAGGGCATTTGCTGAGAGTTTATTGTGCCAGATGCAATGCTAACATTTTACACTGCATTATTTAATACAAAGCAACAACAACAACAAAAACCATTCTGTCCGTATCGCCATTAGGAGCCTCATCAGAAACCAAGGCAAAGAGAATAACTCAGGGAAGATTACAGAGCTAAAAGTGACAAGAGTTTCAAAGTAAGTGTGATGCGTGTCAAACACAGCCGTGTTACAAAACGTTACCATCTGTGAAGTTCAATACTAAGTTGTAGGGTTTGGGGAAATGAACTCTGTCATTGTGAGAAGTGAAAAGAACGATTCAAACTTCTTGGAGTTTGGAACTCTCTCTGAACATCAAGAATGCTCGGAACCATTAGTCAGCAAGCCCGATTTTCACACTCAGTCCAGCCCACGCTCACCACCTAAGCATGTGTGCAATGATGTCTGTCTCAGCACTGATTGGAAGATGTCAGTAGTGTCCGACACTGTGCGACCCCATGGACGGCAGACTGTAAGCAAGTTATGGTAAATTCTCAAATATCCACGAATAGGGAGCAGTTTATGTAGTTAGCGGGGTTTTTGCAGGACTTACGCATGCGCACATATGATAGATCGCCAGGTAAAAACTTTGAGCATCCGCGGATGTCGGCATCCACGGTGGGGGTGGGGATGGGGTTCTGGAGCAGATCCCCACTGCGGATATGAGGGATGGCTGTATATCAATACAACTCGCACTCTACAACTGTGAAAACCAATCAGGTTGATTAATATGGATAAGCCTGGAGAGAAAGCCATAACCTGTTATGTGAAAAGATAAGCTAAGCCACCGTCTTAAGAACACAGAATAGCTGTCTCCAGTGCCCAAAGTCTAAATTGCTATATAATATTGCTTTCTAAAAAGTATAATATTTTAATAAAGTGATAGTATTGCATCGTATTACTATATATCACTATTTAACTTTTGCCCTATTTTTTTTTTCCAAATTCAGTTATTCTGAAACTTTAAGATTAAACATCCTTATACATGAATCTTTATTTAAATCTCTGGTTTGGAAATAAATAAATGTTCCTTTGTTGCAAGTGATTTATTATGTGACTGATTAGTTCTGCCTAATATCCAGTTGTAGCAATAGAAATAATATTTTGGTAAGCAGAAATCATTTGCAGAGTTACAATCAAGTGTTGGATCCACTCCAGCTTTTGAACATTACAAGCCTCTGCTAGTCCTTTTACTGCAGTGAAAATTCTAACTCAGAATATTATGAGATATGCCTAGAGGATGTCAGCTCCACGAGAAAAGGGATCTTCTCTATCTTCTTCATCATAAGTCCTGCTGTCCAGGATCATGTATGCATGGATTTAGCAATCAATAATTAGTAAAGGCGCTTCCCAGGTGGCACAGTTGGTAAAGAACCCACCTGCTAACGCAGGAGATGCAGGAGACTTGGGTTCAATCCCTAGGTCAGAAGATCCCCTGGAGTAGGAGATGGCAAACTGCTCCAGTATTCTTGCCTGGAAAATTCTATGGACAGAGGAGCCTGGTGAGAGGCAGCCCATAGGATTGCAAAGAGTTGGACACAACTGAGCATGCATACACGAGAAACGCTAAAGGAGGGAAGGAAGGAAGAAAGGGAAGGAGGGAGGAAGGAAGGAAAAAAGGAAGGAAGGAAATCTTAATGGGAAAAAATAATTTGAAATAGTGACTCATAAAACAGAACTTACATTGCAGAGGAATTTATTCAGTTGCTATAATGAAAAGAAAATCCAACTCTCATGTCAGAAAAGGACATACCCAGAACATTTCAGGAAAATCCTTATTTGAAGGATGAAAGTGTGTGTCAAAAGGGTCAGTTCTACCTTAAGCTTTTTTTCTCCAGCCTGCCCATGTTGCTAACTAAAGCCATAGCACATTTACCTGCATTGCCAGCCCCAGTGCAAAGACCCTTCTCATCATGCGTCCCTCACAACCGTCTCATATGCCATCCACGTCCAGGGACAGAAGCTTCTTGGTTCTGCCCTAACAACTACATGGCCTATATCCTGTCCCTCTTCTTCTCTGCCCACTACCATCTCTGACCACTCTGGGCTGTATGAAGGTTGAAGGCCCATCAACAACGTCATCATCAGCAACCACAGGAGGATCTTTTTGCCATCTCCTCTCCATCACTGCCCAGGCCTGCCATCACTCCCACACCATCATACTGTAGCATTATCCCTAACGCGATGCTCCCATCTACTGCACTTCTTATCAGTGACATACAAGAAGGGGACAACAGAGGACAAGATAGTTGGAGGGCATCACCAACTCAATGGACATGAGTTTGAGCAAGTTCCGGGAGATGGTGAAGGACAGGGAAGCCTGGCATGCTGCAGTCCATGGGGTTGCAAAGAGTCAGACACTACTGAGCAACTGAACAACAACAATTATGTGCTCCAGAAACAAGTACTTCCACATTCTTCCTCAAGGCTAGTAATCCCTTGATATCCTGAGCTGGTGAGAACTGCCCTTTCTGAATTCCACTGGAGCACTTGCTTGAGATCTACTAAACCACCTGTGAAGAAGAGGACCACCGCTTCACTGTTTGAGCCTGCAGCTTTCTAGCCTCCTTAAAAATCCAGCAATTTACTATAGTCTGCAATGAGCTAAATCATGTATCCTCAGTTGGCCTCTCCAAACTCACCCTCATCCATGTTCCTTAACTCACTCTGCTCAAGCCACCTGGGCCATTGTTTCACTCCTGAAAAGCTGTTTCCTTCCTTTAGAGCTCTCACATCCTGTGAGTATCTCTTCTAGAAAGCAATGTCTTTGATTCTTTGCACAGCTGGCTTCTTGCTTGGTTTAAATGTTTCCTTTCCTCAGATGAACCTTCCTAGGAACTCTACCTAAATAGTTTTCCCTCTCTGTCCTAATCACAGAACCCAGTGTATAACTTTCTTATTATCTGTTCAGATTTGTAATTATCTGCTTATTAGTTTGACTGTTTTGTGTCTGACCACCCCACTAGGTAATGGCTCCATGGGAGCAAGAACAATGGCTGTTACGCTTGCCACTGACCCCCCAGCACTGCATTCAGTGTTAGCAACAAATTCTGAATAAATAATTCTCAACCATATGCTAGGCCATTATCACAAGGCATAAGTGATAGATAAAAGATACAGAGAAAGGAATCTTTAGCTTCTAGAACATACTTTGAAAGAAAGCAAAACGCGATGAAAAGAACTACATATTTTGAGATGGAGATTAAAATTCTGTCTCTTTACTGAATTGAAAAAGTTCTTCCTAGTGTGAACTTTGATAGGTCTCTAGCCCTATCTTAGTCCAGTTATACTGTTTGTAAAGTGAAATTATTGGACCATTTGATCTCTTATCTACTTTACAGTTCTAACAGATCTTTGAAGATTTCTTAAATGTAATCAGACACCTTTAGATTTGCAGTTTTCAAAATGTGTTCTCAATAGAGGAAGAAGTGTTCAAGTTCAAATAATTTTTGAACCATTTGGATTAAGCAAAATTAAATGCTCCAGGATTTCTCAATACTAATGTTCGTTGGGAATCCTTGAGAATGAAAGGCAGTGTAGAACAATTCCCGAAAGCATTTGAACACTGATGCCTTATTTGCATTACCTGAGAAGAGTGTATATGGAATGCTCTGGAGAGACAGAGTTACTGGTATTTAAGCAGAAAAATTAATATAGACTTTCAAAAACATTAATCCAATGATGGTAAATAGGATACATTAGAAAAATTATAAATTGGAAAATAAAATTAAGGGACTTTAAGAAGCATGATGAAATGCAGAAGAATAACTTGAATCACATCTATTTTAATTGCTTTGAACAGCTCAAAGATTTTGATTAGTCTCTCTTACTGTGAAAAAAATTAAATTTCAAGACCCAGCCTGAGAGATTGTTTTAAAAAATCATGAACAGGAACAGGTAGAGATCCTATATTGATGCCTATAATCAGAAAGAATTTTGATCAGATGTATTTAGTTGACATGTTTTCAGCCTACACTTTAAAATAGAGAAGTAATCAGATCTACATTTCCCCCTTAGTTCATAGTTTCAGTAATCATAGATAAGGATAACACCACCTTTCATATTTCTAATAATTTAGTGTTTGGAAACTTATCAGTGAATGATGTGATTATTTGTCCACATATTCAACTAATCAAATTTTATTCAATTATTGTTTTTTCTGGTTAATTTCTAATCACTGACAATTGTTTTTAAAGTTGTCTAGCAATCTATTTCTACCATCTTCCCAATATTTTTCCAGATTTTTTTAAGTCATCATCTCCCAGATTTTCCATAGTAATGGTAAAAATAGGTGAATGCTCTCTGTAAGAAGGAGTAGAGTCAAGTCATGAGGTAGCATAGGTTCTAATATGTGAATTCAGGGTTCTTCCTTGATGCCTCCTGATTAAATGCTGGGAATAAGTGCCAGCTTACAGCTGATCAATTTCTTTCCTCCTGTCACTGGAAATGTTTAAAATTTACCTTTCTAACAAGAATCCTAAACTCAGACTTCCCTGGTGGTACATGGATATGAATCCACCTTCCAATGCAGGGGACATGGGTTCAATCCCTGGTCAAGGAAGATTCCACGTACTGCAGACAACAAGGCCTGTGAGTCACAACTACTGAGCCACTGTGCCTAGAGCCTGTGCTCTGCAACAAGAGAAGTCACTGTAATGAGAAGTCTGTGCACCGCAATGAACAGTGGCCCCTCCTTACTGAAACTTGAGAAAGCCCAAGCACAGCAGTGAAGACCCAGTGCAACCAAAATTAATGAATTAATGAAAAAGACCCTAGACTCATCATCTCCTATAACAAGAGGGAACGTGCTCTTCCTTCTTCATTGATTCCTAATCTAAATGCAATTTATAGCTTGCTATCCTAGACCTGTTATAAACTATCCATGAAATGTAGCAGAGTATAACATAGGCTTTACCACTTGTATACTAAATGCACTGCTTTGAGTGTGTTTCATAAGTCAAGAGTCTGTTCACATAGAGCCCAGCATCGTGCAGATACACAGCACAGTCAACGTTTCCCTAAATCATCAGGGCTTCCAAATCCACACCAGCATTTGGGAAACCAGGTAGTGAAGTCTTTGTGAATACTCACTTTGAGAATAGGGAAATATTTAGTGGCATAAAGACAATATTGATTTCTGCAGCATTTCTTTAGCCTTGTTATACTGATAAACCAGGCACCCAGAACTGGATTCCATGATGCACTGTAGCATGTCACGTTCCTTCCGAAAGTACTCCGCAAGGACATTTGCTTTCACCTCAACAAAGTCATTTTGGGAACATGCTAATAAGTTCATTCTTCTCTATTACCTCCACCTTCTGTGACTCAAAAGGGGTGGAGGAGGGATAGAGAGATGGAAAAAAGGAAGGAAAGATGGAAAAAAAGGAAGAAAGGAAGGGAGGGAGGAGAAGGGAGGGAAGGAGGGAAGAGGAAGGGAGAGAGAAGGGAGAAAAAAGAGAAATTGCCGCCCAATAGGTTAATTAGAACTGCTTGGTTTCAAATCTGAGGACAAATAACTACTTCTGTAAGGCTTGAATACCTCACTGAACAATAGGAATAGTAATAGATTGCAGGCACGCGAAGCTCTAGTGCAGCGCTTGGCATATGATATAATAAGGGAAAATAACTGTGCTGCCCCTTTGCATCTCCGCAGATTCTTCTGCGGCTCAGCCACACAGTCACAACCATCCAACTCTGCTTATGCCCTGGCGGTCCCTTGTCTAGAGCCAACCAATCTGACCAGACACAAACCCGGAATCCACGGCTTTCTCACCACTTCCACACTGAGCAGTACAAGATCTGAGTTCTGAGCCGCGGTCTAAGGGGCAAGTGTGCTGATTGGAGGTGGGGGTTTTAATGTAAGAAATCTGACCAATAAGAGAGAAGAGAGGAAATCCAGACATCCAGTCAGATGAAGCCCATCCCCTTCTGCCCTCCCACCTACTGTTCTAAGGCACTTTCACCAGGTAGTCTGATCAGGGACACCAAGCGACCTAGCGGATGTACCTCTCAGAATGCTGTCTTGATCTCTTTTAAGTTCACCATAAAGCAGAGGCCAGCGAGGTAACACTTCACCTAGTACCGCTTTCCATCTTAGCTCCTTCACTCCCCCGCTTTTCTCACTTTCACTACCTTGAAATTGTACCCAAATAAAGCATCACCTCTCATTTCTTGACCCAGGCTCTGCTTTTTATGGTCTCTTGAATGTGATTATTCTTATTACTAAAATAGTTCAACCAATCTACACTCCCATGCTCAGCCTTCAATAATTGGTCAGGTCATCTTTATCTTTAACTGAACTTAAACCAGTTAAAGTCCTATAAAATACCTGCTAGGTCATGAATATAGTGCTTCTTGGGACATTATACTAGAATCCCACCTACATATTAAAGAAGAACAAAACCTACATATCAAAGAAAAACAAAAACTTCCTTCTGCTTCAAAATGTTTCATTTAGGCGACACAAAATTCACATGTTTCTTGTCTTTTCCAGATATTGTGATTAACTACCTTTACTAAGCCATTTTAAACATGTTTTTCAAAGCCCTTTACTAACTCCCTCCTTCAAGTTGTAGCCTCTGCCAAAAATAACACTCCCGCCCATCTCGGCTATCTCTCTGCAATCATTCAGTCAGACTCTGAGATAAGACCTATTCCGAAGGGCCTCTCCTGCCCAATGTAAGGAATGATAGGGATTATTTAATCACTAGTCAGGCTACCCCTAGCACTAATTTATACTTTTCCTTTATATAGTATATATATCACATATATTCCTACTCCAGTGTTTTATGTCTTGATTCCAGTAAAATTCAGGACATTCCTATGCTTTCTATAAGAGTTTTATACTTAGATACTCACCTTCTATGATCACCAGCATCAGAGCTACCAGGACCATGATAATATAGGAGAAAAGCAGTCTTCTCAAAAGACTCCAGATACTGTGATTAAAATTCAGTGCAGAAAAGCTAAACAATCACAGCTCTTCTATTGATGACCATCTTAAACTATCTCTTTTCTATTAGACAGACTGACAGATTGAATAGGGATCAGATAGACTGCAGGTCCTACCGCTTATCAACTCCTTCCTGGCAGAGGGCACATCACTCAACATTTCTCAGCCTCAGTTCCTCCTTTATAAATAGAGGTGACTGTTTATATATATATATATACATATATATATATATATATATATACATATATATATTATATATAGTTTATATATATATTTATATATATGCACCTGCTGTGAGGAAAATAACACATTAAATGTAAAGCACTTGGTAGTCATTATTAGTGGTGATATTAATAGTAACATTACCAAAAGTCCCCAGTTTCTTTGGGGTTGTTGTTCAGTAGCTAAGTCATGTCCAATTCTTTGTGACCCCCATGGACTACAGTAGACCAGGCTTCCCTGTCCTTCACTATCTTCCTGAGATTGCTCAGATTGCTCATTGAGTTGGTGATGCTATCTATCTAACCATCTCATCCTCTGCTGCCCCTTTCTACTTTTGTCTTCAATCTTTCCCAACATGAGTGTTTTTTCAATGAGATGGCCATTTGCATCAGGTGACCAAAGTATTAGAGTTTCAGCATCAGTTCTTTCAATAAATATTCAGGGTTGATTTCTTTTAGGATTGACTGGTTTGATCTCCTTGCAGTCCAAGGTACTCTCAAGAGTCTTCTCCAGCACCACAGTTCAAAAGCATCAATTCTTCGGCACTCAGCCTTCTTTATGATCCAATTCTCACATCCATACTTTACTACTGGAAAAACTATAGCTTTGACTATATGGAACTTTGTTGACAAAGTGTTGTCTCTGCTCTTTAACATGCTGTCCAACTTTGCCAGCTTTTCTTCCAAGCAGCGAGCAAGTATCTTTTAATTTCATGGCTGCAGTCATGATCTTGCAGTGATTTTGGAGCCCAAGAAGAGAAAATCTGTCACTGCTTCCACTTTTTCCCCTTCAATTTGCCATGAAGAGATGGGACCAGATGCCATGATCTTAGTTTTTTTGAATGTTGAGTTTTAAGCCAGTTTTCTCACTCTCCTCTTTCACCTTCATCAAGAGGCTCTTTAGTTTCTCTTCATTTTCTGCCATTAGAGTGATACTATATGCATAGCTGAGGCTGTTGCTATTTCTCCTGGCAATCTTGATTCCAGCTTGTGAGTCAATCTAGCCCGGCATTTTGCATGACGTACTTCTCAAATAAGTTAAATAAATAGGGTGACAGTATACAGCCTTGTAGTACTCCTTTCCCAATTTTGAATCAGTCCATTGTTCATGTCTGGTACTAACTGTTGCTACTTGTCCAGAGTACAGGTTTCCCAGGAGTTATACAAGGTGGACTTATATTCCCATCTCTTTAAAAGTTTTCCACAGTTTGTTGTGATCCACAAAATCAGAGACTTTAGTGTAGTCAGTGAGACAGATGTTTCTCTGGAATTTCCTTGCTTTCTCTAAGATCCAGTGAATGTTGACCATTTGATCTCTGGTTCCTCTGTCTTTTCTAAACCCAGCTTGTATGTCTGGAAGTTCTTGGTTCATGTAGTGCTGAAGTTTAACTTGAAGGATTTTGGGCATAACCTCACTAGCTTGTGAAATGAACCCCAATTTCTTAACCATCACTAGAAACTTCATCTCAATGAAATAGTCTAATAAATGTTCTACTCATCATTTGAATTTAGATTGTGCTGTTATTAAGTTTAAGGACTCATATATTGTTTATTTTGTGATGTCTTTTAAATTGAATTGATCTCATATTTAATGAATTACATGGTACTTGAAAGTTTCCCTTATTTTAGGCTGGCTCTGAATCTAAGACCACATACAACAATGGACTAGCTTCCTACGTATGGAATAATTATTCCTACCAATTAATGGACTGGCAACTTTGTAAGATAACTAAGTAAAAAGTATAAGACTTTAAGAATCCATGAAGGAATAAATTGTACTTTTTTGTTCCAAAATCAGCCAAAAAATTTTGTACAGAACCTGTCTAGTACATGTGTGAATGATTAAATAAATAAGAGAATAAAGGAGCAATTAAAAAAAATTCTAAGTGCAGGGGAAGCAGTTTTTGCTTTGATCCATTATTAATTATTTGTGATTTGAAGTACCTTCCAAATCTATTTTTGAAATAAACTCTAAGAACACCGAAGTGTCCATCAAAAAGGTTGATTGTCCCACAGACTCCTGGCTGATTGATACTTATCTCTGCAATTTTTACTCACTGATCATAGCTTTAGATTCCATGGAAAAGAAAAAGTTGTGAAGCACTCTGAATTGACCCCAATTAAAACTTTTACTTGGCTTACATTCAGGAATGCAGAGAATGAAAAACCCTGGCTCCTTGCTGAAGCTTTCCCTGACACATACACTCCCACCCACTCCCCAATCCATCACACCTTGGGTTACTCTTATCTTTGCATGTATTATAAAACAGAACAAATACTTGTTACATGTTCTGTGAGCAACTGAAAGCCAGAAACCAATGATGAATCCATTTCTTTTTCCCTGGTGTCTGAGATATACTTTGAATTTGGGGATGGGAGGATATTGGCTGGGTCCTCAGTAAACATAGAACTGTTGAAACAATCAAGCTTGTGATCAATCTTCTACTACTAATTCCACCTGCTTCTTGATGAAATCTCAGTAAACTTACTGCAGGATGGATCAGAACAGTAATTAAGCATGATGTCAACTGTTGAGCCCTTAAGCTATACTCGATATATATATCTAGGTCACTTGTTATGGGACAGTAGAAGAGATAACAGCCTGTCTGGAATTCAATCTTCAAAATGTTCCCAATGTCTACCTCCTACATGAAGCTCTTGTAGACCAACTCAAGCTCTCTAAATACTTAGCATGGAAGCATCATAACCTTAAATTCTTTAAAAAACTCTCTATGAAACAAGAAGATTATTACTAAACACACAAATATAAATTTGCAAATACAGTTGTTTATATCATTTATAGATGCTTAATTATATGCCATGTTATGATGGATTTTTTCACTATTGCAATTTCTTAAAATATCATTTTTGTTTTTTTATCTTATAGCTAATTTTTGCTATATTAGGGTCACTATTGTTAACTATTGGGATAATTGTGAAAATAAAGGTCATATCTCTTCTTACTGTTTCCCTGCCTAGCTTCACCTCAAAGCCTTGTGTATAATAGGTGTTTAAATGAATGTTTGCTGCAATAGAAACATGCATGGGAAAGTTATCTTTTTTAGTCATTCACATCAAGTAGAAGAAACAGCTGTCTTTAATGAGGGATTTTACATTCTTTCCCAAGTTTTATTTCTTTAGATAATGCAAAGTAAAGAGATACTTGACTCTCGCTCTTAGATTATATAGATTATGTATAAATCAAATCCAAGTTACTGTCAAATCCTCTGAAGATTCACTTACGTCCCAGTATCAATAGTTTTCTCAGTGAAGGGAAATATTCAGATAATAATAATGCATTAATAGTTGTGTGCTTACTATGGATCAGTACTTTATTAGTTTTTCTTAGTTCTCATAACAATTTTATGAGATAGGTACTACTATTGCTGTCATTTTCTCAGATGAAGAACCTGAGACCCAGGAAAGTTAATGAATTTTTCTGAGACTGCAAGCTCATACCTGAGTGAACTGGCATTCATTCAAACACAAGAGTCACTCTCTACCATTCTTTTCTTAACACTCTACTAAACCTGCTTGTGAGAAATTTCATTCTTCTTAGATTATTCTGATTATGGGCTTCCCAAGTAAAGCTAGTGGTAAAGAACTCACCGGCCAATGCAGTAGACTTGAGAAGCAGGTTCCATCCCTGAGTCGGGAAGATCCCCTGGAGGAGGTCATGGCAACCCGCTCCAATATTCTTGCCAGGAGAATCCCGTGGACAGAGGAGTCTGGCAGGCTGCAGTCTGTGCTGTCACAAAGAGTCGGACACAGCTGAAGCAACTTAGGACGCACACACAGAGGCACGCACATGCTCATTATAGTCACAATCTCGTTTAATATTCCCAAATCACGTTTACAAAATCACTAATGTGCAAGGTTGAATGCTAGTGCTCACTGCGGTCAGGGTGGCGATATTACATAAAGTTTGCAGTTGCCAACTAGCGTATGCTATATATTCTTATTTGAGAATCAAAAGTGAAGGTAAGCTTCTACAACTTAAGTTTACACACCCCTGACTTGTCTTTAAATTTTGGTAAAGAAACATCTATAAGCACTTTTATTTAGAAAGTCAGAGCAGTGATATAAATTCAAAATCTGAGAGTTTATACAAATCAAAATTGAAAGCCATAAAGTCTGTCTACATGAACAGTCTCCATAGTGATAATTTTGCAAAACACTGGAAAAACATTCAAGGTATTTAGAAAGACTATAAAGATGTTTTATGAAGATGGCACAAAAAATACTTTCTCATGAGCAGATAGAGAGTCCAACTTGAAAATTCAAATTAACTTTTTGTATGATGCATTATTTAATAAATGTTAGCATTAATTTTTAAAGAGTTTAATTTGCATACCATTACTGGGCCAAATGGTTGACGAGGATCACAATTAAAGAAAGATGCACCATTCATTTTACTAAGGAGAAAAAAAATCCAACAAAGTCAAATCTTCATCATTAAACTGAATACAGGCAGCCTGTAACTGCCAAAGATACAGAACTCCCTGACAGATGCAATTTAACTCCTGTGATTATTTAAATCAAACTCCTTTATGTATGACCCTAAGCAAAAACTCAATATAATCTCAAGAAATATGATTTTTTTTTTTTAATACTATGGACCTCAGAGGGAAGAAGACATTAGAAAAGAAAAGCAAATTTGGCAGTTGGGCTTGGGAATATAAATATAATATGAAAGAATATGCCATCACTTAATGCTATACCATGGACATAAAGCACTCAAGCAAAATGGAAGACATTTCACTAGCACATTAAATAGCATTTAGTACCAACATGATTCAATCAGTGTTTAGTCCAGAGAAGTTATACAGCAAACAGACCTAGAAACCACAGTCATATAGTTTATCATCGAAACAAAATGTATTACTTTCACATGCACCCCTCCCATAATCTTCTAAAGGAAAACTTACGGTTTATAGAGTTACTTCATTCTAGGCAAAGGCCTGATATTCCGCTCATATGCTGAGTAACAAACCTACAGTATGTATAATTGAGTTAGTATTAATATATGACCTGCTTGTAATAAGCTGCCAACTAAGAATACCTGAAGGGTTGGGGCAGGGTCTGGAAAGACCCACCTTGCAAGATGTCTGTCCTTCACGAGGATGATCATTCACACCCTGGTTCTGAACACTGATTGGGGCTGAGTACATTTGCCTACTGTAATGGACACTTGTTTCCATCATGAGCTTCTTAAAGTTGCTACACTTAAAACTACTCCGGATCCATTGTCCCATCTTTAGCTGTGTTCATCAGAACACAGCATAGGTGGCCTTGCACTGGGTCCATGAAACCTTCACAAATTCCAGTGGTGTGGAAACAAGCACTTCAAGCTCACACCAGGTTTGGACCACAGACTGCACGTTTGTGGGGGAGGGAACGGAGTGGCCTTTTTTGCTTTAAATAATTTTAAATTGTGATACAAGTAATTCATTTTTGCTGTAGAGAAACTGAAAAATAAGCATTTGAAGGAAAAACAAACCATGATACCTTTCAACAAACAACCCCTGAAACATTTTGTTGTTAAGACTCCAAATATTTTCTCTATACAAACATGTGCAATAGCAACCATCTTATCTGATAAAGAGGAGTCTTTGGTTTTATAAAGTGCAGAAAAGGGTTTTATAAATTGCAGAACCTTTAAAAATTATGCATACACAGTAAGTTTAACTTAAGTAATAAATAAGCATTCTTCACTAAGCCTTTAATGTAGAACCAAATTTTTTCTGATCATGCATCTTCTGATGGGAGCTCCATGTCCTCTTTTTAACATAGATCATTTTCCTAATGAACCGTTAAGTAATTTCTAGATTGATTCTCCCAAAATGGAACAATAATATAAAGACATAGAGAAATCTCAGTGTAGAATACTAGAATTTAATCATTTCCCCCAGTGTTGCATAGTTTCCTTGTCCACTCATAAACTTGAGCAAATCCTTTTAACTACTCAAATTTCTTTACTTTTCCCCAAAGAATCCTGTTAATTTAACATGAACAATTACTCTCTTTTTTTAGCACTCATAGTTTACTAGACATTTTAATCTATAACTAGGCTTTATAAATGTAGGACCAAGGAGCATGACATTAAGATATAAAAACAAACATCTGACTCTAAATTCACATATAAATCAATAGATAGAACAAAAATGTAGCTATCCTCGATAGTTGCCAGCTCTCCATTAATACTGACATCAGTAAAGATAATTTAAAAAGGGAAGAGGGAATCTGATGCTACTGTTAAGTAGAAGTCAAGTAAACGAGTTTTTCTACATTTAATATTACAAATTAGAATCACATGTTCTATCGTATATCATCATTAGTACATTCTTTTTAATCATTCACATATTTGGGGGGAATTTTCTCACATCACTAATTACATAAAGTGTGACCTTTTACATAGCAGCATAGAATCTGTTTCTGTAGACCATGAAATATTCAACTAATCCCCTATTGTTGGGTACTTAGGTTGCTGCAGCATTTTTTTTTTTTTTTTTTTTTTAATTTTATTTTATTAGTTGGAGGCCAATTACTTCACAACATTTCAGTGGGTTTTGTCATACATTGACACGAATCAGCCATTGAGTTACACGTATTCCCCATCCCGATCCCCCCTCCCACCTCCCTCTCCACCCGACTCCTCTGTGTCCTCCCAGTGCACCAGGCCCGAGCACTCGTCTCATGCATCCCACCTGGGCTAGTGATCTGATTCACCATAGATAATATACATGCTGTTCTTTTGAAACATCCCACCCTCACCTTCTCCCACGGAGTTCAAAAGTCTGCTCTGTACTTCTGTGTTTCTTTTTCTGTTTTGCATATAGGGTTATCGTTACCATCTTTCTAAATTCCGTATATATGTGTTAGTATGCTGTAATGTTCTTTATCTTTCTGGCTTACTTCACTCTGTATAATGGGCTCCAGTTTCGTCCATCTCATTAGAACTGATTCAAATGAATTCTTTTTAATGGCTGAGTAATATTCCATGGTGTATATGTACCACAGCTTCCTTATCCATTCATCTGCGGATGGGCATCTAGGCTGCTTCCATGTCCTGGCTATTATAAACAGTGCTGCGATTAACATTGGGGTGCACGTGTCTCTTTCAGATCTGGTTTCCTCGGTGTGTATGCCCAGAAGTGGTATTGCTGGGTCATATGGCAGTTCTATTTCCAGTTTTTTAAGAAATCTCCACACTGTTTTCCATAGTGGCTGTACTAGTTTGCATTCCCACCAACAGTGTAAGAGGGTTCCCTTTTCTCCACACCCTCTCCAGCATTTATTGCTTGTAGACTTTTGGATAGCAGCCATCCTGACTGGCGTGTAATGGTATCTCATTGTGGTTTTGATTTGCATTTCTCTAATAATGAGTGATGTTGAGCATCTTTTCATGTGTTTGTTAGCCATCTGTATGTCTTCTTTAGAGAAATGTCTGTTTAGTTCTTTGGCCCATTTTTTGATTGGGTCATTTATTTTTCTGGAATTGAGCTTCAGGAGTTGCTTGTATATTTTTGAGATTAGTCCTTTGTCTGTTTCTTCATTTGCTATTATTTTCTCCCAATCTGAGGGCTGTCTTTTCACCTTACTTATAGTTTCCTTTGTAGTGCAAAAGCTTTTAAGTTTCATTAGGTCCCATTTGTTTATTTTTGCTTTTATTTCCAATATTCTGGGAGGTGGGTCATAGAGGATCCTGCTGAGATTTATGTCAGAGAGTGTTTTGCCTATGTTCTCCTCTAGGAGTTTTATAGTTTCTGGTCTTACATTTAGATCTTTAATCCATTTTGAGTTTATTTTTGTGTATGGTGTTAGAAAGTGTTCTAGTTTCATTCTTTTACAAGTGGTTAACCAGTTTTCCCAGCACCACTTGTTAAAGAGGTTGTCTTTTTTCCATTGTATATCCTTGCCTCCTTTGTCAAAGATAAGGTGTCCATAGGTTCGTGGATTTATCTCTGGGCTTTCTATTCTGTTCCATTGATCTATATTTCTGTCTTTGTGCCAGTACCATACTGTCTTGATGACTGTGGCTTTGTAGTAGAGTCTGAAGTCAGGGAGGGTGATTCCTCCAGTTCCATTCTTCTTTCTCAAGATTACTTTGGCTATTCGTGGTTTTCTGTATTTCCATACAAATTGTGAAATTATTTGTTCTAGTTCTGTGAAAAATACCGTTGGTAGCTTGATAGGGATTGCATTGAATCTATAGATTGCTTTGGGTAGAATAGCCATTTTGACAATATTGATTCTTCCAATCCATGAACACGGTATGTTTCTCCATCTGTTTGTGTCCTCTTTGATTTCTTTTATCAGTGTTTTATAGTTTTCTATGTACAGGTCTTTTGTTTCTTTAGGTAGATATACTCCTAAGTATTTTATTCTTTTTGTTGCAATGGTGAATGGTATTGTTTCCTTAATTTCTCTTTCTGTTTTCTCATTGTTAGTGTATAGAAATGTAAGGGATTTCTGTGTATTAATTTTATATCCTGCAACTTTACTATATTCGTTGATTAGCTCTAGTAATTTTCTGGTAGAATCTTTAGGGTTTGCTATGTAGAGGATCATGTCATCTGCAAACAGCGAGAGTTTCACTTCTTCTTTTCCTATCTGGATTCCTTTTACTTCTTTTTCTGCTCTGATTGCTGTGGCCAAAACTTCCAAGACTATGTTGAATAGTAGTGGTGAGAGTGGGCACCCCTGTCTTGTTCCTGATTTCAGGGGAAATGCTTTCAATTTTTCACCATTGAGGGTGATGCTTGCTGTGGGTTTGTCATATATAGCTTTTATTATGTTGAGGTATGTTCCCTCTATTCCTGCTTTCTGGAGAGTTTTAATCATAAATGGGTGTTGAATTTTGTCAAAGGCTTTCTCTGCATCTATTGAGATAATCATATGGTTTTTATCTTTCAATTTGTTAATGTGGTGTATTACATTGATTGACTTGCGGATATTAAAGAATCCTTGCATTCCTGGGATAAAGCCCACTTGGTCATGGTGTATGATTTTTTTAATATGTTGTTGGATTCTGTTTGCTAGAATTTTGTTAAGGATTTTTGCATCTATGTTCATCAGTGATATTGGCCTGTAGTTTTCTTTTTTTGTGGCATCTTTGTCTGGTTTTGGAATTAGGGTGATGGTGGCCTCATAGAATGAGTTTGGAAGTTTACCTTCATCTGCAATTTTCTGGAAGAGTTTGAGTAAGATAGGTGTTAGCTCTTCTCTAAATTTTTGGTAGAATTCAGCTGTGAAGCCGTCTGGTCCTGGGCTTTTGTTTCCTGGAAGATTTTTGATTACAGTTTCGATTTCCTTGCTTGTGATGGTTCTGTTAAGATCTTCTATTTCTTCCTGGTTCAGTTTTGGAAAGTTATACTTTTCTAAGAATTTGTCCATTTCATCCAAGTTGTCCATTTTATTGGCATAGAGCTGCTGGTAGTAGTCTCTTATGATCCTTTGTATTTCAGTGTTGTCTGTTGTGATCTCACCCTTTTCATTTCTTATTTTGTTAATTTGGTTCTCTCTTTGTTTCTTAATGAGTCTTGCTAATGGTTTGTCAATTTTGTTTATTTTTTCAAAAAACCAGCTTTTAGCTTTGTTGATTTTTGCTATGGTCTCTTTAGTTTCTTTTGCATTTATTTCTGCCCTAATTTTTAAGATTTCTTTCCTTCTGCTGACCCTGGGGTTCTTCATTTCTTCCTTCTCTAACTGCTTTAGGTGTAGAGTTAGGTTATTTATTTGGCTTTTTTCTTGTTTCTTGATGTAAGCCTGTAATGCTATGAACCTTCCCCTTAGCACTGCTTTTACTGTGTCCCATAGGTTTTGGGTTGTTGTGTTTTCATTTTCATTCATTTCTATACATATTTTGATTTCTTTTTTGATTTCTTCTATGATTTGTTGGTTATTCAGAAGCGTGTTATTTAGCCTCCATATGTTTGAATTTTTAACAATTTTTTTCCTGGAATTGAGATCTAATCTTACTGCACTGTGATCAGAAAAGATGACTGGAATGATTTCAATTTTTCTGAATTTTCCAAGACCAGATTTATGGCCCAGGATGTGATCTATTCTGGAGAAGGTTCCGTGTGCACTTGAGAAAAAGGTGAAATTGATTGTTTTGGGGTGAAATGTCCTATAGATATCAATTAGGTCTAGCTGGTCCATTGTATCATTTAAGGTTTGTGTTTCCTTGTTGATTTTCTGTTTAGTTGATCTATCCATAGTTGTGAGTGGGGTATTAAAGTCTCCCACTATTATTGTGTTGCTATTAATTTCCTCTTTCATACTCATTAGCGTTTGCCGTACATATTGCGGTGCTCCTATGTTGGGTGCATATATGTTTATAATTGTTATATCTTCTTCTTGGATTGATCCTTTGATCATTATGTAGTGTCCTTCTTTGTCTCTCTTCACATCCTTTATTTGAAAGTCTATTTTATCTGATATGAGTATTGCGACTCCTGCTTTCTTTTGGTCTCCATTTGCGTGAAATATTTTTTTCCAGCCCTTCACTTTTAGTCTGTATGTGTCTCTGGTTTTGAGGTGGGTCTCTTGTAGGCAGCATATATAAGGGTCTTGTTTTTGTATCCATTCAGCCAATCTTTGTCTTTTGGTTGGGGCATTCAACCCATTTACATTTAAGGTAATTATTGATAGGTGTGGTCCCGTTGCCATTTAGCTGCAGCATTTTTTACAATCATGTAATACTTCAGTCTTATGTGTACTTCTATTTTCTTAAATTATATTCCTAGAATAAAGAATTAATCAATGAAGTAAATATTTTAAAGGCACTTGATATCTATTTCCAAATCATCAGACAGTTTCATCATCTACCATCACTACTATGTTAGATTGCATGTTTTGAAACTTTACTTGATACATGGTGTTAATCTATTCCTTTCCTTTTCCAATTTGGCATTGAAAAGACTGACACTAAATTTGCATTTTTGTTAAAATGAGTTTTCTCATTTTCTTATTAGATGTAAATATTTATTTTCAGGTGGTTCTTTTGTTTTAGTTTTACATACGGCAAATATTACTTTTTATCAGTAATATTTTAGATTTTACTCTTATGTTAGATATCTTTAGATTTCTTAGTCAAGTGCCTATAAATCCTTTCTGTTTGCTTCTTTTATGCTTTGAAAAGCATACTCAAAATCAGATAAATGTATCTCACATTTTCTAATAACTGTATAGTGTTATCTTTTTAACTCTCTAACATATTTCAAATGTATTTTGTTATAAGTTATAGGGTAGAGATAATTTTCTTTTTTTCCAAATTAATTTGGAACAAGTTGACATGCTTACTGCATTATATTCCCATTCAAGAACTAGACATTTCTATCTTAGCCAAGAATATCTAGCATAATTAAGTATAAATATTAGGCTCCCAAATAAATTTTAATTAAGTAAATTTTAATAAAATTTAAAAATGATAGAGTAATTTTAAAAATCATATAAATTTTCTTACTTTTCTGTGTCTGAACTGCAGTTCTATTTCAAGCCACTATTCTGTCATTTTAGAGGATCTCAGCATGCACACTCATTCTGATTTACAACCAAGGACTCATGGGTTTGGAATCTTTTCTATTTTCAATCTCCTTTCAGATCATGAGGAGTGAGGTCTCTTCAATTCACTCATCAGTTCAGTTCAGTCAGTTCAGTCACTCAGTTGTGTCTGACTCTTTGTGACCCCATGGACTGCAGCATGCCAGGCCTCCCTGTCCATCACCAACTCCCAGAGTTTACCCAAACTCATGTCCATTGAATAGTGATGCCATCCAACCATCTCATCCTCTGTCGTCCCCTTCTCCTCCAACATTCAATCTTTTCCAGCATCAGGAACTTTTCAAATGAGTCAGCTCTTTGCATCAGGTGCCCAAAGTATTGGAGTTTCAGCTTCAGCATCAGTCCTTCCAATGAATATTCAGGACTTATTTCCTTTAGGATGGACTCATTGGATCTCCTTGAAGTCCAAGGAACTTTCAAGAGTCTTCTCCAGCATCACAGTTCAAAAGCATCAATTCTTCGGTGCTCAGCTTTCTTTATAGTCCAACTCTCATATCCAAACATGACTACTAGAAAAACCACAGCTTTGACTAGATGGACCTTTGTTGACAAAGTAATGTCTCTGCTTTTTAATATGCTGTCTAGGTTGGTCATAGCTTTTCTTCCAAGGAGTAAGCATCTTTTAATTTCAAAATTGCAGTCACCATCTGCAGTGATTTTGGGGCCCCCAAAATAAAGTCTGCCACTGTTTCCACTGTTTCCCCATCTATTTGCCATGAAGTGATGGGACCAGATGCCATGATCTTAGTTTTCTGAATGTTGAGCTTTAAGCCAACTTTTTCACTCTCCTCTTTCACTTTCATCAAGAGGCTTTTTAGCTCTTCTTCACTTTCTGCCATAAGGGTGGTGTCATCTACATACCTGAGGTTTTTGATATTCCTCCTGGAAATCTTGATTCCAGCTTGTGCTTCATCCAGCCCAGCATTTCTCATGACATACTCTGCATATAAGTTAAATAAGCAGGGTGACAGTATACAGCCTTGACGTTCTCCTTTCCTGATTTGGAACCAGTCTGTTGTTCCATGTCCAGTTCTGTTACTTCCTGACCTGCATACAGATTTCTCAAGAGGCAGATCAACTGGCCTGGTATTCCCATATCTTTAATAATTTTCCACAGTATGTTGTGATCTACACAATTTATGGCTTTGGCATAATCAATAAAGCAGGAGATGTTTTTCTGATATTCTCTTGCTTTTTCAATAATCCAACAGATGTTGGCAATTTGGTCTCTGGTTCCTCTGCCTTTTCTAAATCCAGATGGAACATCTGGAAGTTCACATTTCACATACTGTTGAAACCTAGCTTGGAGAATTTTGAGCATTACTTTACTAGCATGTGAGATGAGTGCAATTGTGCGGTAGTTTGAGCATTCTTTAGCATTGCCTTTCTTTGGGATTGGAATGGAAACTGACCTTTTCCAGTCCTGTGGCCACTGCTGAGTTTTCCAAACTTGTTGGCATATTGAGGTGCAGCACTTGCACAGCATCATCTTTTAGGATTTGAAATAACTCAGCTGGAACTCCATCACCTCCACTAGCTTTTTTCGTAGTGATGCATCCTAAGGCCACTTGACTTCGCATTCCAGGATGTCTGGCTCTAGGTGAGTGATCACACCATCATGGTTATCTGGGTCATGAAGATCTTTTTGTACAGTTCTTCTGTGTATTCTTGCCACCTCTTCTTAATACCTTCTGCTTCTGTTAGGTCCATGCCATTTCTGTCCTTTATAGTGCCCATCTTTGCATGAAATGTTCCCTTGGTATCTCTTGATACCAAGTATTTTCTTGAAGAGATCTCTAGTCTTCCCCATTCTATTGGTTTCCCCTATTTCTTTGCACTGATCACTGAGGAAGGCTTTCTTATCTCTCCTTGCTATTCTTTGGAACTCTGCATTCAAATGGGTATATCCTTCCTTTTCTCCTTTGCCTTTAGCATCTCTTCTTTTCTCAGCTATTTGTAAGGCCCCCTCAGACAACCATTTTGCCTTTTTCATTTCTTTTCCTTGTAGATGATCTTGATCCCTGCCTCCTGTACAATGTCATGAACCTTCATCCATAGTTCTTCATCTACTCTGTCTATCAGATCTAATCCCTTGAATCTCTTTGTGACTTCTACTGTATAATTGTAAGGGATTTGATTTAGGTCATACCTGAATGTTCTAGTGGTCTTCCCTACTTTCTTCAATTTCACTCTGAATTTGACAATAAGGAAGTCATGATCTGAGTCACAGTCAGCTCGTAGTCTTGTTTTTGCTGACTATATAGAGCTTCTCCGTCTTTGGCTGCCAAGAATATAATCAATCTAATTTTGGTGTCGACCATCTGGTGATGTCCGTGTGTAGAGTCTTCTCTTGTGTTGTTGGAAGTGGGTATTTGCTATGACCAGGGTGTTCTCTTGACAAAACTCTGCTAGCCTTTGCCCTGTACTCCAAGGCCAGATTTGCCAGATTTGCCTGTTACTCCAGGTATCTCTTGACTTCCTACTTTTGCATGCCAGTCCCCTATGATGGAAAGGTGTTAGTTTTTTTTTTTTTTTAGGTGTTAGTTTTAGAATGTCTTGTAGGTCTTCATAGAACCCCTCAACATCAGCTCAGCTTCTCCAGCATTACTAGTCAGGGCACAGACTTGGATTGCTGTGCCTTTGGTTCAGTTCAGTTGCTCAGTCATATTTGACTCTCTGCAACGCCATGGACTGCAGCACACCAGGCTTCCCTGTCAATCACCAATTCCCAGAGTTTACTCAAACTCATGTCCATTGAGTGGGTGATGCCATCCAATTATCTCATCCTCTGTCATCTCCTTCCCCTCTCACCTTCAATATATCCCAGTATCAAGGTCTTTTCAAATGAGTCAGTTCTTCACATCATGTGGCCAAAGTATTGCAGTTCAGCTTCAACATCAGTCCTTCCAATGGATATTCAGGACCAATTTCCTTTAGGATGGACTGGTTGGATTTCCTTGTATCCCAAGGGACTCTCAAGAGTCTTCTCCAACACCACAGTTCAAAGGTATCAATTCTTTGGTGCTCAGCTTTCTTTATAGTCCAACTCTCACATCCATACATGACTACTGGAAAAACCATAGCTTTGACTAGGCGGACCTTTGTTGGCAAAGTAATGTCTCTGCTTCTTAATATGCTGTCTAGGTTGCCTTGGGAATGAATAAAGATCATTCTGTCATTTTTGAGATTGCATCCAAATATTGCATTTCAGACTCTTTTGTTGTCTATGAGTGCTACTCCATTTCTTCTAAGGGATTCTGGCCTAAAGTAGTAGATATAATGGTCATCTGAAAACACCACCCAATTTTGGATGTGACTGGTGACGAAAGTAAAATCTGATTTTGTAAAGAACAACATTGCATAGGAACCTGGAATGTTAGGTCCATGAATCAGGAGGTGGCAAGAAGGAATATAGACATTTTAAGAATCAGTGAACTAAAATGGACTGGAATGGGTGAATTTAATTCAGATGACCATTTCACAACATAATAGAGAATATAATAAAGAATGATAATAATCTTCCCATTTCTTTCATTTCCTACCTTTGATTCCTTTCTTCGTCTATTCTACAAACAGTTAAGAAATAATGTTCACTCTGTGTCCTTCATTGTTTCCATTATAACTCACTTTATTATTTCTGAATAAAATGTGTGGAAATAGAATTTAGAGCAATAATATACTCAGAAAATACAATCCTTTGAATACCATCCTTATAATTAAAAGATATAAACCAAAAGGCTTAACTCTTCAAATCTAAGGCAATGTCTTAACTACTGATTGTTTCAACATGCCAGCAAGAGATGAGTGGATGGCCAAAACAAGCAGGTAAGCATTGGGAAATTCTCATTCCCATTACTCACATCCTTCATAAAGAAAGTGACTCTTCAAAAGTAAGTGCATTTTTCCATAGGAAAAGCATGACTCACAGTGACCACTTCATAGAAGGACAGTATTAGAGGTATTTATGCAGGGCTAGACTTTTTGCTGAAGTTTGTCAGACCAAGAATCACTCACATTACTTATATGGAAAAATAAACCAAGTTACAAATAACCAACTTGAAAATAAAAATTTTAAATTATTTTCTTCTGATTTGCTCGTGGGGAAGTGTCTAACCAGCTTGAGCTTAAATTTCTTTCTGTTGAATTAAAGTTAGAGGCCAGCTTGTTTTTAAAAGCAACCCCCATACAAATCAATAGTTGCTTTTGTGTATGTGACTTTATTCCCTAGTTAATGGTCCACAGGTAGAGAACCAATGTTCGTAAGAAGGTAGAACAACTATACAGCTTTACTTATCCTCATAAAGCAATTCATTTCCTATTTTATTGTCTAAGTTTCTTAAGTTACTATTATGATAGCAAGATAATTTTAGTCAGTTGCAAAATTGCAGCACAATTTGCATGCAGGAAATGTTTTTAATTTGAGCTAGCCACTGGATGAAGGATTTAGGTGTCTGTAATATCACAAAGACCAAATATATGACAAATGCAAAATAAATTAAATTTTGCATTATTGAAGAAATTAACATGATTTTCAGAGTTGCAGCCTGGGCATCTTTTCTTAAGAGTAACTGAACATGCATAACAGAGGGCAAAATTCCACCCATTTCTGAACTGGGGGAAATTCACTTCAATGAAATCAGGTGAGATATGTATTCAATCACCAGTGAAGACAAGGAAATTCTTCAACAGTTAGCTTACAATTTTAAAAATACTTTAAAATATTTCAAAAATGCACAGTAATTTAAAAAATAAATTAATTTACCTTAAGGAGAAAGAACAGAAACCAGGAATCAAATTCTTATTTTGGCACCAAGAGTCTGTGTGACTCTGGAAAATTTGTTAACAGATCTTGTCTTAAATGTCTTTATTTGTATAACTAAACAATCTTTTAAGTTCATTGAAGCTTTAACATGTCAGGGTTACAACATTCCATATATTCTAAAAGAAGGGAAATACAATTAATGTATATATAATTGGTGATTTCTGTAACACAAGAAAGTCACTATTTATGAGAATATCTAACATTCTGAAATATATTTTTCTTAAAAAATTACCTGTAATAATAGCAACCACAGCAACAATCATTACAATAATAATGGCAGCAACATTATGGCATCTCATTTATGTGCCAGGCACTTTCCTAACCATTTCACATAGGATATGTTTTTAAATCTTCCTAATAACAGAATGAGGTAAGTACATTAATATCTCTATCATATAGATGCATAAACTGAGGCTTGGAGAGGCTGTTTCCTAAAGTCACCCAGACAAAAAGTAACAGAAATAGTTCTCTAGATCACATCTCTCTGACCCCAAATTCTTTTAAAATTGTTAACAGCCTCTCTGCAGAGAAAACTTTATTATTTTATATCTTGTTTATTAATTGGCTTTATTAAAAAAGTAGGCATCTCTACTCTGAAAGTTAAATTTCTCTAAAACTTAATATTATGCTTTATTATTAGGCCTTCTAAAAAATATTTAAGATGATAATTTTTAAATATATAAGGATGTTTAAGAAAATAAAATATACTCATTTTAAGGTAGTATGATGTTAGTTGAAAAAAGCCTTAAGTGAAAATATCAATTACTTGACTACAACATAGCAGAACTTAAATACCCATTTTTATCAAATTGTTTGGAGTGATCAGAGTTTAAATTCCAACTCACTTACTTCGCACCTGTGTGATTCTGAACAAGTAATTGATCTTCTCACACTTGAATATGCTCCTATACGAAATGAGGATGAGAAAATGTATTTCAAAAAATTCTTTTGAAGATTTAGTGCCATAATATATGTGAAGTGAAAGTGAAAGTCGCTCAGTTGTGTCTGACTCTTTGTGACCCCATGGGCTATATAGCCCATGGAATTATCTAGGCCAGAAAATGAGTAGCTAGTCTTTTCCATCTCCGGGTGCTCTTCCCAACCCAGGAATAGAGCCCAGACCTCCCCCACCCTGGGATCGAACCCAGGTCTCCCCCATTGCGGGTGGATTCTTTACTGGCTGAGCCACAAGAGAAACCCAATGTATGTGAAAGCTCTTTGCCAAAGTTAAAGCACTAACCACGCTGTTAAGAGAACAGTGAACAGTTTGCAAGACTGTTTGCCTTTCTGAAACTATCCCTTTGTAGAGGCTTCTGACTTAGAATTAATATGCTTAGGTTAAACATTAAAAGTATCGACAAAACTAGAAAGAATCTAAGGAAATTAGTATCCATCTAAACTGTTGCTGGTGTCTTAATTGTTATAAACTTTTGACAATGTCTTTTGAAATTGTGAAATATGCCTAGCCTTTGATCCATCACTTCCACCCTAGGAATTTATCCTAAAGGAGTATTTTTTAAAGTTTCAAAGGACTAAAAGAGTGTTTTTTAATATAAAAACAAGAAAAGAAACCACATAAATGTTCATTAAAAATTGCAATGTAGCCGTATAATAGAACATTGTACAGTATCTAACAAAGAGGTAGATCTTATAAATAGCACAAATATGAAATCCAAAAGTATAGTTAAGTAAAAAAGTTATAGGTTTGTATATATGTTGTAATATAATTAATTTTTTTTCTTGGGTTTGCTTATGTATAGCAAATGGGCTAGAAGGATATATAGTAAGTCATTAACAGTGTCTGCCTGTGAGACCTGAAATGGGTGTTGTTATAGTGGGTAGAGTAGCGATAACTGTTGCTGTTATATGTTTGGATTTTGCTTAATTTTCTTTATCATGGACGTATTTTTTAAGGAATAAAATATTTTAAATAGGTTGCTCCTATTAAAGAAAATATACAAATGGTAGAGATAAATGAATGTGTTGGTCAAGAAGGAGGCAAGATGAGGAGAATGGGGGAAACAGGGTTCAGTGAAGAAAATGCAGAATATGACTGAGAATATAAGAGTCCAGATGAAGAGGTTTGCTTTAGATGATGGACCAGAAATTTAGGGATTTAAAGCACCCTGCCATTACTGGATTCCAAACAGAACTTACAGTTTTGTCTCCGAATACAAACATGCCCATGTTAAGGCATTCATAAAGCAATTCTAACTAAGTGCAATTTCTTTCCTTCCAAACAGAGCCTATCTTCTTTATGTATAATCTAGAATCACCATCTTGGCTGCACTGACACCCTCATGAATTACCTTTCAGCCGTGCCCAATGTCTTAAAACAGAAACTGTGGCTATGATCTCGTGGTGCCAAGAAAATTTCAAGGCTTTATTTCTCAATCTCTTCCTAAGCCCCCACTCAGTTCTTGTTGACCTGATTATCATGTTATCTGATGCTACACTTTGGATGTAGCTGACTCTGCTTGTCTGGTTAATTTTATGATCAGACTCTCATCTTTTTCTCATCACTGCGTCCTCATCTTTCCTTCTTTTAACTCATCAACCCTCTACAATGTGTCTTTTGTGCATATCAGTCATCACCTCTTATGTAAACTTTTGCCATAGCCTCTTAAACCTCATCTTAAGTGTCACTTCACTGCAATCCATTCTCCATAATGCTGTCAAGTATTTCTCTATAGATCTGATCATATCACTTACTCAGTGAAAATCTTTTCTAGCTCCCCACTGTTTAAATAATAAGAAACAATTTGTTTTTGATGAAATAAAACTATTAATAATCATGCTATTTAAGAGATCATCTTTCAGAAAAAGCACTATGTATATATATAAAAAAATATAGAACATGGTCAAATTTTTTTGTCATAATTAGATGTTTTACTATAAAATTAATAGAATGAATATAAATACTGGGCATTAGAAAATAGAAAAAGAGAAACAAAAACCCTAAAATACAAGAAGAAATTACAGAAAATAGTACATAAATGGAATAGCTGCTTCTTTGGTGGGGGGGAAAGTCCCAATAAAGTGGATGCATTCTGGTGAGCTTAATTTAATAATAAAGAGAAAACATTAACAATATAACAAGCTATGCAGAGTATATTTGAAATTATAGCAGAATAACAGGTTTAAATCAATTTAACTTTGTCCTTACAAAAAAGGAAATCTTGGTGAAAGCAAACCATTCTTAATAGAAAAAAATTTCATAAGAAAATAGAAATGAATAGCACTGACTCAATAATCCTAGAAGAACTAGGGAAACTTGTCAAATCCCTCAAGAAGGTGCATGACCCAGTAGTTTCCAAAGCCAATTATGTGAAAATACCCAATGAATTTCTGCAATTTTATTTAAGATGTTTCAGAGCATATGATAAGAAGAAAAACATTTATAAACTAACCATAACTGTAATAACAGAATTTAATAAAGATAGAACAAAAAAGAAAACAAATGATTAATTTCACCAAACAGAGGCTGACCTCCCACATTTAAAAAAAAATACATAAAAGACAAGCAGTATTGCATCATAGATGATTTAAAATCTATAAATCATATATTTATAGAAAATCTATTAATATAATTTATCCTATTTGAAAACCAAATTTGAAAACCCTTATGATCACAGTTAGGTACCCAGCAGACATTGCTTGTGAAAACACTTAGCGAAACAAAATTGTAGTTTATTCACTAAACATGGCAAGGATATTCTATTCCAAACAAATAGTCCATCATCATACCTAAGAGTAAAACAGTGGATGCACAAGTCATGAAATCAGGAAAAAGTCGAAGGTCATTCTCTTACCACTATTATTTACTATAATTTTAAAAGTGCTAGTCAATATTATCAGGCCAGAAAACAATAGAAAATTTTTAAAAGGTGCAAATTTATATTTACCAGCTACATTGACATTATTTACATAAAATAAAGTTTGCTGATTTTAACGGTACAATTCAACAAAACTTGACAAGCTTAAGTAATTGTGCTACTGTGACCATAATCATGATATAGGCTATCAAGATAAAATGTTGCCTGTAACCTTTTGAAATTAATCACTTCATCTTACCTGTTCCTTGCACCTGGCAATCACTAATCCACATTCTGTCAATATAGTTTTGCATTTTTCATTATTTCTCACCCTCTCCTCCCCCCTCCTCCCCTCTCCCCATGTCCACAAGTCTATTCTCTATGTCTGTTTCTCCATTGCTGCCCTGTAAGTAAATTCTTCAGTATCATTTTTCTAGATTCCGTATATATGCATTAGAATATGATGTTTATCTTTCTGACTTACTTCACTCTGTATAATAAGTTCTAGGTTCATCAACCTCATCAGAACTAACTCAAAGGTATTCCTTTCTATGGCTGAGTAATATTCCACTGTGTATATGTACCACAACTTCTTTATAAGTTCATCTGTTGACGGACATCTAGGTTGCTTCCATGTTCTAGCTATTGTAAATAGTGCTGCAGTGAACAATGGAATACATGTGTATTTTTCAATTTTGGTTTCCTCAGCGTACATGCTTAGGAGTGGGATTGCTGGGTCATATGGTGGTTTTATTACTAGCTTTTTACGGAATCTCCATACTGTCTTCCAGAGTGGCTGTATCAATTTACATTCCCACCAACAATGCAAGAGCCTTCCCTTTTCTCCAGAACTAGAACAAAAAATTTCACAATTCATATGCAAACACAGAAGACCCTGAATAACCAAAGCAGTCTTGAGAAAGAAGACTCGGGTTGGAGAAATCAACTCTCCTGACTTCAGGTTATATTACAAAGCTACAATCATCAAGAGAGTATGGTACTGGCACTAAAACAGAAATATAAACCAACGAAACAAGAGAGAAAACCCAGAAATAAACTCGTGCACCTATGGGTACCTTATTATTGAACAATGAGGCAAGAATCTAAAATGGGGCAAAGACAGCCTCTTCAATAAATGGTGCTGGCGAAACTGGACAGCTACATGTAAAAGAATGAAATTAGAACACTTCCTAACACCATACACAAAGATAAACTCAAAATGGATTAAAGACCTAAATGTAAGATCAAAAACTATAAAATTCTTAGAGAAAAATACAGGCAGAACACTCAATGACATAAATCAAAGCACGCTCCTTTATGACCCACCTCCTAGAGTAACAGAAATAAAAATAAAAGTAAACAAGTGGGACCTGATTAAACTTAAAACATTTACACAGCAAAGGAAGCTATAAGCAAGGTGAAAAGACAACCCTCAGAATGGGAGAAAATAATAGCAAATGAAACAACTCACAAAGGATTAATTTCTAAAATATACAAGCAGCTCATAGAACTCAATACCTGAAAAACAAACAACCCAATCAAAAAGTGGGGAAAAGACCTAAACAGACATTTCTCCAAAGAAGACATACAGATGACTAACAAACACATGAAACAATGATCAAGATCGCTCATTGTTAGAGAAATGCAAATCTAAACTACAATGAAATATCACCTTACACCTGTCAGAATGGTCATCATCAAAAAGTCTACAAAAAATAAATGCTTGAGAGGGTGTGTAGAAAAAGGAACACTCTTGCACTGTTGGTGGGAATGTAAATTGATACAGCCACTCTGGAAGACGGTATGGAGATAACCTGAAAGAAATAGGCAGATTCTTAGAAAAGTTCAATCCTCCAAGACTGAACCAGGAAGTGATAGGAATTATGAACAACCCAATTACAAGCACTGAAATTGAAGCTGTGATCAAAAATCTCTCAAATTACAAAAGCCCATGACGAGATGACTTCGCAGGAGAATTCTATCAAACATTTAGAGAAGAGCTAATGCCTGTCCTTCTAAAACTCTCAAAAAATTGCAGAGGAAGGAACACTTCCAAACTCATTCTGTGAGGCCACCATCACCCCGATACCAAAACCAAAGACAACACAAAGAAGTTAAACTACAGGCCAATATCTCTGATGAACATAGACGCAAAAATCCTCAACAAAAGTTTAGCAAACAGAACTCAGCAACACATCAAGAGGCTCATACACCATGATCAAGTTGGATTTATTTCAGGAATGCAAGGATTCTTCAATATACATGTCAATCAATGTGACACACCATATTAAGAGACTGAAAGATAAAAACCATATGATCATCTCAATAAATACAGAAAAAGCCTTTGACAAAATTCAGCACCCATTTATGATGAAAACTCTTCAAAAAATGGGCATAGGAGGAACCTACCTCAGCACAGTAAAGGCCATATATGATAAGCCTACAGCAAACATTATTCTCAACGGTGAAAAACTGAAATCATTCCCTCTAAGATCAGGAACAAGACAAGGGTGTCCACTTTCCCCACTAAAATAGCATGCTTAATTTAATAACAATAATTTCTCATACTGGCTATAAAATTGTTGCTTTCTCAATTGTTGCATATCCTTGGCAACCTTGAATAATGTCACTTTTTTCTTTCAGCATATTAAGAAGGTGTTTACAAGTAACACATTGTAATTCTTATTCATATTTCCTTAATGAATAATGATGTTAAGAACATTTCTATGAGTGTGTTGACATTGTATATCTTCTATGTTAAAGTTTTGGTTTTGTATCTTCTGTCATTTTTTAGTTGACTCATCTTATTAAATTGAAAGAGTTCTCTATACATTCTGGATACAACCCTTTATCAATTACATGTTTTGCAATGAGTTTCTCCCACTGTGTGATTTACCTCTCCTTTTTTTAGCAGTACTTTTTGAAGGACAAGAGGTTAATATTGAAATTTAATTAATTATTTTTCTCTTTGGTTTATGCTTACATGAGTCATGTATAAGAAATGTTTGCCTAACTAAATCACAAAGTATTTTTTTCCCAATTTTCATCTAGACGTTTTAAAAATTTGACATATTACATTTAAGTTTGCGATCTATTCTGAGTTAATTTTTATGTGTAGTGTGAGATTAGAGTCTAGGGTCATTGTTTTTTGCTTGTGGATATTCAATTGCTCCAGTAGGATTTGTTGAAAAGATTCTTTTCCCCATTGCAATACCTTGGCACCTTGAAAATCAATTAATCATATGTTTGTTGGTTTTTTTCTATACTACCTGTTCTGTTCTACTTATTTGAATATCTATCCTTATTCCAATACCACACTGCCTTAATCCCTGTAGCTTCAGAGTAAGCTTTGAAATCAGGTAGTTTGAATTCCTCTTGGTTCATATTTTAAATTTATTTTGACTATTCTAGGTGCTTTGCATTTCCACTAAAAAATTGGGGGGTGGGGTGTTGAATACTACTGCATTAAACTTATAGATCAAATTGTGGGAAAAATTGACATTTATAGATTTGAACCATGAAATGAACATACTTCTTCATTCATATGTTTCTTAATTTCTCCCAGCAAAGGTTAGTAGTTTTCATTGTACAGGTCTTATACATATTTTGTTCAATTTATTTCTGCTGCTGCTAAGTCACTTCAGTCGTGTCCGACTCTGTGCGACCCCATAGACGGCAGCCCACCAGGCTCCGCCGTCCCTGGGATTCTCCAGGTAAGAGTACTGGAGTGGGTTGCCATTGCCTTCTCTGAATTTATTTCTAGGTATTTCTAATTATTAATAGTTAATTGAAAGATTTCCCTTAGGATTGACTGGTTTGAGCTCCTTGCTATCCAAAGGACTCTCAAGAGTTTTCTCCAGCACCACAATATGATAGCATCAGTTCTTCAGTGCTCTGCCTTCTTTATGCTCCAATTCTCACATCCATACATGACTACTGAAAAAACCGGCAGGCAAAGTGATGTCTCTGCTTTTTAATATGCTGTCTAGGTTTGTCATAACTTTCCTTCCAAGGAGCAACTGTCTTTTAATTCATGGCTGCAGTCATCATCTGCAGTGATTTTGGAGACCAAGGAAAAAAAAAATCTGTCAGTGCTTCCAGTTTTTCCCCATCTATTTGCCATGAAGTGGTGGGACTGAATGCCATACTCTTAGTTTTTTGAATGTTGTGTTTCAAGCCAGCTTTTTCAGTCTTCTCTTTCACACTCATCAAGAGGCTCTTTAGTTCCTCTTCATGTTCTACTATTAGAGTGGTCTCATCTACATATCTGAGGTGTTGTCCCAGAAATCTTTATTTCAGTTTATGATTCATCCAGTCCAGGATTTCATATGATGTACTCTGCATATAAGTTAAATAAGAAGGGTGACAATATACAACCTTGTCATACTTCTTTCCCAATTTTGAACCAGTACATTGTTCCATGTTCAGTTTTAACTATTGCTTCTTGACCTGCATACAGGTTTCTCAGGAGGCAGGTAAGATGGTCCAGTATTCCATCTCTTTTAAGAATTTATCACAGTTTGTTTAGATACACACAGTCAAAGGCTTTCATGTAGTCCATGAAGCAGAAGTAGATGTATCTCCTGGAATTCTTTTTTCTATGTTCCAACATATGTTGGCAATTTGATTTCTGATTCATCTGCCTTTTCTAGCTGACCCATTGGAAAAGACCCTGATTCTAGGAAAGATTAAGGGCAGGAGGAGAAGAGGGCAACAGGATGCGATAGTTGGATGGCACCCCTACTCAACGGACATGAGTTTGAGCAAACTCCAGGAGATGGTGAAGGACAGGGAAGCTTGGCATGCTGCAGTCCATGGGGGTCACAAAAAGTCAGACACAACTTAGTGACTAATAACAGGAATTTAAAATACACATTTAAAAGTTTTATATTATATCTTGAGACGGCTGGATTTACTCATTACTTCTACTAGACTTGTTTTAGAAAAGTTAGGATATTTCTATACTGACATAACTATGGATAAAGATATTTTTACTTCTTCCTCTCTAATCTATGGGGCTTCCCTGGTGGCTCAGTTGGTAAAGAATCTGCCTGCCATATGGGAGACCCAGGTTCAATCCCTAGTGGGAAAGATCACCTAGAGAAGGACACAGCAACCCACCCTAGTATTTGTGCCTGGAGAATTCCGTGGACAGAAGAGCCAGGAGGGATACAGTCCATGGGGGTCACAAAGAGTCAGAGATGACTGAGTGACTATCGCTTTCACTTTCTAATCTGTATGTACTTTTTCCCTTCCCAATGTTGAACAGAATGGTGAGGGTGGGTGTTCCTGCCTTATTCATGATCCTATACAAAAGTGCTCATTTGTTCATGATTACACATGATACTAGTTGTAGATTTTTTCACAGATGTATTTCATACCATGAGGAAGTGTCCTTTTCCTGAGAATAATCTGCTGTGAGTTTTATCACTAACCAATATTGAATTTAAATACTATTCCTGTACCTGTTGAGATGATCCATGTGATTTTCTTTATTCTCCTTATATGAGGAATTACACTGATTTATTTTAATGTAGAAACAACCTTGCATTTCTAGAATAAGTCTTACTTGGTCATGATACATTATTCTTTTTATATATTATATATAATTATTCTTATATATTGTTGAATTCGTTTATTTATAAGACATGTTGAAGTTTTCTTTCTTATAAAGTCCTTCTTTAAGGTTCCAAAACATAAAGTAAATTGATAAGTGTTTCCTCCTCTTTTATTTCTGGAAGAATCTGTGCAGAATCGGTATTATTTCATCCTTAGATTTTTGGTATGTTTTTACCCATGAAGCCATCTGGGCCTGGAGTTTTCTTTGGGGAAAGGTTTTTAAGAATAATTTAGTTTCTTTAGAGATGTTGAGCTATTCACATTATCTATTTTTCTTTAGTGAGCTGTTTGAGTATTTCAGAATTATGTGTCCATTTCATCTGAGTTGCCAAATTTATTGATATTAGGTTATTCATAGCAATTTAATGTCAATGAACACATTATTATTCTTTTACTTTTTATAATATTTATAATTTTTATTGACCTTAAAGAACTAGCTTTTGGTTTAGTTTATTTTTTTCTATTGCATTTTTGGTTTTGATTGTATTGATTTTGGCTCTTATTTACATTATTTCCTTGTGCTTTATGTTGAATTATCTCTTCTCTTTCTAGTTTATTAAAGTAGAAACTTAGATTATTGACTTAAGACCTTTCTTCCTTTTTAATGTAAGTAATTAGTGCTGTAAGTTTTTCTCCAAACACTGCCTTAGTTTCATTCTACAAATTTTGCCTTCAAATAATATTCCCACTTCCCTTCTTCTTTGTACTACTGTCATATATTTTCTTTCTACATATGCTTTAAATGTCACAATACATTGCTTTATTTTTGGCTTATACAGTTAATTAATTCTTAAAATGATTAAAAATGTGGAAACAATTTATTTTGTAATTTTACCCATGTAGTTATCATTTTTGGTGATCTTTATTCCCAGGTTTATATCCTAAGTTCCATCTGGTATAATTTTCTTCTGCCTGAAATACTTCTTTTAATATTTGTGTAGATAGAAATCTGATGACAATAAATTCTCTCAGCTTCAGCTTGTCAAAAATGTCTCCCTTTTTGAAAGAAAATTTTGCTGAGTGAAGAAACCTAAACAATTTTTGTGTGTTTTTGCTTTCCTTTCACCACATCAAAGACATTTTTCCATTATCTTCTGGCTTGCATAGTTTCTGATGAATAGTCTACTGTCATTTTATTTTTGTTGCTTGTGCATAATGTGTCCTTTTTCTCTGTCTTAAGATTTTTTCTTTAGCACTGGTTTTCATCAAAATTTTTTTTGTATGAAATGCCTTGCTATACTTTTTGTTAAAAAATGTTTATTCTATTTGGAATTATTTGCACATCCTGAATCTATACATGTATAGTTATCATCAAATGAAAAAAATTTCCCATCATTGTTCTCTCTGTGTTCCCCTCTTTTACTGGGACTCCAATTACACATTATATTAAGCTGTTTGATATCTTATCTGTATCTCTTCATTTTTCCAGTCTTTTATTTTCTTTGTGCTTTATTTTCATGTTCACTGAGAAAATTTTTTTCTGCGGCATTTAACCTGCTGCTGTTCTCATCCAACGTAATTTTTACTTCAGATATTGTATTTTTCATTTCTAGTTCACTTGTATTCTTATGTACGGTCTGTTTTTCTCCTCATGATTCTGTTTGTCTCAATCTATTTGAACACATGGACATGCATACTTACAATAACTGTCTTAATGACTTTTTCTGCTATTTTCATCATCTCTGTTATTTTTAGGTTTTGTAATTGATTCATTTTTCACCCAGTTGTGACTCAAATTTTTATGCTTCTTTTCATTCTTGGCATGATATTATAGAATGCTGGATTTTTTTGTGTCCTTCTTTAAGTAGGGCTATGTTTTATTTTAGCATGCAGCAAAATTTCTTGGAATTAGTTGAATATTTTCAATGACAGCTTTTAAGATATTTTAGAGTGGGTCCAGAGTTAGCTTTAGTCTAATCCTAACTTAGCCCCACTATTAAGGTGATGTTTTTCTAGAACTCTATACAATGCCCCATTTATTTCAACATCTTTCTGCTCTGACTGTTGGAAATGCAAACCATCTCTAGTTTTAAAAGTTGCAGAAATTCTCCTGCCTACTGTTGTTCAGTGCTTCTTCTTCTTTTTTTTTTTTCTAGCTTGAATAATTTCTTCTCTCACATGTTTAAATCAGAACTGAGCCCAAAACTTGAGACCTCTGCAGATCACTAGAGCTTTCTCTTTCTCTATGAGCAGACTTACTCTTCCTTTCCAATATGCTGCAGACTGTAACTCTGCGACTTCCCTCATCTCTAATGTATTTCTCATTCACTGATCAAGGTCAGTTTGGATGCTCCCTGTCTGTAATGCAGCCTGGAAACTATCTTTGGACAGCAAGCTGGTCCAGTTGTAGGGCTTGTTTTCTTTCTCTTTTCCTAAGGATCACATTTCTATTTTAAATTTCCCCCAGTATCTAAGCTCCCATGGTCTCCTTCAGTGTCTGACACGAGGACTTTGAGCCTCTGAGTGCATGTTGGGCTTCTGGGGGCTTCCGTGATGGCTCAAGCAGTAAAGAATACACTTGCAACTCGGGAGACACTGGAGACTTGGGTTTGATCCTTGGGTCAGGAAGATTCCCCTGGAGTGGGAAATGGCAACCCACTCCAGTACTCTTACCTGGAGCATTTCAAGGACAGAGGAGCCTCTCGGTCTACAGTCCATGGGGTCACAAAGAGTTGGACATGATTGAAATGATTGAGCACACACAGTGTCCAAAAATTAGTGTAAAAGATATTGAGCTCTGGGAGTGGAAGGGAGTTGATAGCTGCAGCCGGGGCAGCAAGGAGGTTCCAGAAGCTCTTGGATTCTCACGGTTGAGTTAGGGATTTAACTGCCACCATGTCGAGCAAAAGAGCAAAGGCCAAGACCACCAAGAAGCGCCCCCAGTGCGCGACCTCCAATGTGTTTGCCATGTTTGACCAGTCCCAGATTCAGGAGTTCAAGGAGGCCTTCAACACGATCGACCAGAACAGGGACGGGTTAATCGACAAGGAAGACTTGCATGACATGCTTGCTTCCCTGGGAAGAAAAATCCAACTGATGAGTATCTGGATGCCATGATGAATGAGGCTCCAGGTCCCATAAATTTTACCATGTTTCTCATGATGTTTGGTGAAAAGTTAAATGGCACAGATCCAGAAGATGTCATCAGAAATGCTTTTGTTTGCTTTGATAAAGAAGCAACTGGCACCATTCAGGAGGATTACCTGAGAGAACTGCTGACCACAATGGGAGACTGGTTTACAGATGAGGAAGTGGACGAGCTGTACAGAGAAACACCTATTGACAAAAAGGGGAATTTGAATTACATCGGAGTTCCCGCGCATCCTTAAGCATGGAGTGAAAGACAAAGACAACTAAAAAGAACTTCAAACTCCAGCCAAACGTTCCTTGTTGCCACTCTGGGTATTTCTGAGACTTTCTCTTAGAGCCTATTGCATGCCCTTAGCTTTACAGCTTCTGCCTTTCTTGTTGTATTTATTTTCAGCCATTTGGGGCACATGCATCTCTATAATCAGACTGGATGTGGGACTTCTTGTCATTTTAAGAATAGAAAATTGGGTAATTTAACTTACCAGCTGCCGTCTACCCTCCCCACCCCCAGTAACTGCAGTCTACAGAGTCAATATATTTTTTCAGAGATGGTTATTCACTCAATTTTTTTGAACCATAATTAAACTTTATGATTAAAAAAAAAAAAGATATTGAGTGGTGATGAAGATGTGGAGAAAAAGGAACCCTTGCCCATTTTGGTGTGAATGTAAATTGGTACCGCCATTATGAAAAGAAGTACGAGGACTCTCAAAAAATTAAAAATATTTTCTCTGGCATTTGTGACAACATAGGAGAACCTAGAGACATGATACTAAGTGAAATAAAGCAAATCACAGAGATACAAATGCCACATTATCTCACTTTTATGAGGAATCTAAAAATATTGAACACGAAGAAACAGAATAGAGAGAATAAAATGATAGTTACCAAGATCTGGGAGGTGGGGTGGGTGGGATGGAAATGGGGAAATGTTGGTCAAAGGGTCCAAACTTTCGGTTGTAAGATGGAGGTCTAATGGTGATGATAGTTAATAATAATGTATTGTACACTTGAAATTAGCTCAGAGGGTACATCTCAAGTATTCTCACCACACATACACACACACACATACATACAACAAAAGGGTAACTACATGAGGTGATGGATGGTAAATTAGATTGATAGTGGTAACTATTTCAGAATTTATATGAACATCAAACCACCACAAATATATACAATTTTTATCTGTCAAGCATACTTTAGTAAAGCTAGGAATACATGAAGAAAAAATAAGTACTTTAAAAAGTCATTGCTTCATGTATTTTGTCCAGATCTGTAATTGTTAAGGATGGAGAGTAAAATTCGTCTTTGTTAATGCCTCTTGGCCAGAAGTGCAAGCCCCCAAATTATAAAAATTTAAAAAGAAAAATAATCATTACAGATGCTATGATTATTTGCTGGAGAACCTTTAGGAGAAAACAAATAGAAAACGCTTTTAAAGCTAATAAGTGAGGTCATTATAGAGGCCAATTATAAAATAATTTATAAAACTCAATTTTAAATTGTAATTTTAAGAGACTCCATCCAGTACCTACAAAAATACAGACTCACTACATTTAAAGTTAAGAAATATGGAGCAAAAAGTATGAAGAAAAATACTCAATTTTCCTGAAGAATATTAAGTTGGGGAATATCATGTTTCCAGTTGACAATACCAATAGTATAAAATAAATTTTCTCTCCAAATAGCTCTACAAATTTTATTTGGCACTCAAAATAACAAAGACAAACAATTGCCTTGGGTGACACTACAATGCCACATGATAATATTTTATGTTCTTTCTGAAAAAAATCTCTCAGAAAATAGAAATAAAATAATATTGCTTTACATGATAAACATATATCTCAAAACAACCACTATATGGTAGCAATGACAAACAATAAAAGTATGGCCATTAGTATCAGGAAAAAAACTGGTATTCTGATTATTGCCATTATTTAACATTGTTCTCTTAACTGTAACCAATGTTATTAGACTAACAGTTGAGAAAGACCCTATAGGTTTAAATGAAAATTTAGACACTGGAAAGGAAAAGATACATAACATAATTTACTGATGATATAAGAAAATTACTTCTTTAAAAAGGATAATCAACTATAACATTGAACAGAGTATCAGCTAATGTATGAAAGTAACAAATCAATTGCACAAGAAAATATAATTATAGAATATAATTATTTTAATTCAACAAGAAGGAAAAGTGAAATATATATATATTATATTTACAGATAAATAAGGACATGTATAGTTCTAACATAAGAACTATAAATAAGGCCAAGGCAATAATCATCACAAAATTCTGATCATCATTGAGGAGGAAATGTCATGATAGGGAAGGGGCACATAATGGGTTTCTGGAACATTTAGAAATTTATGTCTTGACCTCAGTGGTGGTTAAAAGAGCGAACACTTCATAAATAGTACCTATGCTTTCCGTAACTTTTTAAAATGAATGTTTCACTTTTCAATGCAAAATTAAATATACATATATGGGCTTCCCTGTGGCTCAGTGGTAAAAAATTCACTTGCCATTGCAGGAGATGCAGGAGATGTGGGTTCAATCCTTAGGTCAGGAAGATCCCCTGGAAAAGGAAATGGCAACCCACTCCAGTATTCTTGCCTGGGAAATCCCATGGACAGAGGAGCCCGATGGGCTACAGTCCATGGAGTCCCAAGGAGTCAGACACAACTGAGCAACTGAGCATGCATGCCTATGTATATACATCTGTATGTATATATACACAAAAAAACCTCATTTATAATAACAACATACACAAAAAGCATAAGAATAAGCAACAGTAAATGTGCAAAATATCTTTATAAATGATGTAAACATATCATGAGAATTATGAAAGAAACCTTGAATTAAGGGAAGAATTCATTTTTACATGAGGAAGCTCAATATTATGGAGCTAAAGATTTTCACTAAATTTATAAATTTCATGTACAGTCTCTGAAAATTGTAATGGATTTATTGGAATGAGGCAAAAGTATTCCAAAATGTATATGGTAGACTAAATATTGTAGAGACACACTCTATCTGCTATTAATATTTATTTTAAACAATATTGAGAGAACATATTTATAAATATATATAGGATATATATTATATACATATTGTACAAGAAAAATATTTCAAATTGATAGAGGAATTATAAAGGTTATAATGGATTTGAGAAAATGCAGGAAAAAGAAAAACTCTAAATGAGATAATGGCTGACCTCCAGTTTAAAAGAAAACACTATAAGAAACTTTTTAAAACAGCTCAATAATTTTAGGGTGAATAAAAATCCTGTAACAGAAAGGACATCAAGAAAGATTTGTAGATTTTTCTCCATATGTATTTTAAAGTTTAGCTCAGTAAAATCACCATAGTCAAAATTAAAAGTCAGTAACATCATGTAGCAGACAAATGTTAATATCCTTTAACATATAAAGAAATCTTCTTTAAAGGAAAGATGAACAGACTACTAAAAAATGGACAGAGTACATCATAGGGCAACTTACAATTGAAGAAATAATAGTCAATAAATATTAAAGGATAATAAATCTCACTGAATCTAAGATGCATGATTTATAATACCTTTCATTTATTTTGTTGGTAGAGATTTAAAATATGATTGTATCTAGTGTTGCCGAGAGTATAGAGAAATGGATATCTGTATATACTGCTAACAAAGACAGGGATTTGTATTTATAAAAGACAATTTGACTGTATGCAGAATTTTTTGCCAAATAATTCCATTTGAAGAGAATAATATTAAGGAAATAATTGACAAGTGGTCAAGACTCTATATAAGGGTGTTCATCACAGCACCATTGTATAAGAGCAAGAGGATAAGAAATATTCAACATTTGGGAAATTACTGAATATAAATATTCAACAATAGGGAAATTGTGAAATACACACAATAGAATATCATTTTCTCATTGAACATCCTTAGTAAAATATACTGTTGGTGAAAAATAGCATGTACTGTATAGCCCAATTTATTTTTAAAAATCATATATATATATGCATTATAAATTTTCAGAATGTTAAGCACCAAGATTTTAACATAGTTATCTCTATATGGCAGCATTTTTAGTGATACTTTCATAACTTTTCATTTAATATAAAAATTATTAGAAAATATAAATATAAAAAAATACTTTTTACCTACTATGCTGACAAAAGGTTTTAAAAATGTGAATTAAGTGTTGGTGGGAAAATGCATAGATATGCTGTGGCAAATGCTACTTGTGGAATTATAAATTGATAATTTTCAGAAAAGCAATTTCCACATGTATTGAAAACAGTATTGAAACTAATAGCAAAAAGTTGTATTGATAGGTTGGTTAAATAATACAATAGTCATACAGTAGAATTCTATGGAGTCATTAAAAATCATGCTGCATATTTACCCTGCAACATGGTAGAATATTCATGGCACATGTGAGAAAGTGAAGTGTTAAGTCACTCAGTTGTGTCCCACTCTTTGAGACCTCACAGACTGTAGTCTACCAGGATCCTCTGTCCATGGAATTTTCCAGGCAAGAATACTAGAGTGGGTTGCAATTCCCTTCTCCAGGAGATCTTCCCAACCCAGGGATCGAGCCTGAGTCTCCCACACTGCAGGCAGATTCTTTACTGTCTGAGCCACCAGCAAAGTTCCACATGTGAGAAAAGTCATGCATAAAAGAATACATTTATGGAATTTATTTGTAAATATATATCAGTATCAAGACTAAGTTAATAATTATCTCTAGGTTATGGATACAGGTGGCTTTAGTTTTAATTTTTCATGTTCATACTGTGAAAATGAAATATTTATGATAAAAAATTAACTACACGTGAAGATCTTATTGTCTCCAATACCAGCTCTGTTCTACTAACAGCAGAAGTCTTGAGTTCAGATTGACATTCAACTCATGAGATAGAACTTCTTTCACCTTCTCTGTTTAGTCAGTGTTAAGAAAGAGAACAGAAAAGGAAGAAAGTATGGCATGCAAAGCAGAGCAAGCAAAGAGGTCTGGTGACTTCCAGGCAGAGTTTCTATGTCTTGATCATTCAGCACTCAAGTTGTCTGTGTTCACAATAGACAAGGTTCATTGTATGTGGGTAATTAGAAGTCAGAGCGCGCGTGGGCTCTGGAGTCTCTGGGTTTTATTCCTACCTAGCTATGTAGCTCTCTCAAAGGTGCAGAACTAGCACTCACTCTCTAGTGTAGCTACAGTTTATCAAGCCTAGGCATGCATGAGTGCTAAGTCACTTCAGTCGTGTCCGACTCTTCACGACCATACGGACTGTAGCCCACCAGGCTCCCCTGTCCATGGGATTCTTCAGGCAATAATACTGGAGTGGGTGGCCATGCCCTTGTCAAAGGGATCCTCCCAACCCAGGGATTGAACCCCGTATCTCTTATGTCTCCCAGCATTGACAAATGGGTTCTTTACCATTAGGACCACCTGGGAAGCCCTTAATTCAGGGTACTTGGTGCTAAATACTCATCTGGACCAAATGTACAGGTATTTCTTGTGATACACCACCCTCAAATAAATTCTCATTCATCTTAGATCCAACAAAGATAAGCACTGAACAATTACTTGCGTTAATGTTTTAAGGGAGATTCAAGCCCTCCTGTGTCCCTGAAGTTAGGGGAAGAGCCACAGCACCAACGGCCTGTCCTTCGCTTCTGATATGTCATCAAATCATTTGAAAAATCAGCTTTCACTCTTTCCTACATACTACCCATGTCATGCATTTCAATATGTGCTTAGATTTTGCATGCTAGCCTCATGTGACCAGAATATTTTCATATTGCTCACTCTCCCAAGAAGATTTTTCCATCCTATGATTAGCATGAACATCTGGCTTAAATCTAACCTCCTCTAAACCCACCTCACCAAAAAGATCACTTCTTACTCCTTTTTCCCATCCTTCTATGTTTATACTTGATGTTAGAGGTTAATTCATATTTCCATGCCAGCATCATCACACAATCTGGCAAACAGCTCTACCAATGTTTATTTTATAAATAAGGAAAGACAGTAGCAAAAATAATTCCATAAATACAAGAAATAATCACAATAAATAGTGATTTCACAAAGATGTTGAAGGTTTGTTATTTCATGAACATACACATACATAAGTGTTCTTACACTCCTCTTCCCTGTCTTAATTATGAGTTCTCAAAAAAATGCAGTAACTGTGAAAGATACACTAGCTTTTAGGTCTTCAGCTTCATTTAAGCTAAGGGACATAATAAAAAATATAAAACAAAACAAAAACACAGTTGGCTTCTAGTCTTAGGCTGTGGTTTTGCAATCATTATTTGGCCAAAATTTCTACTTTGATAGGAGTGAGGATTGCAAGATTAGGTCCAGAGAAGAATATATTTAGCTGAGGTCTGGAGAATCACTTAATGAAGCAGACAGTGGAGGAATCAGGAAGATTTTGTGTTGTTATTTGGTTGGCTTTTTTTTTTTTTTTTTTTTTTGCCTTTGGCAAACATTCTTGTAGTGATAATAGTAATGCCATGTCTCCAAAAGAAATTCACGATTACGGTTCACATTAGTTTGTATTAGCATCTGTAGATGACAGGTCCCTGCCTGCCAGTGCTCATACACTCGTAAGCACAGTAGCAGCTGAGAGAAATCTTCTCAATATTTGTTACTTAGCGATACTGCCTCTGGCAGGGTAGAAGCAAGTCTCTCTCAGGGGAAATTGCTGATGTTACTATTTTAATTTGCAAACCACATTTCTCTGGATGATGATGAGATTGCAAATAACCTAGACAAAACAGACCCTAGTTTAACAAGCTGAAAAAATACAAACAAGAAAAGCAAGTGAAAATATTTTTAGCTTTTCTCTCTAATGATATAATTGAACATCAACTCTTCCAAAAGCATTTTGCAAGGGTAATATCATAGACACAGGCACTGATTTAAAATAGCATCTAAAGGTGAGTCCTAATCCATCCACTCTATTGTTTAACTTCTTGCCACCCAAGACTGAAAGGTAAGTACAAAGGTGGATGATATTTAAGCATGATAAAGAAATACACATTTTAAAGAATACTCCAGTTCTAATAGATGTTTCATATGATGCAGCTTATTTATGAGGTCTACTGACTGGAAGATGTAAGAGTGTTGAAACATTTTACTTTTAGAATAAGAAGCAGTTTATGCATGAATTTTTTATGTGTATTTTACATGCATATTATGTATCTGTATTATAATGCATATTCTACCAAAACCAATTAAACCATAATATGAAATAGTCACATTTATGGGAATGAAAAGCATATCAAAAGATTGTTAAGTTAAAAAAAAAGACCGTTAAGTCCATCTGTCTAGACTTTACATTGAATAATCTTTGAAATAATATAATTAGAAAATGTGCCTAACTCAAATAAGAAACAATACAATATGAAGTAATAGTTACAGAAACAAAAGACTCCCCATTAAAGCTTTGGGTTACACAAGTTGTCACAATATGCCTACAGTAAGTCCCCTATGGATGAACCTTCAAGTTATGAGCTTGAAGAAGATGCAAATATGCATTTACAAATCAGTCACATGTTAGCTCACATGCCCGAGGTACACTGGCATGTGCATGCATTCTCCAAAAGTGGTTGTGCTTCATGTATTTTACTATGTGTATAGTCCTATGCAGGATATAGTAGTATAGGATCTTTATTGCAGGGCTTCCCTGGTAGCTCAGCTGGTAAAGAATCCTCCTGCAATGCAGGAGACCCTGGTTCGATTCCTGGGTCAGGAAGATCCACTGGAGAAGGGATAGGCTACCCACTCTGGTATTCTTGGGCTTCCTTGGTGGCTCAGCTGATAAATAACTCGCCTGCAAAGTGGGAGACCTGGGTTCAATCCCTGGGTTGGGAAGATCCCCTGAGGGAGGGCATGGCAACCCACTCCAGTATTTTTGCCTGGGGAATCTCATGCAGAGAGGAGTCTGGCAAGCCTCAGTCCATAGGGTCACAAAGAGTCAGACTTGACTAGAGCCACTTAGCATGCAGGCAGCCCCCATTCATGGACAACTTCTATCCCAATGACAAAGTAGCATGTCTGCCACCGAAAACTACTTCACACATCCAACCTACAGGCCAGGAAGTTAAAGTGATCTTTAAGAAATATTATTTACATCACACTTTTTGTTAGACAGTAAAGGTGAGTGATGAATCAGAAAGAATCTTGTGACAATTTTGGAAGGACTATAACACCTACAAGGCCATAAAAAACATCACTTTGCTTGGCGTGAAGTTACAGTCATCACCATGAAAGAGGTTTGGAAGAACCTTGACCGCAGTTTGTTCACAATTTTCATGGATTTGAGAAAATGGACAGGGAGTCCAAGGAGGTCTTCAGCAGCTTAGTGGCTCTCAGCTAGAAGCTGGAGCTAAATCTACAAGAGGACAACTTCACTGAACTCCTTGATGAGCACATGAAGAGCTTACTAATGAAGACCTGATGGAATTGGAGGCCCAGAGAAAGGAGGAAGACAAGAGGAAGGAGAAGTAACCGAAGAAGCCAAGAGATTTTTTGATGCAGGTCATGGCAAAAGGATTTTCTTTGTTTGAGGAAGCACTGTTAGATTTTTAGGCACGGGACCCAAACATAGAACAGTACATGAAACTTGCGGCAACCTTTCAGAATGCAATGTGGTGCTACTGTGTAATCTATGATGAGAAAAATAAAAGACCTATTATCCAGACATCACTGGATCATTTTTTTCAAGAGGGTAGATAGATTAGACTCCAGCAAGGATCCAGAGAATGTGCCATCAACATCAGTCATGGCTGAAATTGCAGCTTGTCCCCCGCTTCCTATTGCTGACAATCCTTCCACTCTACTGTCTCTCACCTCCTCTTTCTCCTCCAGTCAGAAATTCTTCTCACCTATTGACTCAGTGCCATCCCCTGCAGACCAGCTGTTGTACACCACTACTGTTCTTTTCATGGTTCCGTACTATAAGATTAAAAATGTTTGGTTTTTGTTTTTTATATATTATTTGTGTGAAAAGCATTGCAAACCTTTTTATAGTACAGTAGTATATAGCTGATTGTGTTAGTTGTGTATGTAGGCTAATTTTGTTGGACTTACAAACAAATTGGATTTACGAACATGCTCTTGGAACAGAACTCATTCACATGTAGGAGACTTACCTGTATAATTTTATTATTGTAAATGCATACATACATACAAACATGTGGAAATGAATCTGCAATTTTATATTTCAGAAGTCACTCATCATCATTCATTTTCAGTGAATTTAAGAAGTAAGATTCAGGCATGAAATAACTGCTTAATACAGCTTGGCATTTAATTATGCTCATCATAGAAGCAAAACAATTAGAGACACCATTTCTCTATATCCACACAACAGCCTGTGGTGAAGTTTGAGAGCCTGCTGCCTATCTGGGAATATGCATTTGATCAATTTTGTCCTGGTAAAGCAGATTGTTCCCCTACTGAGAAGAAACATTTACCACAGACACCTGTGTAGTATTTACTCGACTTATCTTAATCAGAAGCGTCCTGTCCATTATGGTTGGTTCTTCTTGGCTCTGTTCTGGGAAGAAACATTTCTCAGGGAGGAACGTCTGCCTTTTCCCAGATTCCCTTCCCGGTCTGGGCACATGTTCAGGTGAAAAGGACAGTCGCTTAGTTTCTTTTCGTCTCCTATAGTCATTCCACTCTTCAAATGCAAAACTCTCTTGTCATTTTCCCAATCTCCTATACCTACTATTCCCTTCCTTCCAACTGATAAACTGGGTCCTCCTGGTATATCCAAAAATTTTCATCTATTTGCTCAAATAACATGGATTTTCTCATTTTCTTTAGTTGAGTTTTTACTGCGGACTTGGAAGATATCTATGGAAGAGAGAGGAGGAAGGATGGCTGGTGTGCATATGCATGTGTGTGCCTGTTGGTGGCTATGAAAATGACTCAGTGCCAAATTATGAAAGCTGTCAATCTTGCTTGCCTGAAATGTCTTACCCCTTTGGGGCATTTTCTGGGAACTAGATTCCTCATTCCCCTCGGCTATTTGGTCTTACCACAAGGTCCCCATATCTAGGATAGCCTTCTTCAGATGACAGAGACACATACTTTCATAGAAATTCTTTTGTATATTTTTGTTTAGAAATTTTACTAACTGGAGCAGAATAGCAAGGAGATATTTGTACTAAGGAATTTCCTTCCTCAAATGTGCAAATCTAGTTGGATGTGCTTGACCCTGAATGTTGTCTGGGAACAAAGAGGTGATCCAGGGTTTGAATGAACAGAAAGCCTAATCATCCATTCTCTCTATTTTCTCTTATATACCAACAAGCTCATCAATTAAATTAAATCTAACTAAAACTTTTACTGAGCCTATAGTTCAGTCCGCAGGGAACTCAGTGTGAGAGGACTGGTAAAGACTAGAAAGTACTAGTATGAGTTACCCAGCAGGCCTACAGAGACCTGTCCTATGCGCAGAGTAGAAAGAAACTTCAGTCCATTTCCAGATTAGGTATTCAGAAGGAAAAGCAGCCAGTTCTTAACCTCCCAAAACTGTGAGTACATCAAACACACAGGCTATACAGAAGCATTAAGTTAAAAATTGCTCCCGGATGACACCAAAGTTAATATAATGGAGGAAATAGAGCACAGGTATGCATATTTACCACCCAAGGAATTTGTAAACCCTTATGAAAGTTTCATGGAGAGTGAGAATCTTCGGAATTTTTATGTAAAAGCTCAGAATGTTAAATCTCTACATAGAGAAAAGTGTAGTGTTAATGATTCTTCTCAATAAAAAAATACTTCATAACAGGACTTCCCTGATCATCCAGTGGTTAAGACTCCATGCTGCCAATGCAGGGGGCCTAGGCTTGACCCCACAAGCCCCAACAAAAGATTAAGATCCTGCTTGCTGCAACTAAGATCCGGCACAGCCAAATTCGCGTGTGTTACGGTAAATTTTAAGAAATACTAAGCAAAACAAAACAAAACAAAACAAAAAACTGGTCTTTGGAGTCAAAGTAGTTTGAATCTCACATTCACCACTTCTGGTTGTTTGACCTTAGATAAGGTAGCACTAGTCAGTCTTGTCTGACTCATTGCAAAGCCATGGACTGTAGCCCACCAGGCTCCTCTGTCCATGGGATTCTCCAGTCGAGAATAATGGGATAGGTTGCCATTTCCTTCTCCAGGGATGGAACCTGGGTCTCTTGCATTGCAGGCAGATTCTTTACCATCTGAGCCATCAGGGAAGCCCCAGCCATATATATACACATACATATATGTATGTGTGTATATATATATATATATATTTACTTTACTTCTGAGGTACCTATATATATAGATAATTCAAAGATATAAATAGAAGCCTGGATAATATTTAAAAGCATTATCTATTCTCAAAACAATATTGCAAAGTAGAGGTATCTGAAGAAGGTATCTGAAGAAGGTAGAAGCTATGGTAGGAAAAGTAGAAAAAAAAATAATAGAAAAGCAACTTACTACCCCTCTACATTTTATAAAGGAAAGGTAGAAGATGAAGAATTCGAGCCATGAATGTTGGAGTCAACAGAGAAATGTCAGTGGCAAAAGGGAGCTCCAATTGTTTGGGGCAAAACCTGGCTCAGAGAAAGTTCTCATAGATGTACCAGAATTTGTTGCCCTGTCTCCATCTCCCCGAGAGTTAACCTCAAGCCTGGTTTTCCATCCATTGTCAGTCAGGATCCAACCTGGAAAGGGAACCACTCAAGCGATTTTAATCAGGGCCAGCTCCATGGACAAGTAACCAATGCACCCACTCAAAAGGGTCACACACACTGGAGTTCAGTGCTCTGTTGTCATTATATTGAAGTGCTTAATAACTTTATAATTGAATTTGTGTTTTGTAAATGACATCCAGTGGATAACAGAGCAAGTTCCAAGGCTCAGAGTATCAGCTCACATACGTGCCACCTGCCACCTCCCCAGCCTGACTCCGCCTCCCCCACTCTGCTGCCCCAGACCATGCTGGTCCCCTCTCGCTACCATTGCCTGGTGACTGCTTCCACCCTTCACCCCCAGCCTGAGCCTGGCATAGGAGCCGAAATTTCAAGGCTGGACACACGTATCCCACAAACTTAGGGAGCCAGGTATGGCGGTAGGCATCCCCTCTGTAGGCTGGCCAGCCCTGTCTGGATGGAGTGAGCCTCTAACTCACCTTCATCTGGGTACTGAGTGTGTTCCCAGTACTGAGATTTAAAATTCCTTGAAGCTGCCCATCTTCCAGGGTGTGACACATCAGTTCGTGGGCTCACAAGCAGGGATGTCCAGGAGCCGTCATGCCCAGTCTTCTGTGTAGCAGGGCAGGTCCAGAGCTTCTGCATTCGCCCTCTGAGCATCCCCGTGTCTGGAAGCTCTCTCTAAGCTGGCTTTCTGCCTGGAAATATCTCTTCCTTCACCAGTCTTCCTGAGTATTACTTGCATTGGTTCCTTCTGGCCATATCAAGGCACCCTCCAGGAATGAGCCACAAAACACAAATTGGACAAAGTTGGGGATTCCACATTTTAATCAATAGTCTAATATTTATAGTTGAAATTGGCATTTTACACTCTAAAGATAAATGGTAAAATTCATATTAATGTTTTAAAATTTGAATTGCATTTTTACCTACCTAGAATTTTTACCTAGAATGACACTTAACAGGAAAAACAAAACAAAACAGCATTACAAGTTGAGAGAGCCCAAAGAAGAACGAAAAAAAATTTTATATATACTTGTAATGGCACTTTTCCTCTGCCTTTTTAAAAAATATTTATGGGAGTACAGTTGCTTTCCAATGTTAGTTTCTGCTGCAGAGAAAAGTAAGCCAGCTCTGTCTCCCCTCTTTTTTGGATTTCCTTCCCATGCAGCATACCACAGAGTATTGAGTAGAGAGAGTTCCCTGTGCTATACAGTAGGTTCTCATTAGTTATCTATTTTATCCATGGTAGTGTACATGTGTCAAATCCATTCTCCCAATACATTTCCCCCCTTTCCCCCCTTGGTACATTTGTTTTCTAGATCTATGGCACTATATTTGCTTTACAAATAGGTTCATCTATATCATTTTTCTAGAGTCCACATACAAGTGATATTATATATTTATTTCTCTCTTTCTGACTTACCTCACTCTGTTTGAGAGTCTCCAGGTCTATCCATGTCTCTGCAAATGGTACAAGTCTGTTCCTTTTTATAGCTGGGTAATATTCCATTTTGTACTGGTGCCGCATCTTCTTTATCCATGCCTCTGTTGATGGACACTTAGATTGCTTCCCAGGCCCGACTGTTGTAAACAGCCAGCTAGTGCTAGTGACCCTAGGGGCATGGTTTCATGAGTGCTGGGAAACCTGAAGAGGGAATCAACAGCTGCCCTGGGGCGAACAGCAGCTGCTGAGGGAAGCAGGGTTGCTCTGGTTATGCTGACAAGAACAGGGAGTAACAGAAACGAGCAAGTCTAGTCTTCTTCCTGGAGTTTTCCAGCCTCCGTTTAGCGCCCCCTATTGGGAAGTGCTTGAGAGGGCAACCACTGGGAAAGCGGAAATGTAATTTGCAGCAAGGAAGTGTGAATAAGCATCACGAAGCAGAGACTGGAAGGGTGAGATGATGCTATCACACTGGCTCAGCATCTTCCACAGATTATAACTTCTGGAACTTCTTTGATAAAACTGTGTTTCCTCTTCATGGTACCATCGCATCCCCAGGTCTGCACTTCTTCTTAGACTATACTTGTTTCCAATTGTACCTTAGGGGGCACCAATCTTACTCAACTTTTATTTATTTTTAAAAATATTCTTCTTCTTTTAAAAACTTATTTGTTTTAGGCCACACCATGTAGCATGTGGGATTATTTCCCCAACCGGGGATCAAATCTATGTCCTCTGAACTGGGAAGGTGGAGTCTTAGCCAATGATTGGAATGCCAGGAGAGTTGCTCTTCCTCAGTTTTTAGATGTATCTCTCCTCAGTCCCCAGGATGACGAGGTGTGATAAATAAGTGAAATGAAACAGAAACAAAAGAAAAGCTTGCAAATGAAAATCTTAGATGTGAAAGGGGAAAGCAATGATAGTATGAAGGAGTTGAGCTTATAATTACTAAACTTATTTTTTCATGTCTGTTTTTCTTCCTGAATAACCCACTCTTGAGTCCATACCCATAAATACAGTTTCTTGTAATTTGTAATACTGTAATTGCAGTTTCCAGGTTGAATATGGTCCTTGTTAAAATTCACAAAGCAAATCAAGAAGTTCCTTGGAAAACTTCTTAAGTAATTGAAAATTCTTAAGTAATTGAAGAGAAACTGGGCCCATATGGTTATTGATAAACTCTATTTCCTACACTTGTGGAACTTGCAATATAGCAGGAAATTTATAAATAAAAACAGAAAGGGATTTTAGCTAGTAGAGACTTGACACTTTAAAGGAGACCAGAACAATATTTTAAATTGTCTTTCATCTTGCCAATTCAAAACTAATCACTTGAAACCAAAAAAAAGCATGAGGAGGTTATGTACCTGAACCAAGAAATGCCTCAGTTCATCTCAATTTGTCCCCAAAGGTCAATTAATTCCAAGTTTCCGGCAACTGACATTTTAACTTCAAAAATGTACCCCAACAGCACCTGCTTATTAAAACCCTGTGAGATGATACTCAGCTTTATTCTGCTCCATGGTGTCAGTTCTTCTCTGAAGTCTAGATCACTTCCTATCTTCAAAAGTTGACTATGCCCACAGTCACATTACCTTCCTTTTCCAAAATGTGTCATGGCATATGCTGCAGCTCAAATGGTTAAATTAAACTCTGTTTCCTGTGTCAGACAGGAGAAGATAAGACAATGCTCACTGCAGGGTGGGGGGTGGTGGGGAGGAAAGCTACCCTCCTGAACCACACGTCAACTTCTATTGGTGTTTGTGGGGGCTACACAAACACAGGGGATGAATCCAAGCTGCGCCGTTTCCTGAGAAATTAGCTTCATTATCATTCAGACATTCTACCAGGGGTCAAATACAACAATCAATTTTTCAGTGTATTTTTTCATAAAAGAATTTCTCCAAAATAACATTTTATTATATCTTATTATTATTTCCAAAGATCTTATATAAATTAAAATCTAGGGTTATAAGTGAGATATCAATTAACATAAGAATCAATTTAATGGTAATTTAAATAGCTAACTGTTACAATTTTTGCATAATGAAGTGGCCTCTGGGCTTGAAGTCCTAATCATGTCTAATTAATTTAAAGGATGTTACTTTTTATTATCATTGAAATTTCTGACAGGTGATAAAACATTTAGGGTTGCCATCACAAACTTTTTACATCAGCTGTCCCATAAGTTGGCAAGTTATAGATCATCATTTGAAAATGACTATTTAGGGGGAAAAAAAACCCTTGGCTACATTTGTAAAGTTATAACACGGAACTGCTATTTTACCCATGTAAAAGAAAGCAATTCTGTTCACTAAATAATAAAAGAGTGGACCTTTTATTTTCATAATCTTAATAGTTATAATCAACCTTCATGAGGAAGAGTCAATTTCAATTTTAGAAAATAATCTTCATAGCCTTCTGAGTTTATATGGTTCCTATATTGACAAAAACATTAATATATGTTCCATTGTTGATATTTTTTAAAAGTCTTGAACTTTTCAGGCTCAGAGAGCAAATAAATCTAAGTGCAAGGAGATCAGCTAAAGGATGTGTCATTCCTTTACAATAGAATGTTAAAATTATCTACCATTAAAATATATTCACTGTGAAGTAAGCCAGACAGAGAAGGAGAAATATCGTATGCCATATCTTACACGCAGAATCTAAAAAGAAATGATTTGGATGGATTTATCTACAAAACAGAAACAGATTCATAGACTTAGAGAATGAGCTTACAGTTGCCAGGAAGGCAGAAAGGGAGAAAGGAATAGTTACGGTGTTTGGGAAGGCCATGTGCACATTGCTATATTTAAAATGGGTAACCAACAAGGACCTACTGTACAGCACATGCAACTCTCTTCAATGTTGTGTAGCATCCTAGATGGGAGGGGAACTGTGGGGAGAATGGATACATGTGTATGCATGGCTGAGTCCTTTTGCTGTCCACTTGAAATTATCACAGCATTGTTAATTTCCTATACACCAGTATAAAATAAAAAGTGTAAAGAAAAAGAAAGGAAAAATAAATACACTCAGTAAGGTAAAATAATATGAAGGGAATTGTTTTTCAGAGACTATAGCTTCTGTGGTCATAGAAAAACCAAATTCAAGACACAGAGCTGATAGATAAGTCTAAAGCAGACATAATGTAACATATAATTCAAGCAAAGATGGAAAGTGGGAGACTCCAGCCAGCATAACCCCAAGATCTGTACTACTGGGCTGTTTTTTTTTTTTTTTTTTTTTTACTGGACTGTTCTTTTAAGGGGAAATAAAAGAATTATTTTAGAAATCCCCAAGAAAGATTCGTGTAAGATAAGTACAATCAAAAAAACAGAGTCAACAGTGAGTAGCTATAATCTGAAGGCCAGTGTGCTGGGCAGGACTTATCAGGATGAGGATAAACGGGGAGAAGAAAGCTCTGCAAAGAGGCACCATGGCAGAGAGACTCGGAACATGAACCTGGGCTCTGGTTATCAAACTTTGTCAGGTTATTCAACCTCTTTGTGTCCCATTTTCCCTCTTGGAAGAGATAACTGATGATCACACCTACTCAGGTAGAAGAATTAAATAGGTTAAATGTTTAAAGTACTTTGGAAGAGTGTCAGGTACATAGTAAGTGCTTCATACATACTTACTCTAATTGTATATCTTAGGTTAATCCTTCTACTATAGCCTAAGAACTCTGGAGCTCTCAACTTGAAACCTGTAGTAAAAATACGCTCTAAAACAATAGAGACAAAAGGTTTTTGACATCGGGGTCAAACGTGATCTGTTTAGGTTCGGGCAAAGTCTATTTTGATATCAGAAAGATAATAGAAACTTATCGCAAAGCAAAAACACTTCCCTGAAAGTGACAATGCCTCATTTAGTATTATGGTAAACTTGAAGAGATGTTAAAAAAACACAGGTCTTTGGAGTTAAACTAGTTTGAATCCTATGTTCACCACTTCTGGTTGTTTGACCCTAGATAAGGCTGTAACCTTTCTGATGTTCGGTTTCATCACCCATAAAACAGGGACAACAATTCCTAATTCACATAGCTCTTGTAATTCTCGACACAACATTCCAGGTGGCCATGATAATTCCCCTGTGTTTGTCAAGCTAAGCAACTTCCGTACCAGCCCATAAGCAGAAGAGACTGAAGTGAGGACTCAAAGTAGTCAGTGGGGATAAGACCAAAACCACATGTCTGTGAGCCTTTCTATTGCTCCTTCTCTCGGATTTTATCTACATTCCTGTGACCTCCAGAACACTTACACGGTTGCGGGGTTGGGCAGTGGACCAAGTGACTGCTCAGCAAAGGCGAAAGTAGGTACAAGAATCAAGCCCAGGCTCATGACACAGGCTTACCAAGGCTCCAGAGAAGGAAGTACTCCTTCTTTCGAACCCATCCAGAAATGCTAATTGACTCTCAGTGGTGGTGCCAACCCTGCATTAGTTCGGGAAATCAATGTTTCCCATGTAGACTATGGCAATAATATCCTAGACCTAAAACTTGGGATGGGACCCAAGCATGAATATTTTTCTTTAAAGCTTTCCAGATGATTCTTGTGTGCAGACAAGTTTGAGAACTGGTCTTCTAAATATTTCTTTACCTCTAATTTAGTATCCCTGTGGTCCATTCTTACAATTATCTGAGAATAATGAAACTCACCTGCAAAATATTCTTTCAAAATCTTCCTGTTGCCTACTGTAGCATTCTCAAAGTGTAGACAGCAGAACAAAAGAATAACTTAGGTTGCTTGTTAAAGTCCAGATTGCAGTCCCTCCTCTTACCACAGAGTAGAGGATGAGGGAATAATATACATTTTCAATAGTCATAGCAAATGATGTTCATGAATCTTGAATTTGAGAACCACTGATCTCCAGGACAAAGACCAAGTCCTATAGAATGATGGATAGGCATTTCATATTATGGTCCTTGCCTAGACTTCCAGATCCTACTTTGTTGAATCTTTACTTTGCTCCCTTCCCAACACCCTATGCTCCAATACTTCCAAATTTACCTCTCTAGATGTTGTCCCCTCTACCAAGCATTAGCTAAGTCATTTAACCACTCTGAGCCTGTTTCCTCATCTGTAAAATGGAGATTATACTATGTATCCTTGGGTCTGTTTGAAGATTAACTGAAACAATATATTTGAAAACATCTAGCTCTGGACCTTGTCCAAACTTAATGCTCAATATTCATTCATTCACTAATTCCAGGACCTGTAAATTCAGAGAGTCTGGGAAAAGCTGTGTGTAAATAACGCTGAAGAAGTATTGACTGTGTAGCTACTGCCTGAACTCAGAAGTGACAATCCTACTGCACTAGAGTAAGCACATTTATAATACGAAAAATGGGGGAGAGAAACTGCCATACTCAGGATTTCACAGGCCACCCATCAAATGCACTAAAAAATAAAATAATCCCTCAAAAAAATGGGATGCCTGATCTCCTTAGCTCCAAGGCAACTTATTCAAGAGTGAAGTTTTAAGAACTGAATAAATAAATGCCCATATTAAACACCAGGTTAAATTCAGTCCCTGGCCTAAAGGTCCTTGCAATCTAAAGGAAGCAGTATACAAAGACAGACACATGTGCAAGGAGGAATTTATAAAGTTATTTTTAAAGTTCTGCTATTTTCTCACACAATCCACTATTTTTTGCTTGATAAATGGAAGAAGAAAAAAATGGCAGAGGGAAAATTCCCCCTGGTCCCTATTGATGCCAAATATTTTTTTAGTTTTCATCTGACACTTATTAATTTGTAATTATATCTATTGTTTTATATGCACCAAATAAACACCAAGTTTCTCACCACCAGCCACGTTGCTGATGCTGCTGTTGATATGATGGCTGACAGTTTTGAGCATTGACTAGATGATGGGCATTTAACTAATGCTTTAAATACGATACATAACTTATAGAACATCAGTCACAGATAGATTTTTCCATTTTTTTCAGATGAGAAAAGGGAAATGAAGATAAGCTATCAGACTTGTCCTAGTTTCCTCTATTATCCCTGCAGATCAAAGATCTAAAGTCATAAGTCTCAAGATTTTAACCACAACAAAATCTGTCACCTATGGCAATATTGTTTTAATTATCTCCATAACAGCAAAACAAGTTTAAGAAGAGACAACCACTAATCAACATGAGTAAATTTCTTTCTTAACAAGTGATGACCCAACATAGATCTGCCCACTAACTTTGTTGGATATAGTAACTACAGTTCTAATGTTGGAAAAATCCTAAAAGTCTTCCAAAAGTTCATCATACAGTCTGGAAAAAATTCTGTTCCCATTACTCCTTTGGGTGTATTCTAATATTTTGTTGAGATGTTGGTTAAGAGCTGCTCAAGAACAAGAGTTTATTGCAACTGATAGCAACTTAGTTTTTCCCCTTAAAAGCTGATTAATAATTATATGTAAAATTAAAAAATTCTGCAGTCCCTTTTATAGCAAGAATATAGAATCTTGTCTTGTTTGTCTTTCTTTGAGATACTGTACTTTGAAGTGCAAGGTGACTATGATATGGCATTTTAAGTAGCTTAAAATTTTCATTAATAGCAGATAAATAAATCTTTAGGCAACTAATCATGCCTAATGTGAGAACTTTTATACTGATGCTTAAGACAATTTCTCATATTATCAAAAAGAGAGCAATTATTTTTTCCCAGAGAAGGAATGTCTAAAATTATATATAATAACAAAGGAGCACCTGTGGAACATACATAGAAGAAATAAAATTGGATTTTATTTCTAAAATATTGGTATGATTGTGTCTTGCAAAGGTGGTGAAAATCATAAAAAGCATTCTAGGAATAAAGGACAGAATATATTAGGCTTGTTTCGATGATGCAAGGCATAAAACTATAAACAGTGATAGGCATATGCGAACAGGAAGTGAATGAACAACACTGTTGTATTCAGAGGTTGGTGGCTTCCACTTGGTAGAAATGTTGCTGGGAAAAATCAACCATTAGATCTGTATTTCAACCAGATAATTCATTATATTTGCAAACCTGGCATTTATTCATGTATGCTACTTAAAGGAACAGGCAAAATCACAAACTTAAAGGGAACACCCAATTTCATAACTCTTAGACTCATAATGTGGAGAAGGAAATGGCAAGCTACTCTAGTATTCTTGCCTGGGGAATTCCATGGACAGAGGAACCTGGCAGTCTGCAGTCCATGGGATTGCAGAGTCGGACACAACTGACTAACATACACAGACTCAAAATGAAACACAACAAATTAAACTTGCAGATTTCCCAAATTATCATGCTAAAAATTAGCACATAATTTACCCTTAAGGACATGACTTCCATGGTCTCCTTATTATCTATTTCTTTAGGAAAAAGAACAGAAATACCAGCAACAGAAAAAATCAAGAATTTCTCAATTAAGGCAAAGTGTGTTAGTCACTCCGTTGTGTTCAACTCTTTGCAACCCCATGAACTGTAACCCATCAGGTTCCTCTGTCCATGGAATTCTCCAGGCAAGAATACTTGGCATGTCCTTCTCCAGGGTATCTTCCCAGCCCAGGGATCGAACTTTAGTCTCCTGTATTGCAGGTGGATTCTTTACCCTCTGAGACACCAGGGAAGCCCTCAGTTAAGACAAACATATCAAAACAAATAAAACACAAAAGAAAAAGGAATGATATAAATAATCTCATACTCAGTTCCTCCTATCTGATTATTTTAATTTCTTACCTGATTAAAGTTCATACTACATGAATTTAGGCATTTTTTATGTGCTCATACAATACACACCACAAACATGGAAAAAGTCTTTGCTTTCTTTTTGGTTGTGCTACCTTGTAAAATGTCTACTTCTTTTATCATTTGGAAGCTTATGATTACTTAAAGAAGCTATATTCTTATTATGAGGTTAATTACTGAGCATAATAAAGTTTATATCATTTTAGGAAAGTATGGACCTTGAATCAATGAGCTTTTAACCTAGGCTGATGTTGGAGGAGCACAGAGGACAGAGTCTAGATGCCCCCACCGTCCATCCGTGTCAGAATATCCACCTCTGTGTATAGTTTCAACCATGATTTCTAATCTGAATTCTATATTTTTGTAGAAGCCCTTTTAAACTACACATTTGTAGTCCATCTTTTTTAGTCCTCTTTTCCCCACTTGTTCTAGAACTACCTGGTATAGTCAAAAGTCCCATATATTTTTAATTTTTTAATCATTCAAATATGAACAGTTATAAATGTTCATGGTTTAGAAACAACATATCCACACATAAACCCTACTCTAATTGTTAAAATCAATAAAAATAAAACATATCCCATTTTACTTTTTCTTATTTGATTTACTATTCTCTAACTTTTTATACTCTATACTCTCTCTTGCATGAGAATCATTAAGGATCCATGATCTTCACAGATTCAACTTGTTTCAATTAACCATAATAATAACATTAATAATTACATTTACTATTTTATATTCAATTTTTCCACAATCTACCTAGTAAGAATCCATTTAAGTTAGCAACTTTGTCTTTTCAACTGTCCTGATGCTTAAAAACTATCCTTGCTCTCATCCACTTAGTTCCTTTGTGAAACCCCACTTAAATGATGATAAAGGTATCAAAAGGGCAAAAAGTCCTCAACAGAAAAGAATATGAGAAATGATAAGAGATGCTGACAAAATGTTGAAACTGGGAAGCAGATACACTCAACCTCTCTTAGAAATTAAGTCTGCATTTGCAGAGGGGTAAAGTACTGTGGAGCCAAAAAATAAGCCAGCTTATTCCTCAGAGCCCTGAAAAACAGAACTTAGAGACCCATTATGTTTCAAGAGGAAGTCTGTTGGACTAACAGGCAACTTGATTGAAATTTTGCGTCTTAAGCATTTAGTGTCCTAGATATCCTCATCACTGCACTGAGCGACATTGCTGTCCACTTAGTTGAAGACAACTGACTGAATATTTACTCTCTTAAACAAGAGGGAGCGTGGGCACAAATATTAGAGCTAAGGGAGCCATCGGGAAAACAAAGGCTAAGTCACGTTTATATCCTAATGTGTAAGAGCACTAGCCTCTTCTTTCTTTGTCCAGGGAGAGATACTTCTAATACTCAGGCAGAGGATAAATGCATTCTCTTCTGAGGAAAAGAATCTGCCTAAAAGGAAAAAAAGCAACTTATAAAAACTGCTCCATAACTTTATAATAAACTCACTGCCTAACATCCTCGTATCTGGTTAGTGCCTTTGTGCTTCATACTTTAACATGAGCAGACATTGATGGGTCACCAGAGACAAAAACAAACAAATAAGGCAAAAAAGAAAAAGAAAAGTGTAGGGTTCAGAGACCAAATAAGCAGAAGAAAACTTTAAAGGAAATAATTTAATACTGGGTTGGCCAAAATGTTCATTTGGGTTTTTCCATATGGTGCAACCCTAATGAACGTTGCGGACAACCCAGTAGTTTCAAAGATAAGAGAAGGTATTGCATTCCTGAAATAAAAATAGGAAGTCATAAAAAAAAGAAACCCTCAGAAATTCTGAAAGAGGTCTTTGAAATTAAAAGAAAAAGTGATATCAGAAATAAAATGTTAATGGAAGAGCTGAAAGATAAAGTTAGAAAAATCTCTTAGAAAGTAGAACAAAAATCCAAAAGGATTAAAAAATAAGAAAGAAAAGATTTCTAAAAGAATATCTGAGTAATGAAAGTTCAGAAAAACAAGTGGGAGAAAGTTATCAAAGAACAGAGGAAAGGATTCCCTAGAACTAAAGACTTTGAGCCATGTTTTCATGAAATTTCAAGACACTTGAAATTTTATCCATGAAATTTCAAGAATAAAGAGAAGTTATAAACTTTTAGTAAGAAAAAAACTTGAAAATAGTTTCTAATGAGAAAGAAATCATAGAAAAAATATTAATTAAAATGATATCAGACATTCAATAGCAGTACTGGCAATTAGAAGACAACACAAAAATACTTTAACATTTCTGAGGGAGTGTTTTTATATCCTAGAATTCTCATTCCATCAGATTTCCAATTTGTAAAAATTTGTAAAAATTGCAGATGATAAAAATCTAAAATATGAACTACTTTCCATAGACATCATTTTTGGGGAAACTATTGCAGGATCTCCTCCACAAAAACAAGGGGGAAAGGAATGGAGTTATACAAGAAATCAAATGCACACATAGCAAACTATATGACTTGGCTGTCAAATATAAATTATTTTATGTGATTATATACACATTATTTTGATATGTATTCTATATATAATAACACTGAATATTGTGTTAACTGAAAATTTTATGTAACTATCATAAGAAAGGGATGGGGAAAGGGTGAATGGAGTAGAAAAAAGAGAATTAAACCTAATGTTCTCTAGCAGGAAGTCTAAACTAACACTAAAAAAAAAAAAGAAAGAAATAGTCATATTAGCAGGTTATTCAGAAATATGGAGTAAATTCTGAAAGGAAGGATGAAGAAAACCAAAATTGGTGACAGCTTGGCTGAAGAATCAGAGTTAAGAGTGTTACTACTATTTTTTATTAAAGTGAAAGTCACTCAGTTGTCTCCAACTCTTCAAGTCCATGGAATTCTCCAGGCCAGCATACTGGAGGGAGTCACCTTTTCCTCCTCCAGGGCATCTTCCCAACCCAGGGATCAAACCCAGGTCTCCCACATTGCAGGCAAATTCTTTACCAGCTAAGCCACGAGGGGAACCCAAGAATACTGGAGTGAGTAGGCTATCCCTTTTCCAGTGGATCTTCCAGACCCAGGAATCGAACCAGGGTCTCCCGCATTGCAAGCAAATTCTTTACTAACTGAGCTACCAGGAAAAGTTCTGCAGAAAAATGTGCAAACTATTGCCCATCTAAAAAATTATTTTAACACTGAAAGGACAGAAAAAAGAACATTCTTAACTGCATGAAAGGTTTTTACTAAAGGTATATTCAATATTTTGCTATATTATCATTAAATTTATAGAAGCTATGTTAGCTCTCTCCCTTTCCTTAACATTATACTGGAGTTTATATTCAAGCATTAAATAAGAAAAAGAAGTAATTGACATAGAGTTTGATAAAGAAGTGATAATCTTCCATCATTTATAAGTTATGCCTTATCCATATCAATGTGCACAAATGCAATAGAAACTCTTGGTAAATATGTAAAATAAATACTGGAGTACATCAGTATTCCAGGACAAGACATCAGTATGCTGAGGATTTTTCTGTGTCAGGGCCTTCACATTTGTTTTTCCTTTAGCCAGGAAAAGTTTTCCTCTAAGATATTTGAACAACTTCCTTCCTCACTATATTCATGTTCTTTCCCCTTGTTGTTCTATTATTTTTATTTGCAGCATTTATGGATACCCACTAGTATAAGACATCTTTCCCCACTGGGTTGAAAGCTTATATATGTGAGAAATTCTAAATTTTTGTATAAAAGGTATAATGATATTATTATGCATTATTTTAAATAGTATAAACTTGGAAATAGTTTAGTTGTCCATTCAGGGGTTAATAAATAAATAAACCTGATATTAATGCATTAGATTATTATTCAACAATTTGATAATTGATATTACTCAATAGAGATATAAAACCCATAAATTGAATAGCAAACAGAACATCATTATGTATGGTATCATACAAATGATAGAAATTTAAAAACATATGTGCAGTCAGCCCAATAAAATGTATTCATGGTAAAGCCTAGCATTATGGAGTGTATATATACTGTCCTCTTGTGAGGAGGGAGGGGGCCTTAAGAGCAGTGTATGAAGGATTTCAACACTGTCTGTTTTGTTTTAGTTTCTAAAGATGTTCTGAATCGAATATGACTGAATGCCAATGGCTATTCATTTTGGGTGGCACTTACACAGGCCTTATATAATGCCCTTTATACCTATTTGTTTGACTTGGGTTCGGTTTGATTTAGAGGATTTTTTTTTGGTTTGATTTTGCTTTCAAAATTAAGTAAAGGAAAAAGCAGAATAACAAAGACAGAACCTTATTCTCAAGAACAAGAGTAGAAAAAAAAGGTACACAAGGCAAAGAAGATGGACATTACAGAGGAGAACTGTTTTGGCAGATAAAAACCAACAGAGACCTGGAGTAAGATACAAATGTTCAAGAACCATTTTGAGACAATTTCTGCTACAACTCCCTTGTAATTAGCAGAATCTTATCACTTTATCTCAATCCAACAAAACATGGCAGAATGGGGAGCTCTGGACCTTAGTTTTTACAAATTGACCTTGAGATTCTAAACAAAGGGGACACTATAAAAAGTAAAATTCAATTGTAAGCTGTTTTGTGGTTAAAAACATGGGCTTCATAGGCCCAAAGCCCACAGCATGAATCTAAGCTACACTCCTTCATGGTTGAGTGACTTTGAGATGGCTCTTGCCCTCTCTAAGCCTTTGTTTCATCATGTAATAATAATGTTAGTGTTGGAAATTATCATCATTCTTTTATTATATGGATATAATACTATTTTCCACACTATTGCATTGCTGTGAAAATTAAATTTGATCATGATTTTAAAGCATGTAGCACAAGGTCTTGCTCAAAGGTAATAGCTCAATATTAGCAGTTATTGTTATTATTTCACTGCATTTAGTGAAACCTCTGTCCCTTCTTTTTTCACTATAGCATGTTTGATTTTCATGTAATCTAAGGACGTGACATTAAGCAGGCAATGTTATTGGAAATACCTTTTGGTCATTTAAATATAGCATTAATTTGCATATGCTCATTTGTATAAGTGTGTAAGTAGTGGTTGGGAATGCCTGCTGAGAATTCCTATTCCTAGGAATATCTCTTCCTAATCACAAATGTGCAATCAATCCATAAGATTATAGAAGGAGCTACACTGTTGAAACAAGTTTGGCTCTACCCCTCCATGGCAACAGCTGACTGGACAATCAAAGCTGAATAAGGCAGAGTGTGGAAGAGAGAGATGAGTGAAGGAGAAACTCAGAGAATAGAGGAAGAATCCAAATTAGATTAACTTAAGGTTCTTGGCCTCAATGTATATATTAGTTTTTGTGGCCATATTATGTTTGAGTTCTATGTGAAACCCCAAATTCCTGACATTAATTCACATTTTCCAAAACTTGCTCAAAAACTCCAGTTGCATTCCTGTTACTTATCACTCCAAAAGTCCTCATGGATACAATGTGACTACAATACAGACAAATATAGCTACTTTCCCACTTACCTACCACTGGCAAGTAGTAAAGAGATTTTATTCAGTTGTCAGATTTGTTCAGTTCAGTCGCTCAGTCGTGCCCGACTCTTCGCAAGCCCATGAACTGCAGCACGCCAGGCCTCCCTGTCCATCACCAACTCTCGGAGTCCACCCAAACTCTTGTCCATTGAGCCGGTGATGCCATCTAACCATCTCATCTTCTGTCGTCCCCTTCTCCTCCCTGCCCTCAATCTTTCCCAGCATCAGGGTCTTTTCAAATGAGTCAGCGCTTCACATCAGGTGACCAAAGTATTGGAGTTTCAGTTTCAACATCAGTCCTTCCAATGAACACCCAGGACTGATCTCCTTTAGGAAGGACTGGTTGGATCTCCTTGCAGTCAGATTTGTAAAACTATATAATATAAATATATTATATATTTATAAATAAATATATAATAAAATATAAAATAAAAATATAAATAAATATATATTATATAATATAAAACTATATAATTTGCAAAGCTATATCATGCACACATCTATCTCATCAGTTTAAAAATAATCACCACAAATGTGAAGACTGGAAGCTTTAGAAGATTCAGGAAATACCCAACTGAGTGAAGCATATGTCTGCAGATCTTCACCTTACCCAACTCTGTTTATGTAGACATCATAAAAGCACTTACATAAAATAAGACAGATTTCTTCTAGATTGGAAAAAAGGTAACAGAGAAATGACATGACTTGGCCTTAATACAGTTAAATAATACAAGGAGACAGAATGCAAATGAATATATTTTGTGTTTGGAATAGATATGCTTCTAATTGCGTTCACTTATTATCATAGAAATGACATGTTTTCAGCTTTAGTTATATGCCACCACAGTTAATAATTGAAATACAAACACACAAAACAGTAATTTAGTGGCAGACTTTGTAATTACAAAAGTGTAGTAAGGGTTTGTTTTGTAAACATATGTGAAACTCCTTTGTACATGGTGTAATTAACATGAACATAAAAAATATAAGAAAATCTTTAAGGATAAATTAAGCTTTAGTCTAAAGCAATGGTCAAAACAAAATCATGTAAAGCTTCATGGGGCCAAGGACTTTCAAAAGCTCTTTCTTGGGACATAAACTGGTTAAAGCTCTTAAAAATAGTCGTATGCTTTGAAATATACAAGCAACATTTATTTTAGAAATGAAAGCTATGACTGTATATTTTAAACAATGGTACAATTGTTTTTTAGCTTCTCTAGTGAAGATGAAACTCACTCAGTCATGTTGCTCTCTGATCCCACAGACTCTACAGTCCATGGAATTCTCTGGGTCAAAATACTGGAGAGGGTAGCCTTTCCCTTCTCCAGGGGATCTTCCCAACCCAGGAATCAAACCCAGGTCTCCCATATTGCAGGTGGATTCTTTACCAGCTGAGCCACAAAGGAAGCCCAAGAGTACTGGAGCGGGTAGCCTATCCTTTCTCCAGCAGATCTTCCAAACCCAGGAATTGAACCAGGGTCTCCTGCATTGCAGGTGGATTCTTTACCAACTGAGCTCTCAGGGAAGCCCCTTAGCTACTCTAATAAGCTGGCAATGCAAGATAGTGCCTAAGTCAGATCTTGGTTTTAAATTCTTGATCTGCCTTTGACTATATGATGACACATAAGGCCTTCACTGTCTATGGGCCTCAGTTTCCTCATCTATAAACTAAAGATAGGTATCTTTTAAAAATCAGTTACATTGGTCCCCCCGAATATATTAGATACTGAATAAATAATAATTACAGGTCATATATGGCTGTTTTGAATATCTATATTAGTAGGCTAGAGGAAATAGATTGTTTTATATAATTAATTTAGAATTGTAACATATTTTGGTACCAAATATGGATTAGTTTTTGTCCTTGTGGATTCAAGTACTCAGAGGGCCTAGGTTGTAAAATGTAACTCTACTGGGCTCCATGCTAAGCATCTTACAGATCATCTCACTGAATTTTCAAAACAACTGCACCAAATAACTATTCTTTTACCCCATTTTACAGACTAAAAAATAAGATTCAGGTATACTCAATATCTTACCCTTAATCAAACATAGAAACTCATGAAGGAGAACATGAAACTAGGTAAGTCAAAACTCCGATGATTATAAACATTGATTCTGTCCTTTATATGCTAGCTTTAATCACTTCAATAGGCTGTTCATGTCCCAGATCATTCAAAAACATATTTATTCTCATATAAAATAATATGACCTGAAATAATGATATTTGTCCTAAAATAATAATAATAATAGAGAGAGATTCAAGGAAATCATAGGAATTTGGATACAAAAAAAAAAAAAAAAAAAGCCCAGACTTTAGCATTTGGAGTTGCCTTCTCTGTGGCCCAAAGAATATGACATCCAATTTCTAAACAACAAACCTAAGTAAGCTCTGCAGCATCCCAGGTTTATAGTTCAGAAGGTAGGGGATGGGATGTAATTCAGGTAGGCCAACAACTCACTGGTCTGCCCTCGCAAAGCTATAAACTCTTTGCTATTCCTGGTCCAGCCCATTGATCCTCAAAAAGCCAGCCTCAAAAGCAGCATGTGAATCAAGATAACCTCAGCCTGGGAATCATAAGTGGGTTATCTCATCATAAGAACACAGAGAATAGGAAAATCATCAAGAAAGGAAGATGATTTTTCAGCTAATCCAAGCAGAGCACATCATTATTTTTTGACAGAGATGAATATTAGCAAAGGAATATTTGGGGAACCTGAAAAACCCTTTATTTTGTTCAGTGGGCACATGCACACATCTTAATGCAAAAAGCACAGAAATCCCTATCTCCCAGCTCTCCATTTCCGAACAGGCTCAACAAAGGGTGCACTCAGATGAAACATCAGTTAGCTTTTTTCTTTCATTGGGAATGTGCTTATTGACTGTTGTTCAAATAGTTTGTAGACATAACAGCCCTGGGAGTGAATGTGGCTTTGTATTTACAAGGTAGTCATTTGTTGTTATTTATAGTTCTTTTAATTTTCACCTTTTTACATTTAAATTTCCTTCCAAAGGTTATGATTAAAATAGGCACTACTTAAGAGAGGAAAAACTCCCTTTAATGTGCATTTTTTAACACAAAGATTTTCAAGCTTCAGAAAGAATCCAGGGGTGCCCAATTTGTTCCTTTGTCAATTTTATGGACATTCATAATTTGTTTTCCAAGAAAAACAATCATGGTGTCATTATGCAAAAACTATGACAGAGCCTCTTTTAGCAGAGGTCATCATTTTCAACAGATGTTCTTCCTTTCATCCGTTAGCTAAATTGCTCCAAATAAGAGAAGTAAAGGGAATTAACATTTATTTAAAGTGTTAACAATACAGGACTCTCTGCTGGCTAATAGATGTTCATTTTCATATGTAATTCTTAGACTTCTAATGTCAGTACTGGGCTGTTGCTTAACAGTACTATGGGTTAAGGGGATAACTTAAATGTTGCACACACTTGCCTTTGCATCCCAGCGTTATGCCTTATCAGCTGTATAAACTTGATTAAACTTTTTATATCAAATTCACTACCTGATTTTTAAACACATAGAGAAAATGCTAGTGTACATGGTGAAAGCGTACTATAAAAATTAAATGATAAAATGTAAGCAGAGCTCTTAATACAGTGTCTAACTTTTTTTTTTTTAAATATTACTACTTTTCACTTCTCAGAGGGACAAAGTGAGGCATAAGATTCCACCCAGCAAGTCAAGTAAGGAACCATGTGGCTTGAAACTGGTTTTTTTACTCCAAAAGTTAATGCTTTTTGCATTAACTTTGTTAATGCTTATTGTATCCACAATAGGATAAGTGGTGACCAAATGAGGTTTTTGTGAACTATGATAGAGAAGAACAATATTTCTCAGACTAGGGAGATGAAATTCGATCTTTTTTTTTTTTTAGGAATTACCATGCCAAGTACACAATATTTTCATCAGGAGATCATTAAAAATTCTAGGAATTTATTCATATAGTCATGTCTTTAAAGATGCTTGAGTATTCCCAAAAAAAGACCCATACCCCTGGTGCATAGCCTCTCTGAAAGAGTCAAGGACAGAAATAAAGCCCCCTTGAGGGCCCCCACAAAGCATTCATCCCATTCTACTGGAGAAAATATCTCATCCTTTACCAACTCAATATCAGTCATGGAAATGGCTGATAATAGTCAATACACCTGCAGTATTCCGACTAGCTAAAGGGGATAAAGAAACCAAATCCAGTAAAGATAATATTGTCACGCATGATCCATGTACAATCCATGTCAAGTAACCATCATGTGTCTCCTGTTTCTGTTCCTCTCAGCCATTATTAGGGCCAAAAAGCATTCAGCAAGGAAAACTACAAAGAGATCACTGGGAATTAGCAGACACATTTAGGAAATATCTAATGTTGCCTATTGATTGGCTAAAGGAAAAGAAAATTTATTTTTAGAATCGAAATACAGACATTTAGAAAACAATCATGTTAGAAATCATCATTTTTCAAGATGAGAATTGGACCATCCACATCATAGCTCCACCGTCAGTGTTCAACGTAGGTCCACACACACCAACAGCACCCTCTACTGTCCAGCAACATGGCAAAAAGAGCATTGGTCACATTTTCTGAAGTCACAAGTCATTTACAGTTTTCAAATGAAAACTTTTTGTCAAGCAATGAAATTCAATGATATTGTGGCTTCCCAGGTGGCACTAGAGGTAACGAACCCACCTGCCAATGCAGGAGATGCAAGAGATGCAGATTCCATCCCTGCGTTGGGAAGACTCCCTAGAGGAGGAAATGGCACCCCACTCCAGTATTCTTGCCTGGAAAATTCCATGGGCATAGGAGCCCTGGGCTCCAGTCCATCAGGTTGCAAAAGAGAGGGACATGACTGAGTACAGTTGACAAAGCGCAATGAAGCAAAATTGTTACCAGTTGGCAACTAACAAACCATTCCAAAGAGAGATGTTTCAAACTGAAGAGAAGGAAAATGAAGGGGGAGAGGAGCTGACTCCCCTCAATGATCCCTGTCTCCTGGTATGCACATTCTTGGGCCATTTCCTCACACATTGCACCAGGCAGGTCTGTGTGATTCACAGAACACAGGAGAAGTGATGATTTTTCATATCCTTTATAGGATTATAAATGACACTGGCCTCCATTTGCTTTGTGACCTCCCTCAGTCATTCCCACCCTTTCTCTGATACACTGACACATATGCACTCATCCTCCCCACGCTCTCAATACTTGCTCAGAGAAAAGCCATATGTGAGCAGTTCTACCAAGGGTCCTACACTATGCAGAACTGAAGTCTTGTGCAAACAGCCACATGAATGAGCTTGGAAGGAGATCCTCTAACCCCAGACAAGCCTTCAGATGACTGCAGTCCCCAGGAACCACTTAGCTGCAACCTCCTGAGACAGCCTGAACCAGAAGTAGAAGGTTAAGACTCTCTCAGAAATTATGTGAATTGATGAGCTCTTAAAGAGATCCTCCAAAGTGTTAAGACTGGGGATAACTTGTTACATAACAACAATGAATTCCCTTTGTTCATTGGGCTTCCAAGGTGACTCTAGGGATTAAAAACCTGCCTGCAATGCAGGAGATTAAAGAGATGTGGGTTCAGTTCCTGGGTGGGGAAGATTCCCTGGAGGGGAGCATGGCAATCCACTTCACTATTCTTGCCTGGAAAATCCCCTGGACAGAGGAGCCTGATGGGTTACAGTCCATAGCGTCACAAGGAATTGGACATGACTGAAGCATCTGAGCAAGCTCGCAACAGTTAACTAATAAAAGAGAGGAAAGGAAGGTGAACAATAAGAGGAGATATGGTATTAGGATAATCAAGTTAAGACTGGAGAACATGAAGATTATTTGTTTCCCATTCCATTTATATGATTCTTCCTTTGGATTTACCACCCTCCCTGCTCCCACATTATGTATTCTGATCTAAATGACAATATTTGTACCAAATGCTTTCTGTCACAGTCTTTCATTACACTGGGACAAGCAACTATAAAGAATAACAATAAGAATGTTACTTATTGAAGAGAAGTATTCATGCATGTTTGCATGTATGTATATGTACACATTTATACTCAGACATATGTGTATATGCAAGCATATGTGTATGTGTTCTACTCAAGTTTAGACAGGTAAAATAAAATAATTTCACAACATGAAACTTTATTGCAAATTGCTCCACAGAACTTAGCAAACTTTAATTGAGTCCAATTAGAAATCCCTATTTAAACATATATTTCATCTCTGTGAAATGTAAATTTCTTAAATGAATTGAATGGGGGAAAATAGATGATAATAAGGCAGTGTATATAGATGGTCAGCTAGAGAGTCATCTTTCATTAAGGATGAAAAGCCATGAGAACCCTGGTCTAGAAGTCCAAAGTCTTGGGCATTAATCCTCAATTATTATCACTACAGTCTTTGGCTAACAGTGTACTCATGGTTCAAACATGAACATTAAATAAAATAATTGTTAAGAGTCCATCCAAGTCAAGGGTCTATTTATTTTTATGAAGGAGAGGAAAGTGAGACTACAATGTAGAAAATTAACAAGGAAAATGTAGATGTCCCTTGCTTCTCTGGAATAAATTTATTATCTTTTGAAGAAAGAAATTGCCCCATCCCTTTAATGGACTTTCTGTGTTATAAGAAATTTAAGAAGAAAAACGCCAATACAGTATACTAAGGCATATATATGGAATTTAGAAAATGGTAATGATGACCCTATATGCGAGTCAGCAAAAGAGACACAGATATAAAGAACAGTCTTTTGGACTCTGTGGGAGAAGGCGAGGGGGGGATGATTTGAGAAAATAGCATTGAAACATGTCTATTAACATATATGAAACATATCGCCAGTCCAGGTTTGATACATGAGACAGGGTGCTCAGGGCTGGTGCACTGGGATGACCCAGAGGGATGGGATGGGGAGGGAGGTGGGAAGGGGGTTCAGGATGGGGAACACATGTAAATCCATGGCTGATTCATGTCAAGGTATGGCAAAACCTACTACAATATTGTAAAGTAATTAGCCTCCAACTGAAATAAATTAATTTTTTAAAAAAAGAAATTTAAGGCTAGTTCTCTTTTTATCTCCTCATTGCACTGTTGGGTGTAGGGTTTCTCTGCGTGCTCAGTCACCCAATGTCCTATGGTGATATCTAAGAAGTATGAGGCAAGTTTCCTTTACTCAAGGAAAACTTGATCTGATTTGGGGAGTGAGAAGTAGTCAAAGAACACATCAGATGGTATGTAATTTATTGCCTTAATTTAAAAGAAAAGGAAATCATTGTTATATCAGTGGTAACAACATCCTGGAAAAAGGCAACTCAGGTAGCCTCTGAAAAATGAGTTGAACTTAGAGGGGAAAAGGAGAAAGAGGTTATTTCAGGTTAACATAGCTTCACATGACCTCACATTCCTGTCTATGAGAGGTAAAGTCTCTGTGGAATCAAGAGAGTCAAGTTCCTCCATCACTTTATACAGAAATATTAGAGCATTTTCTGATTGTCAAGCAATGTAGTTAATGGTCCTTTACCCCGCTGTTCTCCATCATTCCTGATTCATTTTTATTTTTTTCTACTCTTTTATTGTTATTAATATTATTAATACTACTACTGATAATAGCATCCATCACCATGTATTAATCACCTGCAATATGTTCTATATGTTTGCTTCATTTAATTCCCCCCAAATAGCCTTGTAAATTTTACTATCCTCATTTCACAAATGAGAAAACTGAGATGCGAAATCATTAAATATCTTGCCCCAAGTTACAAAATCAGTAATTTCACATTATTGTTTGATATCATAGCTCTTGCCCCTTCCGCTATGTTAAAACACCTCCCAGTCTTAAGGTTCACTTAACTCCCTTTTTCTCTTCCTCTCTTCTGTTTCCATCACCCCATCCTGCAGAGCACCAACATGCAAAAATCCAGCCTAGAGAGGAGAGAGAGATTGAACAGGGAAGCAAAACTCTTGCTCAAAACCGTCACAGTTGCTGGCATTAGAATGGCAGCTAGAATAGAAGCTGGTAAGAATGAATAAAGGAGGGAACTTGTTTCCAGGTTTTAAGGTGGAGTTACAAACAGACATCAGCCTTGGATTTCCTCACAATGGTTAATTACAAGAGGGAAATGCTGGCAGAACTGCCAGGGCTAGACGACCTTTACCTCCACCCATGGGGCCCTGACTCTACACAGGAGTGAAGGTGAAACAAGGCATTCTGTGTCAGACTCCCTGCACTGTCGGGGCTGTGAATGGGGCAGCCTTCCGTAATTGGGATTTCCTTAAAAATATTGAACATTTTTTTCACTATTAAACACTATCTTCAAAATCCTAGGGCAATGTTCCAAGAGCTTTGATTCACCCTGAAATGATTTGGTTCTCAGAATGTTTCAATTTCTGGATTTAGCAACTCTGAGCTGTGGTGCAGAAAAACATATTTTGAAAAATCCTTGAAGCTAAGGGCTCAGAAGAGCCAAGTAGCCAGCTAGAAATTGCAGAATATTTCATTTCATTTTCTGTTTCAGCATCAGGATTTCTACATGATGGGTATCCAAATAAATACTGAACAACAACAGCAACAACAAAAAATTTTTTTAATTAGATATCAGGATTCAACCTTTTTACATATTTATAATTTTTAACAGATAATGAAGCTGCTGCCGATGTGTGCTAATCATCAATCCCTGTGTGATCTATATGATCATATATGGCATTGATATATACGATCTATATGGCATTCTCATTGTGCATATAAGTCAGTCTGGAGCAGTCTCTGGAACATACAAAAGACTCCATAAATGTTGGTTGTCATTTTTATTATTGAAATAAAGAAATAATTTTATAATCTTTGCTTGCATGAGAGAAACATATATTTGGCTGAAGTGAAGAAATCTGATTTTGAAGAAATCTAATTTGGGGAGCCAGTTTCTATTTCTGTAAGTGACAAATTGGTTTGAACTTGTTCACTTCCTTTTTTAAAAAAATTTAGAATTCATTTTCAATTCAAATTTCTCTTTTCTACTTTGCCGTCAATTTATTAGGATTGTGGTATTATCTCTAAGGTATCAAAAACTTACTACCTGCAAAATCTAATACGCTCTAGAATGTGATACTAAGTCATAGAATATAGGAGAATATAGGCATTAGAAAAGGCACCATTCATGCTTCCTTCTCGTTTGAAAACCCACCACTAACACACCAGTCACACTACCATCTGGTTGGTGTGAAATCTCTGTTGGTTTTGCCTCAATTCACTTTCTCCAATCTATCTCCTCCTTTTAAAGATCACTTTCTCAGTCCTAGTTAGATTCCTCTTTCTCTCTCACTCAAATAATTAAGGTTTTTGGCCTAACATGGCCTAACCTATAGCCGGTCTCTTTTCCTTTCTAAACATCTTGAGTATTATCATCAACATTATTTTCTGAAACAGAGCAAACCTGGGTAACTCCTTTGCTGGAAAAACTTCCATTAGGTCTCTTCCACCAGCTCCATTCTGTCCCATTTGCTCAATCTGTTATTTAAATTCCTTCACAGCACAGCCTTTACTTGCATTTCTGGATTGAACTCTATCTACAACAATTCTTACTGTTCTTAGAACATGAATTTACTTGATTATCCTAACATCTTGGTGGTTGGTTGGTTTAATCTGTTTGGAATGACTTGCCTTCTCTCCGCAACTCCCCTCCACCATTTCAATGTGTGTTAGCTTAGTTTCAGCTCCAACCCTTCCTCTTTCCGGAAGTCTTTCCAAATTTATTTTTCTCCCTCGCTTTCTCTCTCCTTCATTCTATTTCTTGTTCTCCCCAGTCCTTAGCTCCCATAACACTTTATTTATTACTACAATGCCAGCTTAAGAATAATGTTAATACTCTTGAATCTGAGATCACATTGTGATTGCCTAGAAGGGAAGAACCTCAGTGCTTTCCATTCACAGCACTCAACACTCTATCTAGCACTGCCTATGAGATCACGCAGTAGGTAACTCCTAAACACTTAACTGAAATAACCTTATTCTTTTGAACTTGAAAGTCAAAAATGAATGTGCAATGCTGATCAGGGAACCTATATGTTGTGTCCCCGTTGCTTGGATTCCAAGAAATGAGCACAACACTTGACAAATAATAGCCAAACATTTGTTGAATAAATGACTGATGGAATGAATAAACAGATGAATAATTAAAGTGGGAAACTAAAATGAATCATTGAATAATTTTAAATCAACAAGAATCATCTCAATTGCATAGTTGAATGTACTTTCTGAATCAGGATTCAATAATTTTCCCAAAAAAGTCTAATTAAGAAAATGATGCTAAAAGGAGGACCCAGAGTGGTTTGTTTGTGCTGGTAATCACACTGGAAAATCCTGAACATCAATTGGCAACTTAACAATTGAAGCAATGAAGGATATTGTAGTCTTTCCTAGGTGGTTGAAACCTGGGTCTCTCAGGAAACAAAAGCATGTATTGAGGGACAGTTTCAGAAACCAATATTTGGCATCACTTTGTTGAAAGAAGAAGAAGCTCATCCAGCTGTTCTCCTGAGAAAGAAGACCTTTGAGAATAAGTTGAGAGCAAGAATAGAGTATGCAACCATATGAATGCACCATATATACACCTCCTGGCAGCCTTCCCCAGAGCACCTAGTGTAATGTTCGGCAAGGAGAGAGATAAAAAACGCTGTTGATTATTTGCCTAGCCCAGTTCTATGTGGCCAAGAAAGGTGGGCAGCCATTGGAAAGGATTCAAAAATGTCATTCACTGCCTGAAACTGTAGAACTGATTCCCCTGAGAAACACAGATGTTCAGTCCACAACTGCCCACATTTTATGATAGGAAAGGGATGAATCACTTCTCATATTTGTTTCTTTTGTTTCTTTCTATTTACTAAAACCATTTCAGTCCACTCAAATATTTAAGATTTGGAAGATTAGCAGATACTTCAAAAAGTCATTCCCTTGGTGACCTTCACCAACTTTAGCACAAAAGTTTTGAGATAGAAAAAAATTAAGAGAATCATCACAAAAACATGTCAGTATGAGATGAAAGAAAAAAAAAAAGGTGAACAGCAAACCCGGGAAAAGCAAACATTTTTGTATCATTCTTTTGCACACATAGTCTGTAGTATAATAAATCATGTAGTTTCCAAAATTAATATTTTATGCTTCCTCATTTTTCAACTACTTGAAAGTAGTATATGCATGGGCTGGTGCACCATGCCTTAAAGTGTGTAGCTAAAGGAGTTTTCTCTAATGCCTCACCATTCTGTATTCTAAACAACATTTTGCTTAATTTCCTCCTGACAATAAAAGTTTGTTTCCTACTATTTCTTCCTTTTTCTTGCCTTTTAAAAACAGAGCTACAGCTAAAGTAAGAGGATGGTAATAGTCCAGCCAAACAGTAATACTGCACAAAATCAGGGTCACAGTCATATATAAATCTTTACCTTAACATACTCACTATTAATATTTATTGATGATGAACAAAGTCAATGAGCTTAGCTATAAATGTGCCATCAGATCCAGCAGCTCTACAGACAGAGTTTCAAAAAACCTATCATTTCTTCCTAAGACATTTCCTTCTCTCTTTATCCTTTCCCATGGTTGTTGTCTGGAAAGATTTTTTCCTTTCCTCAAATGAAAATTTCATCTTTTAGAAATTAAGCAATGGAAGACCTAAGAAGTATTTTAATTTTTATCTGCCCAATTTTATATCCAGATGACATATACTCAAAAATAGAATTTTGAGATCTGTTGCCTCTCTAAATGAGATGTTAGCTTAGATTACATTTCCAGGAATTTTTCTTTTTTGCTGTCATATTACTGAGATAGATGATCACTCTAGCAACAAAGGTATAATCACCAGAGAAGAAGGATCAATGTGATTCAGAGAAATTTGGGGAAACTTCATGTTTCACAAAAGAAAGAGGATTTGAGCTAGATCTGAAGAATTAAATTGGGAGTAACACGATCTGGTGATTCATGTAAGAGTAATACATGGTGAGGCTAGGTTTCCCATTGTGGGTTAAGATGAAGAGATATGGGAAAATCCCAGGAAGGACAGTAAGAGCATAAAGATAAAATCATTTACATCTGGGATGGTAAAATAGATTTCACCTTGCTGTCAACTTAAGCCAGTTCAAATAGCTGCCAAGAGCCAATATCTGGTCTCAATAAAGAACTGGACAGTGATCATCTAACAACGTCAGTTGTGCATATGGGATGAGAATGCAGCGTGCCACCCACCACTGACATTTGTCATTCATACTGGATGGTCTATTGAGGTTGTTGATGTTCAGTCACCAAGTCAGGCTGACTCTGCAACCCCATGCACTGCAGCACACTGGGCTTCTCTGTCCTTCTCTGTCTCCTGGAGTTTGCTCAAACCCATGTCCACGGAGTTGGTGATGCCATCTAACCATCCATTCCTCTGCCGCTCCTTCTCCTTTTGCCTTCAGTCTTTCCCAGCATCAGGGTCTTCTCCAATGAATCAACTCTCCACATCAGGAGGCCAAAGGATAGGAACTTCAGCTTCAGCATTAGTCCTCCCATTGAATATTCAGGGTTGATTTCCTTTAGGATCAACTGGTTTGATCCCCATGCTGTTCAAGGGACTCACAAGAGTCTTCTCCAGCACCACAGTTCAAAAGCATCAGTTATTTGGCATTCAACCTTCTTTACAGTCCAACTCTCACATCTGTGCATGACTACTGGAAAAGCCATAGCTTTGACTATATGGACCTTTGTTAGCAAACTGATATCTCTGCTTTTTAATATGCTGCCTAGATTTGTCATAGCTTTCCTTCCAAGGAGCAAATATCTTTTTATTTCATGACTGCAGTCACCATCTACAGTGATTTGGAGCTCAAGAAAAGAAAATCTGTCACTGCTCCCACTTTTCCCACTTCTATTTCCCTTGAAGTGATGGAACTTGATGTCATGATCTTAATTTTTTTAATGTTGAGTTTCAAGCCAGTTTTTTTTTCACTTTCTTCTTTCACTCTCTTCAGGAGGCTATTAAGGTAACCAGGCTTTAATATCTTGGTAAGAATAATCTTTAAAAAAAAACTAAACTTGATTCCTTGTAAGACATTTGTTAATTTTATTCAATTACTAAAGGCAAGAATTAGTCAAAGATAACTTTTGGTGAAGGGTAAAGAACCCCTTAACAAGAGCCTATACAAAGTGACCCCTGTTATACTAGAAAAGTTGTTCTTGTAGACCATTCCTGAAAAAAGATGAAAAATTTGTGGAGAGAGGGCACAGACTGGCATACTCTGTTAAAATATTCATGTTGATAAACATTCATTTGTTTAGATTTAATATAAAGCATAGAAAATAGATTGTAGAAATAGGAAGGAAGCTGTGCCCCTAAGGTAAAATGCAGTTTATAGTTATGAAAATTTAATTTGACTGCGTTCCCAATAATTGCTCATATTTGTAGCAGCAGCATGCCAGCAAGATAACGGTCAATCAAACGGACATCACCCTGTAAATGCTCTTTAAAAGCCTGTGCTGTGCTTCCTGGTGGGAGAATGGCAATGCTTCCAATTGTTAAAAGATGCCCAGCTGAAAAGCAGAATAAGAAATTGGACAGTAGGAAATCTTTATATATTGCCATTTCCCTCCCTCTCTCAAATTAAATTCCCGTTGGGAGCTGGAACAATTTTTTTCTTCCTGAAAATGGAAAATCTGTCACATCATAAACCAAACCCTGAACATAGAATGTGTGAGGTTCTCTTTTTAAAATCCTGTTTGTGGTCAAGAAAAATTAGGATATGTTACGAATATGGGCTGGGCAAATATTTCTCTCATAGGTGAGTAAAGGACAGTATTAGGTCCCTCGATGTATGAAAAATCCCCCTGGATCCTGGTGGAAGAACAGCAACAGAAAGCTTCCTCTCCATCTCTGTCGCCCTCCGAGCCTCCTCCAATTCCTCTCTTCCTTTTGTTCTCTTCCTCATTCCCTATTTCCCACACTCTTCATGACCGTTGAGAAAACACCATTAATAACTGGTACAAAGAATCGTGCTCGGTGCATGGAGATAAACTAGGGATGACAAAATATCAACTTCCTACTGCTCAATTGAAAGCCCTATCTGTACAACTGGTAATTACTTTTAATTTAATTAGGACTCCTGGTATTGTTTCTATCTCATAGATTACATTATAACGTGTAATGTGTTAAAGCAACAAGACAAATTGAGGCGAGAAAACACAGAAAATATTACCTTTTTTGTCTATAAATAATACCACGTTTTAACTCTTCAAAAAGCCCTCTAGTAGCTTTACTATGGGCTAATTATTATTTTCCATAGTCCTTTGGCTTGAGTAAGCAAAAATCTTATATAATCTAATGAAAAACTACATCTTATGAGCCTTTGAAAAGAATTTGTGAATTCTACACTTCCTCCTTTCGTCTCTCAGGCAGAGCAAATAAATGATTTATGCTGTTGCCTGCTAACACAAAATTCATATGACTGGAAAGAACAATCCTTGGTGCTGGAGAGGGTCCATGACATTGACTCTTAAGTGTGGGGGCATGAGAGTGGGTCTAGAAAGGCACTGTTTTTAGGCAGAAACACTGAGAATAACAAGGAAGCCCAGCTGAGATCTTTGCTGACTCAAAGGAATATGAGGGCTCCATTTCTTTGTGAAAGACATATATTTTGACTTTCTATATGGAACTCACAAACTGTAAAGTACTAAATGACCCTCTATATAGTTAAACTGTATAATAAAGGGCATTGATTAGGACTCTGAAGATTCCTCTTTCCAAATTGTTGAACTACAGAACAGATAGTGAAGGGAGGTGAGAGAGACAAACCAAAGCTTTAAAGCAGTAGAGAGAGAAAATATGGAGGCCTTTATGCAAGGGGAAGATGCCTCAGTTAGAAGATGTTTCCCCATGCTGAGCTTGCAATTGCTGCCCAATTAAATGAAATAATCTGAATGAGTGGCAAGGTAAAATATGAATATAAACTCCTCTAATAGTATTTTATCTTTTCATCTTGTAAATTAGACATGGAGATTTATAAGGTGGATTTACTGGCTTAGCAAATACTTACCTGCAAATTTCACAGCACACAGAACACAAACATACCTACCATTCAAAAGGCTGCCCTTTTCTAAAATTAGAGGTACATGTTTACAGGTAATTTTAGAATTCAGATGATTTAAATTTTTTTAATTTTAATTCAGAAGATTTAAAAATGTTTTTAATTTGGATGATTTAAAAATCATCTTGTACAATAACCTCGCTTTAAATATGGTGAAACCAAATTCCCCAAAAGGGAATTAGAATATATATCCCAGTAATGCAGAACAATTCTGAGGACCAAAATTCTCATTTTCAATCCAGAGATTTTTTCCCCCCCCTACACAACATTGTCATTGTGCATTGTAGAAAGTACGATTCAAACTAGTGAACTTCAGAAGCTTATCAAAAGTTTTGAAAAATTAAATAATACTTATTTTTAGTCTTAGTTTCCCTGCCATTCCAAGAGATTAAGAACACTTAAGTTCACCTAGATGGCTGAGCTGCTTATCATAGCGTCTGGGTTTCTAGAACAGTACCTCTGGCAGCCTTGTGACCACAGTCTGGTACAGAAAAGACAGATGTTGCCCTATTTGCAGCCCAAGAAAATAGCACTGGCAGTTGCTGCAAGATAGAAAAATTTTGGCAAAATGGCAGTGTCCTCTTGCAAAAATAGCAAACCATCATCTGGGTAAATTCAGGAAAGCTTATGACTTCTGCCAAAGTGAAATTGTGCATTGCTGATGGCAAGTCAATACTGTGTTGGGAGAGATCTAGGTAAAGGTCAATTTAGATTTCAAGAAGATATGGAGAGCGTTGGGTGTTCACAGTTGAAAACAATTCCTTAGGCCAGCTATGACATTTTTTCCATCAAACATTCAAATAATTCTTGTTAAATAGACAACTCTAAAAAGTTATCTTTGCAAGTATAATAATATTTTCAAATAAAACCACATAGCTAGACACATACTTCTGGGCAAATTTACATGTCATTTTCTCAAGAGGTAGGAAGGGAAGTGAGAGGAAAGCTAACGGAGAGGAGTGGAGGTTCAGTCATATACAACTATTTCTTCTGATGTGTAGCATGGTATATTGATTGATTGATGCCCTACAGATCTGCGGATAAAATAAATACAGTACAAGTCCCCATGACGGAGTCAGGCAGCAAAGTTGAGTGAGTAACACTGGGTGGGGAACAGCGGGGGCGGGGTAATTATTAATTTAAAAAATTGGTGCCATAACTGGGAACAGGAGAGTCTCATAGAATATGATTCTAATAAAATCCCACAGAGCTTTATGGAACTAGAGCATAACGTTGAAATACATCCTAATTTCTTCCTGTGAGATTGTGTACAACATGCTAAGAATGAAAATGAAACTCTCGAAGTTTCTTGCCAGTAGTTAGAAAGTCAGTGGAGGTTTTTTACCTCTCATGCACTAGGAAAAGAGGGAAATAGGATTTCTCACCCCAAATTCAAGAGTAATATCAATCCTGGAGCAAAACAGAGATGAGTAAAGTCACTCCAAGGAGAAAAGTGATTCACAAGTCAGCAAGACTGGACTGTGTCCTGCTTGAGTAAACAGGAATATCTGAAATATAAAATATCAACTAATAAGGATTCAGTCAGCAGAGAACACATACAAAAGGAGGATCACAGAGCAAACATTGGCCGTGCCTACTTAAGCGCCGTCCAAAAGAAAGGGAGCTTTGGATGTCAGCATGTCCTCTCCAGATGGTATGGAAGGCCATCTCGAGCATGAGGATGAATGCATGGAGTTAAAAATCAAAAGATTCAACAGATTTCAGAACCCATTAGCAGTAAACTGGTTACTCTGAAATGGATGCATCAAAAAGCCTTTTCTTTCTTTTTTTCTTTTTTTCTATTTTAACTTTTTATTATGAAAACTTTCAAACTTACATAAAAGGGAGAAAGCAGTATTGATATAAGGTAACCACCCAACTGCAACAGATTTGACAACTCTGCTTTATCATTTCTGCCATCACCAACACCTATTTCTTCTCCAATTGCAAGAATGCCTTTTCTTGATTTTTTAAAATTTAGTTTATTGCTGCTCAGTCACTCTGTCATGTCTGACTCTTTGTGACCCCAGGGACTGCAGCACCCCAGACTTCCCTGTCCTTCATTATCTCCCAGAGTTTCCTCAAATTTGTGTCCATTGAGGTGGTGATGCCATCCAACCATCTCATCCTCTGTTGACCCCTTCTCCTCCTGCCTTCAATCCTTTCTAGCATCAGAGGCTTTTCCAATGAGTTGGTCCTTCATATCAGGCAGCCAAAGTATTGAAGCTGCAGCTTCGTCATCAGTCCTTCCAGTGAATATTCAGGGCTGATCTCCTTTAGGATGGACTGGTTGGATGTCCTTGTAGTCCAAGGGGACTCTCAAGAGTCTTCTCCAGCACCACAGTTTGAAGACATCAATTCTTCAGCTCTCAGTTTAACACTATATCTTCATCTTATTTTTCTACCTTTTGATACACATTAGGTCTGTTGTGAAAGATAAACTATCCTGATATACAAAATCAAATTTTCCCATTTGTGTGACTGTTTTATTTTTTCCATTTTCTCTTTGGTCCTTATTGATCTGCTTACTGTATGAGTGTAAGGAGCTATGTGAAAGGAAGACCTACAATGGGAAAATATGGGAGGGAAATGACAGTTTGATCTACTAAAAGTTGTGCTTTGTGGCAGTAGCCCAACCTTGTTCATGTGTGTGTGCATGCTAAGTCACTTCAGTTGTGTCCAACTCTGTGCAACGCTACATACTGTAGCCCACTAGACTCTTCTGTTCATGGGATTCTCCAGCAAGAATACTGGAGTGGATTGCCATTCCCTCCTCCAGGGGATCTTCCTGACCCAGGGATCCAACTTGTGTCTCTTATATCTCCTGCATTGGCAGGTAGGTTCTTTACCACTATCACCACCTGGGAAACCCACCTTGCCAATATATCATCACAGTAATTTATATTCAAGAATGTACTATGGCTCCCTATCAGCTAACATAGATGATTAGAATCATAGTGCTGAAAAATACTTGTAATGATCTAGCAGGAACCCACTACTCAACAGAGAAAGAAATTGAGGCTTAGAGAAGTGAAGTCCTTTGTCTACAACAAAACTCTACTCAGTCTAGAAACATAGATCAGTGTTCTTGCAGCACTGGGTACTGCTGCCTTCAAAGCCTGTTTTCTGGAGAAGAACCTGAGCCAAAGTTGAGGCAAATGGGGGAGTCCTAAAGAGGGTCTTTGTGTGAGATTTTAGAGGGTCACTTAGACCTTGGCTTCCAAGTCAGAAGAAAGCATTGATCTTTTCTTCAGCAAACCAAAGATGCCTCTTTCCTGGGATATGTCTGATGCAAGAAGACACCCCCTCTGAAGTCAGCCCCTCACTACAATCTGCATTCATTGGATTAGTCACCCCTAGAAACCGAGTTTAAACTTGACTGTGAAACAGCGCTCTGAACCAGGCAGGTGAAGCCTGACATCTGAAGGTGACCAGTTATTGCAGAGACGGGGTCTGATGCATCGACATCAGATGCAGAGGCATATTTTGAGAGAAGCTCAGCAAGGCTGAAGCAGTAAATACTCCACCTGCAAATGCAGGAGACACAGGAGATGCAGGTTGATTCTCTGGGTCAGGAAGATTCCCTGGAGGAGGAAATGGCAATCCACTCAGGAGTCTTGCCTGGAAAATCTCATGGAGCCAGATGGGCTACAGTCCATAGGGTCACAAAGAGTCAGACATGATTAAGCACACGTGCAGCATCTTTATGGAAAAAATTAGATTTGGAGGAAGAAAATAATCTCCTGGAATTTAAAGCAAACATTTTAATGAATGTGATAACTGGAACCACTGCTAAGCCCTATTTAGGAATAGGATCAACTCAAGAGTAGCACCTATAAGAGAAAATAAAGGACTCTAAGGAGAGTCACTAGAAGGGTAGGATGGTACCAACCAAAGGAGGAAGATGTGAATCAGACTTTTAAACCAAACTAATAGATTGGTCTTGGGAAAGAGTATCATATAATAGAATCACAGCACATTGCTATACGTGGGTTGGCTTTAGGAAGATGATACACTCTAAGGAAAACCAAATTTCAAGCCAGAGTAATATTTAGGAATATATTGTAGATTTACCAAAATGGACATCAGTTTGTATGCAGGACTTCCAGAAATATCTGTAGGTGATGTTAAACCTCTCAGTTGGGTCTGCAACACATATGCTGAAAAGCAAATGTCCCAGATTCACTCCTCATTGGATGGATACTATTAATAAGAAGCTACTGTCATTAACTGTTATAAAGGATTACGTTCAGCATTCCACTGATGCTTCGTCATGGCACAGTTCCAAAGAGCCTGCAATAAGCAACCGGGAACCCCTAGCATGGCTGGGAGTCCCCCTGTGCCTCGGGTCACTCTTCTGCCTTCAAAGAATACTCATTCTCAAATTCACAGCTTCCTCCTCTGACCTCAGCTTCTCAACAGCGAGCACCATCTTTCCTGCTAGTCCGTATACTTTATCTGTTCTTCGCTGGCCTAGATGATTTCTTCTTGATTTTATTAAATGTAGTAGTTAACTGAAAAAATGTCACCTTTGTCATTGAATTAGTATACCCATATTAAATCCAAATAAACTTATTGAAACTTCAGTTTCAAATCCTCTTTTAAAAAATATGCTTCAATTTGGTAAGTTGGAAAAAATGCACAATATCTTAGAGCCTTTTATTTGTTTTCAATGAAAATTGAACATAAACAAAACTGAAGGTGGAAAGGATCTTTAAGTCATATGGAAAACAACAGATTTTTCTTTTATTCTTTCAGTACAAAAAGATGAATAGGGCATTATTCCTGCCCTTCACAAACACACAGTCTAATAATGAAGGGGGGAAAAAAGATTAAAAGCAGCCATAAAATTAAATATTTCGTACCTTAATTGAGTTGCTCATCATCTCTCACCAGCCAAACAGGAATAATGGCTGCTTCACTGAGTTGTTGCTAGGATTAAGGAAAATTACAGATTTGAAAATGCATGTGCCTGGCACATAGTAGGTACTCAGAAAATAAGCTTTAAAATAACTTATTTAAATAAATAAGAGGTCAAGTGTTTACTACAGTGTGATTTACCAGGGGCAATGCTAGAAGTTAAAAAAGAAGCAGGTGTACTTCCAAGTATGTTTTAGAAATTTAACTGAGACGCTTCCCTTAAATATTCATTTCGTCACCTTGTTTATTACAGCTTTCACTAGTCCTGAAGTAGTCATGAGATTAGAAATGCACTACCTTGCCTTAATTCTCTGGAATAGGTTTCATAAATGTAGAGACATATTACTTGGATAATTCTGCTACCTCACATTTCTATAAGTACATTTATAAAACTTAATTAGGAACAATATATACAGTTTGGCAGGTAGTTACTGAAACAGCTCTATAGTTTTGTGAAATATATTAGATTTGGTACACAAATAATGTAATCATTTAATGGGTCAATTTCAATTACACTTTTCTGCTTGGCACCCTGGAAATCGATTTCTTTAACATGGGGACATTAGTCTTTTTCATATTCCTGCATATATTTCAGTCCCATGAATGGAACTGAAACTAAATTTAATAAATCTTTTCTTCATTTTCAGCCAAGTGTCCTCCCTTTGATGGATATTAATGACAAAGCAGCTTATAACTCTCACAAATGTTAAAAACTTAGGACAAGATACTTTGTTGTATGTTCACAATATTTGAAAGGGCTTTGAGATCCTTTGGAATACAGTTTGGAGGATGAATCAATCAGCAACCCATTAAATATTGTGATAGCATGTCTCAAAAGAGGACCACGTAAGCCCGTAAGCGTTACTCAAGGAAGTATGAAATGAGAGCCATGTATGCTATGGCAGGCAGTTTTCCTTCTGGTCCGCTGTTCACGCCTTTGGTGGTGTGGAGGTGGCAGCATATTCACCGTGGACGGATGCACAGCAGCACGCAGGGTCTTGGGTAAAGGAACAATGATCACTGTGAAAAAGAAAGAGACGTTTTATTTTGTCCATTCAATTTCAACTTTTCTAAAACCAGGACACTATTCTTTCTTTCCTGCCATTGGTAGGCCTTTGGATACAAATGTAATAGCTTAAAAACAGGCTACTTCATGGACTAAATATGTGCCACTTGTGTAAGTTCCACCGAGGGCCATGTTCCCAGTCACCTTTTTCAGAACACACTGGGAAGGATGCATTACTCAAGGTTTCCCATTTAACAAAAGAAAAGAAACAAAAAATGTTTACTCTGGCTTTTATTTTTCATCTTTATGAATGTGTGCGTAAGAAAAAAGAAAGACTGTTTTTCCTTTCAGTCATACTCTGACATTGGAGGTAAATGTTCATGAAAGAGGCTTGGTCCAACCCCAGGAAATCATTTGGGGGTAATTACCACTTGGCACTAAAACGGCATTTAACAAGCTTGCCTTTTTCTAGTGAGAGATGAAATAGTCAAGCATGGCTTTCATTGAATGCCAAACTGGACTTTCCTGATTGAGAAGGTTTTTTACATTGGTCTTGGTTCAGATTAGTTGAGGTGGCAATTCAGGAGATAAGAAAGGGAACTTGGTAATTTAACAGAGTTGAGAATATTAATTCAGCAACCCCAAACTGCTGTTTTGCATACTTGCTGTGCTTGCCATTATATGGGCATGCCTACTCTCTCTGAAGCAGACTAAACACAACATTGAAACTAAGAAAGTTAACACATATCAATTAACTACATGTACTGGCCTCTAAAGATGTCGTACACGATACATTTACATGCACATACATGTCCTTTCCTACATGCATGTGGGCTGTGCTGTGCTTGGATGCTCAATTGTGTCTGATTTTTTGTGAGCCCATGGTCTGTAGCCCTCCAGGCTCCACTGTCCGTGGCATTCTCCAGAATACTGGAGTGGGTTGCCATGCCCTCCTCCAGGGGATCTTTCCAATCCAAGGATCAAACCCAGGTCTTCCATATTGCAAGGGGTTTCTTTACTGTCTGAGCCTTGGTGGCTTGGATTGGGAAGATTTCCTGGAGGAGAGCATAGCAACTTGCATACTGTACACTAATTTGAATACTTGAGTGTTTAGACAATTGGATTCCACCCTCCCAAATTAGCCTTTCAGGATACTTCTTTTGCTATTTGGGGATGTGGCTCTTAGGATAGATAATAACAAAATAAAAGTTGAGCTGAGCATGTGAAAAAAAAAAGCAGGCAATCCTTAAATGTGGCAGGAAAAAGTAGAGTCAAAGGCCAAGGAAAGAAAATAGAAGTGGAGAGTAGATGGAAAGCTGCAGAGGAAGGAAAGGTACAGAGGAAGGAGGTGGCTGGAAGCAAACCAGTCAAGGTTACGTGATTTTCAAATGAACACAAATCTCCAAAGAAATCCTGAGATTGTGTATTTCAGCAATTTTCAATCATGAGGATGGGAGGCGCTAAGCCTCTGTAATATCAAGTTTTCAAAATCAGATGCAGTTTAACAAGGACAATACCATCCTTTGCTTGATATTTATTTGCCAGGGAGAGGCTTCATAAACAACCAGGAACAATGTGTGACAGAGAAAGATCTGTGCTTATGTAAGCGCACATGCTTGTGTCTATGAGGAAATTATTGTATCCTAGAGATTTCCTTCTTTGCATCCACAGCACCCCTCCCTTCCTATCCACTGCATCCCAGCCAGATATGTGCCTTTTCCTTTTCCTGCTTTTTGAAAAACCAAGTTTGGGCCGCACAGCTAGTCAGTAACCACTAATGGGTTAAGAGGGTTGGAAACTCATTTGATTTCATAGTTGACTGTTTGCATGACTACAGGTTAAGCTGTGATTAGATTTCCATTTACAGCTCCCTCATTTTCAGGCATTTAAAAATAACTCAGCCCTAAAAGTTCCCTCTAAATTGATTGAACTGAAGCTTGCCAATGAGTCATAGATAACCCCCAACCTCAAAAACACAAACAAAAAAGCAATACCAAAGTTGGGGGAAGGGAGTATATCAACCCAAAGCTAATTTTTCCCCAGGCTTTCTTATTCTGAAAAAAAAAAAATCATTTTGGGAAGGCAAGCTAATAAATTTATGTCACTTCTGTGTAACTGTTTTAAAGTTATTTTGCAATGACCCCAAAAAAGGTAAAACATTCAACTTCTGCACTTGCAATAGACAACACACACACACACACACACACATACACTTCTGCCTGCATATAAATAGATAAAAATTGAATGGCCTCTTGGAGGTTGTGTGAAACACATATTCAAAGTCAAAATGGGTATTTTGTGATGATCTGGCCTCTGAGGAAAAACCAAGTAAGTTTACAAACCCTGATAAAATATCTTTTTTTCCTTTCATTCAGCCTTAAATTCAAGGCTATTCAGGACTCTTTCCAACTTGCCAATTCACTGCTGTAGAATTACCTAAGAGTGTATTTTTTCTTTAAAGCATTCAGAAAATAACTTGGAAGTTCAGCAGGAGACCCTTGCTGGTGGTGTCTCCTTAGACGTCTAGCACAATGCAGCGACTTTTTGTCCTACCCAGGATCTTTAGAGGAGGAACTGGTCTCTTGACCCATCCTACGGCTTCCAGATTTCAATTTCCTAAAGCACTGCAGCCTCTTATTATTACATTTGAAAGACAAAGTATTACTTTTGCTCATGCCAAGGAATGCAATGATGCTGTCAATAAAGTTAAGAACATTGTAAGCTGCCACTGTTTACAGTCATATTTTTTTTGCATATGCTGGCATTTCTGCCATTTGGGAAGGTCATTTGTTAAGTAGTTTTCTGTTGTAATGATGGGGTTGCTGCTGCTGCTAAGTAGCTTCAGTCGTGTCCAACTCTGTGCGACCCTGTAGACGGCAGCCCACCAGGCTCCTCTGTCCATGGGATTCTCTAGGCAAGCATAGTGGAGTGGGTTGCCATTTCTTTCTCCAATGAAGGGGTTAATCCTTACCAAAAATAAGATGAATAAACCGGAGAATAGTAGAAAAAATAATACAGGGATTTAGTCTGGTAAAGCTTTATTAATTGGGCTTCCACTAATGCATAGTTTGTGACATTGTGTTCTAGGCCAGACTATAGATTAAGAAAAATCTTTCTATGCATGGGACTTCCCTGGTGGTCCAATGGTTAAGATTCTGATCTCCCAATGCTGGGGGTCTGAGTTCAATCCCTGGTTAGGCAACTAAATTCTACATGCTACCACTAGGAGTTTGCATTCCACAACTGAAAAAAAAATGCCGCATGCCACAACTAACACCCAGTGCTCCCAAATAAGTAAATATTTTTTATAAATAAAAAAATAATCTTGCTATAAAAATTATAAAAGAAATCAAGACTGGGCTGGGGGAGAGGGATTATTGGAATACAGAGCATTCTAAGCCTACCTATGAAACTTGTGAAAACATAAAGCCTCAAGAACAACATTCTTCAAAACATTTGTTTTGTTACATGTTTTACAAGGGCACATACTTTAGAATCTACTGAAACAAGATCACGGGCTAGACACTAACAGCGTGGATACAGGCAAAACCAGCCTGCCTGGTGGCTCCTTGGTAAAGAATCTGCCTGCAATGCGGGAGACCAGGGTTCAATCCCTGGATCAGGAAGATGCCCTAGAGGAGGAAACGGCAACACTCTCCAGTATTCTTGCCTGGAGAATTCCATGGACCGAGAAGCCTGGCAGGCTATATAGTCCATGAGGTTGCAGAGTCGGACACGTGACTAACACACACATGATAGCAGTTAGTTTGGGTATTAAATAGAAAACAATAATATGGGATTTAAACATATTAATATGTAACATTAAATACATGCACATATATGCCGATGTACACACATTCACACAGAGACATAAAGTGAATGCTCTCGAAGCTGTCTAGCAGCTGTAGAAATTATTAGGTGCTTCTCTGCAACTTTGGCTTCCCGCAGAGTACAAATAAACCATGATCACTTTCAGATTTGATCAGCTCTCAGTCTGCTAAGAACAAAAACTCATTATTGAAAATAAGTCACTTTATGAAATTGCTTGCTTGGCCACTGGTTTAGTCCAACCTCTATATTGACCAAGGAGTGGCACGCCATAGTCAGTAAAATAAGTGTGACAGCCCAGGGTCACGGTTTTCCTCCAGTCTCTCCTACATTGTTGGTGATTGTTTATGTGTAAATTTGAAGACAAAGGTGTTTTAGTAAGGAAAGGATCTACTTGCTTATTTTTACAGTTGCACATATCAGGTTTCTTTTCATTTTTAGATCTAACATTTTAGGCTGTCTAGTTTAACAAGTTAAAACATGACTATGATTACTTATGTCATTTCAAGGCTTTTTTGATATTTTTTCTTAGATAAACTATTTATTACATTGCATTATTTAGTCCTCTAACCTTAAAAATGAAACAAATTTCTAACACATTACCATTTAAAAACTCTCAATTAATCTATATATCTAGCTGGGTTACAAGCTCATAGTAAGATACTCATAATAAGAAAAGTGACAGCTACAATTTCTTAAACATTTACCTTGTGCCAATGCCATTATAAGAACCTGACATTGCCTGGAGAATTCCATGGACAGAGGAGCCTGGCAGGCTATAGCCCATGAGGTTGCAGAGTCAGATACGACTGAGTGACTAACACACACACGATAGCAGTTAGTTTGGGTATTGAATGGAAAACAATAATATGGGATTTAAATGTATATAATACGTAACATTAAATATATGCACACATATGCCTATGTACTAGGCATACTAGTATGCCTAGTTGCATGCCTGTTTCATAGATGAGGATGTTCACATTCAAATAACTAGTCATTGGCAGGTCCAGTGTGAGAGCTCTGATCTGCAATACTGCAGAGGCCACGTGCTTCCCAAAGTGACAAATTGAATCACTGTCTTCAAATCGCTCTCCCTGCTTTTCCTAAAGGGGGAAAAGGATTGACCTCAGCACTCATTGTCTGCCATTGCCTTTCAATTATCTAGGATCTCCTTTCCAATTTCTAAGATACCCATGCTTCTTATTGATCTTTTTCTTTTACACTATTTGCTTTTCATATATCCAATGGCTTATTAGTAAGTTTCCTGGGCGGTGAAATGCTCAGGAGGACTGAAGTTGGAAACCAGTGAATACTCTTATTCAAAATTCTAAAGGAATTCTAAAGTAGAAGAAGGAAGAAGGTGAGGTCTAAAGTGAGCTCTGAGTGTGGCCTGTGTATTTCTGCCCTTGGTTCCTCCTAAGATAAAGTACGAATTTCTGCCATATGTAGTTGTTGATTTTACCCAAATGCACATATGTCATTTACTATGTTTTAGACATTATTGTAAAAATTTTATAAACATTAACTTATTTAATCCTAACAACCCCATATGGTGGGTAACTATTATTACTCTCATTTTACACTTGAGGAAACAAAGCTAGAAAAGAATAGGTGGCTCGCCCCGCGTTACACAACCATTATCTGGTAGAGCTGGAATTCACATTCAGGCATTCTGGCTCCAGAGTCAGACTAGTTTTTAACTCAGGAAGAAAACTGTTGGTTGCTAATTCATTGATATCACTTCTTCTCAGGGTATGTAATTCATGGACCCTCTCAGCTTTGGACTGAGGGTCCAAGGGATGGTGTTTTCTCCATCAAGGGATGTGTTTGAGTAATATGTTTACCTCATATCCACTCTTGTTAAAAGTGGAAAAACACACCAAAAATAATGCTATTTTCTCAAATGTGCTTGTGCCATTTTTTAGGATATGCTGCCTAAGAGTGGAGAAACATGCCTGACTTCGTAGCTTTAACACATTTTTTTCTGGCTTTGATGTTTCTCCACTATGATTGTGAAAATTCGGGTTTATAGCTTCATCATTAGATGGGGATTGCCTTATTCATCTTCTTTTTCTAGTACCTAGCACAGTTCTTGGCTCATAGTAGAAGCTCAATAAATATTGATTTGAAATAATGAAAGAAATTACATGAAAACCTAAGAAAGGTTATCATTCCTAAACCTACTCTTCTGGTTTTTCATATGAAGTGAATTAATATCTCTCATTCACCAGAAATTAAATTCTATAATGTTTAATGAATCAGAAGGTATACCACATCTTGCCAAATTCCTGTAACATTTTTCTCCTGTCCCTGAAATGTTCATTATTGCTGACATTTTACCTATGCTAATATTCTCAACAAAGAAAACAGAATAGCCAAGCTGTTGTTAATAGCCTTTAAAGTGAATCAATTTATTGTCATAGCAACCAAAATTTACAAGACAGATCAATTTAAAAAAAGATTTAAATTCAAACTAGGAAGTGATTGTTCCTACTGAACCAGAGGTAAACTCTTCCATTTTTCAAAGTTACAATGATAGCCTTTTCCTGCCTCTGATCGATTTTCCCAGGTAAAGCACACAACCTATCCAGTCGAGTTTGCATGTGGGAGTTAAGGAAGTGTAAAGAAATAATAATGATACCCACGTTCCAGCAAATCGGTAACTATAGGTCCCTATACCCACTTAACTCCCATTCATCCTCTAACTTGCAAATCATCCTACAAGTTCCAGAAAAGCCCTTCCTGGCCTCCATGCCTCCCTGGACTAAGAGTCCCTTGTGAAGTACTGAGCATGTCTTTGTTCCTACTAATTAATTTGTTATCAAATATTTATTTTTTTGTGGTTATTTGATTAATGATTGTCTGTCTTCTAGGATGGGCTCCATGAGCTCAGCGAGTGCTTCTGTCCTTATTCTCACTGTGTTCCCAGAGATCATCAAAAGATCTAAAACACAGATCAAAGAACACTCAGCAATATTCATACAGCATACGCAGTAAGAAGTTGATAGATTTTTTTCTCATGTTTCCTTAGAATTAAAAACACAAAGGGCAAAATGTTAAAGTGCATATCCGTAGAGGTAACTCTACAACCAGCGGAAGTATTATGGTCCAGATAGATAACCTCAAGCATAGGCCAAGAAACTTTATCCCAAGATGGAATTTAGATTCCTAAAGGCAATGCTACCTCTCGGCTGGCCTTGTAATAAGACCTGATGGCCTCACTATGCTCTAGAAAGCAGTCAGTTCATACATGGGAAATTCCCATGCCTGATGCACTCCCATCTGCCTGTACCAGAGCTTGAATAATAACTACCAGTCACTCCAGACTTTTCTCCCCCACTTAAGAAAGCCTTTTCCAGTTACATGAGTGTGCATGACCTTATTATAAGAGAGCACCTTGGATCTGATTTAATTTATAAGAAAGCAACAATCATTCATAAACATCACTGCTTTCTAGAAAAAAATCATTCATGGGGCACTCAATACAATGGATAGTATTAGACAAATGCGTTAACAAGATTTGGTGGAGATCAGCAGCCCTGAGGTGAGCTCTCAGGAAACCCACAGGAAAAGTCAAGTGTTCTTCAGAAAGCAGGTTGAGGTCTGCTTCAGTATAGGAAAAACTACCCAAGTACATTTCTGACAATGTTATGCCACTATTTTGCACCAAATTTCCTTTCTCCCAGCAGAAAATAACTTCCTTTCAGAAGGTTACACAGTCAACAGGAAGTCAGGAAAATTAGGTTCAGAAAAGTAAGGACTTCAGTTAGACCTCTTTAGGGACCAAAAATGAAAAAAAGAAAGTGATTTAACTGTACCATCATTTATTTTTTCATCTCACCTTGCTTAAAACTCAAAGTTTAGACAGAGTCCAGTGGCTTGGCTTGGGTCATGTGCTCACACTGGTTAGAGGTGGGAAGGTAGCCTGAATTCTAGTGTGTGAGAGAAAATTCCCAAATGGAAATCAGATTAATGCTGCTAGAACAGATATGTGAATACTGCTGCTCATCACTGGAAATTCCAAGTTTCGGCTCAGCCAAATAAAAGAACAGCTGTTGTCCAGGAAAGATCCAAACACAGTGCTTCCCTGTGTTTACTCTCATCACGTAGTGTCTGGTCAACCCCTAACTCTCTTCTCTCACCTCTACTGAGTTGATCAATGAAGGAGGTATCTAAGACTCACTCTGTTATTTCAGCCATGATCACAGTTTCTAGGGGGCTTCCCAGGTGGCGCTAGTAGTAAAGAATCTGCCTGCCAATGCAGGAGATGCAAGTGACATGGGTTCAATCCCTGGGTTGGGAAGATATCCACCTGGCCCAGAAAGTGGCAACCACTCCAGTATTCTTGCCTGGAAAATTGCATGGACAGAGGAGTCTGGTGGGCTACAGGCCATGGGGTCATGAGAGTCAGACCAGTCCTAGTACTTCAATCCCACCCATGAGCCCCTGTATGCTGGCTAGTTTCAGTGTTTCCTCTTGTTTTACTTCCCTCAACAGTCCTCCCTGCAGGAAAGATTTCTCAGAATCATGAGCTGATGCTCTCTCTGGTTATCCTGAATATGCACACAGTGGGCCAGATTTCTTCAACAGCTCTTCTCTAGTCTGACAGGATGCCCAGGAACTGACTGGAATGAAGATTGAGACCACAGTATTTCACACATACCTGCACCTCCTCCAGAGATGATATCTAAAGGCTAATAATTTTTAACCTCAACATATTATAAGATAGACATTGCCAATTGTATGCCATCAACAATAAAATCCCTTAATGGTGCTTCCATGCCTGCTATAAGACTTCCTGTCGAACCAACCTGAATAAATTAGTTTCAAATCCAGCTCTCCATAAAAGCATGAGTTATATCCAATTAAATCCAATCTTGTTAGATTTCAGTCTAATAACTTCAGCCTATTATTTTATTTGGTGGTTTTCCCTTTGATCCTGATTCTATCATCCTTTGTACTAAAGCTCTCTTCTAATCTCTTGTCACCTGAAAATTTGATCAGCACTCTTTGATAATATGGGTTTCCCTGATAACTCAGTTGGTAAAGAATCCACCTACAAGCAGGAGACCCTGGTTTGATTCTTGGGTCGGGAAGATCCACTGGAGAAGGGATAGGCTACCCACTCCATTATTCTTGGGATACCCTTGTGACTCAGGTGGTAAACAAGCTGCCTGTAATGCAGGAGACCTGGGTTCAATCCTTGGGTTGGGAAGATCCCCTGGAGAAGGGAAAGGCCATCCACTCCAGTATTCTGGCCTGGAGAATTCCATGGACTGTATAGTCCACGGGATTGCAAAGAGTCAGACAGGACTGAGCTACTTTCACTTCACTTCACTTCACTTTGATAATCAAGTCGACTTAGCACAAGCCAAAGAGGAAAACCCAATTGAGCCATTGCAGACCTCTCCTTAGGCTGAAATTCTTCCTCTGGATCCTCTGCTCTGAATACAGCCCTTCCATCAATGTCAGCTCCTCAAGCCATATTATCATATTTCCTCACTTTGTCCACCAGAATATCATGAGATATGCTAGAGTTTCCCTGATCATTTCCTATGTTTCATAATCATATTAGAAAATCACAACAATAAGAGGAAGGATGTGAGGTTGCTTTGGTGTAATTTCTAAATGATCACTGATTCTGTTTCTAAATTATCATAAATAATACATTTAATAACCTATTCCACTGTTTCCCTAGGCACTGAATCAAACATACTGACCTTTAATACATGGAATCTGAATTCTTCCCTTTTGGAAACTTGGGAAAAGTGCTATACCAATTCTTCTATTTTTCCCTATCCTTTAATATTCAACAAGAACTCCTCTTACAATGCTTAGGATGAATTCATTAAAGCCAAAAGAGTTGAACTGTTAAAACATCTTGGCATATGTTTTGCATTGCATTGTTTGTTTAACCTCCTCTTCACTAGGATTGCTCTATTATTTTTGGTGCAAAGAGTACTCACTGTTCTTGACAAAGAGATAGAACAAAAATAGTGCTGCTCTGTCCACTTCATCAGTTATCCTAACACAGACTGTCCTATGGAGAAGGTTTGCTCCTTCTCAATGCTTTTCCCCTGAATATAGTGTAGAAACCCCTTTAACTAATGTGACTCAGCTGTAGTAGTTGATGGATTAAATGTGTGTGTTTCACACTTAAAACTCTCTACGGTACGTTGTTTCACCATTTCTTCATTGCGAGGTAAAGTCTTATTCTTTGAGTGTGAATCCCCTGTTTGGATTTCTGCACTACTTTTATGAATATACGTACCTCTAAAACATAGGCTACAACCTTCACTTTTGTTTCCTTAAAGTGCAATCAAAATTTAGAGAACTGGTAAAAGCATCTGAATGCAGTAATCTTTCAAATTTCACATTTTCCTTAATCTGTTATAATGTAATTTTAATCATTATTTTTAGCTACTCATCTTTATAGTATCTATAAAATATTTAATTTTGTATTAATTTTAAAAAAAGACTTTTCCCAGTCATTTCACGAGTTTGCACAATGCCCAACTACCACAGTGTATAAAAACTGGCATAAATTGAAGAGAAACACAATCGAGCTTGGGATAGACACATCTCCAATGGCAGGCTTTTCCTGTACTCACAGTCATCCTAGAAAGAGCCTGGAAACCGTGAGCCTTCAGTGGCTTGCAGTCTTTATCAGGGATGTTTTAAAAACAGGATGAACAGTGTCCGTTAATCTGACATGCCATTAGGCAGAGGTCAGTTAGGAGAGTTTATTCGATAACTTTTAGAACCTCCTTTTGACGACTCTTAGCAGTTTTCACAAACCTCGGCCTCTTAGAGCTTTGTTCTAAATTATAATGGAATTTTTACACACTGTTCTTTGTTGTTTCCTTCTGGGCTGTGGTTGCTCCTTTCTCTTTTCTATGAATGCTTAAAGACTGAGAATTTCCTATAGCAATCATCTCATCTTCCTTAAAAATGTCCTCTTAAACCCTCCCATTTGTCACAACATGGATCAACCTTGAAGGCAGTATGCTTAGTGAGATAAATCAGACAGAGAAAGACAAGTACTGCATGATCTTATACATGGACTCTTTTTAAAAAAAAAAAAAAAAAAAAAACTTTATAGAAAAAGAGATCAGCCATGTGGTTACCAGAAGGGGTGAGGGGAGGGGGCACTGAAGGAAGGTGGTCCAAAAGTGCAACTTCCAGTTGTAAGATAAATAAATACTAAGGAATTAATGTACAACATGATGATATTTAATGCTACTGTATAGTATATAGGAAAGTTGTTAAGAGAGCAAATTCTTAAGAGTTCTCATCACAAGGAGAAAAATATTTTTCTTTTCTCTTCTTTCTTTCTTTTTTAAAATACTATATCTATATGAAAGTGATAGCGTTAGTTGCACAGTCCTATCCAACTCTTTGAGACCACATGCACTTTAGCCTGCCAGGTGCCTCTGTCCATGCAATTCTCTAGGCAAGAATACTGGAGTAGATTGCCATTCCCTTCTCCAGGGCATCTTCCTGACCCAGGGAATGAACTCTGGTTTCCTGCATTGCAGGCAGATTCTTTACCATCTGAGCCAGATGGATATTAGCTGACCCTATTGTGATGATCATTTCACAATATATGTAAATTAAATCTTCACACTGTACACATTAAGCTTATAGAGCAATGTATATGTCAATTACTTCTCAATAAAACTGGGTGTAAAAGGTATCCTGACTATAGCAGCAGATTTCCAATATTGGTAAATTTAACTCTATTAATGAAACCACTGTTTGCAACTATGTGAAAGGCAGTGAGACTCTTTTTTTTTTTTTTTTTTTTTTGGCCACTTCCCTTTCAGGTTAGGCTATGGTAACATGCTTTCATTTCCTGTTACTGACTTATTTATTTTTTCTAATTTACCATCCCTAGTGGCTCAGATGGTAAAGAATCTGCCTGCAATGCAGGAGACCCAGGTTCAAACCCTGGGTTGGAAAGATCCCCTGGAGGAAGGCATGGCAACCCTCTCCAGTACTATTGCCTGGAGAATTCCATGGACAGAGGAGCCTGACAGGCTACAGTCCATGGGGTCGCACAACTGAAGTGACTAGCAACAGCAACCATCCTAAAATCTGATATACATCTGGCATCCTCTTCTTTTATTTTGTTTTTCTCGGTATAGAATCCATCTGGTTACAAGTGTCAGAACTCTTAACTGGGTTAAATAAAGAAACGATAAGTGATTGTGCCTCTTTGTGTGTGTGTGTGTGTGTGTGTGTGTGTGTGTGTGTGTGGTGTGTGTCTAGGAAGATCTCTTTCCTCCTGTAGCTGAAGATCCAGGGAATTTCATCCAAACTTTGACAGTGTCACAGTGTCATCAGGACTCTGACTGCCCCTCCCTACAATTTCCTTGGCTTTGACCTCATCATTGATGAGTCAGGTGTGTCCTGAGGCTGGCTCCCTTCATGAAACTAAAAGTCAGTTGGGTCTGTCTCTCTCCCTTTAGGTAACCTCCACAAGCACAGGGCCTGCATCTTATTACACCTCACTCTGGCTGACATCTTCCATAGGGTCTGGCACAGGGAAGGTACTCAACAGACACATGCTGAAGGAATAGTGATTGCCTGTCATTAGCCATTCACTGAACTGGGTGCCTTGTACTTCTCACGTCCAAAACATGTATGAAGGTAAGACATCAGAGTTTAATGGTGTCTCTTTTATCTTTCTCTGAAATAAACTGTATCTGCTCCAAGCCTCCAACCTCTGGGCTGAGGAGGATTTCCATCTTAGTCATCGGGGCACAGCCACTGTTTTATTTGGTACCAGGCAAATCTACTGAACACATGTAGTACCAGAAAACTGGATGAGAAGCAGCTTCTTTTAGCCATAATTACTGAAGTCCCTGTATTTTTTTGGTCCATGACGAATGTCACACAGGTGAATATTTGTTGATGGTCTCTGACTTATTCACCAACATTCTAGATGGACTCTCAGAGATCTGCCTGCCCAACTGTTGACTCCATTTCTCAGATGAGCCTCTGATGCTCTTTGAGCCTCTGGCCTTTGTGATACCACCCTCCATCCCCAGACTGGAGAAACAGACCTCCTACGCCTGCCCCTGCCACGGGAGTCACCGCTGTACTGCCAGAACTAAAGCACCTTCCTACACTTCTGGGACAAACCATATAATTCCTGCACTTCTGGGACAAGTCATATGGTCCCCTCAACGAGCATTCTTGGGTGGCAGTGGGCAAAGGCTATGTTAATACAGCTGTTCCTTTATTTTTGGTAACTCATTCTTATATTTAATGAGCATGAGCTTTATAGAAGATGGTTCTCAAAATAAAAAGTGACAAGCAGGAAAGTTGACAACTTTAACCCCTATCCTGCAGGTTCATGTCAGAGTCTCCATCAGTCTTGAACACATTCTCCACACTCAAGTTCAGATCAAAATGTGAAGTGGTCCCCTGACCTTATTTGCTGGCTTTTACACCTTTTTCCTGTCTTCACTACAGGAAGCAATACCAAGCACATCTGCTTAATTAGCTGAGGATACAAAAGCTTCTCAAGGGGGCTCTTCACTCAAGATGTATGCCAACACTAACACACTCCTAATCCCAATGGGCAGAATTTGACTGATATCCTGGCTGCCCCATGTTGTGCTTTTCTCCTAGTCCAGTAGTTATTAAAAATTTTATTGTCGATTTTGTATTGTTCCTCCAATAATGTACCAATATCAGCTGCCAGTATGATATTACTACAGACAACAGAAGAATCCTGTCTGTTCAGTTACAGCTCTAGCCACAAAGAGACTGGACCTTTCTTTTTCAAGAAAGACATTAGCATGATCATTTCTCCCATAGCAGCATTCCCTAAATCCAATATAAATCTTATACTTTGAAGTCTAAATAGGTAGTATACAAAACCAAGGACTAGTGATAGTGAATCTTTTTTAAAAATCAATTAGGGAAATAAAGAGTCTTTGTTGTTTTTATTGTCTTGACAGGTTTACAAAGCTAATGAGACCTGGGGGAGTGTATGCCAATCTGGTCAACCCAGGTCAGTCTAGACAGCTGTGTGAATCATCTAAGCACTTGTACTCAAACCACCTACACTACCTAAATGAGCTGGATAATCTATGCAAGCTCAGGTCCAGTTAGTGACAGCCTTGGCTGACTTGCATCCTGGAAACAAAAAAGAAAGAAACATAATGATGCTCAAGTTCACAAAATTGGTTTGGACTACTCACAGACATTCTTTGAGAGGTGACGATTGGCAGTGCTTTCTTCCCCTGATGCTGGAAAAAGCTCTAAGAAAAGCTTTCTCACATTATACTGGTCCTTATGGCCTAGAAAAATGTGCAGAGGAAGACGCAATGGGTAAATAATATTTTTAAGTTCATCCAAACTTTGAAATTCCCCGTCTACTTTCGAGCTAAAGAAATATCTGGTCACTCATGTGATTGATTACTGTTTTCTCAGCTCTGGTTCCATGCACATAAATATGTTTGTATTTTTAAACATGGAGAAATCATTTGGGGTGAATTCTAGCTACTTGGGTAATACTTTGTATCCGAGGTTTCTATTAAAGTTGGGTAAGTACCATTCCAAAAGAAAGAGCCTTCGCTGTGCACTCCTGTTAAGACCTTCAGTCCTCTTAGATAAGATGCCTGCCTTCACTAGCTCTCTTCTTCTCCCTTGTAGGTTTAGAAAGGTATGAATAGTCTTCATCCTCACTTTAAAACCCATTCAAAATTGCCTTGCATAAAGTAAGGCAACTAAATTTGAAGTTTAAAGTAAGACAATCCTTCCAGGGAAAATCAGTCAGTTATCAGTAGAGTTCCATGCAGCTCATTGGAAATTCAGAATTTGGAACACAAATTTAGAATATTGAACGTGGCATTATTCATTGCCTGGCACAGAGTCATACAAGGCAGTTAGCCAAACAAGCTATCTCTCTACTTACAGGTGAAAACAACGGTTTGGAGAATCTTAAAAATTTGAAAACATTCATAAATCAAAATAGGAGGTTTTCTAAGAGGGAAGTTAACGCTGTGCCAAGTTAAGCAAACTAAAGAAGAAAACAAGTTGGCCGTTAAAATGGTTTTCATGACAGATACCTACACTTCCTCACACAATATCAATTAGTGTCTTTAGAACAGACTTCCCAAAGATGATATTTCAATCAGTGTATTTTCTGGATGTAAAGAGTTTTCGTTCATTGTTTCACATGGCAGAAAATAGGACGATGGGTAGCAGACAATGGTAGAGCTGGGGTTTCCTGGGCATCTAAATGCCTGAGCTGATATAAAAACCACAGCACTTCCAGAACCTCAAATGAAAACTTTTCCCTACCGATCAACAACAACTTGTTCATGTGTCGGTGTTCTCAGCTTACACATGTACTTTCCTCTTTTCCGAAAAGAATTCTGTCTTTCAAAGATCAGCAAAATTTGTCAGTGGTCTGGTTTGCTCTTGTGTGTGTGTGTGAGTCACTCACCGTGTCCGACTCTTGGTGACCCCATGGACTATAGCCTGCCAGGCTTCTCTGTCCATGGGATTCTCCAGGCAAGAATACTGGAGTGGGTTGCCATTCCTTTCTTCAAGGGATCTTCCTGACACAGGGATCGAATCCAGGTCTCTGGCATTGCAGTCAGATTCTTTACCTGAGCTATCTTTATCTGAGCTATCAGGGAAGCCCATCTCTGCCCTGTTCTTACCAACTTGTTATGAGGCTAAACAAAAAAGCTGGCTAAAAAGATATGGGATTCTAAAGAAGAGAAAAGTGGAAAACAAATTCCTTACTGAGCCAGATATTGAGTTCTCTTTTGTTGTTGAAAATCTAAACAAGTGAATTAAGCCAAGGGACCTAAACGGATCTACAGACTTGAAGAAGAAAGGTAACCAGGGTTGTAACAGAGAAGCTTCCTGGACTGGGTTTTGTGGAGAATTTTTAAAGTCTGGTGTTTGAAAAGCTCCCTAGCTGCAGAGTTAAGGGAGAGAGAAGAACACGATGAAGATGTGTGGATGCATCATGAATCGAACCCCTACAATGTGTGAAAGATACAAGTAAAAAAGCAAAGTCTGGGGTTTATCTGTTTATTTGATGTCATTTTTTGAAGTCTTCATGTAATTACTTTGTGTAATACAGTGCACTGGTTACATCCACACTACAAGCTCATTCACTCATGTCCAAAAAGCACGTGCTCATTAGAGGACCTCAATAAATTGCTGTTTAGTTGCTAAGTCATGTTTGACTCTTGGCGACCTCATGGACTGCAGCATGCCAGGCTTCCCTGCCCTTCACCATCTCCCGGAGTTGGCTAAAATTCATGTCCATCGAGTCGGTGATGCCATCCAAACAGTTATCTATGGAATAAAAGCACAAAAATCCTCCTTCAGTGGCAATAACCCCAACTACAACCATGTTGAAAGGCTTGGAATTGCATTTGAGTTCATTATGTGAACACACCTCTTGACAAGGGTTTTGACTAAGAGCGGCAGTCACAGTCAGAATTTTCTCAGTAAACTTCCATGGCTGCTGCTGAAAAGCCTAAAGTCATTTTTATCCCTGCTCCTTTCCTTATATGTGACCGTGTGACCTATTCATTTGTATATTTCTCTGTGGAATCTGTTAGGATTTGCTCTTTATCTCTGCTGTTCTGAATGCCATAAACGGTCCTGGACATTTTATATTTTTATGGGTCCCTGCCAGGGTAGGCATTTCACTTGGTAAAACTTTTAAAGCCAGAAATGGGTATCTTTTGATTCTAAAAAAGTCCATTGTACATTTATTTAATGATTTATTTCCCACTATTTCTTTTGTTATCTTCTGCAGTTTTTTGAATATTGGAACTACTAAACTGATCTAACTTTCTTATTCCTTTTTCCTATATATTTATATATTTCACTTTTTGTTACTTCTTCTGGAAGATTTTCTCATGTATATTATTCAATCCTTATGTTGAATTTTAATATCTATTTCACATTTGTTTTAATTTCCCCAAACTTTTTTTTAATGCTAAAAAACAGATTTTATTTTTCATTTCATTTAGTGTTCATTTTAGAACACTAAAATAGCACATAGCATAGTAATTTAGCACACAATATAAATTGATATATGCAATCAATAATTCCGAAAATGGGGACGTCTTACTCTGGGACTCCTTAAAAACTTCTGTTCTTCAGTGCCTTTTATTGAAGTTATCAACACACAGCAAAAGGAGTTATCTCAGAAAAAATTTTAGTGTAGGAAATATCTCAACTCCTAGAAACTGAGACCTTCTATAAGGGGAAATGCTTGCTTTTTTTTTTCTTTTCTCTAGGACTGAGCTCCGGCAGACAGGCTCAAGCTTATTTTTTATTTTGGGTAACACTGTAGGGTTCCTAGTTTGAGGAAGGGTTATCTAAAGGTAATATTAATATTAAAACTTTCACTGTATCCCCAAACTTTTTTCTTCTCTAATACTAAATCATTTTTTATACTTCTTACTGAATTTTTCCTGCTTGTAGCATCCTGGTTTCATTTTCACGAATGCGCTATCTTCTCTTATCTCTCTTGGGATAATAAGCTTCTCTGAGATATTTTAGCTCCCTGTATGATCTCTTTATCCCCTGGCTTCCTTTTTCCTGTTTGTTTTGGTCACAGTCTTTTACATTAGAATCTTATCTCAAAAATCAGGTACTCTTTTGGGTCCCCTTAAACGTCAGCAAAGTAGTCAAATGCTGTTTGGAATTAGTGTTCATGGGTGGGATTTGTCCGATAGTGGGTTTTGGTAAAGGAAATTGGGTAGAGGGCATTCACCAGACTGCAAGTGTTCCAGGGAAGTCTTAAATATCCCTTCTTATAAACCTATAGTTGGTCAGACACTAGACCCTCTATTGTGTGTGTATCTCCTGAAACCGAAGCTCCAGTCTTCAGCTTGGGTACAGGAGGGAGAATAAGGGATTTCAACACCTCATTTACTTTTTTTTTTTTTTCTATTGCATTTTTTTTTCCACTGGATTTTGTCATACATTGATACGAATCAGCCATAGAGTTACACGTATTCAAGGGCAGGCAAGGACACCAGTGCTGACCTCATGCCTCTCCTCTTTTCCTGACGGGTACATATTATCTATTCCTGAGTCTCAGGGATTTATAAAGTGAGCATCGTGTTGTCCCTTTGGGGCATTCCCTGCTCCCCCTCCAAGCACTTAGCTGTCAACTTGTTCTGTTCAACACCGTCTCTTGCCATTTACTTAACTGCCTTCCACTTTCTAGCTTTTCTGACATGAACCATCTATGCTCACCTCCTCTCACAATCTCTTTCCTTTGTGTTTTTATGCCTTTCCTGCCATTTAATGTGGTCTGTAGAGCAAGTGTGACTACACACATGGTCAATATGTTGTGTTAACCTGGAAATATGTGGTAGCTTTCCAACAATTTTGCCTTCTAACGATGCAATGGCTGCAAAGAGATATGAGGGTTCAGAGTCAAAAGGGATGCAGCCTTGTGTGTGCAAGAAGTCCAGATGTGGTCAAGTTAATTTCTGTAGCTCTAATTGATAGTGATATTGCTATTAATAACAATGACCTTTAGAGATGCTGATGAAGATGTGATTGAAGAAATGTTTGCAGAAATGTTACATAAATGGTGAACTCTGTTCTCCCTCATCATCACCCTCATGGGTAGAAATTAAATTTGTATCAGCTCCCTGGTCATTCCAAGCTAAAATATTTTTCTGACTTTTGTCATCAGGCATCAAACTATCCAGTGGCAAAGATAATAGCATTCATGTAGCCAAGGAAAAAAACTGTTGCTGTCATTCAGCCACTAAGTCATGTCCAACTCTTTGCAACCCCATGGACTACAGCATGCCAGGCTTCCCTGTCCTTCACTCTCTTCCAGACTTTGCTCAGATTCGTGTCCATTGAGTCCATGATGATATCTAACCATCTCATCCTCTGCCACCCGCTTATCCTTTTGTTTTCAATCTTTCCCAGTATTGGAGTCTTTTCTAATGAGTCGGCTCTTGGCATCAGGTAGCCAAAATATTGGAGCTTCAGCTTCAGCATCAGTCCTCCCAATGAATATTCAGGGTTTATTTCCTTTAAGATCGATTGGTTTGATCTCCTTGCAGTCCACTATATCAGAATCTGAGTTTTTTTTTTTTTATAATACATCAGTTTAATATGGTAAATACACACATAATCTTACACTATTCCCATTATACAAACAATTTAGAAGCAAATTTTTTAGCAGTTGAGTTGACAGTTCCACAGGTCATTACTTAGTAACTGAAATGAATGTTTCAGGGCCCTGGGCACACATGGCAGCCAAAAGCATTCAGGTAATGGTCTGTACGCCCCTCATTCCTCTGTGATGGGCTTAAGTGGAACTGTCTTCTGCCATGGAATCTCAGTTTTTAATTTTCTGTATCCCACTTCTCACCTCCCAGGGGATAACAAAACCTGAGAAGACAATGATCATGTCTATACTCTTTAGTGTTGTATTTTACCGCTTAGTACAGAGCCTAGAAGGTGAAATGTACTTAATAAGTAGTCGTTAACAATGAGAATCAATGAATGAAGTCTTGTAGGAAGCCAACTCCTTTGGGTGAGTTTTACATGTGCAGAAAATAAGTGAGGGTAGAATACTCAATTAGCTTCTGACAGAAACACAGTCATTATAAGGAATAAAGGCAGATCTAACAGTTCTAACTTGGAATCAGAAGGGTAGGCTCTAAGGACCATGTTCTTAATTTCCTGATCATGTGATCCTGGGCAAATCAATTAAATCCTCTGCGCTTCATTCACTAAATAGGTTGTGCAAAAATCAAATGGGATAATGTACATGCAAGCTTTCTGTAAACTGGATATCCCTGTAAAGAGTTACTATAAAAGATTTCTCCTCAGACCATATCAATCCGGAAATACAGTTGGAATATTAGTTTAATAAGCCTGTCATTCTCCAGGGGGTGGTTCATGAACTGTTGCCATTCCCACCATCCTAAGTGCCTGTAAGATTCCTTGTTGATGACGAATACATTGTGTGAGTGGGGAGAGTTGGGGGGTTGGGTGGTGGGGACAGGAAGTAGAGGCCATTTATGCTTCACTTTGCCCCCAAATTCCTAGAGGACAAATAAAATTGAAATTCTCAGAAAAGCTTTAGAACTGCCAAAAGTACATAAAGTCAGCTACAGAAACTATAAAGCATAAATAATGATTCTATTCATTTTGGCAATGGTGCTAGAAGGAAAACCTCAAATTGCTTAATAAGATAGGGAAAAAAAGAAATACAAATAGTTTCATCTTATTTAGAGGCAACTACCACCTCCTCCCACTGATCAATTTGGTTGGTTGATTTATTATTAATTAAATAACTTGTTTATTGGTTCAATGAATAATCACTTAATATGTTCAGGGTCTTGTGGCTATACTGGCAAGCAAAAGGGAGCAAAATGTTACATCTCATAACTCACAGCCTGCGGGACACACACTGGGCTACCCTTGTGTCTCTACTTCCGGTTTGGACCAACCCTAAAATCTGAACTGGAAACAGTCTTTCTCCATTAAGGAAGTCACCAAATGGAGATGATGTCCTTTCTATAGTGAAATATTAGACAGACATTTATTAGAACATATATTCAGTTTGGAATACCATTTCTGAAAAAGAATGTGAGTTCTGGAAGGAAGGAAATAAGTAGTTAAATTTAAAAAGATATAAAGAAAAATTGGAACTTCCCTGGTGGCTCAGACAGTAAAGCATCTGCCTACAATGTGGGAGACCCAGGTTCAATCCCTGGGTTAGGACGATCCCCTGGAGAAGGAAATGGCACCCCACTCCAGTACTCTTGCCTGGAAAATCCCATGGACGGAGGATCCTGGTAGGCTACAGTCCATGGGGTTGCAAAGAGTCAGACACAACTGAGCAACTTCAGTTTCACTTCAAAGAAAAATTAAATCACTTTTAAGACCTAAACAACAGAAATCAAAGTTTGCTTTCATTTGTGCATTCAGTAAAAGGTTTCGTGTAGGAAATAATCTTGAATAATGTAAGAGAATCATAGTTCTAACCTAAGAAAGACCTTCCTGACATTGGATGATAAAGGACTGGACTGGAAAACTGAAGAACCTAGAGATTCTCACTTCTAGGAGATCCATGGATTAAACATCAAGTTGCTTCATTTCAGAAGCATAAGTAAAACCGTCTCTCCTGGTGCTTTTCAGCTTTGTAGAGAAGTGAGAGGCCAATTAAAATAGATGGCTACTAATTCCATGTAGAGAGAAAATGAATTTGTTTGGGTTCTATTGCAAAAGCCAGACCAGCTCCTATAAATCACTTCAACATTAGGGGACCCTTTTTATGCATCAGGCACTGTACCAGGTGATGGAAATCTGCAAAGATTCTTCTATTTTCAGTAAATATTTAATTTACTGGGAAGATAGAGCCCATAATTAGTCACTTTCAAATAACCCCTTACTATGCACCAGGCATTTTGTTAAGCATTTTAAATGACTGATTTTATTTAATTTTTATAACAATCCTAGGAGGTATCTATTATCATCTGCAGGTACAACATTTCAGAGCCTTTGAGAGGTTAACTAAGTCACCAAGGGTTCAGAGCAAGTCATGGAGCCAGGATTCAAACCAGGTCGATCTGATCTAAAGCCTGTATGCTCTTGATTATTACTCTCCACTTTGTGCTACACTCCAAAACAAACATGATGGTGATGATGATAGTGAAAACCATGGCAATCACAAATGAAAGTAACAATGATAGTAATAATGATTGTAATGATAATAATAATGCTTATTGTAAGAATGGTATAAACAAAAGTATTTGGGGATTAGAGAAAATGGAGAAGTTAATTTCCCTTGGCAATCACTAGAAATCTTTGACAGAAGGTCATTTTAGAAAGACAATTGTCAACCAGTAAAGGTATCCCCACTTTTGTGACAGAGCAGTCATTTCCAAGGAGCTCCCTAACCGACCCACATTCCTCAGCCCCTCTGCCGTGACTAGTTCTCCTCGGTGGAATCTGAGTGAAAGTGATGTGGGTCCCTCCATTACCAAGGCAGTTGCGTTTTTCCCACATTCTCTTTCTTCATACTGACCAGGATACCTATACAAATGTTATTGTTGCTGTTGTTTAGTCGCTAGGTTATGTCTGACTCTTTTGCGATCCCATTGACTGTAGCCTGCCAAGCTCCTCTGTCCATGGGGATTCTCCAGGCAAGATTACAGGAGTGGGTTGCCGTGACCTCCTCCAGGGGATCTTCTCAACCCAGGGATTGAACCTATGTCTCCTGCCCTGGCAGGTGAATTCTTTACCGCTGAGCTACCAGGGGAAGCCCACCTATACAAATGATGCATAGCAAAATGTAAAATTTTATTTTGTTAAGCCACTGACATTTTAGGAACTTACTTGTTGAAGCCATTGGCATTACACTAAATAACATAGAAAATATTCTGAGCAAGGAGTAGAAAATAAGCAATATCATAGAGGCATGGTGTATGCAGGCAGAGTGAGTAATTCAGTTCTTTGGAGGATGGATATCAAGAGAAGGAGCATGGCTGGAAAAGTCATTTAGGACCGTGAATACCAGGCACAAAGTTAGCTCTCAGCAGTGGAGATCCCCTGAGATGAGGCTGGTGACAAGTGAATCCTATCCATTTAAAGCTAATGAAATGCTTGTAGTTCCCATAAGAAATATGAGCAGAAAGAAGTTTGGATCGTGGAAGGCTACTTGCTCTCCTTTGTTAAATAAATAAGACTGTGTTTGGTTTTAGGTGGAATATACATACTCCCCAAGTCACACATATGCACAACTGCACGCACGAACATACACACACATACACACGTGCCTGCCTGCAAAGCCCAGACGTGCACCCACAGGCCAGTGAGTGCATAAACACACACACCCATATTCACACACATGTGCACACACATATTCACAGGTGTGAATTCACACACTCACCATTTTTCTGCTTAAGCAGTGTCAGATGTTTTCTAAATAATCTCCTAACTGTCTACTCACATAGTTCTCTGTTCATTTCTAGAACTGCATCTGTTTGGACACCTGGCTTACATATTTTTGTGAGGAAGAAAAACGTCAGTTTATAAAGCCAGAATGCATGGCTGAATACTTGTATTCTCATTGCCTCTGTGGTCTCCCTCTCCTCTTCTTTGCCTCGTGGGAGTAAGTCAGAAATGGAAGAGGTGCAACTCAAGAAAAGAGAGAAAGCATATCTTTTTCATTTCTCTGTCTCCTTGTCTTTTTATTCCTTAAACACTTTCTTCTCTGGGTCTCCACAAACTCTTCTCAGGTGGGTTCAGAAGGTCCCGAGAGCTGCCAACACTTCTCCTCCAGTAAGAAACTTGTGCAAAAGGCCGGCTGCTTCCCAGAGGGATGTGACAGATGGCAGGATCAGCGTGCCGAGCTCGGATGGTTCACCCAGGTGGAGAGGCATCAGGGAGCTGGAAGCACAGCTCTGGAAATTATTCCTGGCCTGCTTCCGCTCCTCATATTAACAATTCCACACCCTTCTAAGCTGTGAATTTTGGAAACTGTAGAACCCAGAGGCATGCTTCCCCCCCCACCCCTCCTTTGTAAAAGCAAGTTTGTCTTAGTTTCCCAAAGCCACCATGTCACTGGGGATATTGTCTTCACTGCATTGTACTTGGCTTCCCTGGCGGCTCAGTCGGTAAAGAATCTACCTACAATGTAGGAGGGTTTGATCCCTGGGTCTGGAAGGTCCCTTGGAGAAGGAAATGACCACCCACTCCAGTATTGTTGCCTGGGAAATCTCCAGGACAAAGGAGCCTGGTGGGTTCCAGTCCATGGGGTTGCAAGAGTCAGACACAACTTAGCTACTAAAACACCACACTGTTTAGTAGCATCCACTGATGGCTAAGTTAGCCTAATTTTCCTTCCTGGGTGTGATGCTGACTTACTAATGGTAACCCCAGAGTAACCTCAACCAGCTTACTAAAGGGGCTCCTCAACTACCGCAGGGCGGCCAAAGCTCAGAGGGCTTATGGGATAACATGCCTGGTGTGCAGCCTGTGGAAATCGAGGCTCTGCAACTGGCCTGATGGAGAAGTGGCCAGTGTGGAGTGCTCCGAATCGGCAGCTTAGCTAGAGACAGCAAACCTTTCCCCTGCAGGACACATTGTCTGTGCTCTTCCTTCCTCCCAGGGCCACGGGGAAAGCCAGGCAGGCAGCCTTACCCTCAGATACACCCACTGGATGAGAATGCCTGACAAGGCGGAGGTTGAAGCCCCACATCGAAACTTTACCTTCAAATAACAGGAAAGAGGAGCAAATGCCAGCCCCCTTATCTCCATAGGGTGAATTAGGCTGACGTTAGCAAGGGTTAGACTGAAGGTGTTTGTTGCCAGAAAGCAGGAATTCTGTTTATCGGCTGCTTTCATGTTAGTGAGATGCTGACTACCACAGTTTTGCTGTGTCCAACGGTTGTAGCCTGTTCCTTTGTCACCAAAGGGATGTCAGCAGAAAAACGAGGGACTGACACTCTCAGGGGAGCCTCTGGAAGCTTGTGTCAAGGTGATGAGCATCTGTGTTAAATTTCAGACCCTTGGTACTTGAAGAAGCTCCACAACACAGCCCCGATGTACTTTTTTCCCCAAAATTGAGGTGATCTTGATCTTAGCCAGTGTACTGCATAAAGGTGAGTAGATTTTAGTAATATATGCTCCAAGACACCTTGCAATGTTGGAACACAGTTCACAGACTTGGAAAAGTTCTGTTTATGTTAGATGCTTTAATGCTCAGCTAAGTGGCCTCCAAGGGGATCAAACCCACAACCTTGGCCGCAGTACAACTATATCCTGCCTAAAAGACTTTCAAATATTTTTCTGCATAGAAGTACCTGGAGAACTTGATAAACTACAGATTCCAGGGCCTTCCTGCAGAGTCTCTAATTCAGCAAGTCTGAAACAGGGAGTAAGAATCTGCATCTTAATAAGCTCCCAGGAGATTCTGATGCAGTAGTCTAGAAACCAAACTCCAGAAATGGAGTTAATTGAGCCAAATGCCAATTTGAAAGTTTGAACTCTCCTTTGAGGTTATAGAGAGGGTAATGTGGTTACTGTGATCTTGGAATCTTACTTGCCATGATGAGAGTGAGAAAGAGAAAAAAAAGTAGGAAAATGACAAAGAGAGAAATCAGGGATGTTTTATGTTGGGTTCCCTGGAGGCCAAGGCTGACACGGAATTCTTGTGCAGGTGAAAGGGGTGAAGGATACAGGCTAGGAGGAGAAGGCGCTAATCAGAGAATGAATGTCTGCTGGAGTCCAGCTTCAGCCGGACCCCACAGGGAGCTCTAGAGCATGAATCACACACACAGTTTGAGGCCAGGCATCAGTTTTTTGTAACTTCATGTCAGTTTTTGTCTTTGGCCTTGGGCCACCCCTGGATGTGGGGCTTAAGCTCCCAGGCACCTCTGTTTGGGGTGGTTCCTTCCAGCAGGGAATAATATTCTGGAGAAAGAAGCAGCTGTGAATTACTCAGCCAATACTTCCAGTAGGCGGGGGAAGGATGCACCAGCCCAATAAAGAACATTTTGGTGGAGCACCAACAGCGTCAGATACAGGGAATAATGGAAGTAGGGGGAAGGGAAAGAGTGGCAAACACTTCTCAGCTAAGAATGGTCCAAACAAACAGAAATTCTACTGTTCAGGCAAAAACCCACATCGCACCAACAAACCAACAAGTAAGTGACTTTCTGTGGGTGAGACATTCCACTGAGTGCTCACTGTTTTATCATCCTTGAGCACCTGCAGATTCAAGACTAATGTCTAGAGAGCTGTTTCTAGAGTAACCTGTGTTCATGAGATTTGAGGGCAAGAAGTTACGAGAGGAGATAAGACTACACGCCAAATCATAGGATCCTAGAGTTCAACAGTTGAATAGTTCAACTATTCCTCTCCAAAGCACAGGTCATCATACTCAATTTGGTATCATCTACAAATCTATTAGTAATAAACACACATTTTCACCATAGTTAAATGGAAAGGCAGTGTATCAGTCAAGACCACTGATTTAATCAAAATTTCAAAACCCTTTGTGTTGGATAAAGCACCACTAGGATAAAGCACCACATTTTCCATCTTACCCCAAGTTCCATGCATTATTTTGTCCAATAAATGCCTTCTTAAATTAAATATGCCTTTACTATGTCATTTCACTATCACTCCAATTGCTTCATTTGAGAAGGATATTAATTGGATAGTATTAGTTAACAGCAAATGAGTCAACATTTGTTCCAAGTATCAATACCTTTTAAAAAAATTAAGTATTAATGAACTACAGATATGATCATTTCTTTCAAAAGCATTTTCAGGGTTTGATGGTATTTTACTGAGAAAAAAATTTTTAGAAATTCCACCATTTACCCCTTTTTTAAAGCACGTCATATACCCATCTGCAGTGCTTTGGTAAGCCTGTCAATCAGCATGACTTCTAAAAGGGCACTATGGTATTCTCTGTGTGATCTCCCAGCACTTTACAATTTAATTCATCTGAGACTTTACTCACATAAAGCTAATAAATGTTTCTTCGAAATTCATTTGCTCTAACCTGGGCCTCTATATCCTGTTAATGACCTTTGTTCCCACTTGTCAAGTTGGAAGATGGTCTTCCTTCCTGGTAAATATATAATCCAAGCTGGGTCTAAATAATTTTTCTATTACCTTGGGCATATATCCATCGGAGCATTCACAGATACACTTATCTTTTTCTTATTCTCCTTACTCTCCAGAGAGGAAACAAGGCCTTTGGGTTATACGAAACTGTTATTGAAGCTTATTTTTCACCTTGGACTTCCTGATATTCTTCTCCAGATCCACTCTCTGCTCCTGTGTGCATCTGGGCCAAGGCCTCCCTCCATTTTTGAAGATACCCTTCTACTAGATGACTTTATCAGAGAGCTTCTTTTTGGCTTCATTTGTTAACTTTAGGTATCACATTTCTGTTTCCTACTTACACTCATTTGTGTTGTTACAAATTCTACTTTTCCAAGATTCCTCTGGAGCCACATGAACTTTTGACTTTCCTGACCATGGAATGAGACTTACCCTTGATATAAACTCTAGGCAAGGTATTTCCTAAAGCCTCAGATACAGTATAGAATATCTCCTGTGATTTTTTAATTTAGTATCTCAAGTGATTTGACTACTTCCTACAAAAGTCACTATCATGTCTCTATCACAAATAGTTCTTTCATAATTCTATCCAGAATATTGTTTTCTTTCCTTGTTTCTTCATCTTTCTGAGCTGTCAGCAAGTCTAGAATTTATCAGATGCCCTGCCTTTGGTAGAATAAGACTTCAGCAGACATTCTGACGGTTGTATTTTCCCTTCTCTTCAAGGCCAGTTTTGTAATCTGTGTTCGGAAACCTTTATCCATATCCTCTGTCTGGTCTGTTGGGCTGCAGAATACTTCAAGAATAATATCACTTCTGATTCTCTTTTATCTTATCCTCCCTGAGAGGAAAATTTGCAATGTCCATTCTTTGTGCAGAAGGGAAAAGAACTTTTTGAGTCATAGCTTTCACCTGGGTTTCCTTGCACTGTTGAAAGTTTGAATGCTGAAAAGAGAGAGAACTAAAAGGCAAATAAAACATGTATTTTTTGACAAAGCAGCAAAAAGGTCATTTGTCATTTTCTCTTGAATGTTCCCCATACCAATGACAATCACTGTCCCATGTTGTAGTAAAGCATACATTTATTGAATGAAAATAGGACTAATTGAAGTATTACGTAGGGGAAAACAGAGAGTTGTTAAAAACAGGAGCTTTGAGGCCCTATGCAGAATTGATGCTGATTCCCAGCTGCAGTGCCTACACTGTGTGTCCTTAATAATTTCTCTATGTCTTAGACGTTATCCGTTTAATGGATTTATTATTAGTACCTATCTCACAGGATGACTGTGAAAATTATTTTTAAAAGGCTGGCCACAGTATCTGGATTTCAATAAATGTATTTATTTAATAAAAAAAATTAACAACTGCTTAATATGTGCCAAGAAATACTCTATATATTGTTATTACAACAGTATTAACGGGTATTATAAAATTCTTGACCTCACCAGGAGGGAGTCAGAGGCAAACTACAAAGTCATCCATACATAAATATATATAAATTATGCCCAACGGTAAATGCAATGAAGTACACAAAAATACATTTAAAAAAAGAGTCAGAAATAAACTGTGTTTGTGTGGGGTGGGTGGGGGACAGCTACTTTAGCTAGAATGATCAGGAGAGGCTTTAGGCTTCTCTAAAGAGGTGATATTTTGATTGAGCTAAAATGATGAGTAAGCATCAGCATTAGAGAAATCTGGGAGAAAAGTATTCTACACAGAAGAATGAGCAAGTGTATATAATAGCAAACTACTTCTCAGTACATGTGTTTCCCTTAAGTAGATTTTGGCCAAGTGTTTGACGTGATTTTATTTACCTGTTTGGGCATTACCAATTTTCATTTCAAAATGAGCAGATTCCTCTTGATCATCCTCTGTCATGCCATTCAATAAATCACCAATATTTTAAGCTTTTGCAAAGTGCAAGTTGATGTTTTACACATCCGTGTTTTATCACCGAGAGATGGGGGCTGAATGCCATGTAGATGAATTTGACTCTGGAAAGCATGTCCCTTCAATTATCTGTTAAATGCCTCGTTTTACACCCAACCTGACAAAAATGAGAAAGCAAACAAATGAGATGAGTTGCAGTGAGGACACAGGAAGCCAAGAGAGCAGCGGATCTAATTGGAAGAGCACAGAAGAATGTTTAAAATAAGTTTCAGAATAGCGATAAGGATGAAGATGATGTTATCTCTTGGATAGAAGAAGCTATTAAAATACACCAGAGTGTTTTCAATCACTTAATCAGAAAGTCCTTTTCCTGAGAACTGTCTTTTGTCCGTGTGCCATGAACAAACATAAATATTTTGGATTTCCTGCATCCTTCACCCTGATAATGGGCTCTTAACTCTAAGCTCTTCCCACCTCAAAGAAAAAGCTAAAAACAATGATAAAACATGAAAGATAGACATAATGCCTTTTTCAGAAGAATTATTGTATCTCACAAATAGTTTTTAGTGTTATTCCTTCTCTAGCTTTTGCTTTTTTAAAATAGATTTTACATTTCTTTTACATGTAATAGAGGATGCATCCTGGCTTTAGAGCATAACACACAAGGTAAACCTGTAGACAAGAGCTGAACTTAGGGAAAAGATAAGTTCTTTGAAAATTTTATGTGAATTATTTTTAAGATGGCACATAATTGTAATATTTCATTTGTATATAAATTTTCATTCACATTTAATATTTGAAAATATATTAAATAATTTCATATTGATACAAAATGTTCATTTAAGGCTTAAATATTATTAAATTCTTAACATCAATATATGTAACTATGTCTACATGTTTTTTAACAAAATAATTTATGTTAAAATCAAGATACCAGAAAAACCCTATGTTAACAGGACTACTTAGGAAAAAATTTAAACTATGGATTTTTTAAAATGATAATTAAAACAAATAATTTGACAGAAAGTTCTTTTGTTGTTATGGGAATAAAGTTTCACGAGATGTTTACATACTTATGAGACTTTTAAATAGCATTTTCTGGATCCAAATAGAGATGTGTCAATCATTTGAATCATAATAAACCAGAAGTTCTCTTTTGTATTAAACAAATAAACCAAAGTGAAATTCTACTTGGGTAAAGGGTGAAATTAAGTTGAAGTGACCATATTCATGAATAAAATCACTATGAGGTACAATTAAATGCATTTCTGCTGCTATTATAAATGACAAATTTTCCCATTATACCTATATTTTAATTTATAATTGGAAATTGAAATCCTAGTACTCCAATTGATCCCATCCCGAGTTTTACTTTGAAGTCTGACCTCAGAATTTGCGCAATAATATCAAGTAGATGATAAAATTTCAGGGGAAATTGTGTAATAATAGCATTCCTGTAGAACTCCTTGCTCACGCAGCCCTGAGTCTTGTATACCAACCTGGCTTTGCTTTCCATAAGGATATAATACCCCTATCTATTTGAACCTCATGTTACCAAGGCACTAAAATACAAATCTGGTTTAATTAAACGGCCAAGTCCAACAGAAAGGATCCAATCAATATGAATAATATTCCTGCTTCTCTCTCCAAAACAAAATAGACTGCTTGAATGTTTTATGTCCAAGCACAGTAAGCCAGTGAGTGCCGGGTTCTGAGTCAGATGATAAGTCAAGGGTTAAAAAGGACAAAATTATTATTCACTTAAGAGGAAAGCTGCTCTCCGTTTGCTTACTGACTCTATGTGTGCTCTTGGGTAAGATGTACTTTTCTTTTATAAGATGAACAATGGATTTATCTGGATAAACCCTTAGAGGAACCTGATGGTCTCATTAGTAAGGTGGCTTACTGGCCATCAACACTGCCTCCCTTTACTAAGGAAGCCGCAGCTAATCAAAAGTGCTTCTGGAGAACTACAGCAGGATTTGGCACTAAATTTCGAGATAATGATGGTCAGTAGGGCTCGATATATCCTATGCTGTGCTTTTATTCTCTTTACGGATTCTTACAAAATAAAGATGCCCGGGCCTGTTACTGAACCTGAAATAATTGGAACCAATGTTATTTACATATGATTTCATTTTTGTAGAAGTTGGGGAGTGGATGGAGAAGGGGTGGCCAGCAAGGGGAGAAGTGTCCTTTGAACAGCTAGCTGCCTTTGGAAGAAATGGTCCAGTAGAAAACTGCCTCCAGCATTTGTCTAAAATAAAGAAATAAATAAATGCCGTGTCGGGTGAATCACATCAAAATCTCAAGACAATTCCAAGATGAACCAACTCGGAGAGTAAATGACCTCTTCATCTGGGTGATAAAGTTCCAGCCAAAATATTCTCTGGGCCCGAGACGTGATTCATTAGAAATATGTGCATGGTGGGGCGCCCTTCTCTCTATCTGGCAGAGTCCGGTCTGCACACTGATAAGAAGCAAATGCAAATGTCCTGATAAGAACTGAATGCAAATATTTATGATATGATATTCCCTGGGAATTATGTGCAGATAAAACAAAGTGTATTATTTTCCTGCTTCCCTTTCAGGTTTGCCAAAATGCCCTTTTTCGCTTTTGGAATTTGCATTTCTTCAAAATTGATTCGGCTTGCGTATTATGTTAAGCTATTTGTTTGCTAAGGATGGTAATTAGTTACTGTAATTACAGCAATGACAGTTGCTAAATTGTTTTTAAAGCATTACAGTGGGCCTGTGCCAGAAGATTGCAGTATTTTTTTGGATTTAAGCAGAGCCTGGAAAAACTCCCACTCTAGGGCCAGCATGGGATTTTCAACTACAAAGCTGCTTTTCCTGATTGAAATTTTTTTAAAAAGTCATTAATTTGCATTGATTGCAAGTGCTAACTTTACATGTAGGTTTATTCACATATCACAGAAATATTAGTGATAGTGGACTTTGGTGTGAAAGAGACACGGGGGACACCCGTCGTAAATAAAACTGAAAGCTGATAGCAGAGGAGAAATGGTATAACTATTACTTGGAGCCTGTTAATTAGACTTTTTAGCCTGTTTTTAGATAAATTAAAAACAATTAAAAATGTTTCTCTGAAAGTCATTCCCAAACTTTTCTGAGTGCTCCTGGTTAAAATGAGTAATGTGGAAAAAAATAATTTGGCCATACGCTGTTCTTGACATGTGGAAAGTAAAAGAAAAAAGAAAAGGAGAAAGGTTATTTACCCAAATACTTCTTACAGATTTAGTTTAAATGAAAATCATTGATGAGGAGAGACTTGAGCTCTAACACACGTCTAAGATGGTTCAGATGATTGATGTTTTATATCAACATCCCTTAAAGACAGAGGTTAAAAACCAAGAATGTGGTTCTCTCCTCTGCATTGTCTTAATGCATGCACATATGCATGCTAAGTCACTTCAGTCATGTCCAACTCTTTGCGACCCTATGGGCTGTAGCCCACCAGACTCCTCTCTGTCCATGGGGTTCTCCAAGCAAGAATACTGAAGTGGGTTGCCATGCCCTCCTCCAGGGGATCTTTCTGACCGAAGGATTGAACCCTTGTCTCAATCATTTCCTGGTTTGCTAAGCGGGTTCTTTACCACTAGCGCCACCTGGGAAGCCCATTGTCATAATACTACCTCTTAAAGTCTGGAAAATTCAAGTGAGCTCATAGTCTGTCTCCTACCAATTGAAGTCAAAATAATCCAAAACATGACTGCACACTGGAAGGTTTCAGGGTTTTATACTCGTTTATTCCCACTCACAAATGTTACATAAATAAAAAATTCTATATTTTTAAATGTTTACCTTCCTCTAATGGAGAAATAACAACAACAATAATAGCAACCAACATATCTTGAGATCTTTGCACATTCCAGGCACTGTGCCAAGCCCTGTAGGTACATTCTCTCAACAACTTATGGGGCATTATTATTACCACTTCCAGTTTACAGGAAGAGATTCTGAGACTTAGAGATGTTAGAACTTGCCAAAGTCACACTTCTGGTAAAAATCGAACATGGAATCCAGTCCCCAGGCAGCTTCCATCCACAGCCTGCTCTTAATTTGAGAGGATGTGACTTTGTATTTGAATGTAAATAAATAAATAGTATTTGAAAGCCATGACGCCCTCTTTTAATCAAAAACTAAACTGAAAGCTGAAGCACCTAGTGTCAGACATCAGAAATCGAATTCTCATCTCAAAGCTTTCTGTCCTGACATTTTATTCTTATTATAAGTAAAAATATGATTTCCTTGAAAATGACTCCGTAAGTACTAATACTTGATGAGAAGTTTGAAGTTTTACACAAGAAATAGTCTCCAAGAAATTGACTGCTTTGCTCTGAAAAAGATTCAATGACTTAGTTTGTATATTTATCATTATTTAAGAACTATAAATCCCAGTTTGTGTAATGTGGTTCTTATATTTACATGAATACAGATGAAATGGATAAATAGGCATTTTGAAATTGTCTTGAGCATTATCTCATGCTGTGCATACTTATGTATGGTTCTCATTCTGTAACAGCTGTTTCACACATGACCCCAGGTATATATCCCCAGTGTGGGATGCACATATCTCACTTGGGTACACATATGTGACAGCATAGATCAATACAACTTACACAAGTGATGTCTCCAATTAACAACAACCCCTGTTTATGAAGTCATTCCTGATATACGTTTACCCCCTCCAAGCTGTACATTATCTCTTCAATTTTCCAACCACATGACACTATAATTTTAGCCCTTATAACACTGATTCTTATGTGAACCTGGTTCACTGTATATCTATCTGTCTCCTCCAGTAACCAAGAGGCTCTTTGAAGGTTGAGTCTTTTTAATCTCCTTAATCTAGCACAAAGCTTGTTATATAGTAAATAACCAAAAAGACTTAATGAATGAGGAAATTCCCTGGTGGTCCAGTGGTTATGACTTGATGCTCTCACTGCCAGGCCTGGGTTTGATCCCTGGTCAAGAAATTATTAATAAGATCCTGCAAGCCACATGGTGTAGCCAAAAAAGAAGAAGAAGAAGACTATGAATAAGCACTGAACCCATTCAAACAAATACAAAAATTCAGTGGCACAGTCTTGATATCTCTCCCATAGGCCTACAGAGTAGTGAGGATACCTCTGCTTCAGAATGGGGCTTAGTTGGGTCTGCATACTTGTCTCAATTTGAGTCCAGGCTAGGTTGTTCAGCAGTAAAGAATCCACCGACAATGCAGGAGACACAGAAGATGTGGGTTTGATCTCTGGGTTGGGAAGATCCCCGGGAGGAGGGCATGCAACTCACTCCAGTATTCTGGCCTGGAAAATCCCAGGCTGAGAAGCCTGGCAGCCTACAGTCCTTGGGGTCACAGAGTCAGACGTGAGTGAAGTGACTGAGCACCCATGCACAGGAGCACAGCCACCAGGCCAAGTTACTTACGTAAATGTCAGAAGATGCCATGTGGATAAATGGAAACATGTGATGTCTTTTAAGGCTTAGACTCAGAACTGGTACCTTTCATTTTTATCCACATTTCATTCTCCAAAGCAAGTGAAGAACCAAGCTCAAAACCAGTGTGGGGGCAAAACATGCTCTTCCCATGCAGGTGTCGAAGGTAGATGCTGGAAGAGGAATAAATGTTTGCTGAATAATATACAAACCATAAGTATCAAATATTTATATAGTAAAAGGATTTCCTTTCTTTAATTTTAATGAATCTAAAACATCTAAAAGAGATGAAGAAGATGGATAATTGCCTCATTATCAAGACCCTGGAAGCCATTTCATGATTTCCATTGATAATTATTTTTTAATTCAATAGTGACATGAATTTTCTTTGCCGATTCATCATTAACATTATAAGTTACAACTTGGTGTTTTTATTCATTTTATCCTTTGTATGCCTGGAGAAGTAATCAAACCTCTTCCTCCATACCTGAGGACCATTAGTCAATCGTCTGCTATGTTCTCTCCTCCAGACTGACATTTCTTTCAACTCCCCCTCTATATTTCACTTGTCAAACCATATCCCACTTTTGTGGCTCTTCTTTGGGACTCTCCCCAATCCATTTGGAGCCAAAAGCTATATCCAAATCTCTTCTTACTATCAATCAATCAAAACTGGAGAGGGAATCTTATTTCCTTAGAGAAAGATATGGGCAAATTTCCAGCTGAAGAGAAACACACGGTTCACACCCCCACTCCCACATTTTCCTAACCCCCACTCCAATCTGCAAACATATCAGAGTCAATTTGACTAAACTGTATTGGATCAAAGAGGAGCTCCAAAGAGTGTGAAGTCAGGCTTCAAATATCAGCTAAGCTCAGTTTGGTTACAGAAAGGAAAACATCCCTCCTGGAGTGAGACATCTTTCTTGTCCAGACGTTCAAAGAGTGTTATTCATTACGAAGTTTATGGTACCCACACAGGGAGCAGAGTTCATTACTTCAGAATTCCTGCCTGGTTTACAAGGAAGGTCTCCTGTTAGCTGCCTCGTTATTTTCATGGCAGATTCAGCCGCAAAAAATCTAAAATAGATCATTGGACACCCTCTAGCTGGCCTTGCTCTTATGGTGACTGTAAACATTTTCCCTAGAACTTGAAACTTTCAAGATTGTCATTTAAGTTTTCAAATTAGGAGGGTAATTTCTTTTGCATTCTAGAAAGTAAGATTTAGGGTCACACTTTTTTTTCATTTACTTCACCTGTTTACCCAAAGTCTACTAAAATAGAGAGATGATGTATTAATATTAATGTACAGAAAAATCACACTTTGGAACATAATTTAGTATAATTCATAGTGAGATGAAATTATATGAGAGGGCATCCCAAATTCTAACTTATATCAGTCATTTACATATTTAAGTTCCAAATCACAACATAAGGACCACATGGTATATTAGTCAGGATTCTCCAGAGAAACAGAATCAATAGGATATGTAAATATATAGTAAATATATAGAGAGAGATTCATTTTGAGGAATTGAATCATGCCATTATGATAGCCTGGAAACCTGAAATCTGCAGGGTAGACTAGCAGGCTGGAGACCAGATGATGTTGCAGCTCAGATCCAATGGTGGTCAAAAGGCAGAATCTTCAAAACAGAAAAAGAGACACAGACGTACAGAACAGACTTTTGGACTCTGTGGGAGAAGGCGAGGGTGGGATGTTTCGAGAGAACAGCATGTATATTTTCTATGGTGAAACAGACCACCGACCCAGGTGGGATGCATGAGACAGGTGCTCTGGCCAGGTGCCCTGGGAGGACCCAAGGGAATCTGGTGGGGAGGTGGGAGGGGGGGGTGGGATGGGGAATACTTGAATACATGTAACTCCATGGCTGATTCATGTCAATGTATGACAAAACCCACTGCAATGTTGTGAAGTAATTAGCCTCCAACTAATAAAAATAATTGAAAAAAAAAAAAGCAGAATCTTCTCCCTTACTCAGGGGACTTCAGTCTTTTTTCTAAGGGTATGGACTGCCCATGTTATGGAGAGTAATCTGCTTAACTCAAAGTCTACTGATCTAAGTGTTAATCCCTTCTAAAAACAAAAATTTCACAGCTACATCTAGACTGGTTTTTGACTAAATATTTTGGTACCTTGGCCTAGCCAAGTAGACTCATAAAATTAACCATCACAAATGGCTTATAATTATCTTTGCTTCATCACTTACTTGATCAATAAGGACCTACTGAACATTTACTACATACTTGGCAATACCCAGGATTCCTGGGCACATTGCAAAATCCATGATTCTGAATTATTGTTCAACTGTATTGATTTTGGGGCTTCCTGGGTGGCACTAGAGGTAAAGAACCTGCCTGCCAATGCAGAAGACATAGGCGATGAGGGTTCTATCCTGGTGTTTGGAAGATCCTCTGGAAGAGGGCGTGGCAAAACAATCCAGTATTCTTGCCCGGAAAATCCCTTAGACAGAAGAGCTTGGTGGGCTACAGTTCATAGCGTCATAAAGATTCAGACACGACTGAAAGCACCTTAGCACACTGATTTTCAGGAACATCAGGAAATGACTTGGAGTCATACTTCAATTTGGTCTTTCCTGAAATTTAAAAGAAATTAGCACAAATGTAAAAAATTAGTTCTTACCAGACACAAATCTCCTGGCACTTTGATCTTGAAATTCTCAGCCTCCAGAACCATTAATATGTATTATTTAAGACACTCAATCTATGGTATTCTTCTTTTAGCAATCTAACAGACTAGGACAATATGGGTATGTATATATGTACATGTGTGAATTTGATAAATGTTCAACTGAAATTTACTGAAGGACTGCTATGTTTGAGATACTTTCCGGACACTGACAGCCTAGTGGTAGACCAAAAATCATAGTCTTAGTTCTCATGAAATTAATAGTCTAATGTGGGAGAAAGGAAATAAAATTTATATTATATTTAAAATTCTGATAAGGCATCTGAGAAAGAAGGAGTAAATGCTAAAAATGTCTTTAGCAGGGAAAGCTAATTTAGCCAAGTTATAATAGACTTCCCTGAAAAAGTAATATATTGATTCTGTCTTGAAATTTAAAGAACAATTGTCAGGTGGGGCTCCTCTGGTGGCTCAGATGGTAAAAGCATTCGTGTAATGCGGGAGACCTGGGTTCGATCCCTGGGCTGGGAAGATCCCCTGGAGGTGGGCATGGCAGCCCATTCCATTATTCTTGCCTGGGGAATCCCCACGGACAGAGGAGCCTGGAGGGATACAGTCCATGGGGTCACAAAGAAACTGGACACGGCTGAGCGACTAAACACAGCACAGCACAAGAAAGTCTGCAGGTGGTGTATTCCAGGCAGTGGGAGCAGCATATGAAAAACACGTTTGAGAGACACACAGAAGTCTAGTGTATCCTCAAAAGACACTTTAGGTCACAGTAATAATTTTAGTGCACAAGTCCAGGATTTTAGATAGGTGAGTAACATGACATATTTGCATTCTTGAGTGACCATTTTAGCTGCTATACAAAGAATGATCTGAGGCAAGGAGAGATGGGAGGTCACTGGGAGGTCAGTGAAGGAGCTATTGTAACAGTTTAGATCAAAAATGGTGGAGCAACAGAAATAGAGAAAATAAAGGAATACACATGAGATGTTTCTAATTGGTCAAATTCATTACAAATAGGTCATTTTTTAATGAGGATATGATGTGGATGAAGGTGCTGTTTGGCTTCCTGGATTCTAGCATAAACAACTAAGTTAGAGAATATAGGATGAGGATCAATACTAAAGATATGGGTTCTGCTTTTTTAAAAATGCTGAGATGTCTGTGAGACATTCTAGATGAAATGAGAAATCATTAGATACACAGTTCTGGAGGTAGTTAAGACATATGTTACAATTATAAATTTAGAAGTCACCAGATAATGGGCTTCCCTGGTGGCTCAGAGGTTAAAGCGTCTGCCTGCAATGCGGGAGACCTGGGTTCGATCCCTGGGTTGGGAAGATCCCCTGGAGAAGGAAATGGCAACCCACTCCAGTATTCTTGCCTGGAGAATCCCATGGACATAGGCCTGGTGGGCTACAGTCCTCGGGGTCACAAAGGGTCAGACACAACTGAGCGACTTCACTTTCACTTTCATCAGATAATATTTGAAGGCATGAGAAAGAATGCACTCATGTTGAGTAAAGAGAAATAAAGGTCCAGGAAAATCTCCATGAAATTTAGATCTAAAAGGAAGACCCTCAGAGAGGAAGGGAGAAAAGAAAAAGCAAGAGTGTGGCAACATAGAAGCCAAGAGAAGAGTATTTAAAAAGGAGGAGTGGGCAATCATATCAAATGATGGTAGGAAGCAAAGTAGGCGTAGTAGATGACTTGATGTGTCACTACATACTCCTTCCAGAAATGAGCCTCTCATTCCTCCAGCTTCTGGGAGGTTGGGCAGCAAAAAAATTTCAGCTGACCCCTCCCTGAGAATTGCCTTCACCCGTAGGAGAATTACAGGCTTCCCAGGTGTTTGAGTGGTTTAGAATCTGCCTGCCAAGCAGGAGATGCTCGTTCAATCCCTGAGTCTGGAAGATCCCCTGGAGAAGAATATGGCAACCCGCTGCAGTAGTCTTTCCTGGGAAATCTCATGGAACAAATGTGTTTTCTTTACATGCTTAAGAAAGTCAAACACCTTTATTTCCCTTGGATAATTTAATTTTTTTAATACTGAAAGCTTATTTAAGGAATTATATTCTCACTGCATGCAACAACTATATCTAGGGTAAATGTACTCAGATAGTTGGGATTTTTTAAAACAAAATACAAATACAGTTGGTTTGGGGCTTTGTAGTTTCCTTTCCTCTTCATTTGTTGAATGTACAGAACTTTATTATATATGACTCATAGTGGTTTTGTTTCTCCAAGAAAAAAGAACAATTATAACTAATATCCAATATGAATGAGGTGCTATGTTAAGCACTTTGCATATATTTCAGTAATTAATGCACAAAAATTCTGTGTGGTCTTTTGCCCATTATGTGGTTGCTTGTTTGTTTCTGCCCATTATCTATGCATAAGGCTATTGTATGAATTGAAAAGACCAGATTCTTACTTCCCCGGACATATCTCAGCACGGCCATGCAACCAAGGCTTAGTCACCTGGCTTCTCCTGCCTGGAACTCCAGGTTTGGAGTGTGTGATCAAAGAAGCCATTCAACCTAGAGATCATGCAAATGGTAGAAAGGGCACACTAACCAGATTACTCCCACAGAGGACTTAGTTGTGTTCCTCCTCCAGCATAACATGACTCTGGCCCAATTTCTGAGATCAGTTCTCCAGATTTCTGATGAATTCTATGAAATCTCCTATAAATACACTCCTTTTTGACTAACTTTGCAACAAAAAAAACCTAACTAGTAAGCAGTTACAACTATTACCTATATTTTACAGATGAGGAAAATTAAAGCTCAGAGAAATATTAATAAATTGATATGCAGGTATTTCCAGTTTCAAAGCCAATGATCTTAGCCAATTTTCTATGATGGCTCCCTTATTTACTTATTTATTGTGTTTAATTCTTTGATTCTTTACCTCTTAGACTCATTCTTATCAGTTCCACATTGAAAAGCAAAATGTTAATACAAAAGCTACAAATATAAAATATATACATGACAGACCATCTTCCCCTGTAAATCTATTGGAACTGGTATTTACTATCATTAAATAATCATGTACTCAATACTTATTTTCATTGAGTTTAAATTTCTAAGTGGAAGTGACGTTATCTTATTGAATTAATGTAGAAATTTGGATCTTACAAAATATAAAATAAAACAAACCGAGCAAAAACATTCATGCCACACTAGTCCCTATTTCTTAACATAATTTTTCAAGAACCATGATTAGCTTCTGCTGCATCATGCAGGAGTATACACAGTGCCAGGAAAAGTCTCCACTTTCTCTCTTTCTTGCAGACATTTGCAGCCCTAAATAGAAGAGCTGAGTGACTTAGGGCACAGGTGGTGTGTTCCTCTCCAATCCCTGTATAAGGTCATGGCTTTGGAAAGAAAGAAAGCAGACCAGCTGGACATGCGGATGGTGCTGAATTTCAGAATCTGCTCTCAGCACCTGGCTTCTAGTATGAGAACGATGAGCTCCAGGCAATGGATTCAGTGCCCTGTCTTCTGAAGACAGCGAAGGATGACTCTGGCAGCTGCCTAGCTGAACTGACCAAGATAAGTCTGATCAGAAGGGGCAAAGGAGAAAATTCGCTGATAATACTCTAAAACTACTATCATGCATTCTTGCTAAGTCACCACAGTCACGTCCGACTCTTTGCGACCTTGTGGACTGTAGCCCACCAGGCTCCTCTGTCCATGGGATTTTCCAGGATCCCTGGAATGGGATACTGGATTGGGTTGCCATTTCCTACTCTGGGGATCTTCCCGACTCAGGGATTGAACCAGCGCTTCTTACATCTCCTGGATTGGCAAGCAAGTTCTTTACCACTAGTGCCACCTAGGGAGCCCTAAAACTACTATCATGCAGGTCAAAACTTTGTAGATAAAATGCAATAATACTAGAAAGGCTACAAGTCCATTTTCAAGAGAATAATGCAGAAAAGGAGATGTGGAGCAATATTTAGATTTCATATACCTTTTATCAAAATTTACAAAAATGAGCTAGGCCACAGAATCTGTCAATAAATTTAAAAAGATTAAAATCATGCAAAGTAAGTTTTCTGACTACAGTGGATTGAAATTAGAAATCAACAACAGAAGGAAATTTGGATATCTGCAAATATTTGCAAATTAAACAACAGATTTTTAAATAACCCACAGGTCAAAGAAGAAATTACAAGGGAAATTAGTAAGTATTTTGATCTGTATGAAAACAAATTTACAGAGAATGAATAATAAAGTGAACTTGAAATATTAATAAAATATCACAGACAATAGCTGACTAGCTTTGAGTATTTGCTATAAGTCTGGCATTCTGCATACATTTTCTTTGATTCTCCCCACAACCCAAAGAGGTAGGTATTAATATCCTTACCTTTCCTCTAAAGATGTGAACAATGAAACTTAGGAAATGGTGGGTTAAGGCTTCAACTCAGGTCTGTCTGACACCTAAATCTTGTTTCAATCACTAAATTATGCTGCCAACACAAGATTAATGTGGGCTATAGTAGTTGCTTAATTTTAACCTAGTAATTAACTAAAAATATACAAGAAGAAGTGACATTTTGTTTCAAGAGGTACCTTTGCATTTAGAAATCCCTGTTCTTGAGCATGGAGGGTATGCTGAAGAGCATTCAGTGAAAATAAGAGGTAGACAGAGGAGCCTGGGGAGCTAGTCCATAGGGTCACACAGTCCACAGGGTCACACAGAGTCTGACATGACTGAAGTGACTTAGTACACACTCACGTAGGCACAGAGGCATTTTATGGACATGTGTTACCCACTGCTCAGCTAGAGGGAAGATGGGTAACTTGGTGAGAGTCTATTTAAAGCTCTCATGAGGTACGATATGGAAACATTTATTGAATAATCACAACTCTTGAAAATAAAAATAAAGAAAAGAAAAATAAAGCTGATTCTGTGCCCTGAAGATGCTGACAATTTGCTAGAATTAGATGATGAAGATGAAAATACTAACAATTTGAGTAGGGTCCCCCAGGAAACAGACCCTGGGATATAGATTGGAGCGCAGGAAGTCTGTGGGGAGTGCTCTCAGTAGTGAAGGCCGCAGGATTGGTGTCAAGCTGGTCCTGTCATTATCACTCTTCAAAAGTGGGGATGCTGAAATTTAGGAGGCCACAGGCTAAGAAAGCTGTGGACTAAGGTTTCAGTTCAGCTCTGACTGACACCCAAATCTTGTTTTCAGTCACTACACAGATAAATGTATATCCTCTGTATAGCATACACAATGACTGATAAGTTTCACCTTTTGTAACCTTTCATTCCATTTCACTAAATGTTAGAAATTTCTTTATACAGGAAACCTGAATCTGTCCTTAGCTTTAAACTACCTTCAGAAGGTCTGTAGAATTTAAAGCCTCTTTCTTCTGTATCACAGAGTTTCAATCATTTGAAGCTATCCTTCAGGTCTTTCCTAGATTGCATCTGACTGAAGATGACAATTCTGTTCTGCCTTTCTACATATCAACTGCTTTCCAGACCTGCCACCCTTCTGATTCTCTTGCTGGTTAAGAACTTGGATGATATCCAGATACATGTTTCAGGGTGGGTCAATCATGAAGGGTTCAGCCTACAACGATACTACCCCACCAAGAGGCATCAGGCCCTGTAGACAAACCTTGGGAGGAAGCCTAGACTGTAAGATACAACTGCATCCAGATAACTTAGAAAGAGGCAAGATCTAAAGTGGCATTTAAAACTATCAATTAAACAAGTGGTTGACAAATTCCATGGACAGAGGAGTCTGGAATTTTCCAGGGAAGAATACTGAAGTGGATTGCCATTTCCTACTCCAGGGCATCTTCCCAACCAGAGCTCAACAGAGGAGCCTAGTGGACTAAAGTCTATGGGGTCGCAAAGAGTTGGACATGACTGAGTGTGTGCACATGTGTGCGCATGCACACACACATACACAGAGGGAGGTGAGCTGGCACAAAGTATCAAGGGAATCCTGATAGACTAGAAGAAGGAAGCTTTAAATTCTATAGTCCTTCAAAATATTCACACCAAAAAAAAAAAAAAATCAACACAAAAGATTATCTCTGCAATTGAATATGGTTCCTACATTATAAAAGTCAGAAAACCAATTAAGAGTAAGTTTACTTGTGAGCACTAAGTAACTAGTATTTTATCCTATTTGAAGAATTTATAAACTACAACCATTGAAAAAATACATGTAGCAATGCAAACATATTTTTTTAAACACCATATTAGGTCAGAATAGAATCCATCCAATACACTTTTCTATCTTTGGAACTGCTCCTTGGAAAATGCATTTTTAGAAATGAAGGTTTTATAAAGCTCAGTTTCAACAGCACTGATAAAAGAAACAAATTTGTTATAACAAAGACAGACTATGGAAGGCAAAAGAATCTGGTGAAGGCTCTATAAATTCATATGTCAACTGAATTTTTATTCTATTTATATTACAATTGGAGCCTGAATATATGAAAAGTTAAATGTGAAATTCCTCAAACTGTGTATGATTTTTAATACTTTCTGCTAAATTAATCATCTCTGGTTACAACTTCTTCCCTAAACTCTAAACTTATATCTTCAGTTAGCTATTGAACATTTCTGCATAGATGTTTCATAAACATCAGAACTCACTGAAGTCAAGGATAATGATCATGTGGTCTCCATGTCTGAACTCAACCATCTTTCTGTGCTATTTCTATGACAGGTCCCACTATACCCTAAAGTCAAAAATGTTCTCTATTTCCCACATTCTCAGCAACAATTAAAGATCTGACATCCTTATTATTATGTCTTATTGAATCCTATTCTCTTTATTCTCACTGCTACCGTTTTGATTCAAGCCCTTATTTTCCACATCTGTATTATATCTATAACTGCAACAGTCTCCTCATGCTCTTCCTTCCTTATTTCTGGTCCAGTGTTTTTCTTTCCAGACTGAAAGTTTTAAGCTTCAAATATATTTTAAACTTTGAGTACTCCTTAGCCTCCTTCAATGACTTTTACTGCTCACAAAATAAAGTTCACCTCCTAAGACATCACCCAGTGGCTCCTTTCCAATATACCTTTCCAGTGATATTTGCTGCCTCTCCACCTTATGATCTACAATGCAACTATTCTAGAGTATACGTGTTCCTGGAAATATCTTGCTTCAAATATTTGTTTCTTTTAATGGAGTATACTTCATCGTCCTCTTTTACCTGCATAGTTGGGTTTATCCTTTAAGACTGACTCAGCTCAAGTGCCAACTGGCAAAGGAGACTAGTAATGCAGTTTGTAGACCAATAATATAGTACAATCACTATTTCAACTTTAGCTTCTTTTAAAGGTGCTTGGGGGAAAGGCGGGAGGGAGGCTGCTGCAGGAGGGGATGTATGTATGCATATAGCTGATTCACCGTGCCATACAGCAGCAACTGACACAACATTGTAAAGCAATTACACTCTGATAATAAAATTAAAATCAATCAACAAATAAATTTTAAAAAGCTGTCCAGTCCCCTCTGTCTCCAAGATAGGCAGCATAATCTCAACAAGGAAGTCAGATTTTTACAAAGACAGCAATAACTGTACATTCCCAGTAGCTTCTATTTTCTGCTCTGCAAAAATACCAAGGCAGTGAATTATTAAGGGCTTTCTTCTTATTCAGGAGAGAAAATTATAGAGAATATTGTATTTCAAAGAATTTTCCTTCATAGTGGCATTAATGCAAAAATGGAAAAGAGGACATGGGATTTGAGTAAAAGAAATTGTAATGAACAGCTTTGGTATGTTTTCCTGGCATATAAATCAATGCCTTCTGTTCTCTTTAATTACCCCCACCTACATGACCAAAGGGATGAGATTCTAATAGCCATGTGCATAGGGCATTACCTCGTCTCTTGGTTGATTACTTCAAAAGTGGGAATCTTACCAGAGTGGAGCCAATTGAGATCTCTTCCCTAAGAATCTTCAGCTGAGATGAAGTAAGACTTAGTCTGTAACACATGAACTCAAGGAGTTGTAAAAGAGCTGTATTTGCAGAACACAGGTCTGCAACTCAGAGAAAGCTGGCTGGAAGAAACAGGTTATAAAAAATGAAGTAAACACACAGAAAAAGAGAGAGAGAGAGAGAGAGAAATATTGTCTTAATTGACCAATGCTTTTCTGTTTTCATTTTCATTTTTCAAGACCTGAACAACTTTCCTGACTTCAGGTTCTACATATTTATAATAATACCTCTACATTTTGTTTATTTCTGTTGCTTGCAACCAAAAGAGCCTTAAATAATAAGAAAATAACTGGGTATAATTCCAGATCTTACAAGCTTCGACCACATTCTTTCTTTAATAAACATTTTTGAGTGTCTTCTATGTGTCTGGTGTTATGCTGGGTACACAAAGACAAACTCATAATCATTCTGGGACAAATCTCTCAGTCTGAGCCTGTTTCCTCCTCTATTTAATAAGGAGATTAAATAATGATAACAGTAATATCAGACTCAGGAAAGGTTCCAGTGAAATCAAATATATGAAAGAACTTTATAAACTATAGATATCAAATGAATGGGTTTTCTTTACATTCGTTATAACATATTTAGGTTTTCTCCCTTTTTATCAAGTTTGCCACCTCTACGATGAGACTGTTCCCAGTTTGATTTTTGTCTCCAAAATCTGTTCTTACTAATAAAGGCATATTACCAGCATATTTCTAAGTTGACTCCAGATCGTAAAGCTTCTTTACTATAAGTATGAGGGACTCCTCAGAGGTCAGGGACACAAAGATCATCATGGTAGACCACAGACGAAAGTTGCCAAAATCAGCTTCATTTAGTTTCAGGTAAGCTGGCTAAGCTCGCCTTGTCAATAATCAAGCAGATAACTCTTTCCTGTTTTCAAAGTCCTGTCCTACCTTAAAATCCAAAGTCACCCCAGCACTGTAAGATTCTCTGAGAGCAATTCAGTCACTTATACCTCAAAATTTCTCTACTATTTCCTTCTCTCTTCTTCTTTACTGTTTGCTTTAGTACACATGGGACTTTTCATCATCATTTTCATAAATTTTGTAGCATGTTTTATTCAAGTAATGAGAAACATGGGATCTTATTTATGTCAGGTAACTGTCTATATTTAGCACAGGGATGGTTAAGGTGATAGCTAATGTTAAGGTGACAGTTTTATAACTCCGTTCTGTGATTGGTTAATGAAAAGTATGAAGACCTCATTGAGTCAAGGCTTATTGAAGAAGTTCTCAAAGAGTCTCAACTTCTAATAGCATTGGATGAGTCTAAATCTTTGTAAAAATGTAACTATATGGTACTTGTACAGTAAAATTACTAATAGATACCCCACACTCCTTGTCCATTTTTCAAATATCACCCTATAAATAAATAATATCAAAAAGCAAATCAAGAGTTTACTAGGCTGCTAAGCAACTTACTTACTAATGGCCTAGTCCTCTCCTATGAAGGTTATCAGTCTTCACTTTTCTTTCAAGTCTTACAACTTTTATCTGTGGAATACATTTTAGCCACAGCATTAACGAAAAACATATAGAAGACTCATACAGATTTCAGATTACTAATCAACACACATAATTCATCACTAGGTACTAACCTAGCCTATCTTCTTAATGTACAACTTAGTTAAAACAAGATGGACTATATAGTGTCCATTAACTCCAAAGGCTTACTACATCTCCAGAGAAAGATGGTTGTACACAATTTATTAACAGTAGGTTTCTGATTCCCAAATGGCGTGTTACTGATTATAAAACAATTTGACTGTGATCATTCTGTTGCAGTGCTTAAAGCAATGCACATTAACAGAAGAGGAATTCCTTTTTTTTTCTAGTAGAGTTAAACAGTACAAATGTAAACACCGAAAATTCCCCAGGCTGATGCAAAGTAAATATCACACTGGGTAAAGATTCTCCATATGGAACTTTGATGTGCAGGGAAAACTTAAGTGCCACCATGTGACACTCATGTTTGCTTTCTGGAGAATACATCAGAAGGCAGGGTAAGGCATAGTGTTGAGTGAAAAATCTCTCATCCTATTTACTCTGAAAGTACACAACCCCACTGGTTTATACTGCATGAGAGAGATCTCTTAAGGCAAAGAAAGAGTAAATCACCTTCAAATAAAAATGATCGTGTAAAACTTGACCATTGTTTTCTAGAGACTTGGGATATTATATCTGGGATACCACGGACTGACGCACATCAGGCTTTCCTGCCCTTCACCATCTCTCGGAGTTTACTCAAACTCATGTCCATTGAGTTGGCAATTATGTGACTATAAATCTCTGTCCAGCACCAAGCAGAAAATCATCAGAGCCATTTTTCTCCTACAGAGTTTCCCATTGAATCCTAATCTCCAGGAAACTCCTCTGTCATTGGTCCTGCTAGAACCCTGGGTTCCCTGAGATGCCTTAAGGACCATCAGAGAAAGTGGATCAGGGCAGATGCTAGGTTTCTCACTCGCCCTTCAAGTAAAAACTCTCGACTTTTATTTTCCAAGAATTTGCGGTCTGTTTTCCAAGAATGAGTCCTCTGCCAAGTAAGTTGGAAGCCTGTTGCTCTAAGCAAAATAGTTGATTAACCCAAAATATCAGACCCAATATATGCCTCTACCTGGGGCCTCTAAAATGTGACCAGGAAAGGAAGCCCCATTAACACTTGCCCATCCAGCTACTGCTTCCCTGGTAGCTGAGCTGATGATGGATCCTCCTGCGATGCAGGAGACCCCAGTTCAATTCCTGGGCTGGGAAGATCTGCTGAAGATGGGATAGGCTACCAACTCCAGTACTCTAGGGTTTCCAGGGCGACTCAGACTAAAAATCCACTGCAATTCAGGAGACCTGTGTTCAGTCCCTGGGTTGGGAAGATCCCCTGGAGAAGGGCATGGCAACCCATACTGGTATTCTGGCCTGGAGAATCCCACAGACAGAGGAGTCTAGCAGGCTACAGTTCATGGAGCGCAAAGAGTCGGATGTGACTAAGCGACTTTCACTTTCACCCAACTACCGCACCAATTATGCATCAACATATGTCTAAAATTTCAGTCCTCCACAAGGTTATAGCACTTCACTTTTATGACTTTAGTCTATTTTAATACATGTCTTTTAAAATAACTTGAAAATAAGAACCATCTTTCTGCATGTGAAAAATAATGTGAAAAAATATTATATTTAATATTTTGTGTTTTATATCCCTAACTACTTCCAAAATGATTATGGACCAGATAATCAGAAAATGGGGAAATAGCTTAAACACTTCCAAGTCTTTCTGCCCCATTTAAAAAAAAAAAAAAAACGAATGGGAGAGGAAATATATATTTTAAAATTTTGAAGCACTCAAGAAGGACTTGTTTGATTATGAGATGGGTGATACTTAAGCGTAAAATAGTTGAATGATTTTCCCAGTTTATAGTAGTAATAACATACCATTATTAGAAACTGAATTACATGATATCAAACAGTATTGAAGCTACGCTAAAGGGGGAAATTCTCTGAGCAAAAGCATATGTTCCTTCAACTGTTTTAGCTATTAATATTGGCATCTAGGGGTGCCCACATTTTGATCACATGAAGTATTAGTTTTATCAAAATTCTTTCTTGAGTGAGGGATGTGTTCTAATTATTTCTTTGTTCCCTGGAATAGCTTCATCTGGTTCCTTCTCTCCCCAGTTTGCCCAGGTGTGGGGGGATACTCCTCTCTTGTTCCCACCACCTCCCTTATTGTCCAGAACCTTGAACACTGGTCTGAGACTAATGAAGATGCTGTCCATTCGGAATAGATCATGGAGGGAACTGAGCACAACAGCAGAATGCAAGCAAATGCCATTCCTGAAAGACAGTCAAGGGTGCTGACAAGATGCTGTTGACAGACTGTTCTCACTGTTTTGCTGGTTGTGGCTCAGGCAGTGGACAGGCTTGCTATTAATAATATGGATCCATGGAACTTGTGAATACCACCTCAGTGGACATGCACTTCAGAGTCTCTGCCAGTCAGAGTGTGCACGTGTGCATGCTCATTCAGTCGTGGCCCACTCTCTGTGACCCCATGGACTGTAGCCCGCCAGGCTCCTCTTCCCATGAGATTTTCCTGACCAGAATATTGCAGTGGGTTGCCATTGCCTCTGGAGGAGGATCTTCCCTACCCAGGGATTGAACCCACATCTGCTGGATCTCCCGCACTGGCGGGTGGATTTTTTACCACTGAGCCACCGGGAAGCCCCTGTCAGCTGGAGAGATATAGCCAAATCTTTAACTGACTCCATTTGATAATTATTCTCACCACACTTTTCTAAAGAGGCCAGAACTGGCATTAGAACCTCTTGTAGACTTTAGCTTTCTCTTTAATTCAATTTTCATGCTTGGGTACCCAAGAAATTTTGGAATGCCTTCCATACCTCTGGGAAATTCAAGGCTATGTCTTGCTTTCTTCTTTCTAGACTCTTAATTCTACCAGTTTTATTATATGATACTTGCAATTATACTGTGGTTGCCTTCTCTCTGGGCCTTATAAAGCATGTGAAATAGATCCTCCCTCCTCTTGGACTGAGGATTGAAATGTCTGTGATGCTTCCCACATGGTACAAGGGGGAAATTCTACATCAAGAGACAGGGGCAGGATGGAGAACCTCCCATATTAACTCTGTGGCATTCAGACTGTCATTTCTCTCTCCTCTCCTCCCAAATGCAGAGGGCCAGCCTATAATGAGTTTGGATGGAAGGTGTGTGGGCACGGATTTCATCTGATTTTGATCATTCTTACTGCTTCCTGCACCCTTGAATCTGTTACCTTTTGTATTAGGTAAGATTCTCCAGGGACTTCTCTGGCAGTTCAGTGGTTAAGAATCTGCCTTCCAGTGCAGGAGACACAGGTTCGATCACTGCTCAGGGAACTAAGATCCCACTGCTACCGGGCAACTAAGCCCAGGCAATGCATTTACAGAGCCAATGTGCTCTGGAGCCCAAGCACTGCAAGGAAAGATTCTGCATGCTGCAACTAAGACCCGACACAGCCAAAAATAAATACATAAATATTAAAAAAAAAAAAAAAAAGATTATCCAGAGAATCAGAAGAAACGAGACATTTATATACACTGAGACTTATTGTAAGGGGTTGGCACACGTGCTTGTAAAAACTTGGCTAGTTCATAATGTAATGAGAAAGGCCAGCAGGCTGGCCACTCAGGAGAGCTGCAGTTCAAGCCCAAGGCAGTATACTGTAAACCCAGGAAATACTCATGATGCAGGTTAAGTCTGAAGGCCATCTGATGAATAATCTTTTGCTTGGAGGAGGTCAACCTTTTACTCTATTCAGGCCTTCAAATGATTAGGAGAGGCCCTCCCACATTATGGAGGACATTCTGCTGTCCTTAAATCCACTGATTTCATGTATATCTCATGCAAAACCACCCTCACAAAAACATCCAGAATAATGTTTGACCAAATGGCTGAGCCCTGTGATCCAGACAAATCAATATTTATCATGAACCATCATGTATTTGAACCTACAAGGAGAAAATGGCCTTTTTCTATTGTTCCAGGTTTTAGTTCTAACAATTAATCACCAGGGTTAATGATAGACCTATGTCTTAGAAAAGAGAGAAATGATGGCCATGGTTGGAGAGGTAAGGGAGGTAAAAAACAGTCTAGTTAATAGACATTGAGCAAATATTCAGCAGTTATCTACCACATACCAAGCACTATTCTAGACACTGTGTTTCAAATGATTACTGTCACATTAGTAAATATGAAATATTTTTTCCCCTTAAATTGTATTAATCTCAAATTGTAGAGCATGCCAAAGATGTGTGTATATATATATAGGAGTGGTAGCCTTTACCTTCTCCAGGGAATCTTCCAGACCCAGGGATCAAACCCAGGTCTCCTGCATTGCAGGCAGATTGTTTACTATTTGAGCCACCAGGGAAACCTATACGTATATATGGGCTGACATTTAGTTGCACAGTGCAATTATATATATAATATATATTTTATATGATTATTATATATTTGGATGTATGTATGTGTCTGAAATTTTCTATCTCACTTCATAGATTCATGGTATGAATTAATTCAAGCTCTGTTGAGGGGAAGTTGAGAGGCTTTTATAATCCCCAGTATTTATTTAACTTCATTCCTCAACAGGACCTCTGGTTATAGAATGATATTAACAAACCAAAATTCTGCCCTAAAATATAAGACAGGATGAAAAAAAAAACCTATAAACCAAATGGAATAAGAGTTACTTACCCTGGGGAGGAAGTTCAAATTGCAATCCGTGTCCCTCATTTTCTTTGCTGAGGTGAACACTGGAAGTACATGATAATTGCCCTCTAGGAAACAGCTCAGTCTTTAGACTCAAATGCTTGCTTGACAAACTGTTCTGAGATACCTGAAGAGGTATTTTATAAGTAATCTCTATAAGTAATGTCTTGAACTTGCATCTTTATGTGGGAGAAAATGGACTCCACCTAGGAGAGATTTTGCCTGTAAGTCTCTGCCAGACACCCCTCACTTTGGAAAGGTTCGTAGTCCTTTCTCCTATCAATAAGGAGATATTGTCTTTTCAGGGTTGTTAGAACAAAGAGATTGTTTTCTCTTCCTGGGAAGTCACTCAGACAGGATTAAGTAGCACAATCCAATGGCCATAACAGAGATAGATGTGTGGATCACAGACAACCGATGAACTGCCTTCATGCCTGGAGATACAGTGTCTATCACTAGTGACAGAGAAAGCTTGACTGTTCTCAGAGGATAACTAGAGATACTGACCACTACTTCCATTAAGAAAGCCTTAGGCCACTTTCTACTATACAGGCATGTTGATGCCATGCTGGAGGAGAATTTCTCAAAATATCTCATTGGCAAGCTAAATCCATGCACAAAATGCTAATAACTTGTACTAATACTTCTTATATACTAGCAATTTTTGAATATTTCCATTCATGAAAAGGTAAAAAAAAAAAAAGCTTATAAAGCCTCCTTACTTAAAATCTTTCTAAATGTAAACTTTCTACTAAACAGATTGTGTCATTAGATACATCAATTTTGAACATTCTTTTTTTTTTTTTAACCTATATTCCCAAGTATATGGAGTAGATGCTCAGAAATTATTTGTTAACTTGCTCCAAAATCCCTCACAGCTTTTTGTAACCAAGCAGAACCCTATGGGGCCTTCCAGGGGCAGACCCCTCCCCCATATCCTCTGCACTGGCTCCTCTCTGAGGTACCTAGACAATATTATCTGAGGCATATCTCCTGAGTTGTTTTACAGATGTGAAAATGTTAGTCACTCATTCGTGTATGACTCTCTGTGACCTCATAGACTGTAGCCCACCAGTCTCCTATGTCCATGAAATTCTCCAGACAAGAATACTGGAGTGGATTGCCATTTGCTTCTCCAGGGGACCTTCCTGACCCAGGGATTGAACCCAGGTATCCTATATTGCAGACAGATTCTTTACCATTTAAGCCACCAGGGAAACCCTTTACAGATATGAAAACCCACACCAAATGGAAGATGTTAACCACCTGATGACCATCAGCACAAAGACCCCAGGCCTCCTGGAGCCTAAGGATTGATAATGTTAATCCCCATGACATCACCCTGCTACTTCACCATTGACCAATCAAAGAATTGTGCATGAGCTCATCACCCATCCTAAGGCCTTTCCAACCCTCATCTGGGCTTTGAAAAATGCTTTCCTGAACCCCATCAGGGAATCTGGGCATTTTCAGCACTAGTCATCCCTGCAGTAAATGCTGTACACTTCTTCACCACAATCCAGTGTCAGTACTTTGGACTTACTGAGGACGGGCAAGTGAACCCAAGTTTGGCTTGGTAACGTTCTTCGCCATGTTGTTGATTATCCTCCATTGGAATTTTAACTCTCTCTTTTTAAATTCTTCTTATGTTTTAGGATCAAGGGGTTTATTTCAAGTTATTGGAGTTTCAGGCAGTCAGAGGCTGAACTACTATGGTTTAAGATATTTTCTCTGCAAAATAAACTAGTATCTTGTCATCTGAATAGGAAGGGAGGTAAGAGTTAAACACCAAATACATGGAACTCAAATCATGAAAAGTGTTAACATTGTCTTTTGAAGGTAAACTTTCTATAAAGTGTCTTCCTTGGAATAAATCTGAATCTAAAAATGTTATAATAGAATTTGTTAGTTTTGTTAAAGAATTTTAACCTTGTAGTTGTAAGACTCATATACACTAGACAACTTAACAAAAGACCCTAACTCCTTTTTCCAAAATGTATATTAAAATATGCATTAATAATATTTCTCTTTTTCAAAGTGTCATTACATAAATTAAATGTCCTGATCACTTGTTAAGAAAATTGATTATGAAAGGTGACCCTTTAGTTGCACCATGCAATGTTGAACCAATTTCAATACTATGTATTTGAAACAGATTAGATTGATACTCTCAATATCTGACTTGATAGCTAGAGGAGTTCAAGTGTTAATGGAATAAATGTTTATTGAGCAGTTATTATATGCAGGCATAGAACTAGATGCTACATCAGTTATGGTGATCAATTAAAAAAAAAATAGCCTTTGTCCTCAGTAATTCAACATTGCAGAGTTGAAAGAAGGGAAAAGCAAGCAACCATATAAGGTCATATTTAATGTATTGAATAGAGATACAAGTGAAGTGTTACTACTGCAAAATGAAGAAAGAGATGTGGGGCTTTTTAAAAAAGAGATAAAATTGTAAAAAGTTTTATAGACTAAACGACTTTTAAACTATACCTTGAAAGACATGAATCAGAGTGTCTAGCACATAGTAGGAAGTTAATAGTTATAAATGAACGAATGAGATTTTAAGGATGGAAGTTTCTAGGCAAAAGGAATAGTATTAGAGCTCAGAAGCAAGAAATGACAAAGTAAAACTGGGACACAGAGAATAGTTGAGATTATATTTATGATCTATAAAAGGAGTAGAGTATATAAATTTACACATGGATGTTTTTGTGATAGTATAACCCAGGGCTTTTAATAATCATCCAAGGACTTTTTATTTAATTTGAGATGAAATCATCACCAGAATATTAAAATGGAAAAAATGGAAACTATCTCTAAATCTTTCAGCTCTCCCAAATTTGTTCATATTAAGTACTGTAAATTGCAAAGTCTATCTGAAAATATTGTGAAGTAAAATCTCTCTGAATGTTCTTAAACTCAAGTGTCATAACTTTTTCATGATGCCCCAGCCAATGATTTTCACTGTGCTCCTGAAATGTTTGTTCACTTGTTAAAACCCATGTCACAAATCTTCAGTGTAGCAGCTAATATTTTACAATTGATCAAATAGTCTTGGATATATATTCCAAATATGTGGCTTAATAAAAACAACCTAAAGATTTATGCTTCATTTAATGTACTTAGCTAAACTCATGGGATTTCAAAAGAAGATAAAAAACAAAAGGCAACATGGGTTAATGCTTAGTTATCTTTTGGTTAACTCAAATAGCTTAGCAATCGAAGAACATGAAAGAGGAATCTTTGATAAAGCTCAGTTTTGCTTTTTAAAATCCATAAAAGGCAACTGCTTTTCCAGGAAGGACCATATTAACACTGGAATGCACAACTTTTAAACAAAAGCTCTTGCTGAGCTTCATTTGTAATTGACAGTCAAGATATTAATACAATTTTTTAAGCTATTGCCACTCAATGACACTAGGGAAATGAACCTAGAGTAGGAAGACTTTAAAAAAAATAAAAGCAAAACTTATTGCATAAATGAACCATCAGGGCCTTCCTTCACATTCCTTTAGGGACTTTGGGGTTGATAAAGAGCAGGCTTGACTTTCTAGGGGCACACTGATGGTAGATGCAGACTTGATAGAAAAGAGATCATGACTAGAAACTGTCTAAGAGTATCCATTTTTTCTTAGGCTTCTTTCTGAAGCTAAATTAGGCCAAATGTTGGGTTAGCCAAAACGTTCATTTGGGTTACAGACACCCTTGAATGAACTTTTTGGCCAATCCTAATGTTACAGTTTTCATTATTTTCTCAAGTATATGATCCAAGATATATGGATCAGCCTAAAAGTTTTCTTTAGCACTGTGATCACCATCACAGAACTAGGGTCCGTTATTCACCAGGTACACGCCTGCCTATATCCCAAACTATTAAGATCTTATTCTTATCCTGGGGAAATGAAGCAGGGAACCATAACTCAACGTTAAGTTAATTTGCGACTTAGTCTTTGGATGGCAGTTATCTGACACTACCAGAGACCCTAGAGCACTTTGAATCTCTCTGGGAATTTCCCATGAAAAGGAGCAGAACTTGGACCACAGGAGGGTGAAGTGGCAGCCGTGAGCTGTGGGAGGGAGTGGCAAGTGTGGAATCGGGAGAAGACAGAGAGGGTGGCTCAGTGTTGCAAGAGCATCACCAAAGTTTCGTGGCATCAAAGGGCTGAAACAGGGTAATGGTGGCTGATGAGAGAGAGGACTTGGCCACCAACCATCACAGAACTGGGGTCCCTATCCCAAGCTATTAAGTTCTTATTCTTATTCTGGGGAAATAAAGGAAGCAGAGAGCCATAACAGCATTAAGCTAATTTGCTGCTTAGTCTTTGGACGGCAGCTATCTGACACACCCTGACACATCCCTCAGCACCTTTGTCTCTTGCACTCCCCATCTATACCCTTAAAACTGCTTTCCCTGGAAGTTTACCCAAGGTCCAAAGTTCCTCTCATGAAGTTAGATCTCAACACAAGATCTCTGGTGGAGGCGCCCAATGTGGAAACAGCCACTTGTCTAAAGGACCTCTAACTAGTGCCTCTGCGAAGCTTCTTTTAAAGTTCCTACCTGTCTTGCTCCTACCGGTCTTGCTCAGAATCCTTGCTCGGTACCTAGCAGTGCTTCTTTTTGTTGTAACTGGTTCCCAAGACCCCGAGTCACTTGATGGTCTTCCCCAATTCCTCACCTGACCTTGATGGCTTTTTCTCTTATCTGTCTATGGGCCCCAACCTCCACCCTCTGGGCCACCCTGAAGCTTATCAACTTGCATTCCATCTGCATAAGAGATATGCCCTCTGTGAACACACAAATGGTTGAGACTTCACTGGGGACTTCACTGAGGGTCAACACCAGACTTGAAGGGTGGTTTAGGAGACTTTATACAGATGGGACTAATCAGTGCTTGTTGAGCATGAATTTCCTAGTCACACAATCAACAAACTGGTATCTACAAAAAAAAAAAAATGTTTATTTTTCCCGAACTTGAGCCCTTCTTTTGTCTGATACAGAAAACTTAATCTAGTCATTTCCAAATCAGTTCAGCTCAGTTCAGTTCAGTCACTCAGTCCGACTCTTTGTGACCCCATGAATCGCAGCACGCCAGGTCTCCCTGTCCATCACCAACTCCCGGAGTTTACGCAAACTCATGTCCATTTCCAAATAGGTTTATTAAATTCAGTGTCTTTTCAGTTATTTTGGCTTTAAAATTCATCTATATTCAGTATTCCCCAAACTCATCATCTTTCACCTGAAATTGGTGCTCTGCTCTGGTGATTTCCATGAACATAGACCTTGGGAGACTTATCTGTCTGTTTCTCCAAACTTGGTCTACCGCAGCTCTATGCGGACCTCCATCTCCAGTCCAATCCCTATGTGTGTCCTCTCCCACAGGAGCAATCCTTTGGCAAATAGCCACATTCCAAAGCAACCCCCTGGAGAAGGAAATGGCAACCCATGTCAGTGTTTTTGCCTGGAGAACCCTATGGACAGAGGAGCCTGGTGGGTTACAGTCTAGGAGTTGGCCACAAGAGTCAGACATGACTTAGAGTCTAAACCACCCACCACCACCAAAGCAACCCCCAGCTTGGCTTCCTCTGCTGAGCCGCCCTAGATGGATGCTGAGACCCTCCCCACACCCACTAGTGCACCCAGATTTGCTCAAGCACACTATTTCTCTGTCTTGGCTAATCTCCAAACACTTTCTCCCAAGCACAGGGGAGGCTGACGCTCTGTCACTCATCCTCCCGAGCCCACAGGACCTCTGGGCTGTCCAGGGGTTGCTCATCGGCTCTACCAGACACCACAGACATCTCTGTTCAGTCGTTCTGATGTCACATCTCAGTACGTTTCTGTGGAACCGCCAGAGCTTCAGGGGGAGGAGCCATGAGACCTCTCCTCTCTGTCCTCGATGATTTTTCTCAAATCCATCTGGGATCACGTGCTTGCATGCTTGCTAAGTTGCTTCGGTTGTGTCCAACTCTTTGCGACCCTACGCAGTCTGCCAGGCTCCTCTGTCCATGGGATTCTCCAGGTAAGAATACTGGAGTGGGTTACCATGCCCTCCTCCCAGGGATCTTCCCAACCAGGGATCGAACCTGCATCTCTTAAGTCTCCTGCATGGACAGGCGGGTTCTTTACCACCAGAGCCACCTGGGAAGCCTATCTGGAATCACAGAAGTAAGAAAAACATCAATTCTTCCTTCCTTTCCTTTTTGCCTTTTACTCCCTAACTAGTAATTCTTTAGCTAATCTGGAGATGTTAAGGGGGTGGGCGGGAGGAGGAAGAGAAAGCCAATTCTGACTCCTTGGTTTCAAAGTTTTCTTGTCTCACATCTGAATCAAGTAAAGAATTTGGAATCTTCATTCTCTGGCTCTTCTGTTGACAACCTTGGGTGGCCTCTCATCTAACCACCTGAACCAGGGGTGTTCACTTAGTAAACAGAGATTTCAAAAATTCTCATATTTTGTCACAAATTCTATGGGAGTTAAAAAGCAACACTTTCTCAAAGGTTCAGGGTCATCTTGTTGAAGTGGTTGTGGAGATGGGGGAGATAGAATATTTAATTCAAGTCTTGAAGGGTTTCTAAGGCTAATGGATGGTGAATTTGGATGCGAAAACATTTTAAAGCTCATTAAATGGAAGTCTTGGTCTATCAAGTTCTGGGTATGTTCGTGTGTTTTACCATCAGATTTTTTCCCCCGATTTGATATATTTCCAGTGACATTAGTGGGCTTCCTTGGTGGCTCAGTGGTAAAGAATCCCCCTGCCAATGCAGGACATGTGGATTTGATCTCTGGGTCAGGAAGATCCCCTGGAGAAGAAAATGACAACCCACTCCAGTATTGTTGCCTGGAAAATTCCATGGACAGAGGAGCCTGGGCTACAGTCCATGGGGTCACAAAGAGTCAGACATGACTGATCATACACACACATGCACCTATATAAAGAGAAACCCCTTTCCTTCCTCCCTCCCTCTTTTCCTTCCTCTTTCCTTCCTTCCTTCCTTTTATCCTTCTTTCCTTAACTATTTATCAAGTGCCAATCTCTGTTCATGGTATCAAGAAGAGAATTAGCAAAATGGACTAAATCCTTGTCTTCATGGAAATTAGATTCTTACTCTTCCTTCTAACAGTTCCCAATTTCAGCCAAGCATCTTCACCCTTCATGCCAACAGGACTGAAGTGACCTAGCATTCATGCATGTCCAACCTTTAGAATGAATGACATTAGCCTAGAATAACGTCCCTAACCCTCCTACGGATGCTTCCTCTACTTTATTGGTCTTGATAAGTCCCTTCTTTTATAAACACCTTCCCCAATTGTTTTCTTTAAATTCTTTTCCTGTTATCTAACATTTTACTGAACTTAAATCTTTCAGTTCTTGGATTATATCTTACATCATTTCTTATTCTTTAATGTCCAGAGACATCCACCCATTAGGTTCTAGGTTCTCTGAAGGCAAGGACTATGTATTACCCTTTTTGAATCCCAGCATTTAGTCAAGGGTGCTGCACATACAGTGTTTATGGGACACAACGGCAAGGTCCTTTCTACTTATTCCCTTTCTGTCATCTATCCCAACGTGATGCTAAGAAGTCAAGCCAGTTACAACTCTGAGATTCTCAATTCCTTCTCAGATAAACTTCAGATGCCTTATCCAGACTCCCCCCAGTCTGGTCCTAAATTCCCTTTCCATGGAGTACTCACACAAACTTGATTTTCTTGAGAATATTTAAAATTGTGTGCTGTTTTTCTCTCCCACCAGAGTGGGAATCAAAGTGCCAATCACTTTGAGAATTTTGTTTCTGTGTTTGTTTTTGTTCTTCAAGCAAATAATTCTTGATAGACACATTTGGACAATTTCATTTTTGTGTGTGTAGGATGACCTGTATACTTGGTTTCATGATTGCTCTGTATGTCATTTCATGTGATAGATGTCCTTAAAATAGGAAAAATTGCTCATTTTTTTCTTACTTATGTATTATGAATGAGGAACTTTGCATGGAGGAGAAGATGATGAAATTGCAACCTTGCTTTATTTGAACAGCAATTTTTGGATAAGAAAGACTTTGAAGTAAAGTTACTGTATCTCACTCACTATTTGGTATGTGAATCCCTACCTAACAAATTATCATGGATTTAGTGGTTTAAAGCAACACACATTTATTATCTCACAGCTCCTGTGGGTCAGGAGCCTGGCCAGGGCCGAACTGGTTCCTCTGCTCAGGATCTCATAAGACTGAAACAAAGGTGTTGACTATGTGTTCTTATCTGAAGAATTGACTGGAAAAACTCAATTCAGGTGTTGACAAAATTTATTCCCTGTGGCTGGTTGACTGAGGGCCCCATCTTCTTCCTGGCTGTCTGCTGGAGGACTGCTCTCAGGCCAGGCTGCCTGCCGTTTCCTTCCGCGGGGCCCTAGCAAGTCAGTAACTTACAACATGGCCGTTTATTTCTTTAATGCCATCTGGTGGATCTCTCTCACTCCAGTCTACTAAAATTAACTCAAACTGAGAAGTAATGTCCCATCTCCTTTGTCACGTTCAGTCGGTTAGAAGCAAATGACAGTTTCTACTTATACTCACAGGAAGAGGAATATGGGGCTTCCGGTGGTGCTAGTGATAAAGAATCCACCTGCCAGTACAGGAGGCTCCAGAGATGCAGGTTCCATGGGGAAGATCCCCTGGAGTAGGAAATGGCAACCAGCTCCAGTATTCTTGCCTGGAGAGTCCCATGGACAGAGGAGCTTGGTGGGTTACAGTACATAAGCTGGCAGAGAGTCAAACTTGACTATGCATGCATCCCCCACAATTTGCGAAGGGCCAGCTTAGAGTATTTCTGCCACTGTGGGCCTTTGTGCAAAATTTTAAAAAAGAAAACTATGAATTTACTTTGAAAATTAAGAATACTGTAGCAAGCAAAGTAACTTTCACATTGTGATTTTGGAGATAAAGCTATTGCATTGTATAAAAAGGAATATATACTATTAGTTCAACTGGTTTACTGTGGCTGAGAATGATGAATGCCATCTCATATTTAATTGATCTAATTCTTTTGGCTGACAGTATTTTTACTGCCAATTTTTAATTAAATTGTTTCCCTCAGGTCTCCTTGACCTCTGGATGCTCTATTCTGAAGAGTTATCTGGAAGCCCTCATCTAACTAATAGTGTCTACCAAATTCAGAACTTTTACTATGTACAAGCTCTTATACTACGTATTTATTGCCCTATGACAAATATTTATTTGTCTTATGACAATAAATACAGGCAAAATATATTAGAATCCCTAATATGCTGACCCAGTCAGAATTACTACTTCAAAAATAGAAAGTTTGTTACCCCATTCTTGGATTATTTCCCTACAGAAAGGAAAGGAAGCCTTACGAGGACTGTGTTTTATAGCATCAAGTAACACACTGGGACTTTCCTGGTGGGACAGTGGCTGGAAATCTGCCTGCCAATGCAAGGGACACATGTTTGATCCCTGGTCCGGGAGGATCCCACATGCTGCGGGGCAACAAAGCCCATGCACCCCAACTACAGAAGCCCATGTACTCTAGGGTCCGTGACTCACAGCTGCTGAGCCCGCATGCGGCCACTACTGAAGCCCATGTGCCTAACGCCTGTGCTCCACAACAAAAGGGGCTACAACTATGAGAAACCCACATACCACAACTAGAGAGCATCCTCTGCAGCTAGAGAAAGCCCCCAGGCAGCAATGAAGACCAGCACAATCTAAAATAAACAAGTAAATTATATAAAATTGAGAACTACACTGACCTCAAAGAGAGATTAAGAAATGCTGTTGGCATAGTTTGAAGAGTATTAAAACATTTCTGTCAGTGGAGATACTATACTAAGTTCTGCTATTCAATGAATTCATAGGTAAAGAGGTAAATAAAGAGTTAAATTTAAATACCTGGTGTGCCTTCCCCTAGAGTATGCCCTTTTTCTTTTTTTTCAGGGATAGGAGGATAATAGGTGTCTTTTTCTTTTTTTTTGATAAAATTTTCCTATGTAATTAAATATCCTTCCTGAGAAACTATTTATAGTATCTTGTTTATAGAATCCTGTTAAATAGAAAGTATGGTATTCTGATTATACAGCCTTAGGTTGACTATTAGGAAAACATTTTACAGTTATATCTTTTCCTATCTGACTACTCAGAAACTTAATTATAGATGTGGCATATATTGTCCTGATCAAGTACTTTGTCCTGTAATATATAACACAAATTAATATTATAACCTTAATTTCTCTATCATATTTTAAGGGTTCTCACCTCTGGCTGTTTTCATAACAGAGATCTGTATAGATATTGAACAATGTGTTTCTTTCTGGAAGAAAATAAAAATTTTCATGGAATTTTGTTTTAAGAACCTCAGTTAAGTAATATATTCTTATAGCTTAACTTTCCTCTATGGCCTTGAAAGTTTATAAACACACTTAGTTTACCGCTGTGGGTATAAAACCCTAATTGATAATTCTGGATAATTATACAACTAAAGCCATTTCTGACACTTTTCTCTGTTTTTCTTTGGGCTAAAATTTTCATCATTTATTAACTTACTGATAATCATGATGATGATAATGATAGCTAATATGTATTGAGCACCATTCTTGACATGAATTATTTCACAATATCCTATAATGATATCCATTATACAGATAATAAAACTGAGGTTTAGAAATTAATCGTACGCTCAATAGTCCTACAGGTGGCAGACCCAGAACTCAGACTCAGTTCATTCTGTCATCAAAGTATATTGGCATCTTTCCCCAGTCTAAGGTCATGCATTTTTAGTGATTGAGTTTTATGAATTGGTGATATGTTATTCATAGGAAAATATAAGAATCTTCAACACATTTAAAATGGAAGCATTTTAACATTCTGTATATGGTTGCTACAATATCTGTTTTCCATAAATTTGATAAAATTTCCACAAATATGGCACTATATTTGATAATGAACCAGGTTAAAGTAATTTTAGTATCAAAATATTTGTGTAAGATATAATCTTGTTCTCACAGCTAGCAGAATGTGCATATCCTCCACTTCTTTAAAGGTGTTAATATATATCATGGCCATTTTATAGGAGTTTCCCTAAAGAACATAATAGCTAGATACAATGACATGCACATTACCAATAAAGAATATATATATAATGAGACACCTATTTTGCAATATAAACTGAAGAATGAATATTTTTTTCCCATTTGTTTTTATTAGTTGGAGGCTAATTACTTTACAATATTGTAGTGGTTTTTGTCATACATTGACATGAATCAGCCATGGATTTACATGTATTCCCCATCCCAATCCCCCCTCATGAAGAATGATTATTGACTGTCACAGTATCAGCAATATTTTTTCCTTTTTAAGATTATAATCTTCTTTAATGGATCAATGAAACATGGACACAAGATTATATTAAAGGCTGTATTTTCTAAGGCCATGATGACAAAATATCATAGTCTGGATGGTTTAAGTGATAGAAATTTAGTTTCCCAAATTTCTGGAGGCTAGAAGATCATGATCAACATGTAGGCAGGTTTGGTTTCTTCTCCTTGGCTTGTAGATGGGGGGCTTCTTCCTCACGTGGTCTCCCTCTGTATGTGCCTATGTCCTAATCGCCTCTGCTATAACGATATCAGTCAAGTTGGGTCAAGACCAATCCATATGACCTAATTTTATCTTAATTATATCTTTAAAGTCCCCATCTCTAGATATAATTACATTCTGAGTACTGAGGGTTTGGACTTTAGCATATGAATTAGGAGTGGGGACATAATTCAGCCCATAGCAGAGTCATACTCTAATATCTGTCTAGGAAGTAATAAAAATATTTCATTTGGTTGTTGCCTAGTAATCCTTCCCTTTTCTTGGTGTGATTCCCTAACCACAATTGTCAATATGTTATTTCAGGAAATAAAAATGTGCAAATGCTCATTAAAAGTAACAATTTCCACCCCCAAAAGAAAACAAATCACAAAGCAGTTAACAATTCACAAAAGGCAAAACAAATTCTCCTAAATGTGTTAAGTACTCTAGAACCTCCAAGCTAGGATTCAACAGTATGTGAACCAAGAACTTCCAGATGTTCAAGTTGGATTTAGAAAAGGCAGAGGAACCAGAGATCAAATTGCCAACATCCATTGGATCACAGAAAAAGCAAAAGAATTCCAGAAAAAACATCTACTTCTGTTTCACTGACTATGCTAAAGGCTTGACTGTGTGGATCACAACAAACTGTGGGAAGAAGCAATAGTTAGAACTGGACATGGAACAACAGACTGGTTCCAAATCAGGAAAGGAGTATGTCAAGGCTGCTTATTTAATTTATATGCAGAGTCACCTGCTTATTTAACTTATATGCAGAGTACATCATGTGAAATGCCAAACTGGATGAAACACAAGCTGGAATCAAGATTGCAGGGAGAAATATCAGTAATCTCAGATACATAGATAACACCACCCTATGACAGAAAACAAAAAGGAACTAAAGAGCCTCTTGATGAAAGTGAAAGAGGAGAGTGAAAAAGTTGGCTTAAAACTCAGCATTCAGAAAACTAACATCATGGTATCTGGTCCCACCACTTCACGGCAAATAGATGGGAAGAAATGGAAACCGTGACAGACTGTTTTTCTTTTTTGGGCTCCCAAATCACTGCAGATGGTGATTGCAGCCATGAAATTAAAAGACGCTTGCTCCTTGAAAGAAAAGCTATGACCAACCTAACCTAAACAGCATATTAAAAAGCAGAGACATTACTTTGCCGACAAAGATCCATCTAGTCAAAGTTATGGTTTTTCCAGTAGTCAGGTATGGATGTGAGAGTTGGACCACAAAGAAAGCTGAGTGCCAAAGAATTGATGCTTTTGAACTGTGGTGCTGGAAAAGAATCTTGAGAGTCCCTTGGACTGCAAGGAAGTCAAATGAGTCAATCTTAAAGGAACTCAGCCCTGAATATTCATTGGAAGGACTAACACTGAGTGAAGCTGATGCTCCAATACTTTGGCCACCTGATGTGAAGAGATGACTCATTGGAAAAGACCCTGATGCTGGAAAAGGTTGAAAGCAGGAGGAGAAGGGGATAACAGAGGATGAGATGGTTGGATGCCATCACCATCTCAATGGACATGAGTTTGCACAAGCTCCAGGAGTTGGTGATGGACAGGGAAGCATGGCATGCTGCAGCCCATGGGGTTGCAGAGTCAGGCATGACTGAGCGACTGAACTGAACTGACTCTAGAGTCCACCTCATCCAATTCACACTGTCTAGTAAATGATTTTGACAAATTGTTCAAGATAAGTTTTGACAAAACAAATAGCAGTTTCTTCTATTGAATTTTTTATATGCAAATACAACATTGTTTTAACATGAATGACATGACTAAAACTGCTTTCCTCATAGCTCAGTTGGTAAAGAATCTGCCTGCAATGTAGGAGACCCTGGTTCGATTCCTGGGTCAGGAAGATCCCCCGTAGAAGCGATAGGCTACCCACTCCAACATTTTTGGGCTTCCCTTGTGGCTCAGCTGGTGAAGAATATGCCTGCAAATGCAGGAGACCTGGGTTCGATCCCTGAATTGGGAAGATCCCTTGGAGAAGGGAAAGGCTACCCACTCCAGTATTCTGGCCTAAAAAATTCCACAGTCCATGGGGTTGCAAAGAGTTGGCCACGACCCAGTGACTTTCACTTCATAAGAGGTAAACTTTAAAGTAAAATATTTGTAGAAATTATAATGAGAAAACATTATTATGCTATATATTTTCTCAAATTCAGTAATTAAAATATTAATAAATTACATAAGCATGTGACATAAAATGGTTGTCTCCACAAGTCTTCTATTGAATTTTAATATAAAAGTGAGATGTGTCTCATGGGCACCAGGGACTCCATTACCTTTATTTTCTGAGAGAACATCAGGACCAGTCATCACTTAACTGTTGTATTTGGATCAGTTTCATCTATTTCAACCTGTCAAATAAGCAAGTGATATGTAGCAGTGACCCATGTGGCCCCTACATTGCATAGTAATTACAGATTTGTTTAGTTTTGCAATTAACACTTAGTATAGAGTCCCTTCCTGAAATTTGTGATTGGGACTCCACAGACTTAATTATTTGCTAATTCAGGCTCATTTCTCACTTTGACTAGAATTTGGCAAAGAACTTATGGTAGCAATTTAAGTTTAAAATTGGGAATTTTCATAGCATTAAGTATTGATGAAGAGTAAGATGCATATTTTTGAATATCATAAACCAGGGGTTATTGTTAATAATTTTTAAAAATCATAGAGCACTGTGAGGAATTAATGAAAGCTACAAAGGAGCATTTGCTTATAGTAAACAAAATTTTACACTACATTTTAAAGTTTAAAGATTTCTTGAAAACCAGTGGAACTCAGGTTAGAATCTCTGGTTTGGAGGCATGAGTATCATCAGCTCAGGGACACAGAGAGTTGGAAAGAAACCGACTCCTGATTGGATTAGCATTAACTTCACACTAATGGTCTAGAAGATGGTCAAGTGTTCATCAAAGCATGGAAGTTCTCCAAATATAAAAGCTCAGTCTCTACTGAGCTTATCTCAGTCTCTACTACTATACAAGATGTTTGACTTTCAACAGAAAATGACAAAGTATACAAAATGTTAAAAAAAAAAAAAAAGAAAAAACAAGCTTTTAAGACATGAAGAAATCTTCTAAATCAGATCTAGATATGACACAGGTGTTAGAACTAACTGAAGGGAAATTGTTGAATAACTATAGTTAATATATTAAAGAATCTAATGGCCAATGTGCATGAAATGCAAGATCATATGGGCAGTATCAGTAGAATGATTAAAAGTATAACAAAAAAAATCAAGCATAAGTGTCAGGCATGTATAATACAGTAACAGAATTGAGGAATGTCTTCCATAAACTGATAGATAACACAGCCAAACAAAGAATAATTAGATTTAGTTAGAGCTATAGAAATTAACCACCCTGAAAGACATTAAAAAAAATATATGGGGGGGAATCATAAGGGAGTACATGAAAGCTATTTTCTATTCGTTTCATTTCTTCTTTGTTTCTATTTAAAATATCTTGAATTTTCTTAAAGATTTTCTCTCATTTATGCATTATTCAAAATGAAAGGTTTAATTTTCAAATATTTGAATATTTTCAAATAACTTTCTGTTATTGATTTGTAGTTTAATTCCAGTAGGTCCAAGAACATACTTTGTATAATTCCCTTTATTTTAAGTTCTGTAAAGTTTGTTTGATAGGACAAAATCTGGTCTATATTGCTGAATTTTTCCATGTGCGTTTAAGAAGCATGTGTATTCTGCTGCTATTGGACAGAATGTTCTAGAAATAAATATCAGGTCACATTTGTTGATAGTGCAGTTCAGATCATTTATATCCTTCCTTATATTCTGCTTACTTATTTTTCAGTTGCTGAGAAATACGTTAGTGACTCCAGGTATAATTGTGGATTTATTTATTTCACCTTTCAGATATATCAGTTTTTCTTTTACGTAGGTTGAAAATCTTTGTTATGTAAATACACTTTTGTACTCTTGGAGAATGCTTTCTCAAACTTCTTGAGGTTGGCGAAAATTTGAGACACAAAACCAAAACCACCAGTCATAAAATAAAAAAACCAATATACAAAACTTTATAAAATTATAAAACTTTTTCCCTTCAAAAGATACTCTAGGAAATGTTTTCCAATCCACAGAGTGGGACAAAATATTTAAAAATACACATATCTGATACAGGACCTGTATCTAGATATACAAAAAAATGCTCAAAATTCAACAATAAGGGTGCAAATAATCTGATTTTTTGCAAATGAGTAAGAGATATGAGCAAACATGTCACCATAAAAGAGATGCAGAAGGCAAATAAGCTTATGAAAAGATACTCAGTTTCATTACTCTTTAGATAAATGCAAAATAAAGCCACAATGATTTTTCACTGCTCATCTATTAGAATGACAGTATAGATAGTATTCAAATGTATAATACTATTCAACCAGCAATCTAGGTATTTACTAAAGTGAATTGGAAACATATATTCACTCAAAAACCTGTGTGCGGACGTTTATAGCAACTTTATTCATAATATCCCAAAACTGTAAACTCTAAATGTCATTCAACAGAAGAATGGATAAAAAAAACTGTGGTATATCCATACAAGGAATACTACTCATAAATAAAAAGAATTGAGCTACTAGTTCTTATGATAACAAGGATGAGTCTTGCACACATCCAAAGTGAAAGAAGCCAAAACCTAAAGGCTGTATATTGTATGTTTCCCTGCAATTCCTACTTCCTTGAAAAGGTGATGTAAAGAAATAGGGATCAGATCAGAGGCAGTCAGGGACTGAGAATGGAGGAAGGGTTGACAAGTGACAGCCTATGGAGGTTTGGAGGTTTTTCATGCCATGGAACCATCCTGTATGGTGCATGGTGGTAAAGACTCAACTATGTATTCGTCAAAGCTATGGTTTTCCCAGTAGTCATGTAAGGATGTGAGAGTTGGACAATAAAGAAGGCTGAGTGCCAAAGAATGGATGCTTTTGAATTGTGGTGTGAGAGAAGACTCTTGAGAATCCCTTGGACTGCAAGATCAAACTGGTCAATAAGAATGGAAATCAACCCTGAATATTCATCGGAAGGACTGATTCTAAAGCTGAAACTTTAATACTTTGGCCACCTGATGCGAACTGCTGACTCATTGGAAATGACCCTGATGCTGGGAAAGATTAAAGGCAGAAGGAGAAGGGGGCCACAGAGGATGAGATGGTTAGATGGCATCACTGATTCAATGGACATGAGTTTGAGCAGATTCTGGGAGATAGTGAAGGACAGGGAAGCCTGACATTCTGCAGTCCAGGGGTCACAGAGTCAGACAAGACTTGGTGACCAAACAACAGCAATGTATTTGTCAAAACCCATAGAAATAAACACCACAAAGAATGAATTTTACCATAGGCAAATTTTTAAAAAATCAACCACGTTTTCAGGAGACCCTAAGATGGGATGCAGACCGTAAAACCATACCATGTAAAATGTTAACATTAAAGGAAGCTTGGTGAAGACTCTCTGGGAAGTCTGTGTAATATTTGGCAACTTTAAAGTTATGTAAAAATTAGACGTTAAAGGAAAGCAAACTACGTAGTAGCATCACATTCACTTAATGCAATACCACCTCAGCACCAAAAAATAAAGATATACAGAATCTCATAACAAAGTGAAGTTCCTACAATCCCTAACTATGAAGTTTAAAACAAAAAAGTTTGGTAGTCATTTAGAGCTCCAAAAGCATCATTTTTCCATTTTGTTTCCTGGTACATTTTAAACGATCATTTAAAGGGCGTTCATCCAGGAAGTGCTTAAGAAAGATTTTTCAAGGAATTAATGAGTTAACAATATTCAAATTCAACTCATCGTCTTCCTCTTAGCCTCAGCTCCTTCTTCTAATTTCACAATTTTAGTTAATGATGACTTTATCGTCTCAGTGCCCCAGACTTGAAACCTTGGCATCTTTTTAAACTCTAGGCTTTCATCTCAACATTTCTCCCCACCCTACATACATCAAGGAAGTCATTAACCATGTCATTTCTATCCTTGCTTTTCATTTGCTACTCTATCACAGTAATAAAGCTCCCATATATTTTTGTATGTTTGACTACAATATGACTTTGAATGGCCTCCTTTTATAAACTGGTTGCCAGGTAGATCTCCATTCCTTACTCTGACTATGGAATGATAGTGCTACAAAACTTTCAATGATTAATCATTTAATACTAAATAAATTATACCCTCTTTAGGGCATTTAGTGGCTTCTAGTATTTACTATGGAGAAGGCAAAGGCACCCTACTCCAGTACTCTTGCCTGGAAAATCCCATGGATGCAGAAGCCTGGTAGGCTGCAGCCCATGGGATCGCGAAGTCAGACACGACTGAGTGACTTCATTTTCACTTTTCACTTTCATGCATTGGAGAAGGAAATGGCAACCCACTCCAGTGTTCTTGCCTGGAGAATCCCAGGGACCGGGGAGCCTGGTGGTCTGCCGTCTGTAGGGTCGCATAGAGTCGGACACGACTGAAGCAACTTAGCAGCAGCAGCAGAAGTATTTACTAACATAGGAAAACTGAACTCTTCATTGTTTCCCAAGGAAAATATCATTGTTCACAGTGTTCATGCCACTCTTACTTCTATTTCTTCCACTGGACTGTGTTTTTCCTGTCTGTACTTAGAAAACCAGCCATTTTAGTTCACATTTCATATTTTTCATGAAGTTTTGCCTGATTTCCTAAAAAGTGAATGCAAACTCCCATGCCCTCCAAAACTCCATGCCATTTTGTATAAACCTCTCTTATGAATTTCATCACATTTTTACCTTGTATTATGATCATTTAACCATCTTATTTTGATCCTCTTTTAATATGAAAACAGGGGCTGTGATTCATCCTTATTTTGTGTGTGTGTACTGAACCAGAAAAAGTGCTGGTGACCATATGTGACCATATGTGACCATAAGATGATAAACACAGAATAAATAAGTAATAAAATATCAGTGAAGGAATAAGTGAATGTTAACTAAATTGTGATGAACAAGGATGTGAAATTTGGACTAGAAAATGGTAGTTGTTTCTTTTCTCCTATGACGACGACTATTGGGGAAGAAAACCATCTTAACGGCAAAAAACACCACAGGCTATTCACAATGTCTCCTGGCTACTGAACCTCCTATTTTAGCCACAGGCACAGTGGTGACTTTATGACTTTTTCCAGAACTTCCATGACAACGAAAGAGACAGTCTCCTTCGGGCCCTGGAGCTGACTATGAACTCAGGCAATGGCTTTCTTGATTCTTAGGAATAGAAAATCTTCCATCAGTTTTCATGTACTGAAAAAAAAAAAGTATTAAAAAGACATTTGATTTATCTCTTTTACATGAAAGAAACTAGGCCATAGAGAAAGAACACTAGAGAATTTACTCAGATAATAGCAGTCTCAGTAAAAAGCACCTGCTGACCCATACAAAATTAAGACATAACATGACACATACATTAAAGATACACATCAAATTAAATTCTAGCACTCCAAATGACACTCTTCTTTATTAAGCACTATGGAAAGCAAGAGCCTGTGAGTGACAGGTATTTTCCTACACAGCCACAGGTAAAGGATCTTTTCTGGCTGAAACATCTTTTAAACATCACATTGAAAGTTCTAAACAAAGCATGTCTGCAATTTTTTTCTTAAAAAGAATACAAGTCTTTCTAACTGCTCTTTTCCTGCTGTGAAATGTTTTGCATATTTACACAAAATTACTTAAAAATTTTCACTTACATGGGCAGTTGTTGCCTAAAATCATCCATAAACTTGAGAAAAATAAAGAAATCTTCAGTTATTTCTGCTACTTTGTTTTTGGGACCCATGTTCATAGGACAATTAATATAGATAAATGAACTTTATGTAGTGGCTAAAGTTTTAGAAGACTCAAGCATTAAAACGTGAATAACTTATATGTGATTCAGTTTGGCCTTTAAAACATCGGATTTAACATGTCTGTACTCACCTCTGGCTACTTACATTTTCCCTCGAATGAAAAACAACAGTACAAAATTTTTTAAATTAAACTATGCATGGAATTTCATTGGATACAGCTTCTATGGAGAGCCAAACTCTTTATTCAAAACTCATTATCTGGTATCATTTGGAGAAGCTATTTTTTTTTTTTTTTTTTTGCCCTGAGTACATGTGCAAAAACTGACTTTCCATGTCTGGATTATAATAGTTCACATATTTAGCTGGCTCTTCCAATGGTTATCTATGTTATAGATTTCTTCAAACTCTGGATCACTGAAGTCTATGTTAGTATCCTCAAGGCTTTTAATATTTTTCACTGATAAATCTAAACTATAAAGACTATACACATTCACACAAATTTTGGATTAATTTACATTAAATGTGTAATAACTTTTAAACCCTTATTCTGAACACTGCTGAATTCTCACTTTAAGAAAAGCTTCAATTTATGGGGGAAAAAAAAGAGTTTTTAAAGGAAGTCTCTAGGGAATCCTTTGGCAAAGTGAGTAATCACATTCTAACTTATCTGTTTTGCAAGTTGAGAAACAAGATTCTGGTTTCAGTATCTCTGGTAGAAGAGATGAGAATGAGGGCAAAGAGCATCTCTTGGACGGCCCAGGAGGAAAGGGTGAGATGAGAGGAGAGGGCAGCCGCTCGGGGTCTCTCCCTGGAAAGTGAAATGTCAGCAGGGTTAGGCCTTGCCAATATAAATACAATCACAATGATGGTATAAAAAGACATGCATTTTCACCTCTATTGACTTTTCACGTTCATGGGATAATTATTGTAACATTTTCTTAAAGGGCAAAAAGCTTTTGATGATGAATACATCTCATTACATGGAATTTTACGTGTAATCCTTACATGAATCTCATTGTAATTCAATGGATGAATTACGTGTTAATGCTAGCATAACAAGCCTTTAACCTATTTGACTTAATTACAGGAATATCATCAGATTTACTGGGGAAAGGTTTCTTCCCTATGCTCTAAAAAGTCTTTTCACTTTTTTAACCCTTTGGTTAAACCTTTTGAAAGCAATATCAGCCTCTGTCATGAACAACCTGTTTCTTACAACCTCATCCTATGGATTTCACCTATAGAAAAAAGAGGGATGGAGCAGAGAAGACATCATTTTCCTTAACTTTGTGAGTGTCTGTATAGATGTTGGGGGCTACCAGTATGCCAGGTCTTTTATGAGCAAGATCTTTTTCATATTAAGAGATGCGGTGAAATAGAAAGAATTGGGCTGGGAATTGGAAACCTACTTCTGACACTCACTAGGAGGGTAGCTTTAGAAAAGTCAATTAACCAGCATGAACCCTGGCTTTCTTTTCTGTTACATGGCAGTGTGATGCCCACTTGCCCACTTGGTGAAGATCTAAAGCTATAATGTATGTGGTATTTGGAATAGTGTTGTGTAAAAAATAAAACACAATACACCTAAAGGGTATGGAAGAAGAAGAAGAGGGATGAGAAGAAGGAAGAGAAAGGAGTAGACGAAGAAGAAGGGGAGGGGAGGGAGGAATAGAAGAAGGAAAAGAACAAGAAGCCGGTCAACAGAAATACAGCACTTTAAAGAGCGTTAGTAAATGTCCAACACACATGCATACAAAAACAGGGAATGAATAGAATACGCAAGGAGCATATAGCGGGGATGCCTAACTCAGAAGGGTTCGCAGAGCAAACAGTAATGAATCTGAGACCAACCTGAGGATAAACAAGAAAGAATTTGAATGGGAGTTGTGTTGGGGGTGAAGTGCATATGGAGGTAAAAAGATGGAAGGTCGTCATGAAAGAGATTATAATTTGTGCCTTCCTACAAAGTCAGGACCCAGCAAGCTTTCTGTTGGATGAATGAAACAGAGAGCATATCTGAGCGTAGAGTGCAAGATAAGATGGACTGGAGATGTGATGAGAAGGAGGTGGAAGTATGACTAGTGGGGCTCAGTTTTAGGACAGTGACTCTGGTTACTACATGAAGAATGAGATAGAAAGGGGGCAAGCAGAAAAGCCAGACAACATATGACTGCAGTGAGTCCATGGCCTTGAAGAGTCAGAGAAGGACTTGACTGTTAATCAGGTATGGGGTGTGAGGATAGTCTGAAGAAAGGGTTAAGGAAACACTGGCATCCCAGATTTAAGGAGGAAGGAAGCCCTAAGTCAGAGAGTCTAAATCTTACCCCCCAGTTACAGGAGCATATGGGAAGAAAGGCTTCCCAGGTCTCACTAGTGGTAAAGAACCCACCTGTCAATGCAGGAGATGCAAGAGACTTGAGTTCCTGGGTCAGGAAGAGCCCTTGGAGGAGGGCATGGCAACCCACTCCAGTATTCTTGCCTGGAAAATCCCATGGACAGAAGAGCCTGGTGAGTTACAGTCCATAGCGTCCCAAAGAGTCAGATACGACTGAGAAACTAACATTAATCTTCTTTCTTCATGATAAAGAAAATACAAAAAAGTTATTTGAATTCATTTCAAATATGACTGAAACAACTTAGCACATGGGAAGAAAGGCCAAAGTCTTAGCGTGTCAGTGAGCACACTTCCTGAATGAAGGTCCCTTAGCTGAGTCCTAACAGACGAGGAAGGGGCAGCCAACTGAGCAGCAGACCGCAGCGGAAGCGCGTGTTTCTCACGTGTCTGCAGGCGCGGGGCAGCTGGGTTCCAGGCTATCTGGTGGCTACAGTCTTCTTGCTGAAGCTCTGCCCTTCAGCCGCTTTCCTCCACTGGTGGTTGTTCCAGAGCCTGACGTGAAGGGACAACTTCACCTCGTGGTAATGACAGAAGCACAAAAGCAAGTCATACGTCCAACACCCAAATCAAGGGACCAAGAAAGAGGGCGCTACACTCTGCCTTTCGTGTCGGGTAATGCAAAAATTGATATAGCAAAGGGCGCAGATCCGGAGGCCCAGATGAGAAGCGATGAAGAATGGGCTCGATAGATCCATCTATCCCAGGGGCCTCTGCATGAACCTCAGGAGAGGGCATGCATGAATGCAGAGAACATGAGATGATAGACAAGAAAGCAGTTAAGCTTCACTTTAGTGGACAATGGAGGGGAGAAAGGGAGTCAGAAATTTGGGTGAAGAAAGGTGGGCATGGGCTTCATGAAGGGCTTATTGTAAATCATGGGAGGTACTAAAGTGCTACATGCCAACAAGCACAGGGCATTCTGGGAACAGTTAAGGAGCAGATGGGCTCCTAACCCACTCTCAGGGGGGTTGGGGGGAGACCTACCAGGCAGAGAGAGCAGAATGAGCCAAAACTGTAGGGCTACAATCCCTTTGACAAAGCTGGGGCTCACTGATCCAAGGCACAATGTCTTTGCGATGCTATAAAACATATTTCAGGGCTTATAAAACTCAAGGTTTCTACCTGAGCAAAGTAGCCAAGCTCTTCTGTCATGATTGGTGGATCCTGGGAAATGTCCCTTACCCCAAATTGAGAGAGCCAACAGAGTCCAGAGTGTGCTGCCCAAGAACAGAGGAGAGGCCGGGGAGTCTGGTTCCCTGCTGTACTGAGCCCAGCCCAGCCCATGGCAGGTGCTCCGGGAGGATTAAACTGTTTGTTCTCCTGTCAGCAGGCTAGTTAATCCTCCAAACCCATGCCAGGGATACGCACACAGCAAACACTCTGCTCTGTGAGAGCTGTCCTGTCAGAAACCAAGAGCGCTGACTCCCCTGCAGATCTGAGCACCCCTCTTAGTCCTCTTTCTCTGCAATTACCAGAGGCGCGAATTGATCTCCCAAAAGGATGCCAGATTTCACAGAAGCCTTACTAATTCCTCCCCTTTTTACTGGCCAACTAAAAGTTGTGTGTGTTGTACATGTGTGTGTGTGTTTGTGTTGGGTGGGGGGGTTGATTGAGTGAGGCCAACAAGCTCCAGAGAGGTCACACAGAGTCAGTGGCTCAATATGGATTAGCAAAGCCTCATGCCTTGTCTGGTTCCCAATCCTTTTTTATCTAACCACAGAACAAGTGGCCATATAAAGAAAACATAAAAAGCATTAACCTCTGATGAGTTACATTTATTTTTCTTGTGCATTGGCATTTATTTTGGTTGTTTCGATTTGTGTGGCTTAGTACATACAGTCCTGTGTGTTGTCCTCTGAATTCTGGGTCTTTTATTTCTGTTGGCATTTCCCTTATTCTTTCATTAAAGTTACAGTTTTCCATTTCAATAAAAGTCTCTTGGTCTCAAAACTGTCCTTGGCTTTCGTGTCATGGCAATGTGGAATTTAGCAGGATCCTCTCCCCTCCGCACTAGAAGTTATTTTCTCATTAGCCGTTAATTTTTTTCTTCCAATTTTATTCAGATGTAGTTGACATACAGCACTGTGTCAGTTTAAGGTGTGCTGCATAATGATTTGACTTGCATACACCATGAAATGATTACCACAATTTGGTGAACACCCACCATGTCATCAGTTCAGTTCAATCAATTCAGTCGCTCAGTCGTGTCCGACTCTTTGCGACCCCATGGACTGCAGTACGCCAGCTTCCCAGTCCATCACCAAGCCCTGGAGCTTACTCAAACCATATAGATACAAAAGTAAATCAATCCTGACACCATATCATATAGATACAAAATTTAAAAAATAGAAAAATGTGGTTTATGGTCTTCCTTGTTATGAGAATTCATAGGATTTACTCTCTTAACTTTCACATATAACATACAGCAGTGGTAATTATATTAATCATGCTGTACATTACGTCCCTAGTACCTATTTACCTTATAACTGGAAGTTTGTACCTTTTGACCATCTTTTTCAAATCTCCCCATGCACCATAAGCCATTCTTGATCAACTGATTTGAATGTTTCGTGGGAGATTAAAATGATATTTCCTCTGGTCGTTTGTCTCTCCAGTGAAAGTCTCTGGCCTCCAAATATGCCCTAACATTGTCCACACTCAGAGTTTAAATCTTTGGCCCATTTTATGTCTGAGCATGACTGCAACTAATTCTCTTTGAAATGCAGAGTTATTGACTGCAGTGTGGCAGCACCACGGGCTGGACGCAGTGGTGTCAGAGCCACAAAAAGGCCATTTTCTGAAAAGACAGAAATGATCCCCCCAAAATAAAAGGCTTCCCTTGATGCAGTCTAAGCGGCTCATGTTTATCTGTTTTGCACTAACTGTCAAGCATACATAGTGAGATCCATAGATTGCCTGAGTGCAAATGAGCAGAAAGATGAACTCAATTCCCTTTGCTGCCACGTTTTTCCAAAGACTGCAGTCCACTTGAGAAGCAAGAACAGTTCTCTGTAAACTATCCTAAAGATTACTGTTTAAATAAACACATTAAACTGCAAAAAAACAAATAGCGTCACAATTTCCAATAAGGCGTTTTATCATAAAATAGTCATGTTTCTAAATTGGAAAGAAAGTCATCACATTTCATTGTGATGGCAGAGTATTAATGAGCTTCAAGGCTGTCCACATCTAAGAACATTCTTGCCTGCTGTGCTTGCAGGGCTGGACCTAGAGGGTGGTGACTGCCTCGGCATAAAATTTAAGGGGGTGCCAGAAACTCAGTAGTCAAGATAAATATTTTAATGCAACAGTCATAAAACCAAAATGAGGGCAAAAAAATCCACAGTGAACAAAATATCAAAATTGATTGTGAGCAAAGTGGATTGATTGTTAGGTTTCTGCCATTCAGATGGGTGTAACACCAGAAGACAGCCAGAAAAGTCAATCAGTTGGAAATATGTGATTACTGGAGCGATGACCTATATGTTCCAAGAGACTTCACAGAGAGAAAAACAGAGAGATAAAACCTATGCATATTTAGTGTCGTGTTTTATCCACCTTAGATTAAAGGAGACTGGAAAAATGGAGAAAAGAAAGCCTACAGGAAAAAGAAGCTGTACAGCTTTTCAAGACAGTCATTAACCTTGATCTAGCCCATCTACTTAGGGCTCCCCGCTTTGAAGAGGGGATGTCATTCTCTGACTTCAATCTGTGCTCTGCAATTGGCTTCATTCTTTTATTGGCACCCTGGGAACTATAGTCATGTTCATTCCATAACTCTGTGCTCGCTGAGAGTCTGGCTTTCAAGCCAAAGGGACATGGAAATCGGCAATAGTTCAGGTAATTAGGCAAAAATATCTGACCTAAATTATCCTGAGAACCATCTTGTGGAATATATTAATCACTAAAATTGTATTTGGAAACAGTGGAGAGAAAAATGTTTGGTATGAAAAGACTGGGTGTTGTAATGCATGATGTCTAATGTTCAAGTGTGAAGTGTTATCCACCACAACCATTAGAATGGGGAAAGTAATACCAAAACACTGCTCGGGGTGGGGCGGGGGGTGGGAGGGAATCTCTGAGCAAGTGGGCCAGCATGTGTCCCAGGCAGGGCAAGATGAGGCCAAAGTCTGGGTGCCACTTGATATTTTATAAATTTCCACTGTGAGATCGTTTCATTATTGAAAAGATCTTTTCACTATTGTACATTTTATTGAACTAATGCTTCCTGGTCTTTTTAAGTAAAGGGCACAATTTTTTTAAAAAAATAACTTTAAATTATCTTGCACGAAAAGTTGTTCTTACCATGAATATATTTTAAAATGGGTCCCTGAAGTTATTACATAAATCTCCCAAATTGAAGTGAGGTAAAGAAAAGATTATTTCTGAGAACAGGAGACACTGGAGAAAGAAGTCAGACGAAAGCAGACAAGGTCCACGTTGGTCCTTAATCTCATGGAGCTTACTATCCTGTGCAGAAGACAGCCTTTAAGAGAATCATCATGTCAATAGATGTAGTGCTGGGCTGGGCTTAGTCACTCAGCCATGTCCCACCCCTTGTGACCCCATGGACTGTAGCCCACCAGGCTCCTCTGTCCATGGGGATTCTCCAGGCAAGAACACTGGAGTGGGTTGTCATGCCCTCCTCCAGAGGATCTTCCCTACCCAGGGTTAGAACCCAGATCTCCCACATTGCAGGTGGGTCCTTCATCATCTGAGCCACCAGGGAAACCCAAATAGATACAGAAGGATAACTATTATCTAAGCTAGGGTTCAGGGAAGAATTTTCCAAGAAACTGAGATGTTTCTTCAGACCTGGATGGACATATTACAGCTAACTTGATGAAAGGGTGTCTGCATGGGAATAAAGGAAGCACTTGCAAAAAGGAGCAAAGAAAGAGCCTTTGAAGATGGAAAATGGCTATTTTTTAAAAATTGAAGTATAGTTGATTTAAAATATAGTTACAGAAAAGGAAAAAGGGACAAATTAGGAGTATGGGATTAACAGAAACTGGTCAATTGTTTAAAGTTTTAAAGTGAATGCAGAGAATTAGCAAGCAATGTAGGCAGGTGTGGGTCAATGCAGGAACTAGGGCTGACAGAAACGTGAGAACTGGTGGACAAGTGGAAATCTAGAAGGATAATCTAGAAGGATAACTGGAAAATCTGAGAAAAGTTCACCAATAGCTTCAGTTTGGGGGACTGGAGTGCAAATGAGGGCCCAAACTCTCAGGGAAGTTTATAAATCCATCTCAACACAGAATGAGAGTATCCAGAGGGGTCTGTGAAGCTCCTGGGTGTAACAAAACCTCCTCTCTGAACCCCACAGCTGCTTGAGATTAAGTTCTTCAATTCCCCTTGCCTTTCAAATTTCATATCAGCTCCTGTAACCAGGAATTTCTAACTCAGGACCCGGAAGGGAAGGAAGAGTCCAGAAATCATGGCTCCCAGTCTTAGGCAGAGGAGTGGTGATGAGAACAGGAAAGAGGCACAGATCATTCAGAGCTTGTTATCCAGCTTAGAATTTGAGATTCAGTCCTAAAATCAACGGGAATCCATTGTTGGGAAAAGTGTGAATTCATATCTTGCATTTTACGCTGGCTGTACAATATAGTATAGGTAAGTGTGTGTGTGCGCGCACTCAGTCGCTTCAGTCATGTCCGACTCTGAAAACCCACGGACTGTAGCCCTCCAGGCTCCTCTGTCCGTGGGATTCTCCAGGCAAAAATACTGGAGTGGGTTGCCATTTCCATCTCCAGGAGATCTTCCCGACCTAGGGATGGAACCCCTCTTACGTCTCCTGCACTGGCAGGCAGGTTCTTTAACCACTAGTGTCACCTGGGGAAGCCTAAGAAGGTAGCCTGGAGAAGCCAAAATACAGGTCAGAAGACTTGCAAAGCAAGAACAATATAAAAGATCAAGGTGTAAGATAGGAGTTTGTTATGAGTTGAACGTGAGTGGTACAGAGGAGAGAGGAGAGTAGGTATGCACATGGGTTTCATTGTGGGTGCAATTCTCCCACCATTTTTAGATTCAGACACCTTCAGGTCAATTTGACTTGCCCAGTCCCTCATTCTGACATTACTGTCTTCATTCAACACTTCTGTCCTTGATTAGGGGAAGGGTGCATGCATGCTTGTTTCAAGAATTATTGGCAGTCTGTGTGATTTTCATGTCTTTGCATGAAAAAGTCACTGGAACAGCACAGATTTAGGAAGTAGAGTGCAAACATTGTCTCTTTTTCTTGCACGGGGGTTGTAGCACAAGCAGCGAGCCAGACAAGAACTAGGACTAATGAACATCAGCGTTTGGTGAAGACAGATCCCTCCTTTCTCAAGCTGTGTCTGGATCAGTCATCAGAAGATCGAGTTTAGAGATGGATAAGAGTGGAGCTTAAAGGGGATTTGAAGGTGATGAGAAGAAACTCTCTCTATATATGGATGGAGACAGAGATAGCGTAGACAGCCAAGCCAGCGCTCCTCATCATCTCCTTTATCTGTCTTGGAAGCTCTGTGGATTGGCAGGAGCTGCTTCACTTTGAGAGGAGTGCTGAGATAAGTTAATTACGTGTTTGTATTTGATACCATTTGTTAGAGAAAAATGCCAACGTTTTACCATTCGGCAATGTAGCTATTATAAATGAGAAACACTGGCAATACAAGTGTGCCTTGTTCTAAATAAATTTGAAGGTAGACTTTCAAGTTTTATAAAATCTTATCCAATTAGTGGGAATTTAACATCTTCCCGAGAACTTGAACTTGGGGATTTTGTGAATCAAGAGTGAGATGGTGAGATCTCCTGGCAAACTTCGGGGTTGCAGTCTAGTATGTGTACATACAATGAGCTAAGTCACTTCAGTCGTGTCTGACTCTTTGTGACCCTATGGACTGTAGCCTGCCAAGTTTCTCTGTCCATGAGATTCTCCAGGCAAGAAGAGTGGAGTGGGTTGCCATGCCCTCCTCCAGGGGATCTTCCCCACCCAGGGATCAAATCCACGTCCTTTGTCTCCTGCATTGGCATGTAGATTCTTTACCGCTAGCACCACCTGGGAAGCCCTGCAGCCTTGTATCCATACAGAGAATACTGACCTAGGCTTGGTTTTAACTTTTAAACTAAGAAAGGATGCAACAGGGCTTCCCTGGAGGTCCAGTCATTAGGAATCCACCATCCAATGCAGGGGACATGGGTTTGATCCCAGGTCAGGGAAGATTCCACATGCTGCAGAGTAACCAAGCCCATGTCCCACAACTACTGAGCCCGTGCTCTAGACCTGTGCTCTGCAACAAGAAAAGGCACAGACAGTAATGAGAAATTCATGCACTGACACTAGAGAGTAGTCTCCACTCACTGCAACTAGAGAAAGCCCACTCAGCAATGAAGACCTAGTGTAGCCAAAAGTAAATAAATAAACATTTTTTAAAAAAGAAAAGAAAAGATGCAACAAAGTTTTGCTGGGTTTGTGTGTGAAATCAAGGAATTGATCAGAAAGAATAAAAATATGCATGTGTCCAACTGATTCAAGAAGAAAATAAAAGGGAGAGGGACACTAACATTTGGAAGAAAGGATATCCTCAAGTTAAGAAAATGTCTTAAGGGCAAAGCAAATTTTTAGTCAAAACTTTCTTCAGCCAATAAATATTTTATTAATCCAGAGATATACCATGAGTGTATGTAGCTCTAGAACTAGCAACAGCTTAACCACTTTTGGGGCTTCCCAGGTGGTGCTAGTAGTAAAGAACCTGTCCACCAATGGAGGAGATGTAAGAGACACACGGGTTCGATCCCTGGGTCGGGAAGATCCCCTGGAGGAGGGCATGGCAACCCACTCCAGCATCTAGCCTGGAGAATCCCATGGACAGAGGAGTCTGGGGGGCTACAGTCCACAGGGTAACAAAGAGTCAGACATGACTGAAGCAACTTAGCATCCACGCATGTAACCACTTTTACCCTCAAACACTTCAACTCTATTTTTGAATTTTCCTCTGAAGGAATTTATTTTTAAGTTTATAACAAACTCCAATCAGAAATGACATTAACCTTCAAGGAATATGTTTAATAAAAAACTTCATTATAAGATATATTGGAGCTTTATAAATATTTTATAGGTGTGTTATAGGATATATGTGTTTATTCTTACAAAAAGGTCTAGAATAATCAATCTTCCCTAAAATATCTCAGAACTGTAACAGTATTTTGATTTTAAAATAAAAATGTGATGATATGCAGTTACAAAAATTGATTCTTCATCACTGTTACTCAGACATGCAATGCCTCTCTCATCTTTATGGTTCCTTACTTAATATATAGCTGTCAACCAATGAAGCATGAAGCATTGAATAAAATTACTTTCAAATATAAAATAACAATGTATTTGGAAAAATTAATTTTATTTTCTCTACTGAAAGCAAATTTTCAAAAATTGTGATGTATTATTCAAACTCAGAAGGACCAATAGTGAAGATTTGAGAAAAAAATTATTGGAAGCATCTAAAATAACAATTTTCAAGTTGATGAATGACACAAAACCATTTGAGAGGGTCTCCTTTGCATCCTGAGTGGGATGGGAGTTTATAGTATGTGGAATGATAATGCAGTAATGCCCCCGAGGTAGTCTGAGATCATCAACCCTCACTGACCTCTTAACAACACTGCCAGGCCACATTGCTGCTGCATTTCTAAGGTTGTATTATATGAAAATAGCAAAATGGAAACAAGTTCTCAAGTATTGCAAAGATTAAATGAGATAGTGCATGTAAGGCTGTAACAGGATACCTAATATAAAAGGAACGCTTAATAAACAATTACCATCATTATTTTAAACTTCCTGCCAGCCAGAGAAATCCCATTAGACAGAATGATAATTTTTCAATTGGGGATTAAGGCGCTCTCAATAGTTTATACTCTGTCATCTTCATCTAATGACAATAAAAGAGAATCACCCCCAGACCAGCTAATTATTCTTTGTGAATGAATTTCGAGGAGGGAACGGGTAAGCCATACAAATGTCCCAAATCTGGAAGAATTTCATAAAATGCCTCCAGGTTCTAAAACTTCAAAAACTACTTAAAAGTCCACAATAATCTGTGCTGCCTGTGTGAGCTGAATCAAAGACAAGGTTTAATTCTTAATTTATAGAGTAGCTCATAGGGGACCATAAGACTCACCAGCAGATGTGTTTCAATCTGTAAAATAGGGGCATTAATCATATATTACCTTGTTAAAAAAAAAAACTTTCACAGAGGGCTAGAAATTCAGACAACCATTGTTCTCTTCCTTTGTCTCTTCTCTTTTACTTCCTTTCTATAACTCAGCATGCCAGAATAGTCTTGACAGTTGAGTATGGCCAAAATAAGGAATACCTTATCCCACAATTTTAAAGTAAATCAAAGTGGTTTGCAAAGTCACTGCGTAGTTTGTGTAATAGAAAAATCCAGAAGTAAATCCACTTCAGGCCTGTTCTGATCAGGGCTCTATCTCTGGTTTTGCACGAATGAATTGTCTCTCTGACCTTCTTCACAGTCATCCTTACCTTCAGGCTAGCTCCCAAATGGGGCCAAAGAACATCATTAAATCCAGGTGTTACATCCACACACGACTTCCAGAAAACAGGATTTTTCTTCCTCTACTCATCAAATACAAGTCCTGAGCTTTGCTTCAACTGAGCCACTTTTGTTCTGTGCCTTCTTGCAAGTCAATCCTTATGGCAGAGAGATGAAACAATGCTGAGTGACTCGGTGGGTGAAGGCAAAATTACTTCTACCGACAGAGGGCTTCCCTGGTGGCTCAGATGCCTGCAATTCAGGATACCCAGGTTCAATCTTTGGGTCATAAAGATCCCTTGGAGAAGGAAATGGCAACCCATTCCAGTATTCTTGCTTGGAGAATTCCATGGACAGAGGAGCCTGGCAGGCTACAGTCCATAGAGTCACAAAGAGTCAGAATGACTAAGCAACTAACACACATACAGCAAGGCTATGATACAGTGAGGAAGTGATGGATGTTGAGACAACCAAAAATTGTACCACTCGTTAGATTCTATCAGAGGGACCAGAAAGTATTGGATTGGCCAAAAATTTCATTTGGGTTTTCACTACACTTTATGGAAAAACCCAATCCAACTTATTGGCCAACCCAATAGCTTCAAAGGACTTACCCAGATTCTATTGTTATCCAACTCAGTTATATTTCCCACTCCTGAGGTCTACTCAAGTCCCAGATTGCCAAAGAACAATCTAAAAAATACATTTCTTTCTCTGCTAAAAAGTGGCACTCCTCTGACAACATTGTCCTGGGACGAAGCTTGTGTATTGTTTCTCTGTCGTTTTCTCTTAGGATGGACTGTTTTCATAAAATGCCTTGGTCTTTTTTACCTTAAGCAAATAGACTGCCAGCTTTTTCTCCAGCAAAAATTGATTTATTTGAGATCAGCAGAGAATTGCAATTCAAGGTCTGCAGCCACAGTGAACCATGTGCAGGTACTGCAGGTTAGGGATAGGAAAACTCTTTTATGGAACGGGAAAGGAAAGTGAGAGCGCTGTGGTAAACAAAGAGTCCATGGCTTTTCATTGGCTGAGTTTCGACAGCCTCTCATTGGCTGAGCTCTGGCCGGACAAAAAAAGGAAGTCATTCTTCTTCCGGTTGGTCTCTGCTATCATAGAGCATGAGAGCTCCCCCTTCTGGACTCCCAACTCTATTTTAATTGTGTTTTCTGTTTATTAATTTTCATAGTCCCTTGTACAAATAGGCCTTTGGTTAATCTCTCCCAGACCGTGGGGTATGTGGCTTAAATTGGTGTCTAAGAACTCTGATGTTCATTTATACTAAAACCTTTCATGGAAGTAAATAATTTTATAAGAACAATTTGAGATTCCAAGTCTCTGGATAAAAGTCAATGAATGAGTAAGAAAGTGTAAATAAAAATCATATGGATTTGTCCCTGGATGGATTTTAGCACACAGCACCGTGTGTCCATGTTTTTAAGCCTATGATGTAGGAAATGCTGTAATGTCATACTGCACTTTGTCTGACCCTCATTTTTCAGACTGAAGGAAATAACCCAAAGACCTTCAGATCATGAAATTTTCTCAAGAGTTTTCAGAAATGATTTAGAACTCGAATGAACTATTTTAACACATTTAAATCCTTTTCTTAAGAATTGCTTTCCCTTGTGGAGTTTAACAGAAAGGGTAATGAGACACTTCTTTTCCATGTATTTAATGTGTCAAAAAGTATCATTTTGCTGTTCATCTTGAAAGAAATAAATACAAATCAAAAAGAAAGACAAACACCAAAAATGCAGCTTATTGAGAATTGAGGGAGGAAAACGTAGATTTTTTTTCCCCAAAAACTTTCTCAGGCCACCCAGGCTATCCATGGAACAGAATTTTGTGTCTCTGTGTGTGTTCATGTGTGTAGATAATTTTGAGTTTTCCATAAAAACTGCATAACCATTTTGAGTTATGAACTACTTTGGTTCTCTGGTGAAACCTATGAAATCCTCCTCAGAAATATAAGACTAGTAGAGAAATGAAGCATATTAAAACACAGTGGTCAAAATACCAAATGTGTGAAATAATAGTGTATGCACTTCTTTACTAATGCATTCAATAATCAGACTGTTATACACTGAACGTTTATGTTCTCCGCAAATTCATATGTTGAAATCCTGTCCCCAATGTGATGGTATTAGGAGACAGGGTCTTTGGAAGGTAGTTAAGATTAGGTGGACTCATGAGGGAAGGGTCTTCATGAATGGGATTAGTGCCTTTAGAAGAATCACAACGATGTTTCCTTCCTCTCTCTGCTCTCCACCATATGTGGATAGGATGAAATGTCAGACTTCTGCAAGCCACAAGACACCCTCCCCAGAAGCTGCCCATACTGACATTCCGATTCTACAATGGTCTGTTACCAAGACAAGGTGACACAGCTGAGATTCAAATTTCAGACAGTCTGATTCTAGAGTCTGCTGTCTCACTCATGTTGCCATTCAGCCTAAAACATACCTGCAAGATAATTTAGCTCAAATCAATGGTTTTGTAAATAAGGTAACTAAGGTTCACAGTACAAAGAAAATTTATATCAGCAGCTACAATTAAGGAGTGCTTGATTTTGTTTTGTGGGCTTCAAATATACGGAATTTCACAAACCATAATTATTGCTTCAAGACATAACCATCATTACTGGCCTACAAATAGTCCTCCTTACTTTATTAATGAAGTAATTTAAATAAAATAATGAATAATCATAAATTCACCACCCAACCCAAAGACTTGTCATTGACAATAACATACCTACCACCCTTATCCTAACCTTTTGTTACAACTTGATGTAGCCAAAATGTTTACTGTTCTTTTACATACACGTTCACACACACACACCTTTTAATCACAATATAGGCCTGTTTAAAGAATATTGTTTAGTTTTAGTAGCTTTTGAATTTTATTATATAATGGGCTTCCCTGGTAGTTCAGTTTTTAAAGAATCTGCCCGCAATGCGGGAGACCCTGGTTCAATCCCTGGGTCAGGACGATCCCCTGCAGGAGGGCATGGCAACCCACTGCGATATCCTTGCCTGGAGAATCCCCATGGACAGAGGAGCCTGGCGGGCTACAGTCCATTGGGTCACAAAAAGTCAAACACGAGTGAGCAATTAAGCCCAGCACAACACATAAAATGGAACTTATGCTTCATTCTCAGTATCACATTCCTAGGATCCCTCCATATTCCTGAGCACACACTGGCTAAAATAATTTTAAAACCTGACAGTATCCAGCTGTATGCTGTTTATAAGAAATAAATTTGAACCCCAGTCTCCTAACTGAAAGACCATCACTCAGTCCACTACTATAGAATGGCCACTCTTTCCCTCCAAGCAGCTCTTCCTCCTCTGAGTTACATATTTACTCAGAAGAAGCTCTTTGCAGGAGCCCTGAATCACAATATTAGATGCTGCTAACTACCTCCTTTGGATACCTTTGGGTAGGGCTGGCTTCTTATCTGAAACACATAAATAAATCGGTGTTTGAGCATCTCTGGACTGGTGGATAGAAAGTAGAAAATCCAGCTCACAAAGTGTGCAGAGGCCAGGGGTATGGGCCTACCTGGGAAGGAGAGGTAGCTCAAAGTCAGAGCTGGTTGGGCAGTGAGGAAAATCCTTGTGTTGCTTTACTTGGGCTGAAACCAAAAGCCAAGCTTGGCTAGACCTTTGGGGGCAAGACTCAGTGCCACGTTGCTATGGTGATTCTTCCACCAGCTCAGAGGCTTCCTCTGCTCTCTAGCAGAGCCCAGCCTCCAAGGTGGGAGGGGGTGAGCATGGTGGGGAGAAAAAGATAGGGCTGCCGAAGCCAAGGACAGAAGAGTTCTACTATGGGAAGACCATGAGATGAAAATGCCCTTCTGCTGTGTGTGTATGCACATATGCGTGTACATCTGTGTGCACGTGTGCATGAACCCACACTGGGGAGGGAGGAGGGATGAAGGGTCGATTTTCTCTGCTATGTGCCCGCTACAGGAGCATGGCTTTAACTAGTTCATTTAGAACTTTACCCTCTTCTCAAAATGATGATAATTCAGGTGACTTTATGTTGCAAAATTCCTTTTTTCTGGGCTATGTCTTATGAGTAGCCCCCTCCACACCACATGCACACATGCACACACATACACAACATAGACCCTTCTGCCATCTTTTCTAAACAAACAACAGATTGCATTGCTGCTGTTCAGAGTATTGTGCCAGGAAAACAAGGAGGGGGAAAAAAAAACAACTTCTTCATCAAGTTTCAAACCAAATGTATGTGCCTACCAAGTGATATACTGCATAATTATGAGCGTTTCATAAATGTTCATCTAAGCCCATGCCTGCAAAGATTCAGGGGAATCACTGCCCAGCTCGTTCTCTAGAGAAGGGCCATACGTGAACGCGAGTCATCTTTACCATCTGCCCAGTGCATTCCAGAATGCTCAGCAAGCATTCTCTTTAAGGTCACTCGTAATCCCCATTTTACAGATGGACAATCGGAGTGAGAAAGAGAGGTGATGTGCTGCCTTTCTCCACTACTTCTCTCAGGATCCACAGAAATAAGTAAGCTCTTTTTACACATTGAAATCATTAAAAAAAAAAAAAAAAAAAAAAAAGCAGCAACTTTTGCCAGATAGCAAGGGCAGATTTCAGAGTGTGATCATTTTTCACCAGAAAACATGGCATCTACCATGGCTGCCACAAAGTTTTAAGTGAAGAACATATTTCTTTCTCCTTTCTGGAGTAACGCAACTTGAAACTTCCAATGGCAGGTACTCGTAGGCCACTGGACCAACCAACAGCCCTGGGTAAGCCCCCAAGAAGAACTAAGGTCCTATAGTAATATGGCATCTTTATGATATTTTAAAAGTGAAATAAAAGCAAGATGTGTAAAACCTATATTTTTCAAAATGGAAATTTATAGCCATAGCAAAAAAAATTAATACATTGAAATTAGAAAACCTCCTCTACAGCAATAGTCTCTGATGACATTCCCAGAGTATGTCATTATTTCATATGTGACTTCAGGCAAGTTACTCTAAACTTCCTCATTTTATCATCTGCAAAATGGGGCTATAAGTTGTATCAAACTCTCAAGTGATTTTGATTATTCAATGAGTTACTCTGCACCTAGAGAACTTGGCACAGTGCCTTACGTAGAGTAACAGTTGAGTAAATGTTAGGCATACTCACACTTGCCAAGTTCAAATATCTTACTTGAACTGGAAAATGACTACCTTTCCCAAGGGAAGTGTAAAGAGAGCCTACCCTTGTGAATTAGAGACAGGCATTTTAACAAAATACTGACCATTGACAAATACGTCTTCAAATTATTATCTTACTTAAAAAAGGACCACTGTACAATTTCTAACATCCTGACAATACTTTCTGCCCCGAAATGAACTCTGCCGCAGATTTCAGTGAGCTGAAGTGGAGAAACCATATGCAGAGAAGAATCGGGTTGTTTCAGGGCATAGATTCCAACTCTGTGGCATAGATGTGGGCAGCTGGGCAAGTTGCATCAACTTGGCAGCCGCGAAGCCGGAAACAGCTCCTTTGAATAAAGGTTTCCAGCTGACTGCACAGCTAAGTGGCAAGGTCGTGAATGGCCTTAGGTTCTGGGAGACAAGGCTGTACCCACAATCGAAGCTGAGTCCTTACTTCAGAGATGTACAAAGAGGAGGGCATACCCCTACCAGTCTCTTGAGTCACAAACACATATGCTTGGAAGGAGGACCCCCCCCCCCAAATGCTGTCACCTTTAAACAACAGAGAATGGTCGGTTACTATGGAGAGTTCCATAACTCAGTGGGTGTATTCATTGGTAAAGCTCTTGATGTAACATGATTTCTCCCTGCACACATCCTAAGAGACAAATTGCTATTCATCTCAATCAGCAACTGATAAACATGAAGTAATTAAATTAGTTTGTGGCCAGCATCATCATGAAATCCTAGATTTGTAAGCAGCTGAAGAGAATTTAGACATCACCTAATTCACTGTCTTCATTGGAGGAAGAAAATGCAGTCAAGAGAAATTTGTTGACTGGTCCAAGCCCTCATAATTCATCACACCAGATGAGAATGCAACAATTCAGTGCTGCTTCCAGAACTCACTAAGATTAATAATTCAGTTGAGAAACTATCTGTCACTACCACCCAACCTAAGGACCATGACTCAAATATTTTATCAGTTTAACCATAAAGAACACTCTATCGACCCCCACTAATTCTAGGAAATGGCCAGCCACAGACTGAACAGCCTCTTCCTATCTGGAAAACTCCCAAAACTGTTATTCTGTTCAGTTGCAATCAAACAAGGACAACCAAATATACCTAAAGGCCAATCACAAACTTCTACACACTCCTTCTGAAATTGTTAACCTAATAGACTGTCCCCTTTTTACTTTATTTAGTTCACTCTCCTTTCAAACTCCCTTTGAACTCCTGCAGAAGCAAAAGTGATGGGAGAGGCTTCTTTTGCAAGCATTTGAATAATTGGCATTTGCTAATTTGGTTTCTTGCTTTGTGTTGGGTTTGGCACAATAGAATTTGAATATGAAAGAGTTAGTTTAAAAAAAAAAAAAAAAAACCTGCTCATTGAATAACAAATTCAAAACATAGATTTTAGAATTCAGTGGATCTTTGACACCTTAACAGCTATCCATCCAGGAGCTGTTTGGATTGGAGCAGTACAAAACTCATGTATGATTCTCCATAATCTTTCTCCCTCTGTTTCAGCTACCAAGGATATTTCAGATGTCAAGTTCTCTGTCGTCTTGTGTCCCTGAGTCACTGATCATGCAGAAATTCATACTGATTCGTTTTTCACATATAGTAAAAGTGAGACATAAACTTGTGTCCAGCAAGTAATGGAAATTTGGAGAGTTTGTTGTTACAGCACTATAACCTATCTCATCCTGACTAATACACATAGAACAAGTGCACAAGAAAAATATATCCTTTCAATACTGTGCAAAAGAATCGACAGTTGATTTTTCCAACTGATGGCCCACATCATTTGAAATTTAGGAAGCTTTAGCCCAGGCATGGGTACTAAAGAAGACATAAGGGAGATATAGACACAGACAAACATTAACACAAAGTCATCCCATGGTAAATGCTATAATAGATTAATAAATGAACTGCTCTGAGAGCTGAGAATTGGGTTGGATTAACTCTGATTAAGAGAATCTGTGGAGGACTCAAGAAGGATATATCATTAAATCAGTAAATCTTTGCCTTGAAGAGATTTTCTGGGTGGGGATGAGAAGCAAGGAAAAGGAAACACTATGAACAAAGGTTCACCCTGCACTTCTGTTGGGTTACAGGGCTAAAATAGTAATTAAATAAAAGCCTACAGTTGTCTCCTGTGGTTTTGGCAACTAGTAAAATAAAGAGATTATTTTCTAGTTGCTAACTGACCTCACCAGATAGACTTGAGAAAGATGACACTTCATGTAGGAAGCTGATGGATGGATAGCTGTTAATGTATCTGTTAAGAATCTGGAGCCACTAGATTCTAAAAACTGTACTTTAAAAATGTCTTTCAACAGGTAGGGCTCCTAAATAACACCTTCGAATACAAATTCTACTGTGTCAAAAACAAATTTTAATTAGAAATCAAATTAGTGAAGGCTGTTTATTGAAACACTTGCTCTAGCAAAGGAATCATCTACCATCCCATCACCTTAATTTACATCCATGCCCACCAACTCCGCACTGTGGGCTTATGACCCTCCCAAAGAGCCCCATCAGTGTGCTGTTCTTCATCACTATGGTAAACAGTAAACTCAGCTTTGTCTTATCGAGAGGTAATTTTGGGGAAGCCAGCATTCAACAATTACCACCTTTCTAGTTTTCGATACCAGTGTAGTCACTACCTGTGACCTGGTCGCTAAACCAAAGTGATGTATTTTTGTTCTGCACCACGCTATTTCAGGTACCAATTTCTATATTAGTCAAGATGAACTGATGGCACTGTGGTCACATAACCCTGAAATCTCAGTGACTGAATACAACAACATTATTTTTCTCACATGCATGTCATGCTCAGTGTGGGTTTTCCTTCACCTAGTTACTCATGAGCACAGGCTGACAGAGGCACCGCTCTCTGGAATGTTGTTATCCTCCAAAACAGAAGACAGAGGCGCTGCAGAATCTTTCACGGGTTTGTTGTTGCCTCAGTTTAGCACTAACAAGCACCATCTCACTGGCGAGAACTATCCAGATGACCCATTTAACATCCTGGTGCCCGGGAACATGGGAGGCATATTCGATGGAAGTAATTGTCCCTAACATACTAAGGCTGTGTAGAGCTATCAGCAATAAGAAAAAGGAAGAGATTGACAACAAGAGGCTTCAAATCTGATGGGGGGCAGGGAGAAAAACCACTATCAAAACACAAGACACAGGATAAATACCATTTTGAAGTTACTTCCTTCAGGAGCTGCCTCAAAATCCAGCCACAATTATTTGCGGAGAACTATCAGTAGCTTATTTAACTTACATGCAGAGTACATCATGAGAAACGCTGGGCTGGATGAAGCACAAGCTGGAATCAAGATTGCCGGGAGAAATATCAATAACCTCAGATATGCAGATGACACCACCCTTATGGCAGAAAATGAAGAGGAACTAAAAAGCCTTTTGATGAAAGTGAAAGAGGAGAGTGAAAAAGTTGGCTTAAAGCTCAACATTCAGAAAACTAACATCATGGCATCTGGTCCCATCACCTCATGGGAAATAGATGGGGAGACACTGGAAACAGTGTCAGGCTTCATTTTTGGGGGCTCCAAAATCACTGCAGATGGTGACTGCAGTCATGAAATTAAAAGATGCTTACTCCTTGGAAGGAAAGTTATGACCAACCTAGATAGCATATTAAAAAGCAGAGACATTACTTTGCCAACAAAGGTCCGTCTGGTCAAGGCTATGGTTTTTCCAGTGGTCATGTATGGATGTGAGAGTTGGACTGTGAAGAAAGCTAAGCACTGAAAAATTGATGCTTTTGAGCTATGGTGTTGGAGAAGACTCTTGAGAGTCCCTTGGACTGTAAGGAGATCCAGCCAGTCCATCCTGAAGGAGATAAGTCCTGGGTGTTCATTGGAAGGACTGATGCTGAGGCTGAAGCTCCAATACTTTGACCACCTGATGTGAAGAGGTGACTCATTGGAAAAGACCCTGATGCTGGGAGGGATTAGGGGCAGGAGGAGAAGGGAACGGCAGAGGATGAGATGGCTGGATGGCATCACCGACTCAATGGACATGAGTTTGAGTAAGCTCTGGGAGTTGGTGATGGACAGGGAGGCCTGGCGTGCTACGATTCATGGGGTCGCAAAGAGTCAGACACGACTGAGCAACTAAACTGAACTTGATCAGCAGATTGGCTGGATTTAAACACTCCTTGCCACACCCTGCTCCAATCTAGGCAAAAAAGCAAAAAGAAAAGAAAAAAGGGTCTGGATCTTTTGTCAGTGTTCTGAATCACCCCTTCTTTACCTGCTCTAATTTGAACTTGAAAGATTAGAGAGTTTGACAGAGGAGGAGAAATATTGCATGATATCCCTTGTATATGGAATCTAAAAAGAAACAATATACATGAACTTACTTAAAAAACAGAAAGAGACTCACAGACTCTTCAGGAATGAGTTTACACTTGCCACAGGATGAGGGTGGAGAGAAGGATGGGGGAGGGGATAGTTAGGGAGTTCCCTGATAGTTCAGTTGGTAAAGAATCTGTTTGCAATTCAGGAGTCCCTGGTTCACTTCCTGGGTCAGGAAGATCCCCTGGAGAAGGGATAGGCTACCCATTCCAGTATTCTTGGGTTTCCCTTGTGGCTCAGCTGATAAAGAATCTGCCTGCAATGCAGGAGACCTGGGTTCAATCCCTGGGTTGGGAAGATCCCCTGGAGAAGGGAAAGGCTACCCACTCTAGTATTCTGGCCTGGAGAATTCCATGGACTGCGTAAGTCCATGGGGTCTCAAAGAGTTGGCCATAACTGAGTGACTTTTACTTTCACTTTGAGATCAACATGTGTTCATTGCTATATTTAAAGTGGATAACCAACAAGGACCTACTGTATAGCACATGGAACTCTGCTCAATGTTATGTGGCAGCCTGGATGGGAGGGGCGTTTGGGGGAGAATGGATAAATTTATTATGTGTGGCTGAGGTCCTTTGCTATTCACCTGAAACTATTGCAACATTGTTTGATAACAGGCTTGACCCCAAGACAAAACAAAATATTTTTTAAAAAATGAAAGACAATGACCCACAAACCTGTGAAATGTCTACAGTTCACAATAATAATACAACTGAGCCCGCTCAGAACAAATATGAAAAAAGCAACTTGGAAGAGACTAAAATTATCACAGATTCGAGCAGATATGGGTATGCTCACCATCCCACATTGGAAGTTTTATTGGATTTGAACACCACTGTCATCTCAGTTAACTCCTGGGGTGGGCTTTGGGTCCCTCTCTCTATTCAACTGCTGGAAATCTGGTTTGTCCATGAGCTTCTATATTCCAGAATCCTGTTTCAGTGCTTTAGTGCCTAGTCATGACTCTAATCGAATTCACATAAATTGAATTCAGTAGTGTCACCATAAACATTTTGCTTCAAGCAATTTCGCTGCAAACAGTTTTGCCACACAGCTAATTGGCCATAAGACAATTGTACTGTGAAAGATAAAAATAACTAAAATAATCACTTTGCTGTACACCTAAAACCAACACAACATTGTTAATCGACTACACTCCAATTTAACAAAAAAAAAAAAAAAGAAAGAAAAATCCTTAAAAGGTTCTATGGGAACAAAATTTTAACCAGAATTCCATGTATTCAAGTTCACGCTTATGAAGCAATAAAAATGCTTAATTCAAATTTAGATATTAGTTTTGAAAATAAAATACCAGTATTTTACTAAAAATAAAATAAATAGGGACATTAAAAAGGACATAACAAATCATGAAAAACTAATAACAAATATTTTTTAAGATTTTATTATGAAAAAGAAAATTGCTATTCATAGTTCCCTGGTGGTTCAAACAGTAAATAATCCACCTGCAATGCAGGAGACCCAGGTTCGATCCCTGGGTCGGAGCAGTCCCCTGGAGGAGGGGATGGCAACCCACTCCAGTATTCTTGCCTGGAGAATTCCATGGACAGAGGAGTCTGGCGGGTTATGGTGGCAAAGAGTCATATACAACTGAGAAACTAACACTTTTCTTCTTTCCTCGTGATGAAGAAAATACAAAAGATATTTGAATTCACTTCAAATGTGTTATTCAGGATTATATTTGTATTCAGGACTATTTAAGGAAAAGCAATGATTCTCCCTTTCTCAAAGTTGATCATTAAGGAGCCAGAATCTAACATTAGACATTATGTTCTTTACAATATTGAAAAATCTGCTTGAAAGTCTCTTCATATTTCCCTGGAGGTAAAACAAACAGAGAAGGGATGCTGTTATTTCTTGTCGATATGAATAACATATGGAACTGGTAGCATACAACTGGATCATATTTAAATATTCCATCTATCACATCCCAGTCTTTGTATTTCCCTAAGTCACTTAAGCCAGATTCTGTGCCAAATACCAAAATTCTAACTGCATCATATTCTCAACTATCATATAGCCAAAAATATTTCACCCTTTTCAAGAAATTTATCAGGAATCAGGTAACTGTTTCTTTTGGAAGAGATAGGAGGAGCTTGATTCTTCTTTTGCCTTCAACTTCTAATATTGTGTCATAAATTTGGTAAAGTGAAAGTTGCTCAGTCGTGTCCAACTCTTTGTGAATTCTCCAGGCCAGAATACTGGAGTGGGTAGCCTTTCCCACCAGGGAAGCCCAAATTTGGTAAAGACAGCATTAAAGGGTAAGCCATTATATCTAAATAGGCTAAACAATAGGTCATTTTTTCAAAGTTTTTTTTTTTTTTTTAATGTGAGTCATGTTTTTTAAATCTTTGTTGAATTTGTTACAGTATTGCTCCTGTTTTAAGCTTTGGTTTTTTGGCTACAAGTCATGTAGGATCTTAGCTCCCCCACCAGGGATCAAACCGACACCCCCTGCATTGAAAGGTGAAGTATTAACAACTGGACCACCAAGGAAGTCCCAAGAATAGGTCATTAATGCTCTCAAAAACTGTTGTGAATTACTAGCTACCTCTTTTACATTTGTCATAGCTTAGTAAACTTTGGTTTTGATAGTTGGGAGGGATGCCTGTGTTCACAGAAGGATTTGTAAACTGTTATGTTATTTTCTAGAGCTTCCCTGGTGGCTCAGTGGTAAAGAATCCACTTTACCTGTGCAGGAAACACAGGTCTGATCTCTAGGTCAGGAAGATCCCCTGGAGAAGGAAATGGAAACCCACTCCAGTATTCTTGCCTGGACAGAGGAGCCTGGTGGGCTACAGTCCAGAGGGTTGCAAAAGTCAGACACAACTTGGCGACTAAACCACCACATGTTATTTTCTAGATTAGTGTGCAATTTGATTTATACCCTCTTATTTCACACTTTCAATAAGTTTGCTTATCATCATATTTTCTATCAAGTCCATATATGCAATTATTATTACCCACTATTTTAAGATCACCATGCTTACATATCACAGTTGAGTCAATTTTAAGGCCTTAGATTTATATAACATAAAAATGGGAGTATTGTATCAATGGAGAAATGAAACCAACTGTCAATCAATTGAAACCAAACTTAAGGTGAAGATACCTAGAACCCATATAGGGTCATACATCTGTTCTCATGCATTTGGATGGTGAAAGACCTATTGGAATTACTGTGATCCTGAGAGTCTGGCTGGCACAGCACCAATAAATTGAGATAAACCATCTGAAAAAACATGATGAGTGACAGCCCTTTCTCAGAAAGCCCCTTATGAGCAACAGTGATGCCATGTTCCCTCCATAGACCTTCTCCATGTTTGTGCTTGTGTCTGACTCTTTGTGAGTCCATGGACTGTAGTCCACAAGGCTCTTCTGTCCATGGGATTTTTCAGGCAAGAATACTGGAATGGGTTGTCATTTCCTTCTCCGGGGGATCTCCCCAATCCTGGGATCAAACCCACATCTCCTGTGTTGTCTGCATTGGCAGGCAGATTCTTTACCACTGAGCCACTTGGGAAACAAGGCCCTCTCCATAGTACTGTTCTCATGTCTATTCCAAATCCAAGAATAGCTGCAAATGAAAGAAAACATATACCCAGAATCTAAATGCTTTCTGTCTGCCAAGAGGACAGACTGCCGAGCTGTGGGTGCTTAGGAAACCCAAGTCAGCCCTCTCCAGACTAGCCAAGGTTTGGAAAATAACAACCATACTTGCATTTTTCAAAAATAAATATTTAAAGTGTGTGCCTTCCCCCATGTACTTCACATTTCTTTTTGTCTTTACTTCCGTCTCCAAAAGGCAAGCCATGCTGGTGGTGCTCACAGTTATTTCAACCCCTGAAAAAGCACCAACTTCATCTCTGGAATCAGCCTGTCATGCTGGACACATCTATTGAGTATGGTATCCAATCCCTTTTAATTGTATTGTACAAATAAAAGCAGATCGAGGAGCAAGTGCTCATACCTCCTGTAAGGAGCAAGAGTAGGAGCCTCACAGAGAGGCAGAGCCTGATCACATCAAGACAGCACAAAGCTGGGAGCGAAGGAGAAGTGAAGGATTTCCTGGAGAATGCGGTCTGGCATCTTAGCGCTCCATAGCTGAGGCTGCAACTGTCAACCTCATAGGAGGGGGAAGCAGTAGGAGGAATGGTACCCAGAGCCTGTACTGATGACAAGTGAGAACAAAGAACTCACAGAATGCATACAGCAGAAAGACATTTTGGAAGCTTCACTCCCGTCGGCTAAGAGGACCTTAAAGGAGATTGGTCTTTAGCAACATAGCGAAGAAACAGTAAATTGCAGAAATAAAGCTAGGATGAGGGAGAAAAAAAAACATAATTCAGACCTGAAAATAATAGAATCTCAAAGGGAGATCATTTATTCCATCTGTTAATTTCCTAAACAAAGAAACAGGCTCAGGAAGATTTGAGTTGTTCAAAGCCAGAGTTCCTAGAATATCACTTTGCAAATATGCTTTAGATCAATTCCCATAAATTTCTGCTTTAAAACAAAAATAAAAAGCATGTGCCACTGTCAACATTCATAGTTTGAGTTCTCCCAAAAGTGGACCTCACGACAAGGACTTGTTGGCTTGTTTGGGAGCTGCAGAAAAATGCTGATGTGGGAGTGGGGTTGTAACATAGATAGAAAGAGTGCAATAAAGCAATAAGACAATCCGGGATGTATTGTTGTGTTAAATCCAGCGAATTGCTCCTCTTGGCACTTAGAGAGAATTCAACTGGTCGTGTCTGGGAGTGGAATAGAATGAGTGTGTCACAGTTCTCTCACTTGTGAAAACAGAAGCTAGAGTATTTTTTCATCAACTCCCATCTATCACTGGATGAAGCATGTGTCTAAAAAGAAATAATTCTCTGGCCCTTCCATCCTGTTCTGTACGTGGGCTGAGTGAACTTCCTTCACTGCAGAATATGCCCTTAGACAAAAAGTTGGAGATTCTGATGACTGGATATCAACGTGAATCCAGAAGTTACAAAAGTCTGAAGGATATGTACAAGGTACCAATAGTGTGTGCTATACCAACCTACCATATACTTAGCTGCATTTCTGCTCACCTCTATTCTAGAGATTAAGTAGTATAGATCCCATTTTTCTCTTCTTCACTGTATGATGTGATTCCTTACAGACATGATAGGGATGGCATACATGAAAATGCTACCCTATAACTTGTCCTTCATCTGTTTTTGCAAGTTCTGCACCCTAAATGCTACATCACTGGCTTGAAATATGCATAACATATTTTATGTCCAAATCCCCCTGTTTATCAGATTGTATTATCATAACGCACAGCATGAACACACAGGTGTGCAATTTATTTTGTTAGCTTTCAAACGGGTATAAATATGTCCTAAACTTCTGAAAATTATAGCATTTTAAATTTAATGGGCTATAAGAAGATAGAATTCAGAGCATGGAATTTGGAAACATGACCTAATCCACAGTACCTTCGTTAATATATCAAAAAGATATATAGGCATATGTCACATCAGCTTTACAAATAAACATGTATAGCTCATTGAATTTAAAAAAGAAATCTGTATCTCAAATAAAATGGTATGTCTTCTACTGGAGTTGCCTGAAGTAATGTTTGGAAAGTTGATTTCCAGAATAGTTAAATTTGAAGTCTTTTTAATGTACAAATCTCTGACAAGAACTAGAAGTCCAACCTATCACCCTGAAAAAAAGATAAAAAAATTTGGATTCAAAAAGGACTTGAATTTCTTTAAAGCTCTCAGAAAAATGTTACCATTTAGTAATGACATTCCCTATTCATTTGACCTCAACTTGACACCCTGAATTGGTCTGAACATCTGTGGCCAGACACATAAGTTCTACATCTTAACTCTTGCTTTTCTAATTTGTATAGAAATGCACATTAAAAGAATGCCAAGGCTAAAGCCAGAGACAATAAAAGAAGCAAATTCATAAGTAATTATAAAATCCACCTCTCCCCATGCAAAGAGGTTACCAACACTGCCCTGCCAACTTTGATAACATTTCACGTGGAAATAGCTCAGACTTAGAGACATCATGCTTCTTACCTGATTCCATGGATTCTGAACGCCTCAATTAAAGATACCTGAACCACGTTTCTCAAGCTTAAATAAAACTAAAACATCCTTGTGACAGTTAGACTCTCAACTAGTTGGTCACATGATGGATTATAAGAGGTGTGAGTTATAGAGGGAGTTGTGTTACATTATTTCAATACAGACAAGAACATTTAGGAAGGGAGCAAATCTGCAAACTAATTTTCATGAATATGTTACCTGTTCCACATAATGCGACACTAGTGGACTCAGGCCCAGAAAGATGCAGGGGGACAATAGGCTTTGTGGTCACAGGTTTTGGTGATTCTCCATGTTCTCAGCCCTGGCCACACATTAGAATTACCTGAAGAACTATGACAAAGCACAGTATGCAAGTGTGACTGACATCTCTGGATGTCAGGAATTGAGACAATCTTAATGTTCAGCCAGAACTGAGAGTTACCAACCTTTTGCAGTAAAGAACAATTATGCAGGGGACCTTAAAAGATACCATTTTTAAATTAATTTCCTAAGAAGTCATGATTGAAATATTCAATTGTCTATAAATATAAACATTTAATCTTAAAAATAAATAAGTAGTATATTGAATTATTAAATAGAAATTCCCTAAGCACCTACTGTGTGCCAGATATAGTAAAAATAATGCATACATAAGGATTAGTAAAACATGGTTGCTGACCTTCTGTATAGATGGAACACATTTGTTGATAGGATAATCATAAAGTGCTGGAATAAATGTCTTAAGTGTATAAGATACAGATGAAAAACAGAAGAGAAAGCAGCTAATTTTACCTAGGGGAATCAGAGAGTTTCATAGAAGAGGCAAAAATTGGATTTTCATTCAAGGAAAGTTAAATCCTGGAAAACTTGAAAAAAGCGAAATAAAGATCAAGTTTTTAAAATATAGGCTCCTATGGATAAAGGACTTGAATAGACATTTCTCCAAAGAAGGTATACAAATGACCAACAAGCACATAAAAAAGAATCCTTCACATCATGAATCATTAGAGAAATGTAAATCAAATTCACAAGGAGCTACTACTTCACATCTGTTAGAATGAACACCACTAAAAAAAAAAAAAAAAAACCTCAGAAAATAACAAGTCTTGGCAAGAATATGGGGCAACTGGAACACTTGTGTACTGTTGGTGGGAATATAAAATGGCACAGCTACTGTGGAAAGCAGTAGAACGGCTCCTCAAAAAATTAAAAATAAAATTACCAAATGATCTAGCAATGTGGCATGAGTCCCAAAGAATTTAACATAAGGTATCAGAAGAGATATTTGTATACTCAAGTTTGAAGCAGCATTATTCTCAATGGTTAAAACATGGAAATAACCCAAGAGTCCATTGATAAATCAATAAATAAGCAAAATGTGATTTGCACATACAATGGAATAATATTCAAACTTAGAAAGGAAGGGAATTCTGACAGAAACTGTAGTATGGATGAAATTTGAGGACATTATTCTAAGTAAAATAAGCCAGTCACACACACACACACAAAATGATTATATGATATCATTTATATTAGGTACATAGTTAAATTCATAGAGACAGAAAATAAAAAGGTGGCTTCCGGGGACTGGAAAGAGAGGGGAATAGAGAGTTGTTATTTAATGTGTGTTGATGCCAGTCTTACAAGATGGAAAGAGTTTTGTAAGATGGGTGGTGATGGTGGTTGCACAAAAATATGAATGTACTTAATACTACTGGACTGTACACCTAAAATGGTTAACGTGGTCAATTTTACATTATGTGTGATTGTTGCTGTTTAGTCACCAAGTCATGCCCAAACCTTTGCAACCTCATAGACTGTAGGCCTTTAGGCCCCTCTGTCCATGGGATTTCCCAGGCAAGAATGCTGGAGTGGGTTTCCATTTCCTTCTCCAGGGACTGAGCCCACATTTCCTGCATTGGCAGGTGGACCCTTTACCACTGAGCCACTGGAGAAGCCCATATTGTGTGTATATGTTAGTTGCTCAGTCATGTCTGACTCTTTGCTACCCCCGTGGTCTGTCCATGGAATTCTATAGGCAAGGATGCTGGAGTGGATTGCCAGTCCCTTCTCCAGGGGATCTTCCCAACCCAGGGATCGAACCTGAGTCTCCTACATTGCAGGCAGATTCTTTACCTTCTGTGCTACCAGGTAAGCCCATATTATGTGTATTTAAACACACTTTTAAAATGTTAAAAGAGAAAGGCCATAGATTCCCATACTCTCTCAGTAACAGCACTTTCTCTTTAGTTTGGGAGTTTATTCTGGGGCTAACCAGTGATTCTAAATACTCGGTTTTTCACAATGTGAGAGAGGTGGTCCAGGTAAGTACCAGTAGAGTGGACAAGATTAAAACTCAGGGTGATTTTATCTGGACAGAGGTGTCTACACAAGACATAGTATCCAACTATGGGATATGAACTTGGGATACCCACAGTCAGTTTGGCAGAATTTCAGAGTCAGTTTTAAAACACAGTGAATTAAATAAGATATATCAAATATGAAAACCAACTCCAAAGAACCACAAGAAGAGATAAAGTCAGGGGTAATAAGAGATAGGATGAAAGTGAAGGATGACTGGAAATAGGAAAGGGAAGATATTTGGGGGAATTTCTGAAAATCCTGAATGGAGATGGGATTAAGTCCCTTTTCCTATTTCCATTGCCTTATGCCTTAGAATTTCCATTACCTTATTTAGAAGTCTGGCATTTGTCCTACTGCATACTCAGCTGTTCATCTTAAGTAGCTGGAGCTTAGGCCCAAGAATGTAGGCCGGATGACAAAACCGAGCTGTCTGATTAGAACAGGAAGAGGTCGATTTCCATGGACAAAGACAGTTGGAGAACGAAGACCATGGAGTTGATGTCTTGGTCACTTTGGAGGGCCCCCTATCCAGAATGTTCTTCTAATTTGTAGAAGTCAGTGCTTATCCATTCAACAAATCATCTGTATATGCATTTATTACTTGTAAGGCCCAAGAAACAAAGTGCAATTTCTACCATTCCTGAGTTTACAATCTAGTGGCAGAGATAAAGAAATATATCTAGTAAATGACATGAAGATTAGAATTATACTTTATATATATGCTTGTCCCCTTGCCTCCTTCCATCCCATTCCTACCTCCATTCCCACCATCAATTCCAAATGTTTAGAAAATTAATGAAATAATAAATGTATATATAAATGAATTATTTAAGCTTGTAACATCAGAATTCTGTATGTAAAAAGCCTGAGGTGAAATAAAGCCAAAAACTGTGTAGAACAAACCTCTCACTTTGTAAGTGAGAATGTGCTATTAAAAGAAATTGAATCTTTAAAAAATGGTACAAATGAACTTATTTACAAAAAAGAAAGGGGAGGAGAAATAAACTGGAAGACTGGGATTGACACATACACACTGCTATATACAAAATAAATAACTAATAAGAACCTTGCATATAGCACAGCGAACTCTACTCAATACTCTATAATGACCTAAATGGGCAAAGAATCTAAGAAAGAGTGGATTATGTGTAAATATAACCAATTCACTTCACTGTATCACAGAAACTAACACAATATTGTCAATCAACTATATTCCAATAAAAATTAATTAAAAAATTTTTAAATAAAAGAAATTATAACTTGTTTAAAGTCATAGCTAGAATTTGCATGTTCTGTTTCATCCAGGGATTTTTTTTTTTCTTCCTACAAAATCCTTATTTGTTGTCAGGCTTCCCTGGTGGGTCAGACAGAAAAGCATCCTCTTGCAATGCAAGAGACTTGGGTTCAATCCCTGGGTTAGGAAGATCCCCTGCAGAAGGGAATCGGCTACCCACTCCACTATTCTGGCCTGGAAAAGTCCATGGACAGAGGATCCTGGCAGGTTATGGTCCAGGGGTTGCAAAGAGTCGGACACGACTGAGCAACTTTCACTTTCACTTACATGTTGTCAAAAGCTTTCCTTATAGCTTCAGTGAAAGTTTCTCTTTGAAGCAACATCAAACATGAGAAATACATAAAACACTATAAGCTACACCAATATTTGTCAAAGTAATAAACAGTGATATATAGCTAAAGACATTTTGGAAAAGAAACTTAATGAAGGAAGGGAAATGCTAACTTTCCCAGAGCTCAATGTATTATAAAGCCACAATGACTGAAGATATAGACAAAGTAATGGAAAAGAATAGGTAACCCAGAAATAGAGCTAAGAAAATAACAAAAGTTAGTATGATATAAAATGGGTACCACCCACCCTTACATTTGTCTGGGATAGGATGGTCTAGAGAAAAGCCTGGCCCAATGGACTGGAGGTTTGGGTTTTGGTTCTGCAGATGAATTAAGAACAGAATCCTAGGAAATAGACTGGGAAGGAAGGAAGAAGAAGGCTCAAGAAAAGCAGGAGAGCTCAATAAAAACTGGAAAGAAAGGAGACTGATAAGCAATGTGATTAATTGATAGGAAGACAAGCATTAAAGAAATCGAGAAAGATGATGGTTAAAAGTAATAGCCATATAGATTGGCAATTACGAGCTTATTGGAGAGCTTAAAAAAAGTGGTGTCATTAGAATAGGAGGAGCACAAACCATACTATAGCTGGGTGCAGAGCCAATGAGGACAAAGTAAAATCATCCAATATAAAACACTTTTTAAGAAATTTGGTGGTAAAGCAATAATGGGGTTGCTTTGAGGTTAATTGATGAAGTTAAAACATAAACAAATAAGTGAATATCTGCCAAGATAATACATTTTCATTTACATGCTATGACAATTAGTTCTGAGTGTGGTATTTTAATGTCATCTTTAATAACCCCAGGATGTTAATGTCTATTAGATTTTTGTAAATAGATTCAAAGGATCTAACATCCCATCCCAGTTCTCCAAGGCAGCATTATTTAACATTCACTAAGCATCAATTTGGAGAAGGAAATGGCAACCCACTCCAGTATCCTTGCCTGGAGAATCCACTGGACGGAGGAGCCTGGTAGGCTACAGTCCACCAGTAGCAAAGAGTCAGACAAGACTGAGCGACTTCACTTTCACTTTCAACCATCAAAAACTATATTTCACACTTTTTTATTTTTTCTTGTCCTCATAATCCTTGGGAACATAACCCTTGCCATGTAACTCTTTTGTCAGCCATACTCTTCTACAAATAGCCTTTAGAGATATTCCTTTCATATGCCATCTGCCTTGAAGGAAAATCACACTTATTATAAGGTTATAGGAAGAAATTTAGCTAACAGAGACAATTCATTGCAAACAAAAAGGCTAAGTGCTCTGCAAAGTCATATCCTTCTTGTGTAAAGATTTTCATTCAATCCCCAGGTAGTAGAGGAGAGAAGGGTGTGGGACCCTGGTCTCAGGCTCCTCCACATAGCATGCACGCGGTCTTACATCTTGCTTTTGTTTATAATTCTTCCACAACTGTTGTCTTGCTCCCCATCACCATTTAGTTCATCTCTGTTTATTATGCATCCTTGACTCAGCCACATCAGAGAACCTGTAGAGGGAGCTGTAGCTGAGTCAACTCAGAGTAACTCCATCCATTTTGAACATGGCTAGAGGTTCAGGACTTGACCACCTCCCAAGAAACACATGCCATCTATGTGATATCAGAATTTTGTAAAGAGAAATGACTGCCTCTTGTAAAATATCCCTATCAGTTGTTCTTGTCCAACATAGGGCAGAGATGTTGTCTGACAGAAGCTATTTTCTAAGAGTCCCAAACTTCCCTTCACCAGGTATACACCTGTACAATTAATCCAGCACTTGGACTCATAGTCCTCAAAATTCAGGGCTTCCCAAGACTGGTCTTGGAAAGTGTGGAATGTATAAAGGGCCTATTTATTAACAGAAAAGTACTCAACTAATACAAATATGCCAGGAAGACTTGAATCTAGACACTGTGGTTATGCTATGGTGCCATCTGGGTGGCCAACCTGGCCTGTGCAAACCTGTTAACGAAGTGTAGAGACTGTGGTGAGCACATCCATAAGAGGAAATGGTTCAGGTATCAAGCACAGACCTACACAATCCCAAAGAATACTGACCCCAGGATATTCCCAAATTTTATCACATTACACACTGCATCTCTGGCAGCTTCTTCCTCAACCATTAGAGCATCCTGGTAGCTTTGGTACATTTTGAATCCTCATCTCCCTTTTTCCTTACCTCTAATCCACCTACTTCCTCTATCTGCAAGATCCCAGTTTGCAACTCTGCTTTAGTAGCATTATTTAAGGCCTTTCAGATTCTTGTCTACTTAGCCATTGTTTTCAGATGAATACATGAAGCATGTTAGTGCCTAGGGGCCTTCCAGATGGTGCTAGTGGAAAAGAACCCTGCCAAAGCAGGAAACATAAGAGATGCAGGTTGGAACCCAGAGTTGGGAAGATCCCCTGAGGGCATGGCAACCCACTCCAGTATTCTTGCCTGGAGAATCCCATGGACAGAGGAGCCTGGCAAGCTCTAATCCATAGAATCATAGAATCGGACATGATGTGACTTAGCATGCATGCATTGGTGCCTAGAAAATTTCCTATGGGGAATACGTGTAACTCTATGGCTGATTCATGTCAATGTATGACAAAACCCACTGAAATGTTGCGAAGTAATTAGCCTCCAACTAATAAAAAAAATTAAAAAAAAAAAAGAAAAATTCCTCCATCAATATGGTACCCATCTGTGATACAATTGTCGCACCTACCTCATCCCTAAATCTGCTTCTATCAACACCGCAGTTTCATAGCAGTTGTGACATCCACCTTGACTTCTATCATTTATCAGCAAGTCTAGTCCAATAAAACCCAGTCCTGACTCTGATGACCCCTTATCAGGAATCCTAGTATAGGTAGGGAAAAGCTCTCAGACCCTGGTCCCCCTTGGAGTACAAAATAGAAACTTACTGGCCTTTAGTAACTTTAGCAGGGAAATCTTAGTGTGATTCTAAGGGAGTAGTCAAAAAAAAAAAAAAAAAAGATGCACAGTTAACTGGTGCTGATCCCTTTATATGATTTCAGTTCATCCCCACAAGGGACCATCAGGACAGCATTTTAAAGCCTCCTCAACTTGGGAATTGCTCCAGGTCTATCTTTCTTCCTTTGGTTTTTCTACAATCTCATTCCTAAACTTCCCCTGTCTCAAGCTCAAATGTCATCATCACTTGGTTTACTTGCCTGTTCTCGCTTTTTGTTTTCTTTCTTTCTCTGTTTCTCTCAACTCATTTGACTTGATGACCAAGTTTTCTATTATTTACCTTGTTCATGTTCTGGCATTTTGACACCCAGTTCTCCATCCCGCAAGCTCTCCACTGTGCTCAGATCCCCAGTTCCCCACGAGAGGGAATACAGGGAGGTCCCCAATCTTGGAATTATCAAAGGAAGAGAGGAAAGTGCCATTCTGCTTCTTCCCAGTGCCTATCAGTTTTGTTAACCAAACTTTCCCCTTTCTCAGAAACAGTCCAAAAACTTCGAGTTAGCGCTCTTCGTCCCAGCTCTGGGCTTTGTGATATGAAGGGATGAAGGGCCACTATCCATCCCCCATCACCATATGATCAAATGAAGAAAGAGATCAGTTGTAACCTTCCTAGATTTGAATCTCAGCTCTTCCACTTATCAGTTTTATGAAACTTTGTGTCTCTGCCACCACTTCAGTAAAATAAGAATAATAATATCTTTATATAATACTTTTTTAACATACAATACCTTTTTTTTTGACTACTCCCTTAGAATCACACTAAGATTTCCCTGCCGAAGTTACTAAAGAGGAGAGTGAACCGTTTAGAAATCCATGTAATTCATTCATCTACACATACCAAATACTCAATAAGTTATAGCATCATTGTTATTTCTGCTCACAGACTTCTGCTCCAAAAATCATTGACACGAACCATTAAATGTTAGCATCAAGTAAGCATTGCTAGATTTCATGCAGTTCAAGAAAATCATAGAAATCAAGAAGCAAGAGCCAGTAGGGTTCTCCTTCAACTGACTCACCAAATCTGTTTTTAGAAAAAGTAATTACCTAAAGAATCTCATATCTTAGGACAACTCTTTCAAAGCTTTTTATCTGTTTGCATTTGTTTCAGGAAAATTGAACAGTCTCCCTCCCCCTCCCCACTTTACTCAGCTCCACCCTTTTCTCTAGAAAGTTATATTTTTAAAAAACACCTCAGAGACAACCTATATTAGGTGAATAATTTAGAGTCAAAAAAGTCTGTTTTATTTTATTTGTTTTCCTCTAATTTGATAAAGTGGCAAATATCACTTGATTTGTCCCTAAAGTATTCAGTGTTAGATTTCTTTTCTTACTGAGAAATAGGAATATACAGTTATTCTTCCTCTACTATACATAAATTCCAAATGCTATCCTAGCAGGACTATGAAATAAAAATGAATGCTTTTTTAAAGCATTTATGGAGACTGGGGAATAAATGATAGAATTTTCTTATATTTCTTGTATATGCAGATAACAGATACATTTAATGCAAGAAGGAAATAGAATTTTAATAGAATTTTTAACTAAAGATCTTGAAACAAAACTAGACATACATTTTAATTGAATTTCTGGCTCAAATTACAGCAAACCATTATAAATCATTAGGAATCAGTTTTAAAACTGCTTTCACTTTTCCCCGTATTACAAACACAGAGGTAAGCTTTTACAGCTTCAGATAAGTGTTAATAAATTACCCGAATTTCAAAATTAATGGCTGCCCGGCTGCTTTAGGGAGATATCATTGTGTTTCATGAATATTTTGATTTTGTGATTAGATCAAAATGCACTGAATTCCTAAACAGTCATAACCAAGGTCTGCTGATCATAAACTGTTCTTTTTTAACAAATTATATTCCTCACAAATCTGCTGATATGGAATAATTAGAAATTGGTTGCCTGCATTTACTGTAATATTTGCATGACTTTAGATCTCCACCTACTGATCTAGAGGCTGGCAGAAAATGTACATTTTGTACATTTCTAAATATACCTTGCCTGCAGAGATAATGGTTTATATTGTGATGGTAAGAAGGTTTTTATTTGCAAAAAACAAAGAGGTGTCACTTGCCAGTTCTGGAAGACATTGATTAGGCAGTTTATGTCATTCCTATTCAGAACTTATTATTTACAGCTTTCTTGTTTCCCTTCCTTTGTAGGAGATAAAGATCTGTATCTTGTAAACTGCTTAAAGAGTGTCTATTTTGTCTTTTTAGGGAGTCTTGAAACACATTTTATAGAATGCAAGCATCCTGAAACTAAATGTAAACTGAGTAAAATACAGTATCCCAATTTATTATAATATCTCCAAGTACAATCTTTAAATTAACTGCTTCATAAATAGTTACATGGTGTTAAAAAAAAAATCCCTAGGTGTAAATCTATCCTTTGCCATGTAAAGCACATGTATCTAAATTTGAACCTGCATAACCTACACTATGTAATCTGATAACTAATCAGTCATATGGTAGAAACCACTGATTGCTAACACATAAGACTACTTTTATTTCTCAAAATTTAATGATATTTTACAAAGTTGAGTGACTTCAGGAGTTAAAAGTTTGTGTTGTAGAATAGTTTATTACAATAAGATTTATGGAGCATTTCTGCAAGGCTGTTTGTGAGAGAGGTTTTCACCAAAGAACAAGAACAATTCTTGATAAAATCCAGAGAAAGACTCAGGTGAAGGGGACAGGAGACTTCAAGGTCTTTCCTATTATCATTTCAAGGCCCCAGGAGAATAAAGAAGGGACTTATGAGGTCATGGTTTACTCCAGTGATGGTACAATTGGCTTCCTCTGCATTTCATAAGCTAAGGCCAAAAGGTTCCCTAGCCTCCTATAATCACAACACAAAGCAGTCCTTCCAAGGGTCTCTGATGTTGGACTGGGCTCAAGTCAGTTGTCTTGGTTATGATCCATGGCACCTGGCATTTCCTCAAAGAACCTGAAACCTTAGTCAGTCATAATTACTTACCCTTCAGATTCGTTGCAATTCCTCAATTAACCACAAACACAAGAGGAAGTAAAAAGAAAGGCTACCATCAAATGGTAAGTCCACAGAAAGATTTTTAATAAACAATGTTTAACCTTAAGGAAAGATTCTACCAGTCCAGAATAGTAAATGCATAAATGCTTGTAGGAAACATAGAACTAAGATAACAGTCATATTTATAATTTGAAAACTAGGCCTACGATGGTTTGGCATGTTAGCAAATTTATCTACGGATCTACCCCCACATCCTGATGAGAGTCCAAGAGCGCTAATATCAAACTCAGAGCATAAACTAAAATCTAGCTTACCTCCCAGGGCTGCTATGTGGATAAATGAGATAAGGTATGTAAGATGCTTAAGTGCCTGGAGTATAGTAAACAATAAATATTATATAAAAACACAAAACAAATCACAGCCATGGAAATACTAATGTTTTTATGGAGACAAACTTTCAGCATGTATTTTTTGTTCTCATCTGACCTCTTTTACACATTCCCTCTGTTTCAGCCATCTGCAATTTCTACATAAATCTTTATTAATGCTTCTATTTGCATTGAAAAACATTCAGGTGAGAATCTTTTTTAACTGAAAACAGAGGGCAACTACATTAGTCATACATGTCAGAATTTGCATACACAAAGCCCTCTCCGTAGCCACAAGCATCTCTATGCTCCCCATGTAAGGGGGAATCTACACTGTAGAATCACATTTTCCCAAAATCAACCCTGTCATCAGGAAGCTTAAATCAAGTTAGAATATATTCTTCCCTCTGAGTATGTTTATGTAGCACAGATGTGTGTTTTTAGCATTTTAACTAAGTCTTTCCCAAACATCTGGCCACTACTGTAAAATAAAAGAAGCATTTCTAATAAAACTGGCTTTCTCAAAAATGATTTACCGACTTAATAATTATTTTTATTGAACAATGTTCTATGCTAGGCCTTTGGGATATAGAGATGAATAAGGCCAGGTACCACCTTCAGGAAACTGAGTCTATTGGGCAATCACAGTTCAGCATGACCAGTTTGGTGACAGAAGCATGCACGGTGTACTCTGGGAACACAGGAAGGTCTTTAAAACAGACTACTGGTCAAGGAAAGCTCGCTGAGATGCTTGGAGTTTGCTAAGATCAGGAAGAATGCCATGGACTGGATGGACTGTATTGTGTTCCTTCAAAATCCATATGCTGAAGCCTTAACCCTCAGTATGATAGCATTTGGAGATGGGGGCTTTTGGGTGATAATTAGAGTTAAATGAGGTCTGATGCACACACTTATCCCAGTTTGTAAGCCTTTTATGTCTGAGCCTTACCAGTTTTATCTGACATTCTCCCCTTGTTCGTAGCTGGCTTTCATACTTGAATGTGACAAATGATTTTCTGCCTTATGGCCTTTGCATACTCAGCTCCCCTAGCTTTGAATCCCCACTCCCTAGCTTTGAATCCCCACTCCCTACCTTCTTACCTAACCTTCCTTCCCCTCTCTTCTATCTGACTTGACCGACAGTATAAATCTATGAAGATTTACATCTATAGACCTAAGAGACATATACAAAACACTCCACCCAACAAGAGCTTAAACACACATTCTTCTGAAATGTCCATAGAACATTCTGTAGAATAGACCATACACTAATTCTAAAACAAATCTCAATAAATTTGAAAAGATAGAAGTAACACAAAATATCTTTTCTGACCACAGAGGAAATTAGAAGCCAATATCAGAAAGAAATTTGCCAAACACAGAGATACGTGGAAATTAAACAACACACCCCTTAAAAATAATAGATTAAAGAAGAAATCAAAATGGGTATTAGGCAATTTGAGATTAGTGAAAATAAAGACACAACATACCAAAACTCATGAGATGCAGTTAAAACAGTGCTTTGAGGGAAATTTATATCTGAGAGAGTGAAGTTGCTCAATCGTGTCTGACTCCTTGCAACCCCATGGACTGTAGCCTACCAGGCTCCTCCGTCCATGGGATTTTCCAGGCAAGAATGCAGGAGTGGGTTGCCATTATCAACAACTTGAACTTCCTTCCATTTCCTTCTCCAAGAGATAGAGATCTTCCCTACCCAGGGATTGAACCCAGGTCTCCCGCATTGTAGGGAGATGCTTTACCGTCTGAGCCACCAGGGAAGTCCTCTATAAATGCTTATATTAAAAGGAAGTTGTTGGTCGTGAAGTTGCTCAGTCGTGTCCGACTCTTTGCGACACCATGGACTGTAGCCTGCCAGGCTCCTCTGTCCATGGGATTTTCCAGGCAAGAATACTGGAGTGGGTTGCCATTATCAACAACTTGAACTTTCACCTTAAGACGTGGGGGGAAAAAAGAAGAGTAAACAATCCCTAGAGCAAACAGAAGGAAGAAAATAAAGATTAGAGTGGGAATTAGTAACAATGTCTGAGATTAGGGTTGAGAAATATTCTAAGACCACATCGAGGCCAAGAAAGAAAAAGTTCTTGTGGACTTGTGTGGTCAGAGTTTGAGGTCAGGTTTGGGGTTAGAGTGAAGCCATAAAAGTGTATTCTGAATTCAGGGACTTGTTAGCATAAATCTCCAAGAAGGGTTCCTTTTTTATACTTATGAGCTTATACTGTGAGCATAAATATTCTGCTTATGTCTCTAGGAGCAGGTTGTCCTGCTAGGATCCTTCAAAGCCTTCTTTAGTGGGCATGTCACCAAGACATCCGCGTCTCCGTGGGAAGAGTGAATTACTTTAGATAGTGTAAATATTGCTACTGGGTCCAAGTAGAACCACAAGGACTGTCTGATTCTATCCTCACATGGTAGTGGGCTAGACTGAACTTTAAAATAATTCCTATGGCACGTTTTGGTTACTAGGATATTAAACAGTTCCAGCTCCACTTCTCTGAAGCTGTTAAATGACACTGGTCTTGCCTAAATTCTTGTATTCTTTAGATACTTATTTTGATGTCTGAAATTATCATACTAATTCATACATTTTGGAGCACAATATTACAGTGGTACTTACTAACTTGCCTTCTGAATCCTGATTTCCTGAGTTCAAATCCTGGTTCTGCATCTTAGCTAACTGTCTGGCCTTGGGCAAGTAGCTTAGCCTATCTGTGCCTCAGTTTCCTTATATAAAATGGAGATATAAATAACTATGTGCATTTTTTAAGTAATTAAACTAATAGCTACTTTAAAAGTCTTTAGTAGGATGACTTACCATACAAATGAATACATATTGGTCATAATTATTTTCTACTAAGGAATTACACATAATCTTATTTAATTCCATAACCAACTTTGGAGGTATTTTATTCTTGGTTGACAAATTGAGAGACAGTGGTCCAGAAGTGAAAGTTTCTCATGGATCCACATCTGGAAAATGGGTTTAGACCCAGGTTTTTTCCTCCTTGTGAAAGTGTGAGTCACTCAGTCATGTCCAACTCTTTGTGACCCCCTAGACTATAGCCCGCCAGGCTCCTCTGCATGGGATTTCCTAGGCAAGAATCCTGGAGTGGATTACCAATCCCTTCTCCAGGGGATCTTCCTGACCCAGGGATCGGACCCTGCATTGCAGGCAGTTTCTTTACCTTCTGAGCCACCTGGGAAACCCTTTTAACTCCTTAGTCCAATGCTTCTCACATGGCCATAATGTTAAAAGGCAACTGAATACACTGAGACAAGTTCATGGGTTCCATAACCAGGTAGATTTTGGTTCAGCCTCAGCTTACTCATCTTCTAGTGGTGTGTCTTTGGCCAAAGTACTTCACCTTTAAGCTGTATTTATAAGATGTCTGTGTGTGCACTTAGTTGCTCAGTCATGTCCAACTTTTGAGACCCCTTGGACTATAACCCATGGGGCTTCTCTGTCCATGGGGATTCTTCAGGCGAGAATACTGGAGTGGGTTGCCATGCCCTTCTCCAGGAGATCTTTTCAACCCAGGGTTCGAACCCAGGTCTCCCACACTGTGTTGGGAGACCACACGGTGGATTCTTTACTGTCTGAGCCACCAGGGAAACTCGTATTTATAAGATGAGCATACTAATCCCTACCTCATGAAGTTATTATAAAATGACTGAGGAAAAAATATCTAGCCTCATGCCTACTGCATATTGCTAATATATGATCAACAAATGCTAATTTTCTTTCTATCACATCTCCTCTTAGCAAGGAAAATATTCTCTCTTTACAGTAAACTGTGCTCAAGAGGATCCCTCTGTGGCTGTCAGATCAAGAGAGTCAGCTTTGAAATGCACTCTCAGCGCTTTGTAATGTTAAAACATTTAATACAATTGTTGTAACTAAGATGTGCTTATTATTACTGAATGGGATGAATGTGGAAAAAATGAGACTTAATAGCAAGTTTGCTACAATTTTAATTCATTGAAATGCCATGTGGAGGGGCAAATTGAGGTCTCATTTTAATTTGTGTTTTGAATGCTACAAAATGCTACAAAACAAAGAGCAAATAAATTTTAAAATGAAACCAGAATGAGCGGCAAGGGTCCTAAGGGGAGATAACACATATCTCGATAACCTAGTTACAGAGAAACATCCCATATTCCCAGCCTTTCTCACATAATTTGAATGTCCAGGTTTGTGTGACCAAGTTGAATATTTACTATAAATTAGAAGATTTATGTGGATAGAGGGAAAAGTTGTTAAAGATATAAAACAAAATTTCTGTAATTGCATACAGTTTTTCTGTCTTCAGAACAAAGCAAGAGAAGAGATTTGAAAGTACTTGCCAAATCAAAAAACTAAAGCAAAGGGAAAAAAGAAAGATCCACTCTATATTGTTTTCCAGTTCTCTGGGGGGGGACCTGGTAGAAAAATAAAAAAGCAGCCCATCTGCCCTCCCCAAAACTGAAGTTTGCAGTTATTTCATTTACATTGAGAAAGAAGGAAAGTAAACAGTGGTTCAGAACAGAGCATATGGAGAGAGTGAAATGTTAGGTTTCAACAAGGGAAAATACGCATTTGCCAAGAAATCTGGAAAAATGGGGTTTGATTAAGGGCAGTTATCAAAAAGATGGAAACCTCCAGGCCATTTCTAGATTTAGTTTTCAGATTGGGGACCCAGACCAGAATCATCAACATCAAAAATATAATAATTTTTTTTTTGGCCTTCTATGATTTCCTGCATTTGAGCCGGAAACAAGACAGCAGTATCCAAGCCTTGGCTCTGTGGCCATACCTGAGTGACTCCGGAAAAATAGAACTCTGATGGTCATGATTCAATATAATGCGTTTCATTCAACTTCATTGATAAAGCTCTCCTTCTCCCTTAAATTTTCAAAAGTTATTATCCACACCTTACAAAATGGACTGAGCACTTGCAATGGTTCCATTTCCCAGGCATTAAACAGGAACCAGGGACACTTGCAGAATTATAAGAGGTCAAGGGAATATTTTATTAAGATAAATTTAAACTTCATTCTGGAGTTTGAATCACTGCCCTCTTCTTGCGTGATAGGAACACAACAGAAGAACTGTCTTCATAAGTTTTAAGTATACAATACATGATTGTTGACTATAGATATAGTATTGTAAAGCAGACCTCTGGAGCTTACTTATCTTAATTCTGTTCACTCTTTGATTCTATGAGTTTGACTATTTTAGATGACTTCTATAAGTGGAATCATGCAGCATTTGTCTTTTTCTAAGACTGATTTAAATCATTTAACAAAATAGCCTCAAGATTCATGCATGTTGCACTATTTCCTTCTTTTTAAAGGCTGAATAGTATTTCATTGTATATATATAAAGCATATTTCTTTATCCGTTCATCTCTCAATGGACATTTAAACTGTTTCCACATTTTGGATAGAGGGTAGCCCCTAATCACCACAACTAGCGCAAAGCCCACACAACAAGGAACACCCAGAAGAACCAAAAATAAATGGTTATATAGAATTGAAAGAGGCCTTGAATTACCAGGATAAAATATATGTTATACTGCTACAAACCTTGGTTTTGTCTATGATTCTTACTTCAAGTCAAAATTGTAGTCAGCATACAAAATCCTATTAATTCATGTTTCCAATACCTCATTTTTGTCAACTTGGAATGATACACATTGGTATAATCCTTCAAACTAAGGCTCTAGTATTTAGTTAAAAATAAAAATGTCTTTAATCATGATAAGAATGAAATTTCAGAGAGCCTAGGGCTCAGCTGATAAAGAACCCACCTGCAATGTAGGAGACCCTTGGTGGATTCCTGGGTCTGGAATATCCTCTGGAGAAGAGACAGGCTACCCACTCCAGTATTCTTGGGCTTCCCTGGTCCCTCAGTTGGTAAAGAATCAGCCTGCAATGTGGGAGATCTGGGTTCGATCCCTGGGTTGAAAAGATCCCCTAGAGAATGACAACCCACTCCAATATTCTGGCCTGGAGAATTCCATGGACTGTACAGTCCATGGGGTCACAGAGAGTTGGACATGACTGACTGACTTTCACTTTCACTTCACTTTCAGGGTATAACAGAGAGGATAAGAGATAGGCAGAAATAATCAAAATATATATTTATATAATAAATATAAATATAAATGTAAGATATAAAGTGCTCTATGCAAAAAAGAAACAGTGAAATAGAAGGGGAAAGATAGGAATGCCTGAATTCTATCTTTGCCCAGCAATTTCTTCAGTCTTGGAAGCACTGAGGAAGCAATATATACATGAGACAAAGATAAATGGGTACATTATCACTTTAGAATTAGCTGCGTTAGGGCCCAATACCTTAGTGCAGTGTTCTCTGATAAAGCTGGTTTGGACTATGTGTTTGATGCCCAAAACCCATACAGGGCAAACTATGCCCAGTCTTAATTCCACAAGTAGTCACCAGAAGTGATGTGGATTTAGAAGTCTGTAAGAAAAGAAAAGCAAGAAAGACTTTCAAGAGAGCCTTGCTACAGCTTACCAATTACATCTCTTAAAGAAAATCGGAAGAAAAAAGAGGTTTTGGCACAAGAGCATATCAATTTGCAAGAGTAAATCAATCCACTAGTAAACATGGTCCTATAAATTTCTTTAATCTGACCAGAATTGGGGTATTGTAAAGAACAAGTGAGATAGAAACACTTACCTCCCCAAAAGTGTCAAATGCTTTGCGAACTCAAAGAAAAGAGGGACACTGAAATAAAGCGGAAAGAATGTTTCTGACAATTACTTCTTCCCTATTTACCTTCTTACCTCGTATTCCTCCATCTATTCCTTTAAGCTTTCTTCCAGGGTACACTGCATTGCTATAGACACAATCCAGGTACAATATACTACCTGTGTTAAAATTAATTTCAACTCTAAGGCTCAGTTCAGACCTGCCTCCGGAGCTTCAGGTAGAAGGCCATGTGTCTTGCCTCTTACTTAACTCATTAAATAATGATGAGATGATGAAACTGATTAAATGATCTTTTAACTTTCGTTCTCACTTCTCTGGCTCCCCATACATAATTTTTTAAAATCTCACTTTTTAATACCACTATCCAGCCAATTAAGCAAACTGAAATGTGGGTGTCATCACTGTCTCACTCTCTTCTAAGCCCCAACATCAGTGTAAAAAGTACTACAAATATTAGCTACTAAGTACTTTTCCCTCCTTTTCATTCTCTCTCCTCCATAGATGATGTTAATATTTTACATCTACTGTCATTGGCTGTGGTCTTTCTTCCTCAAATCATCAGTTCAGTTCAGTTCAGTCACTCAGTCGTGTCCAACTCTTTGTGACCCCATGAACTGCAGCACCCCAGGCCTCCCTGTCCATCACCAACTCCTGGAGTTTACCCAAACTCATGCCCATTGAGTTGGTGATGCCATCTAACCGTCTCATCCTCTGTCGTCCCCTTCTCCTCCCACCCTCAATCTTTCCCAGCATCAGGGTCTTTTCCAATGAGTCAGCTCTTCACATCAGGTGGCCAAAGTATCAGAGTTTCAGCTTCAACATCAGTCCTTCCAATGAACACCCAGGACTGATTTCCTTTAGGATGAACTGGTTGGATTTCCTTGCAGTCCAAGGGACTCTCAAGAGTCTTCTCCAACACCACAGCTCAAAAGCATCAATTCTTCTGCACTCAGCTTTCTTTGTATTCCAACTCTCACATCCATATACATGACCACTGGAAAAACCATAGCCTTGACTAGATGGACCTGTGTTGACAAAGTTATGTCTCTACTTTTTAATATGCTGTCTAGGTTGGTCATAATTTTCCTTCCAAGGAGTAAGCGTCTTTTAATCTCATGGCTGCAGTCATCATCTGCAGTGATTTTGGAGCCCAAAAAAATGAAGTCTGTCACTGTTTCCAATGTTTCCCCATCTATTTGCCTTGAAGTGATTGGACCAGATACCTTGATCTTAGTTTTCTGAATGTTGAACTTTAAGCTAACTTTTTCACTCTCCTCTTTCACTTTCATCAAGAGGCTCTTGAGTTCTTCTTTACTCTCTGCCATAAGGGTGGTGTCATCTGTATATCTGAGGTTATTGATGTTTCTCCTGGCAATCTTGATTCCAGCTTGTGCTTCATGCAGCCTAGTGTTTCTCATGATGTACTCTGCATGTAAGTTAAATAAGCAGGGTGACAATATACAGCCTTGACGTACTTCTTTTCCTATTTGGAGCCAGTCTGTTGTTCCATGTCCAGTTCTAACTGTTGCTTCCTGACCTGCATACAGGTTTCTCAAGAGGCAGGTCAGGTTGTCTGGTATTCCCATCTCTTTCAGAATTTTTCGAAGTTTATTGTGATCCACAGAGTCAAAGGCTTTTGCATAGTCAATAAAGCAGAAATAGATGTTTTTCTGGAACTCTCTTGCTTTTTCGATGATCCAGTGAATGTTGGCAATTTGATCTCTGGTTCCTCTGCCTTCTAAATCCAACTTGAACATCTGGAAATTCACAGTTCACGTATTGCTGAAGCCTGGCTTGGAGAATGTTGTGCACTACTTTACTAGCGTATGAGATGAGTGCAATTGTGCAGTAGTGTGAGCATTCTTTGGCATTGCCTTTCTTTTAGATGGTTGGAATGAAAACTGACCTTTTCCAGTCCTGTGACTCCTGCTGAGTTTTCCAAATTTGCTGACATATTGAGTGCAGCACTTTCACAGCATCATCTTTTAGGATTTGAAATAGTTCAACTGGAATTCCATCACCTCCATTAGCTTTGTTCATGGTGATACCTCCTAAGGCCCACTTGACTTCACATTCCAGGATGTCTGGCTCTAGGTGAGTGATCACACCATCGTGATTATCTGGGTCGTGAAGATAGCTTCCTGCTTGGTCTATCTAAAATGCAAATCTGGCCATGTCATTCAGAAGAAGAACTGTGACAAACGAGTCAGTATATTAGAAAGCAGAGACGTTACTTTGTGACAAAGGTCCGTCTAGTCAAAACTATGATTTTTCCAGTAGTCATGTAAGATGTGAGAGTTGGACCATATAGAAGGCTGAGTGCCAAAGAACTGATGCTTTTGAACTGTGGTCTTGGAGAAGACTCTTGTGAGTCCCTTGGACTACAAGGAGATCAAATCAGTTCATCCTAAAGGAAATCAGTCCTGAATATTCACTGGAAGGACTGATGCTAAAGCTGAAGCTCCAATACTTTGGCCACCTGATGAGAAGAGCTGACTCATTGGAAAAGACCCTGATGCTGGGAAAGATTGAAGGCAGGAGGAGAAGCGGATGACAGAGGATGAAATGACATCACCAAGAGGAGGATGGAGGGAGGGAGAGAAAGAGAGATGGCATCACTGGTTCAATGGACATGAGTTTGAGCAAGCTCTGGGAGATGATGAAGAACAGGGAAGCCTGGCGTGCTGCAGTCTATGGGGTCGCAAAGGGTGGGACACAACTAAGTGACTGAACAAAATTGACATTTTGATCATCTCAGGACTGTGAGTGCCTTCGTGGCAGCAGAATTGCATGCCCTTTTGGAATGTAGTAAATGCCTGTTAATGTATCTACTTATGGAAGGAAGGAGAGAAGAAAGGAAGGAAGGAAAGGAGAAAAGAAGGAACGATTATCTCTTTTAGTGAAAATTATTTTGGTGACCTATAGATATAATGAAACAATTAGAGTCAGAAAAAATTCATAAGCAAAAGCATAAGATGTGAAACTCAAGGTAATGGATAGAGAAAACTCAGGAAGAATATATATGGCAGGAAAATAAAACTGAAAGAAAAGTTTGGGCAGATTGTAAAGGACCTGAATACCAGATTCAAGAGTCTGAATTACATTGAGAAGATAGATCACTGAAAATTTTTGAGCAGGAATGACTATATTAAATTAGCTTTATGAAAGCAATTTATGTTTATGAGTAGGATATATCAGAGGAGTGAGTTTGGGGGAAATGGATAGAAGTGTATAGCAATACTCAGAATGAGATATAATGACAAGTTGAATTGTGGAAGTGGATTTGGAATGGAACAAAAGTATAGACTTAAGAGAAATTTCAGGGAAAAGATTTGCCAGACAGAGAATAGGCAATGAATTTGAAGTGGAGGGGGAAAGTAGGAAAATTGGATGAGTTAAAGAATGATGATATCATTAATAGACTATGAAATTGCCAGATAGTACTAGCATAAGAAGGTTAATGATGAATATAGATTGAGATACATTGAACTTGAAGGTTCTCTGAGAGATGTATTTGGGAGATACCAAACAAGTCATTGGAAAAATTCAGTCCTAGAACTCAAAAAGAGTGACCTTGCCTTCAGAAATAAATTAGGAAGTCATTTGCACAGGTATGGAAATTGAGAGAGGAATGTGGATGTCTCTATGGCCCATCATCTTGAGGGTATAAATTGTATCTAAATTACATTTTATCATATTAATAGCTAAAATGTGCTAATGCAAAACTCTCATGAGATAACACAAGAATTCAACATTTCTCTATCATCTCTATGCCCTTTATTCTGGATGTATCTAGGAATGTTTTACATACAGAATCATACATTCTGCATTCTTCTGTCCAATCTTTTATTGATGTCTACTTCCTCTTCCTGCTGTCTGAGGGAGCAGACGGACCAATATTCAGAGAAGGTCAAAAGGAATTTCTCAGAGTTCGGTAATGGAAATGGCATAATTCCAACCAAATTTGCCAGTGTCGTAATGCCTGAGAACATTTGAAGTGAAATAAAACAGGGTCAGTGGAAGTTTCAAAAACATGAAATGTGAAATTGTTATGGTAGAATCAACATCAAGGTGGATATGGAAGTCACCAAGGACTTCCTGAGACTAATATAAGGACAAAAGTTGCCAGTTGCTAAAATCAACAAGGATGGTGTGTAAAGTGTCCTTAATATTTCATCAGTGAAACTGGATGAAGAGTGAAGTGAATAGACTTTGAAAGAAGTATATGAGGAATAACCTGGAAGTTACCATGTGGAGCAAATATTACATTCTCTCCCTTTCTCTCTCTCTCTCCCCCTCCCTCCTTTCCCCTCTCAGGAATGCCAATGTAAATCCACTTCATGAGACAAATCTAGTTGCTGTGATTTCCAAAAATTAAACTTTATGATATGTGGAGGTCTATTTTCTTATCTTTTATGTACCTAGTAACTGCTAGAACACAGAAATTAACAAATATATTTTGATTTCATCTGATTCAGAGATAATGGTACACTTATAATTCAATGCAAGGCAAAAATACTTTCTAAAATCCAAACCCAGAGGATGCAAAATAGAGGGTAAAATGTCACAAAACATTCAGTGCTACCAATTATTCATAAGAATTCCTAAACTAAGGCCATCTCTCCTCATTTTCTTACAGTAATAAGTTGCAACACTGTAATTCAAAGAAAACTTAAAGGGTTTGCAACAGTGGTGGTAGAGGTTCATTTTCCCTAGGGCTATGGACATTGTAAGAAATTTGGACTGTTCGGCTTATCAGATCTTGAGCATCTTTCGGAGTCCCTGTGCTGTTAATCAAGATAGATGGCAGACTAGTTAATGCTGCTGTTAGTGAGACTGTGGCAAAGATTAGAAGGTTATCAAACAGATATAAACAGGAGTTCTAGGACTCCTATCTAACATATGAAATTAACAACTAATAGGTATCTCTCTTTGATAGTTGATTTGATTGAGTGCATGTGGATAAAAGTCAACAAGTGAACAACTTGATTGTCTGCTGAATTAATAGAATGGAAGAACTTTAAATGGTTGTGAAAGCTAATTTAATTCAGAAACCTCAGTGAGGTTCCGGCTCTTTGTGAAACTAGTGAATAAAATGTTGGCAGTTCATTCAGAATAAAAATGTGAGCATTAGCTTCTTCTGTTCCTGAAATAAAATTTAGTGTTTAAAAATGTTTTTTAAAGAGGGAGCATTAAACTTATGAATATGTTCATATGATCCTCTGAATAAATATTGGAAATTAAAATAAAGGAAAGCTGCCCTTCAAATTTGTCTTGAGTTTACAGTCATTTCTATCAATATCTCAATCTCTCTTTTGCATTTGCCTTCCCAATTTCCTTTATTTGTATTTCCTTCCTTAACAATTAAAACTGTTCCTTCTCTAGGCCCATTTAAATTTCAATTGCCAGGATAAGTCAGCTGTTTCAAGCCCTGCTGGGCAGTTTTGGCTTCTATTGAGGTGTATTCAAATGATATAGAATAGAATAGACCACAGTAGTTGTCCAGAGTCACCCCAAATCACCTTACTACTATGCTTTAACCATCTTGGCGTCTCTGTTCCCCCCCCAACTCCAAGCTGAAATCCTGCTTGGGGAAATCATATGTACTTCTTCATCTAGCTCCTTACCTGCATTTCTCCTGAACAGATTTTAATCATCCTTCAAGCCTCAGGTGAAATATATCCTCTTCAGAAAAGCTCTCCCTAACCACCCACTCTCCACCAGCTCCTGCTCCAAGACACGCCACCTTCTGCTTTTCTACCATAGCACTTCCACCTTTGTACTTAGCTAGGAAGCCAAGCAGCACACTGTGGTTTAGAGCCTTTCTCCTCTACCAGGTTATAAGCTCTATGAAAGCAGAGGCTCTGTGGGTCTAGCAGAGTGCCTGGCCCACAGTGAGCTCAGTAAAGCATTGTGTTAAACAAATGACGCTACAGGACAGGGGAGAGGCTCACGGTCAATTCCAGAGCGAATCCGAGACTGACCTCTGATTTGGAAGCTGCTAGGGCCCACTTCAGACCGCCTCTAGAAAACAGATGAAAAGTCAAGGGTCTACTCAGTTTAAACATCCGCCCTGTATCAGGCTCCTCACCATGGCTCTCGGGCTTCCCTTGTGGCTCAGTTGGTAAAGAGTCCGTCTGGAATGCCAGAGACCTGGGCTCGATTCGTGGGTTGGGAAGATCCCCTGGAGAAGGGAAAGGCTACCCACTCCAGTACTGTGGCCTGGAGAATTCCATGGACTGCATGGTTCATGGGGTCACAAAGAGTCAGACGTAACTGAGTGACTTTCACTTTCACCATGTCTCTTAGTGTTGCAGGAGAGAACACCTACATATGGTGGGCCTGCTATACATGAACTGTATTTTTGGCAAATTCTAAGCTACCTTGTATAATATCTGCTCCCTTTCCATAATTTTCTTCTATGAAGATCTGTAACTTTGTGTTTTTGTATCCCTTTAGTCAAATCAAGCCTTTCTTCTCAGTAAAAGCATAACAGATTAAACTATAATTTCCCAAAATTTCAAGGAGTTATTCACATGCTAACTTGAACAAGGTATGAGACATGATGTTAAATGGAAAAAGCAATATTGGAAACTTCTTATATTGTGTAAACCCTGTTATGTCATTCCAGATATCACTCTCTTAGTAAAAAGAAAAAAATGAGGAGAAATACACAAAAATGTCAGCTGTGGTTATTATCTCTAAGCTGTGAATTGCTGTGCTATCTTTTTATTTTTATTTTTTTTTATTTCCCAAGTTTTTCTTGATGATAGTGTGTTATGTCTATAATCAAAGAAATTAGTTACTTAAACATATAGATACAGTCTAGCACTTAGACTATACCAGGTAACAACTCACCTCCTCCCAACACTCCCTTTCCCTTCAAAGTTTCCAAGTCCATGCTCTCAATATTGTATAGGTCCTGATAGTTTTCCTTCCCTCTTTGTATGGAAAGAACATGGACTTTGGTGGCAGCCTGCCAAGGATTTGCTAATTTTATAATCTTAAAAGAGTTATTTGAGCAGTGTTAGTTGACTCATCTGTAAAGGAACATAATGGAACATAATAGTAGTTCCATTTACTCCCATTTAAACAAATATCCATTCCAACAAATGGCCAGAGGCACTAGTTCCATAATTTTCATGGTATCCTTAGAAAGGAATATTCTGTCTGGAAATTGAGAGAAAGAGCATTTCTGGCCTTGGGCAGTAGTGATATTAACCCTGTCTGATGCAGTAGGAATAAGAACTACTTTGAACATACAGATATTGAATGGCAAGTAACTTATATCATGAACAGGAACCTACAGATCCAACATACTAAATGTTATGAATATTGTCAACATCTGAATAGAGGATTAGCCATGGAGGAGTGGGGGAATTGCTTTATAGCAACAAAACAAAAAACCAAAATCATAACCTTTTGTCGTAAAGTTCAGAGGAGAATTTGAAATATTTCTAGTTGAAAGATGGTGGGTAAAGAAACCATTATTGCTAACTTTAAAATGTGGAAAATATGCTTAGGAGTCAATTTAGCATTCCATTTCATTCTTTTTCTCTCCTATTATTACTGTCTAACTTCACTAACTATCAGTCAGTCAATCAGTTCATTCGCTCAGTCGTGTCCAACTCTTTGTGACCCCATGAACCACAGCACGCCAGGCCTCCCTGTCTATCACCACCTCCTGGAGTCTACCCAAATCCATGTCCATTGAGTCAGTGATGCCATCCAGCCACTCATCCTCTGTCGTCCCCTTCTCCTCCCGCCCTCAAACTTTCCCAGCATCAGGGTCTTTTCCAATGAGTCAGCTCTTCGCATGAGGTGGCCAAAGTATCGGAGTTTCAGCTTCAACATCAGTCCTTCCAATGAACACCCAGAACTGATCACATTTAGGATGGACTGGTTGGACCTCCTTGCAGTCCAAGGGATTCTCAAGAGTCTTCTCCAACACCACAGTTCAAAAGCATTAATTCTTCTGAGCTCAGCTTTCTTTATAGTTCAACTCACATCCGTACATGACTACTGGAAAAACCATAGCCTTGACTAGATGGACCTTTGTTGACAAAGTAATATCTCTGCTTTTTAATATGCTGTCTAGGTTGGTCATAACTTTCCTTCCAAGGAGTAAGTGTCTTTTAATTTCATGGCTGCAATCACCATCTGAAGTGATTTTAGAGCTCAAAAAAATGAAGTCTGACACTGTTTCCACTGTTTCCCCATCTATTTGCCAGGAAGTGATGGGATCAGATACCTTGATCTTAGTTTTCTGAATGTTGAGCTTTAAGCCAACTTTTTCACTCTCCTCTTTCACTTTCATCAAGAGGCTCTTTAGTTCTTCACTTTCTGCCATAAGGGTGGTGTCATCTGCATATCTGAGGTTACTGATATTTCTCCTGGCAACCTTGATTCCAGTTTGTGCTTCCTCCAGTCCAGCGTTTCTCATGATGTACTCTGCCTATAAGTTAAATAAGCAGGGAGACAATATAAATTTCTTCTTTTTTTTTATACCAGTTTTCATAGGTTCCCCAGTCCTGTTGTCTTCACCAGCTTTTAAATTCCTTAATTGAAGATTCTCTAATCACAGATGTTTCAGTAATTTTCATGTCTGGACAATGCAATCTTGTAATTTTTAATTAAATAAACAATAAATTAAATAACAGCATGTATATTTCTTAATATGCCAGCCACTCTTTCAAGTGTACTGCAAACTTTCCTGATAGGTATACTCATGAGTGAAGACCTGGGACTCAGAGGTTAAGTGACTGGCCAAGGGCACACAGCTAATAAACGCTGGAACAAGGCATGTAACCCAGTTGTTTTCAGGCTACACTCTGTCAACTATACTAACTTTCAAATAAGATGAGGACTTGTTAGACAAGAGGGGCTTTTAAAAACATTTATGGAACCTTAGAATTTTAGATCAAAATAAACCTAAAAAAAATCTAGTCCAACATCCAAATCACACAAGGAACTTATAATATAGATATCAGATGAAAACCCAGGGGCAAATATGTCTAATTTATAAGTGAAAAATTGGTCTTTTATGGTAAGCAACACATGTATAAGTCAAATTTCATTAAATTTACACATATTTTGAGTGTTCTAAAGGATCTCCTGTTCAAAAGCTTCCTAAGTCTTTAAAAGTAAAAATTCTTTTTGGCAAAGCTAGTGCCCATAATTTATTTTTTAAAGATTTTCAAACATTCAACTTAGGTAAAGCAAGATAAACTTGAATTTAATTATTTATAATATAATATTTTACTATAAAAATCAGTAAAGTACAATTATAGATCATTGACAAAGGTGTGATTTTTAAAATATTTTTATTAAAATATTTACTACAGAATATTTTACTAACAAACATACTCTAGGTTAAGTCCAAATCCCATTGACATTAACTCAAAACACTCAGCTGACATGCTTTCCTAAAAATAAGAAACTTAAAACTTCAGTACTGATGACACTAAATTAATTCAACCCCAGACAAGAGCATGTTAACACCCCAAAGTTTAGCTAACCCTCTGAGCCCAAACAGTCAAGAATCATTCTCCCTGATTATTCTTTTCCTTATGTAAATTTTTACATTTGTTATAACTTAATAGATATTATGAATCAAAAAATTATATATATATATAAATTGATAGATAGGATATGTATTCTCGTCTTCAGTGAGTACTTCAGTACACTGTAATACCTGTATTAATCTAAAAATATATGTTCTGATATCACTCATTCCAGAAGTATCATTTGATAAGGCAGAAATACATGAAACATGGCACTTGCATAGAATGTCTCATGATAATAATGTGTGTGTTAATCACTTAGTCATGTCCAACTCTTTGCGACCCCACAAACTATAGTCCACGGAATTCTCCAGGCAAGAATACTGGAGTGGATTGCCATGCCCTCCTCCAGAGGATCTTCCAGACCCAGGGATTGAATGCTGGTCTCCTGCATCGCAGGCAGATTCTTTACCAACTGAGAACTATTATATACAGGGAAGTCCTGTATAATAGTGATGTGGTTTTTATTATTATCATATCATCACTGTAAGTAGTACTGGTATCATAAGAGTTTCTTCAAGCTCTCTCAAGCTCTCCCTTCTAAGGGTCTTGAGTACTTTTTTCTTCCACACCAAGCAAGCTATGATTTCTCAAATCTCTTGGACCATGGGGGAAAAGGGATCACCTTTCTTTGGGAAGAAACAATAGAAGTGTTAGTTTTCCATGTAATATTGTAAAAGCAATAGCATCCACTTCCGAGGTTGATATGAGAAGTCAGCCATGCTCATGGAAGCACACTAAATGCACTGTAAGCTCTGAAGAGATACTGTGTGCTTTGCATGCTCAGTTGCTAGGTCGTGTCCAAGGATTGTAGCCCACCAGGCTCCTCTGTGCATGGGGTTATCCTGGCAGGAATACTGGAGTGGATTGCTATTTCCTCCTCCAGGGGATCTTCTGACCCAGGGATGGAACCCACGTCTCCTTTGGCTGCTGCATTGGCAGGCGGTTCTTTACCATTGAGCCACCTGGGAAGGCAAAATGCATACTTACTCTTCTTATAATTATCACTCATGAGCAGATATAAAGAACAGAGTCCCAAATCCCTGAATAAAACTCTTTAGTAACATTGTCTTCAAAAAACAACAACAACAAAAACCATTGTTTTCGAGATCAAATTACCAATGGAGCAGGATCGATATTGGGCATACCAACTGATATTACAATTTCATTTATTGCTGGACTGCCTCATCTAGTCTTACTTATATGTTCATGAGGAAAACCTAGACTCTGATGTCTCTATTCTTCACCATAATTTTTCTAAATTCAAAACGAGTAACCTTTTTTCATGTATTGCCTCCCTGAAGGTTAGTGAAAAGTGAAAATATGTTAGTCACTCAGTCATGTCCGACTCTCTGCAACCTCATGGACTGCAGCCTGCCAGGCTCCTATTCTATGGAATTCTCCAGGGCAAGAATACTGGAGTGGGTAGCCATTCCCTTCTCCAGGAGATCTTCCTGACCGAGGGATTGAACCTAGGTCTCCTGCATTGCAGGCAAATTCTTCACTGTTTGAGCCACCAGAGAAGCCCCAGGATAAAAGTTAGGCTGTCTACAAACAAATGATTCTTCAGTTCTAATCTTTCCATCTAATGACATTTTATTCCCAAAAATCATCAATAATATACCAACAAACTAGCCTTTATAAAATGATTATCATTTGCCAAACTTTGTTCTGGACATTTTAAAACACGTATTCTCTAGATCTTATTATGCCCTGTCATGTATCATTATTGCTATTTTACATAGGAGAACAGAGAGGTACAGAAATTAAAAAACTTCTCAGCATCCACAGTGAGAAAGTGATGGGCTCTCTGAGTCCATAATCCAGATGCCCTTCCCTCTAACACACTCCTCCACAGATAGAGCACATGCACCACTGGGGCTTTTATGGGTCCTTAGATTATTCCTGATGCATGTGTAGTGAAATAAACCTGGTCATCAGCAAACAGTTTCCTTAATGCCTATGTTTTCTGAATGCTTGCTTTCAAATGAAGTGGACAGGAAAGAGTTACATGCATGATTTCTATCTCAGCAAGCTGTTGCTGAAACTTAGGACTCTTTAGAGCAGTTCTTAGTGAAGATGTATCGAGTGGAAGTGAACTCAAATGATACTACAGCTGATGGAGAAGATATTATAAAACATAACCTGAGATTAACAGTGAAATAAAAAATCAGGACAGCATCTCTGCCCCCACATAAACCTATTTCGTTTTGTTCTAGAGTTGCTATACTTATTCAAATCTTTGCATTAAACTTTCTTTTCATAATAATATATTTATTGAGTGCTCACACTGTGGCCCACATGGGACTTGATATTTTACATTTCAAAAAAAATATTGATTTTCCACCATATCTCAGTAAAGGAGATATTACAATTCTGGTTTTGCCAATAGCTTGTAAGATACTGGCCCAATTCATCACATATCTACCAAGAGGAAGCGCCTGGGTTCAATTCTACTCATATGACCACTAGGCTCTACTGGGTATAAATTATTGCTTTTTATTCCCATTTGCTATTTAAATCAAAATAATGTGAGCTTTGAACTGATTCCCTACCTTCTTTAAGCTGAAGGGCTATGGAATACTATCTAAAAGGTTCTCAGTAAAAAGAAACAACAGCCACAAGCTGCAGATAGGCTACAAAACTACTTAGAAGGCACTGCTTGGCCTTCTAGTTTTGAAAGACCAAATTTCACTAAATAAAACCTTCACTTTGTATATGTGTGTGGATGTGATTAGTCATTTAATACTGGAAGCTCTACCTGGAACACATTTCTTAATACACTTTTTTTCACATGCATGATGTCTTTCCACAATTTATTGCCACATTTTATTAAACTCTTGTTACCTAGCGTGTAATTGGAATCATCACTGATACATGAAACATGAGTATACAAATCTGAAACAGAGTGGAGGCAGGTCAGAGAAATAACAGCAAAGCTAAATTTTAAAATGGAGAGAAAGATATAGGCAGTAGTGTTATGAATTGTTACACTCTTTACCAGCCCAGGGCAATTCCTTCCAGAAAAATATCACCTTACACTCTAAACCCACACAAACTAAATCCTCTGTGAATAAGAAATGATGGAGTAAAACCTTAAAAACTGACCCAAAACTAAAAGAGAAAGAAAATGGGCGAATCACCAACAATAGATGTCGTTACATATGCTGACTCTACAGAAATAGAAATTTTACCAGAGTCAAATGTAATTTAACTTCACCTTCTGCTCCATGAGGCTATTCTGGTTTCTCATGATGTTATGGAATCTGATTTCATAAACTCCAACTTGTACCTTTGCTCTGAAATGTAGTTGTGTCTATTTTGGGATCATCATTCCTTTCTCTGATCCCAAAACAATGCTTGGCACAGTAAAGACCAAAAAAAACATATATTTTGTAAAAGAAAGGTAGATAAATAGGAAAGATAGAAGTGGAATTTTTAAAAACTCTATTAAATAAAGCATTAGGAGCTCATTGCAATCCTGCAGAAACTCTCTCAAGGAAAATCAGATCCCAGGCTCCTTTTGTGAAATAACTGTCTCTTTTTTGGTTTCAGTCTTTTAGGAGATTCTTCTGAATTCAGGGTCCTCTTCTTTCATCTCCAGGTTGCAGACTTATTTTCACCCCCCAGAGAATTACCTCTGTTTCCAAGTATATTTAAGGGCCACACTAGAGATTTCACAGTAAAGATACTGTCACCTGTAAACAGAAATATTGCATTTATTTTAGTGAGAGACAGGCAAAGAACAAAAAAAAAGTGAAATAGGGAAAATGAAGAATTTTTCTTACAAGTCCTGTCATAATCTGGCACAACCATTTCTATTTGCCAATTTCTATGCTTATTATTATCATTGACACCATAAATATTAATCATCATCCATTACTTCACCATGGCTAAGTATAAATTATTGCACATTATTATTAATAAGTGTCATCCAAGTATATATGAAGATATATAATCACATTTTTTTGTCTTACCAAGGTCTTATAGAATTTTTTAAAATATTGTTGTGATTCTAAAAAGAAAGGTTTATGGGAGAAAATATATAAAATGTGGAAATCGTGGATAAAAAGACTTAAAATACCCTTTATTCCATATCCACAAAGAGCCATTATTGCCATTTTACATCCCAGGTGACGCTAGTGGTAAAGAACTCGCCTGCCAAGCAAAAGACATGAGACACAGTTTCGATCCCTGAGTCAGGAAGACCTGGAGAAGAGAAGATCCCTCTGGAGTAGGGAATGGCAACCCACTCCAGTGTTCTTGCCTGGAGAATCTCATGAACAGAGGAGCCTGGCGGGCTACAGTCCATAGGGTTACAAAGAGTCAGACACAGCAGCTTAGCATGCACGCATATAGAAATTGCAATAATGCCATTGTATAATGTTTGTGCTGAAGGCCCTTTCCAAAACATGACCTCACAGTCAAGGACAAGAGTCAGTCAACAAACCTCTCTTGAGTGGACCCCGTACACCAGTAGCTGTTTTAGGTGCCCAGGACTCTATTTCCAGAAACAGAGGTACTCTCCCAAAGAAACCTATGTTCTACTGGCCAGAAAAAAGTAAATCGGCAAAAGAAGAAGATACATGTTATTAAGAAGAAAAAGCAACATCTGTTCTTTTGTCACTAAGTCGTGTCCAACTTTTTGTGACCCTTTTTGTGACCCTATAGACTGTAACTTGCCAGGCTCCTCTGTCCAAGGGATTTTCCAGACAAAAATATTGGAGGGGGTTGCCGTCTCCTGCTCTGGGGGATCTTCCCGGATCAAGGGTCAAACCTGCATCTCCCTCATTGGCAGGCAGATTCTTTACCACTGAGCCACCAAGGAAGCCCTTTGTGGCACAGAGAGGTAGAAAGTCCTTTGGAAGCTATCATGAACACTATTTGAAGGCCTCTGGGGAAAGATGACACTTCAATTTAAACCTAGCTCTCAGGAAAAACATTCCAAGCAAAAGGAGTATTCATATTTGAAGAGGAGAAATAAGACCAGTGTTTCTGAAATGTGAATTAGAGAAATAATGGAGAAAGATAAAGTTGAAAAGTTAGGCGAGTGCCAAACCAAAGAGCCTTTCGAGAGCTTAGATTTCATTCTGGTTGCAACCGAAGACTTTGGAAGATTTTAAACATCGACCACATATAGATAATGGACTCCAAATGGTCACACACAAAAAAGGCAAATTGGTAATGATTTTAAATAATAAAGTTGAGCAATTGTAATAAAACAGATATTTTCATACTTGCTGGTGCTAAATACACGCTAGTATAAACTTTGCAGTGGAAAGAAAGAGGCTGAAATTTGAAAGTATAAAACAAAAGCTATAATCTCCATAACCTTCAATTACATATTCTTTTCTCTTTATTGAAAACATTTTTGTTAATCTGATCTTTTTCTCAGAGGGGACCCTGGAAAAAATCTCAGATTTAACATAGTGTTCTCATTGCTATTATTTTCTAAGTTGCCCATTAACTACACTTTTAAATTCTAACATAGTCAAGAAGTATTTAGGACAATATTTAAATTAAAAATGGTTGCATACTTGGAAAACCTTGAATTTTATTTCAGTGTCTTTTTAAAATAAGTGATCTATTTAAATTGTTTTGGAATATAGTGAGGCATTTTTTGGTCACCTAATATGTGGTCAGTTTTATAAATGTTCCATGATCCATGCTGAGAACAAGGTGAACTAGTCTCCATATTTGATACACATAATTAAACTTGTATTTATTATACCAATTTTATACATACTAAATAAATCTTTTAATAACTATTTGCCTAATTTTGCCTATGAAACAAAGATGCATTTAAGTCTTCTAGTACTATGTTTCTGACTGCTATTCTTTATATTTTGACAGCTTTTCTGTTTATAAATACTGTGCATAAGTCTATATTGATGTAGCTTCAATGCTTACCATAGGTCAGTTCATTTATTTTGATTCCTTTCTCACTTAGTAGAACATATTTTTGAATAATTCTTACAGAAAGGGACATGTGTAGTAATCTGATTATGTCTTTCTATTACCTTCACATCTTAGCAACACTGTAGTGTAAATCATTTAGCCATGTCCAACTCTTTGCGACCCCATGGACTGTAGCCCGCCAGGCTTCTCTGTCCATGGCATTCTCCAGACAAGAATACTGGAACTGCAGGAAATCTTCCCCACCCAGGGATCAAACCCAGGTCTCCTGCAATGCAGGCAGATTCTTTACCACCCGAGCCACTAAGGAAGCCCTAACAACAGCCTGGTGCAGTCGCTTAGTCATGTCCCACTCTTTGTGACCCCATGGACTGCAGCACGCCAGGCTTCCCTGTCCTTTACCATCTCCCGGAGTTTACTCAAACTCTTATCCACTGAGTCGGTGATGCCATCCAACCATCTCATCCTCTGTCCCCCCCTCCCCTCCTGCCTTCAATCTTTCCCAGCATCAGGGTCTTTTCTAATGAGTCGGCTCTCACAACAGCAGTTGTAGCTACATATACATTTCTTGAGCCACAGATTTTTCCCTCATAATTATACAAACTTTCTGTCATTATGTCCAAGCGTTTAATGCCAAGGAGAAGACCATGGCAGACCTGAATTTTCTACTTCTGTAGGTAACTTATTTTCCTGGGAATCTTGTCTGAGTCTTTCTTTTACTTTATGATCTTCAGTTCTCTACAGCGTGTGGTTAGGTAATAATCTCCCCTTCCTACTTTTGACAGTTGCACAGAGGGAGGTTTCATTCTACAGGCACTCTGAGATATTTCTTTAGCTTATTTTATTCCATTTATGAGTTTTGCTTCTTTTCATTTATTTTAGACTCATTTTAGAAATGTAAATTATCTTTTGCCTAAATTTCTATTCTCTGTGCTCCAAAGATATAATCTTCTCATTGATGGTTGCTATATATTTTGGTTTCTTCTATCTTCTATGGAACTTCATATTTTTCTCCAAAATAGTTTGACATCATGTACTATAGATTTTGTTATTTCCAATTTCCAGTTAATATGCTTTGTTATTGCATTTTATTTTCCTTTAAAATTTGCTTTATTATATATAGTATCATCTTTTCAAGGTTATATTTTTATCTTATTCAGAAATAAAATGTGTATAATATAAAATTTACCTGTTAATTTAGCAAGTTGTTTTCAAAAGTATGTTCTTTCCTGTCCACCTTGAGAATTATCATCCACCTTTTATTTTATAGAATTTTTCTCTGGATCCCCTTTCCTTCTCTTTATGCCTCCAAAAATGAGGAGAAAGCAATGAGATAAGCTATTTTTCTCTAAATTGAGTTGAAAGACTACTCTCAGCTCCCTTCACTTTCTTCTTCTCAGATCTTAAATCAAGGAATGATTGATATAAATTGGTTACACCAGTTAAGCATTCTGCAACCTGAAGAGAATAAACACAAAGTCAAAGCTATGAAAAGTCCAGTGATCCAAAATGTTGAGTAGGCATTAGTCGAATGGACTGGAAAGGGTTCAAGTTAAGAGAAATTTTAAGGGAATTTTATTCTATTTATGGTTTTCCTTCGTTCCATTTATTCTGGACTCACCATTAGAAGTATAAATTATTTTTTGCCTAAACTTCTATTCTCTTCTATTCACTTATAGATATAATATTCTCCTTAATTATTGCCAGTCATTTGAAATTTTTCTATCTTGTGAGGAACTTCTTGTACAGCATGGAGAAGAAAGAAAGTATAATGTGTCAGGCAAATGCAGACTAAGGACAGTAGGTTCTAGATTATTCTAATTAGTCCTTGCTTTGCACACAAACTTGAACTGCACTATAAGCCAGTATTTCTAAAGATGCATTCCACACCAAATTAGTCATGTGAGACACTCTATGAAAAAGATATAGCTTCCATAATCAAAAAGTTTGGGAAATCTTTCTTTTTATATCTTTCCCTTTCTAAGAGATTCACAGTGAACATCAGCATTAAACCTATTGTATGGGATTAACAGGCATACAAAACTATATATAAAATAGACAAACAACAAGGATTTACGGTATAGCACAGGGACCTATATTCAATTTTTTGTAATAACCTATAATGCAAAAGAATTGGAAAAAATGTTTATATATATATATAATTGAAGCACTTTGCCATACACCAGAAGCTAGCACAATATTGTAAATCACCTATACTTAAAAAAAAAAAAAAAAAAAACTACTGTAAAGAACAATGCTTAATCTTAACTTAGAATTTTCCACATCTTTTAAAAAATATTTACTAACAGTTCATGCCAGTTATTGGAATAAACTTTGGGAATTGCTGTGATGTTCGATGGGGAGTCACTGAATGGCTTTTATCAGCAGACAGATATAATCAGATTTGCATTTGTAAAGATGACACTGATTTTTGTGAGACTAAGATTGTAAGGGCGAGACTAGAGACAGGAAGATCAAGTTAGCAGTTGTTCTCATAATCCAAAGCAGAACCTTAACTATGGAGATAGAGGAGTCTGTGGATTTTCTTTAGTGTCACTGGGGAACATTAAAGAAGAGGGAAAAAAGCCATCATTTGGGGCCCACAGAGAGCAACAAAAGTCAGCTACAGATGATTTTCTCTGTCTGTGCCCAGATATTACATAAAACCCATTTCCAGGAGAACTGTGACCAGAACTTCAACCTTCAATTTTGTCGCTTCAGATTTCTTCCAGGAAAGAATCCCAGCACACTTCTAGTTGCTTCTCACTCCTCAAACTGGATAAAGGGCAATTTTGTCCTCTGTGTGTTCTTTTGCCATCTGCAACTACATTTTTTCCTGATTCATTCTATCCATTTTTCTTTAACAGAGTTATCTAATTTTTGTTCTTAAAGAGTTCACTGTTTTCTTTAAAGGCAGAGAACTGTCTGTAGCTAAATAGCCCAGGTCACAGAGATGACTAGATCCATTTTATTTTTTTAGTCAATTCTGCCAAATCTTTCCAATATTACTCTGGCTCCAGTTGATTTATTTTTGCTCTTGATACTAAAAATCTGTTAAGTTTCTCTACATAAAAATGTTCTTTGTACCACTCCCCTTCAGCCAGGCATTCAGGAAAATAATCAATGTGTACACCCCAAAAAAACGATTAAGAAGAATGATTAATTATTCCTGTTATATTGATTCTATTTCATTACTCTTTTTTTAGACTCCAGTTTCATTTACCATAACTTTATAATAGTAAATAAATCCTTAATATGCATCCTATGAACAAAAAAGTAAAGGGACTGAGTAATTTTACCTAAGTAAGCCTATCATTATAACATGCTCATATTAGGGAATTTTCAGTTAGTCCCAAATGTCCTTACCAGAATTTAGGACAGCATTTAGACTAGAAGATCCGTTTTTTTAAAAAAAAAAAATAGAATTTGTTTTATTCTGACATGTCTTTGCAGAAAAAAAATAATGGGATCTAATCTAAAATCCAAAGAATATGTAAGCCGTAAAATCTGTGAATAGTAGTTAGTTACTGAATCTCCAGGGGTCTTCCCTGTTATGAGTCAGGCCTAACTACTCTTCCTTAAAGAGTTGTAATCATCCCCTACTGTACCCAACCTTGCCATCACTGCAATGTCAACACAAATGTTTACTAACCAACCACGCTTTCTCGGTCTTCCCTGGTAGCTCAACAATAAAGAATCACTTGCGATGCAGGAGACACAGGTTCTATCCTTGAGTCAGAAAGATTCCCTGGAGAAAGAAATGGCAACCCACTTCAGTATTTGTGCCTAGAGAATTCCATGGTCAGAGGAGCCTGGAGGACTACAGTTCATGGGGTCACAAAAAGTCAGACATGACTTAGTGACTAAACCGCCACTGACTCTTTTTTATTTATTTATTTTTAATTGAAGGATAATTGCTTTACAGTATTGTGTTTGGAGAAGGCAATGGCACCCCACTCCAGTACTCTTGCCTGGAAAATCCCATGGATGGAGGAGCCTGGTAGGATGCAGTCCATGGGGTCACTAAGAGTCAGACAGGACTCAGCGACTTCACTTTCACTTTTCACTTTCATGCACTGGAGAAGGAAATGGCAACCCACTCCAGTGTTCTTGCCTGGAGAATCCCAGGGGCAGCGGAGCCTGGTGGGCTGCCGTCTATGGGGTCGCACAGAGTCGGACACACCTGAAGTGACTTACCTTTGTGTTGGTTTCTAACAAACATCAACACGAATTAGCCACAGGTTTACCCATGTTCACTCCTACTTGAATATCCCTCCCATCTCCCTTCCCATTCCACCCCTCTAGGTTGTTACCAAGCCCTAGTTTGAGTTCCCTGAGTCATACAACAAATTTCCATGGCTATCTGTTTTACAGATAGTCATGTATGTTTCCATGTTACTCTCTCCAAACACCCCACCCTCTCCTTCCTCACTTCTCAACCAGCCATGTCCATAAGTCTGTTCTCTATGTTTGTGTCTCCATTGCTGTTCTTCAAATAGGTTCATCAGTACCATCTTTCTAGATTCTATGTATATGTGTTAGTATACAATACTTGTTTTTCTCTTTCTGACCTACTGCACTCTATATAACAGGCTCTAGGTTCATCCACCTCATTAGGACTGACTCAAGTGCATTTCTTTTTATGATTGAGTAATATTCCACTAGCAGTGGCCACAGGATTGGAAAAGGTCAGTTTCCATTCCAATCCCAAAGAAAAGCAATGCCAAAGAATATTCAAACTACTGCACAGTTGCACTCATCTCACACAATAGCAAAGTAATGCTCAAAATTCTCCAGGCAAGGCTCCAACAGTATGTGAACTGTGAACTTCCAGATGTTCAATCTGGATTTAGAAAAGGCAGAGGAGCCAGAGATCAAATTGCCAACATCATTGGATCATAGAAAAAGCAAGAAAGTTCCAGAAAAATATCTACTTTTGATTTATTGATTATGTCAAAGCCTTTGATTGTGTGGATCACAACAAACTGTGGAAAATTCTGAAAGAGATGGGAATACCAGACCACCTGACCTGCCTCCTGAGAAACCTGTATGCAGGTCAGGAAGCAACAGTTAGAACTGGACATGGAACAACAGACTGGTTCCAAATAGGAAAAGGAGTATGTCAAGGCTGTATACTGTCACCCTGCTTATTTAATTTATATGCAGAGTACATCATGAGAAACACTGGGCTGGAGGAAGTACAAGCTGGAATCAAGATTGCCAGGGGAGAAATATCAATAACCTCAGGTATGCAGATGACATCACCCTTATGGCAGAAAGTGAAGAACTAAAGAGCCTCTTGATGAAAATGAAAGAGGAGAGTGGAAAAAGTTGGCTTAAAGCTCAACATTCAGAAAACTAAGATCATAGGATCTGGTCCCATCAGTTCAAGGCAAATAGATGGGGAAACAATGGAAACAGTGGAAAACTTTATTTTTTGAGCTCCCAAATCACTGCAGATGATGACTGCAGCCATGAAATTAAAAGACTCTCACCCCTTAGAAGAAAAGGTATGACCAACCTAGACAGCATATTAAAAAGCAGAGACATTACTTTGCCGGCAAAGGTCCATCTAGCCAAAGCTATGGTTTTTCCAGTAGTCATGGGTCGATGTGAGAGTTGGACTATAAAGAAAACCGAATGCCGAAGAACTGATGCTTTTAAACTATGGTGTTAGAGAAGACTCTTGAGAGTCCCTTGGGCTGCAAGAGGATCCACCAGTCCATCCTAGAGGAAATCAGTCCTGAACATTCATTGGAAGGACTGATGCACCTGATGTGAAGAATCAATTCATTGGAGAAGATCCTGATGCTGGGAAAGATTGAAGGCAGGAGGAGAAGGGGATGACAGAGGATGAGACGGTTGGATGCCATCACTGATGTGATGGACATGAATTTGAGTAGGCTCCAGGAGTTGGTGATGGACAGGGAAGCCTGGTGTGCTGCAGTCCATGGGGTCACAAAGAGTCAGGCATGGGTGAGTGAGTGAACTGAACTGAATATTCCATTGTATATATTTAGCACAGCTTCTTTATCCATTCACCTGTTGATGGACATCTAGGGTCACCATCACTCTTTTTAAGGTTCTTACACTTTGAATAAGATGAATGTTAGGTTTAGCATTTAAAAGCCATGATGAAGTTTTTTTTTTTTTTTTTTTCCCTTAGTCATATATCTTCTAGTGTTTTAAATACAGAGGATTCCACCATCTACTTCTACAACCTGGGCTGAAGGGTAGAAGTTCTTTTGAATTAGATGGTCAGAGGAAGTTCAGTTCAGTTCAGTCGCTCAGTCATGTCCAACTCTTTGCAACACCATGAATTGCAGCATGCCAGGCCTCCCTGTCCATCGCCAACTCCCAGAGTTTACTCAAACTCATGTCCATCGAGTCAGTGATGCCATCCAGCCATCTCATCCTCTATTGTCCCCTTCTCCTCTTGCCCCCAATCCCTCCCAGCATCAGGATCTTTTCCAATGAGTCAACTCTTTGCATGAGTGGCCAAAGTATTGGAGCTTCAGCCTCAGCATCAGTCCTTCCAATGAACACCCAGGACTGATCTCCTTTAGGATGAACTGGTTGGATCTCCTTGCAGTCCAAGGGACTCTCAAGAGGGGAAAGCCTTCTATAAAAAGATGGCATTTGTACCAAGAACTGAAGGAGGTGAGAGGGTAAGCTGGACAACTATCTGGAGGAGGGGCATCCTGGGCAGAAGGAACAGAAAGTGCAGAGGCAGTGAGGCAGGGAGGGCCTTCCTGGTTTGAGGAGCCATGGGAAGACCAGTCTGAAAGAAGCAGCAGTCATGCACAGGAGGACTGCGGGAGGAAGATCAGAGAAATGAAGAGACCAGACCGAGTAGGGTCTTGAAGACATGGGAGAAATTTTATACTGAATGAGATGGGAAGCGAGTTAAGCATTGTACTGAGAACAATTGTTGTTCTTTCAGAAAATTAGAAAGCACTCTAATGCTTCAGCGGGAAAAGATGTATGCATGGAAATTTGTGTTTACAAAATCATTGGCAGGGCTGGAGTAATGAAGTTCAGAGAGTGCTGCTGTCAACGAGTTCTTAGGTTCATGTCTAATTTTCAGAGTCATTCAGATGTTATGGGAATTGAAGGAACAGCTGAAAAAAATACTAGCATAGAAACAAGTGATGCCTAGGACAAATAAATACAGATATGGAGTAGAAAAGACACAAAATTTCTAAATTTTATCTCTTTCTTGCTGTATTAATTTTTAGAAGGCAATTAAGAAATACTTACATTTATTTCTAGTTCTTTTATAGTTTTCCCCTTCCAAGAGTTTTTGGGTAATACTAGGCATTTCTATATACAAAATAATTAACTTTGCCAACTTTCTTTAAACTATTAATTTCTCCAGTTCTCACTCCCTCAAGTTCCTGACCACCACCATTTAACTTTCTTCTTTTATGTGTTCAACTACTTTAGATAGCTTGTATAAGTGAAATCATGCAGTATTTGTCCTTATGTGACCAGCTTATTTTATTAAGCTTAATATCCTCCATGTTCATCCATGTTGTTGTATAATACAAGATTTTCTTCTACTTTAAGGCCGAATTATAGTCCTTTGTATCATACACCACATTTTCTTTATCCATTCACTTATCTATAGGCATTTAAGTTGTTTTCTTATCTTAGTTACTGTGAATAATGCTACAATAAACATGGGAATGAAGATATCTCTTTCAGATACTGATTTCAATTCTTTTGGGTATATACCTAAAAGTGGGATTGCTAGATCATATGGTAGTTTTATTTTTAATTTTTTGAGAGACCTCTATACTGCTTTCCAAAGTGGCTGCACCATTTCATATTCCCACCAACAATGTTATAAGGCTTCCGAGTTCTCCACAACCTCAGTAATACTTGTTAAATATTGTTTTTTTTAAGATAATAACCATTCTTACAGGTGTGAAGTGATATCTCCTTGTGGTTTTAATTTGTATTTTTCTGATTATTAGTGATCTTGAGCGCTTTTTCATACCTGTTGGCCAACTGTGCGCCTTCTTTGGAGAAATGTATATTCATGTCCTTGCCATTTTCTAATTGAGTTAAAAGTAACTTTTTAAACTCTCACAGACAGAACTGATAACTTGTGGAATCATAAAAATATAGTAGGTATAGCACATCTGAGAACAACCAAAATTTTTGACAAATTCTCATCTTAATCTTTATGGAAATATAAAAAATTATTCATGGAATGAAGTGATAAGTATGGTTATATAGCTTCCAAAAATATGCTAGTATGTCTAAAACAAATAGATCTTTTTATATATGTTGTGGGTGAAAATATAGATGACCTGTTTACCAAAATTGCAGAGGACATGAAACTCAGAACCTGAGTTTCATTGGTGCCATAATCAACATCTAAAGAGAATCATGTAGGTTAAAATGAAGCACTGAAACTAAAAAGCAGCAACAGCAGCAACACACACATAATATTAAACATCCTAAATATCAAGGTTTTAATTTTGAATATGAAAAGTTTCCTTCAGAGAAGCAGTGATAAAAAATAATGAATTTCAAATAGGGATTAGACTTTATACAACCATGAACACTAGGGAAGAAATCTGATTCTGAGCTCACTGAAGGTCATCGGAGTAGCTAATCAGAAAGAAAAACTCTAAGTGAGGAGAGAAGAGTGAGGACAAATTGGAACTTGCATCTATTTCTTACCACCTGCGACTCAATGTCATGGGTGATCTGCCAGAAGAAGCTGGGTCCCTTCTCCCTAAAGCTGTGCATTCACCTAGGGCAGAACTAAGTGAAATAGAAAGAGGAGATTGCTCAGTGAGGGCTGGAGGAGTAGACAGAGCCAGAGGGTGTCAAGCTCGCAAACTGAGTTCACAAATCCACACCAATAGGCATGAGGTGCAGCGGCTCCAACACCCTCAGGAGCCTCAAAGCATAAAGGCGGCTGCTCAGAGTGCCCTCCAAGTGCCACACGCTTTCCCAGGGGGCCGTACAGTTAAGGGAATTCTAGAAACAGCAATGCCAGCTTAGTTCATTTGAACTGCACAAACTCATCACAGTCTAACCCTTTTCCATTCAGAAGTTCTTTTTTATCTAAATGTTAAAAAAAAAAAAAAAAAAAAAAAAAAAAAAAAAAAAAAAACCTCTTTAAATCTTCTTTAACATTTAAATAGATAGCAAAATTGTGCTTACACCTGACATGACTCAACTGTCCCTCACACAAGTGAAACATGCAAATTCTCTCAACAAAAACTGATAGAAAAATGTCTCCTCATCCATTTTGGGGTGGTGTCCTTTCCACCTCTAGCTGAATGTCCCACCTGAGTATCCTATAACTTAATACTGAGATTGTTAACATGATTCACGTTAAAGGATAGGAGGATGAGAGAAGGAGAAAAAAGGATTAATTAATATGTAGCCTGATATATTCATCTCAATATAAGGAAATAATATTCAAAAACTGTTTGTACATCCTTCCCAATTATACTCTAGAAATGGATTAGAAGCGGATCCTGTTTTCATTATGAATTGCAATACTTATTTGAATTATAGCTATTTGTTTATAAATCTCTTTCTCCACAAGATTGTGAGCTTCTCCTTGAAAGAAACTATAGATGGTTCATGTGTACAATTAGCACAATGTCTGATATGTGTTCAACATATAGCTGATGAACCCTGCATTTCTACAATTTTATTATTAATTACAGTATTTTTCAGTGAATAAAACACTACTGACATAGGGCTTTTAGTTCTTTGACTACCGGAATAAGACAGAAAAATTGGGTGATAAAGACCAGGGTAGAAATCTGAGGAGAGAGCCATCCAGGTGCCCAAGCTCCATGCTTTATAAGTTGAGAAGCCCATGGATCCAACCTTCAAGAAAACATCTATTTTTAAAAGACAATGGAATACAGGTTTAAAAAAAAGCAACCAAAATCACTAGGAATTAGAATACTCAAGTTCTAGTGTCAGCTTCCAATTTAGCTCATTAAATGACCTTAAAAATTTTACTTGGCCCCTTTTGGTAAAGAATCTGCCTGCAACATGGGAGATCTGGCTTCAAACCCTGGGTCAGGAAGATCCCCTGGAGAAAGAAATGGCTACTCACTCCAGTGATGTTGCCTGGAGAATCCCATAGATGGAGGAGCCTGATGGGCTACAGTCCACGGGGTTGCAGAGAGTCGGACCCGACTGGGAGACTAACACTTTCTTTCTTTCTTTCGGTCTTCAGTTCCATCTAGATAATGAGAAATGGATACACATAATCTCTTAGATCTTTTCCAACTTTAATTCTGTTATATATACTAAGGTCTTTTTTTTTAACTTTCCTATTCTGAAATGTTTTTTGCTACTGGAATTCTCTTTCAAATTGGACCAAAACACTCAGTCTCTGATTAACAGAAGTCATTAATCTCCACTTGGGTTAGAATGAATGCTTTGATTAGAATATCAGATTCTCTATCTATCAATATGGAAGTAAAAAGATACAGTAAGCTTGAAATATTATCTTTCAAAGTAGAATGACTAAATTGAATCTACATAGATCCCCACATATCCCATCCCAAGTTTAATAGACAGAGTTTGACTGCACACCTAAGAACTGTGAAGGTGTGGGGACCATGGTTGCAACAGGCAGATCCTAGGCGACTAGGAAACATTTTAAATCCATAAAGAGGAAAGCAGATCCTTGTGAAAGAAGTCCTCCAGTAAGACCTCTAGCCCTAGATTTTCCAAAATTATATGCAAATATGTGACAAAAAGTTTGAGGACAACAAGATACAAGCCAGGAAGTGTTATCAAAAGATAGTGCCAGAAAGAGTCACCACTATGGAGACCGTATTAGGTATCAAGTTTTATTCTGAACTTTACAAGGATCATATCCCATAATCTTTCCAACATCTCAATTAAGTTGAAATTGTGATTCTTTCTATAGATGAGGAAATAACAGCTAAATAACTCATTCAGTACAGGGACAACCATTTTTACCTGTCACTGACAAAGAACAAAATAATTTTTCAACTGATTTAAAATCCATTGGAATGAAGATAAAAAATAGCAAGTTTTGGTAGAAAATCTCTAGACACCTCTTCCTCCCAGAGTACTAGCTCACTCCCTGCGAGAGCCTCCCTAGGATGGAATTTTCTTCTGTGGATCACTAGATTGTGTCCTAAGATATTTGACAACATAGCAATTTGATTTTAGCTTTAAAGGTATTATTTAATTTTTAATAACTATTTTAAAATATTTATTGATTTCATTAATTTGGCTGTACCAAGTCTTAGTTGTATCAAGTGGGATCTAGTTCCATGACCAGGGATCAAACCCAGGCCCCCTGCCTTGGGCGTGTGGAGTCTTAGCCACTGGACCACCAGGAAAGTCCCCTAAAGGCTTTATTTAAAATGAAAGATGTGATTGTCACTTAGCATAATTTTTAGGGATAAATAGATTGCTTTTCCTGAAAATGGGATGATGGTTAACTTTTGCCTATATGGACTCAAATTTTTAAGGACTACCATGGCCCAACCCACCCCTAGACACTGGTAATTTTTTGACCTGATTAGACTTCAGGCTGTTGCTGCCTTGCCATTACCATGAAGTACAGGTATTTGCATGTGTGTGTGTGTGTACCTGTGTGTGTATGAGTGTGTTATGTGTAAGATATACAATCACGACTGTGGGATCATATTCATTTTAGAAATTAAAGTTTACTTAAATTTGTTAAAATTATTAAAATTATTTATACTCTATAAGTCTCTTCTTCTGTACAAATAAATGTCCATTCATTTAGAAAGGAAAGTATCTAGTCTAAGTGTACCTCTGGAGCTAGATAGCATTTCATTTGACTAACACAAAGCATCTTTAAAAACATAATGTAAATCTACATAAAAGTTACATTCAATTTATAAACACTTTCTGCTTTGAGTTTTTAGTATCCCATCCATTGTAAAACAGAATAATACCTAGACAGATAATAAAAACCGTACAACGGATGAAAAGGACAAAGTGTGTTCTCAACAGACAAAGTAGGCTATGGAGTTGTTAAGACCTAAACAGAAGACAAAACAAAAAAAAGACACAAGAGAAATAATAAAGAAACAAAAAGAAGTCTTCAAAAGTATTCATCAGGTAAGGATCGCATGAAGGAATAGGAAAAGGAAAAAAAAAAAAGAATAAAACCAAAATTTAGTCCAGAATGAAGTCTTCCACAAGTAAAAAGGGAGCTTAAGGACTTAGTTCCAGAATTTTGAAGGTCTGGCCCTGTCAAATGGCTGGAGGGATGGAATGTACCCCAGATGCCTGTACTCTGAAACTTTCTGATGAGCGGAGCAATGTGAAGTACCACACATTTCAAATCACCAACATTAAAAACTTCTGCCTTGTGAGAGCTGTTCACAAATATGTCCTCTAACAGGAAAAAACTCACCATGAATCTTTCTTGCAGGCAGTGCACATTTTAATGAATGCTAACATGTTTGCAAACATAATGAAAATAGTATTTCCCACAGAGCAGTGTGAGATTATTTGAATAAAATATCTGCCTTTGGACATGAGACTCTGCCGATGATCGCGGTAGGATCTGTGCTTTATTGGGGGATTAGAAGCCACAGTGAGGTATGGACATGTGCTTTATGAGGACTGGCTATGGAAACACCTCACCCACTGACATCTGCCCAAATTGCCACTGGTTTTAAATCTCTGCCTCTGAATTTTAGGAGCTGAAACTTTGGCACTGCTCAAGAGCTGTGTCTCTAAATGAGAAAGTCTCAGGAGGAGATGAAATTCAGTACCAGAATTTCAAATATTTTATCATTGTAGAACAGAAACTGACACTAAAAAAGGAATACAATGAAAATGGCTGGATCACAGGACCCCAGCAAACTGGAAAATGGTGGCATTTTAAGATAACAGAAGTACTACACCCGTGGGAAGGGTGAACACGTGTCTCCTAGGTGTTTGCTCTGATGGGAAGATATTTTCTTCGTTTTCAGGAAGCAGGTTCTAGATTCCATGGCTCTTTAATGCTCTATGAGACTGTGTATTTTTACTCAAGAAACACAGAAATCTAGAGGTATTTATTTCTGCTAAAAACTGCTTCAGACAACACTCCACACCCCAGTGGCCAAGCACACCTAAAGTGCAAATCAGGCTGCAAAGTATAGTTTGGTATGTGTTTAGAGAGGTTGTTGAACCCAGGACACAGTCCTTGAGACACCCAATTAATTTGAAACAGATTCTTTGTATATTTAGGAGAAATTTGAATTGACCTATAGCACAGGCAAATTAGTGACAAATAACAGTAACAAACCTGATGATATCAGGTATCAGATTTTTAGATTTTTAATCTAATCCTTTGATTCTCCAAAATTAGAATAAATTAAAGTTCAATGACAATGTGCAATGCTATATACTCATTCAGGGCCAAAAGCTTATTATCCACTATATCCTAACATGCCCATCTTGTTATCTACTATATCCTGACAACACCTCATCTGATAAATGTGTGTGTTGAAGAAACAGTTCCTGTATAAATACAAGAAACCTCCACTTTAGACTGGAAACAAGAGGGGTGTGCTCTCATTACTTTGAGGTCAAGACAAGTTTTTTCCTGGGAAACCAAGAGCTACTTCTTTGACTTGAGGGAAGCATAAACCTGGCTTCCATGTTTTCTGTATGTCAAGGGCCCCTCCATTTCTGAGAAGCAGATAAAGGCTAGTCTCATGGGCTGAGTCCAGCAGTCTTCAATCAATCACCTTAAACGAGGACAGGTAGCTGGAGCATGAGTTCTTGAGCTAGACTTCAGAATCCACATCTGACTTTATCAATTTCTATCATGTGAGCTGATTCAATATTGTTAGCTTCACTCTGGTTCAATTTCCCCATCTGTAAATTTGGAATACTAGAACCCTCTGCATATTATTTTCGGAAGTACTAAAATAATGAACTAATAGATGTAAAATCATTTACAATAGACCCTATCCAACAGTAAGGATTTAATAGATATTTGCTGTAAGTGATGGCATGGACATGCCTTTGCCGAATCTGGAGTTGATCTATGGTCAGCATTGCCCCATCCTCAGTTTCCAATATTCACAAATATCTTTGCCAGATTTTCCATGTTTTCAGAATTATGACTCCAGTTAATGTAAGCATTCCTCTTTATCCATTTGACATCCACGGTTGTAGGAATAAAAACTAAACTTGGGAGAACACTTACTATTGTCCACATAATTTATATACATGTCCTTATTGGTATTTTAGGGAAGATTAACTATTTGCTACAGGCGTCACAGTAAATATGAGAGCTTAACTGGAAAGTAGAGACTCTCAGACTAGAATCTGTGCATTTTTCAGGAGTTGGGCATCGTGATTTTCTCCAGATTCTTGGGATAGACAGAAATAGCATGTTATCTTCTGCATCTTCCACAGCACCACTCAATGCACACAAGCATAGAGCAGAATCTCTGAGAATAGATGGATACACAGGTGGGCGAGTGGATGGGCTGTAACTTGATATATGAACGATGGCATGACATTCACCCTCCCAAATTCAGATGCCAGGAAATTTTATCACAACAAATTCAGTTTAGAAACCTCTGAGTGCTTTATACTGTAATTGACTCAAGAGCACAAATGGAGTGAGTAGCATTAACAAGGAGTCCATCCTAGAACAATTTGGAATGTTTTCACTTTCTTCAATTCCCTGTTGGTGAAGAAGGGACTTGATTGCTTAGCACACCTATCTGTTGAATATTCTCTTTGATGGAGGGGTTAGCGATGCAGAAAACAACTAACATCAGATAATCCAAAAGTCATTTATATTTGGCATAGGAATATTTTGCATAATAATTTTGCAGCTGATTGATCCTCTTGGGTTTGTTTGTGCTGATATTAAGGCAGTTTTCATTCTGTGAAAATACTGACAAGAAATACTGGGGTGTATGGCTAAATATAAACATAAGAAAACTATTCATTTATTTATTCATTCACTTATCAGACTCTGGATGAGAGTTTAGTTATGCCAGGCACTGTATTAGGTACTAAGAATAAAAAAAGAAATGAGGTATTAATAGGAGGAACATTCAGTTCAGTTCAGCTCAGTCACTCAGTTGTGTCCGACTCTTTGCGACCCCATGAACTGCAGCATGCCAGGCCTCCCTGTCCATCACCAACTCCCGGAGTTTACTCAAACTCATGTCCATCAAGTCGATGACACCATCCAGCCATCTCATCCTCTGTTGTCCCCTTCTCCTCCTGCCCCCAATCCCTTCCAGCATCAGGGGCTTTTTCAATGAACATAAATAAATATAAATAAGAGCTAGCCATATGCTATTTTAGTCCTCCAAATGCATATGTTATTGTGCTCCAGATTCATCTTTCAATATACAAATACATTTATCCTATCAGAAACTAAAGTTGGCTTAGACATAGATATTTTAAAACTCAGGTTATAGTATTTCTTCTGATGAAAAATTAATAATAGCAAACATATATAATACTACCACATTCTAGGACTGCTATAAATGCTTTGCATATAATAATTCAGTTTGACAAAAATATCTACAAAAGGGACTATGTTATCACCCCCATTTTACAGATGAGAAAACTGAGGCTCAGAAAATAACAGCTAAATAATAACAAAGTTTGTAAGTTGCAGATCTGAGATTGAATCTAGGCAGCCTGGCTCCAGAACCTGCATTCTTACTTTTCGTACTCTGTTGCCCTCTTCAATCAAAATGCCCAATGGAGTGAGACCTAAAGAATATTAATGATTCTTGCAGAAAAAAATTAAATGCATATCTGCACGTCTAAAAAAATAAATTTTGGGCTTCCCTGGTGGTGCAATGGATAGAAATCCACCTGCCGATGCAGGGGACACGGGTTCAATCCCTGGCCTGGGAAGATTCCACATGGAGCAGCTAAAGTTCATGCACCACAATTCATGTCCATGCTCCAGAGCCCGTGAGTCACACTTTCTGAGGCCCGTGTACCTACAGGAAAAAATTAGGAAAAATTTAGGTACCTACAGGAAAAAGAGAAACCATCGCAAGGAGAATCCCCGTACCACAACGTAGCCCCTGTTCACCACAACTAGAGAGAGTGCGTGCTGCGGTGAAGACTCAGCACAGCAAAAAGAAATAAGTTTCAGTCATTGGAAAACTTCAAAGATTATGAATGTCAAAAGATATTATAAATAGATTTTGAAGAAAAGTAACAACCTGCTGAAAGAAGAAATTTGCAAATATGTCACAGTGAAATAGTTGCCTAATAGGAAAGTACAATGGTACAAAGAATTCACAGAAGAAATTCAAATGGTCATTAAATCTTTTTTTTTTTTTTTAAATATTATTTTATTAGTTCAGGCGCCCAGAAAAGCGCGACGGATCATTAAATCTTTAAAAAGATGTTCAAACTAATAGTTATCAAGGAATGGGAAGTGAAAAAAAAATAGGCAAAAATCTAAAATTTCAACCCCACCATACGTCAACCTGGATGTGGAGAAACAAGAACTCTCATTCACTGATGTTCAAAGTAGAAATGGATATCATGCTTTGGAGAGCAATTTGGCAGGATCTACTAAAAGTATACACCCTGTTAGCTCCTCATTTCTATTAACCTTGAGAGGAAATCTATTCATTGCAACATCATTTGTAATTATGGCAAATTGGAAAGAACTTTAACACCCAGCATGAGGGAAAGGAATAAATAAAAGGAGATATTTTCTCAACATGGGATACTAACACAGTAATAAAGTTATAAACTCAACCATTTATTTCCACATCGAGATGCTCCCTGATGGTCTAAGGTTAGGATTTGGTGCTCTCAACATCTATATACCTCAAGACTACAATATTGAATGGGAAAAAATGCAAAAAGTTTAATACTGTGCATGCACATTTGGAAAGCCAAGAAAAAACAGTACACATGGATACAAACACATTTTTGGGAAAATATTAAGGACGAGCTGGAAGGACACATATAAAATTCATGACAATCTTTGAGACTGGATATAGGCCCTGGTAAATGGAATTGAAAGATCAAAGGAAGCTTGAACTTTGTTTTAGTTTTTCTATATAAAACACTCACACTGATACAAAGAAATTTTTTTAAAATAATCAGTCTGGAGTGGCAAAACTCTGGTGATTAACCTGTATACACTGTATGTTTTATGCTGTTGTAAGATAAATAATGAAGACAAGGACATCCTCTTGGGAGATGATGTTTTTATTTAAATTTGAACATGAACTAATTTTCATCTACTACATGGCACATATTACTTTCTGCTTTTGATTATAATGATTTGTATATGTGCCTTACTTCTTGTATTTGTTCAAGCTCTTTAAAGGTATAATTCAGATTAGTGTCAGCTTTAAAGTTCCTCTAATTCACACATATGCACACACACCCATTCCCATTCCCACACTTACCCATATGCTCATTGTTGCTGTCTTTTTAGTCACTAAGTCACATCCAACTCTTTAGTGACCCCATGGACTGTATGTAGCCTGCCAGGTTCCTCTGTCCATGGAATTTCCCAGGAAAGAATACTGGAATGTGTTGCCATATCCTTCTCCAGGGGATCTTCCTGACCCAGGGATCAAACCAGGGTCTCCTGCTTTGCAGGCAGATTCTTTACCGCTGAGCCATGAGGGAAGCCCCTATGTGCTCATACACATACACAAAATCAAACAGTCTCTCCCAGTTTATTGTGAGGAGTGTACTTTCAATATGAAATGAATAATGAGTTTGGTTAAACTATTCTTTCTTTGGATGACTCGATTTGGAAATTTATTCTGCTACCCCAAAGCTTGGTGGAGATGGAGCAACAGGTAGATAATTAAATCCTGTCTCACTCTTAAATCATTGATCCAGGTGTTTTAAAATGTTTTTAGCAGTCATTATTTTTTCAAATGGCATCTTGCTTTGAAGAGTAAACAAATGAAACATAATAGGAGATCTTCTCTAGTTGAACCAGGAAAGCACTTCCATACCATTCCCAAGCACATGCATCCCACAGTTCTGGAAAAAGTTCCAGAAAACCTTTTTGATGCAACAAAGCAGTGTGTAAAACAGTCTGTATTTACAGTGAAATAGCATCATGTTCCAATGCACTGCTAGCAACTGGCTGGTGTAAGGAGTGTTGGTATTTTCCTGCGTCTTTTGCTGCTCTGTGCATTAATGTGGCCTTCCTTTCAGCCCCACCCTATCTCTCCTTTGAAACCATTGTCTCCTTGACATGAAAAATGTACTTCAGAAAGCCTAATGGCTAATTACATCAAAGGGAAGAAAGTCCAAACCTCAAACAAGGAATGATTAACTGCATACGCTTTAACGGAAGCTATCACACCCTCGAAACGACTCCTCTTCTTTAATAAAAATGTTTCCAGTAATTTATTTTCTGACAAAGTTTGTGTTCTCTGCCCAGGAGTGACTCCTGTTTTGTTCACTCCACGGTTGTACCCTATCTAGGGCTGGCCTTGACCATGGGCAAAGCAGGCAGCCACCTACATAATATGATTTATGCAAATACAGCACATTGAGGGAATAGATACCAGGCTTCATGGGAGAGGAAATTCTGCCTCCTTCAGTGATGTTTCCCAGGTTGTGTTCCATGACTTCTTAGTGGGTTTGCATGAAATGCAAAAAGTGACGGCAAGGCAGGTTGTCCTATGATGAAATAACAATGAGGAATGCTAGATTAAGCAAAAGTAACAGGTTTAATTATCAATGGAGATTTTAGTAATCTGGTTTTTTTTTTCAATTTTTAAAAATTTAATGCAAAAGAAATTTGCAGTTCTAATTACAAAATCAGTTCAAATTCACCCAGAAAAATAATAAATACAGATAAACAAAGGGAAATCTCTTTAAAACATTCACATTCCCACTAAGTACCTTGATATAGATCCTTTTAGTCTCTCTTTTTTTTAAAAAAAACAGGCACCAGGATATATTACTTACACATGTGTTTTTCTTCCAAAATTTCCTTGAGGGTAAAGACTATGTCTTGATAGTCAACACCGTATCCCCAGCACTCAGTATGGTGCTGATATAACAGATGCTCAATAATGTTTCTGAGTCAATTAGTAAATCACTAGCCACCATTGTTACGAATCATGTTTTACACCAACAGAATGACTTGAGTGCCTACATAAGCCGTATCTCTACACTGTCTCAAAAGAATCCCAAAGAGATGCAAGATAAGAATAAAAATCTACATCCCACACATTAGGAAGATGGGATCAAAGGAGAATGAAAGATGAGAAAAAGGAAAGAAACTATAATTTTTGCAGCCCTACTCTGCTTCTCTACTACTATAGGTGAATCTACTGTATGGCAGCTATATGCCAAGTTCTTGATATACATCCCCTCATCATATCCTCACAGCAGCCCAAAAAAGTGCCTGTTACAGAGGAGGAAACACAGTTTTGAGGTCATATAATTCACCCAAAGACTCACAGGGAGGCAATGAGAGCACTAGGGACCGTCCCTGTGTCTTCTGATCCTTGACCTAGTTTAATTGGACTCTTCCTTACCAAATGTACATCATGCAATGAGTATTGTGAGTAAAAGAAAGCAATATTTGATAAGACAATCTTGTCTAAAATACCATGCCTCTAAATTTAAACTTAAAGCAGCCTTGTAAGGTATCTGCTTTCCGTGTGCTCTTCTTTATAAAGCTAAGGAAACCAAAGCAGAGAGGGGTTGATTAATTTGGCAGGGATGACACAGATAGTGAGTGCTGGGACCAGGAAAAGAATCATGTTACTCTTCTTCACACTAAATTTAATTAGCACTTGAATTCAAGGGAGTTTGATATAGATAATCTCTTTTTTCCTAACATCAGCCCTGTGCAGTTAGGCAAGTAGGTATTATTATCCCCACATTAAAGAGGAAGAATTTGGGGCTGCGTCCAAGCCAAGATCACACTGCTAACAGTGAGAAGAACCAGAGGATACCCAAGTCTGCAGACTCTTAGTTCATTCTTTTTTCTATTTCACATTCTTTTTCCCTCAGAACAAACTACCGGACGAGACTCATGATTGAGGCCACATACACTCTCCCAAGTCTCCGTACTCAGGGCAACAGTCAGACGGAGCTCCCTGTGTGACCTTGGGCATGTTACTTAGAGCCCTCCCGTAATCTCCCCTGTTCTCCTGCCCCAAAAGGCAATCCCTCCAGGGGAAATCTGTCAGGTATAGTGTTCCCTGGCGGCTCAGATGGCAAAGAATCTGCCTGCAATGTGGGAGACCCAAGTTCGATCCCTGGGCTGGAAAGATTCCCCAGAGAAGGGAATGGCTACCCACTCCAGTATTCTTGCCTGGAGAATTCCAGGGATAGAGAAGCCTGGCTTCAGTCAATGGGGTCACAAAGAGTCAGACATGACTGAGTGACTAACCCTTTCGTGGTGTTGAGAAACGAATGAAACACAGCATTTAGGGAAGGAGCATGTGATCAACTATATCAACTTTTGTTAAGAAGTCAGTAGGCAAAATTTGAATAATGTTCATATCAACCTACAACAAACACCTACCAGTCTTATTCACTTCACACCCACCCTCATGTCTATTGCAGATGCAAATATCTGGCATGTTTTCCCAGAATCTTTGGCAAGGCCTTAGAAAACAGGAAGAATATTCAAAACAAACTTCTGACATCCCTGAGCTCCTAATCTTGTTCCTTCCTTTTGGGGTTAACCTTACTGGTGGAAATGTTGTCCTAATGAAGTCAGCATGTATCTTTTCTTCTTCCATAGAAGAGTAAGATTCCCCACCAGTCTGAAACTGAATCCTAGAAATAGGCCTGCTGATCATGTAAGATTGCCTGGCTGAAATCATGAAAAGTGGTGCCCAGCATACAGCAAGTGCTTAATAAGTGCTAGCTGAATAAGTGTCTTTAACAGCTTGAATAGTCAAGATTCTAACATTTTCTCATTTCAAAATATTTTTGTGTGTCCAGAGAAGGTTATGAATAACCTCAAAGGGCCATGTGCACGTGTGCTCACACACAAGGGTGAGACACATTTATGCCATGTGTGACAGTCGGCAACGCGGAACGGTTACTGACTCGGAGGATTGAGTTATGAATGATACAGCCCAGAGGAAACCTGAAAGAACACGGTTTTAAATGCAAGGTCTGAGTGCTGATTGACATACTTTGTACGATAGTAAAATCTGGCAGGTGCATTAGCTTGCATTCCTCTGATCTGTACACATCCCCACTTGTCTTCTTAGGGTACTTGGTAATAAGCTTCTTTAAAGATCCCTGAGTAAGCACTGAAGATAATATCTGGAGTATGTAGCACTCAGTCCTTTTAGAATGGCTTTTTCCTGCTCCTTTCGTTTTCTTAAGAAAATGTCAGTTTAATCATTTCCTAATGCTTTGATAATGTGTTTCTTTACATAGCTGTAGAGCACTCACTTCACTGTTTTAAACGCATAAATGTAGATGTAAAAGTGCCAGTTAAATGAGATTACTTTTTCCTAATGAAATAACCAAAGAGGAGTTTAAAGTTTCCTAAACTTACGTGACATTTTCAGAGCAAATAATGAAGTCCCAGCCTTCCAGTGGGTCTCTTATTTGATAGATTAACATTTCAATATTGTTTCTTCCTGGAATATAGCCAATGATTGGAAAATAGGGAATTCATTTATGTGAGGCGATCTGTCATGTCTTAGGTGGGCCTGCCTCCAGGTGGGTGGGGACTTCAGCAACATGGGATGCTGAAAGGAGGACATGGGACCAGATAGGAGGGAAGCTATTATCACGGACCCTGGTGTGGGACTGACCTCCACAAGACTTAGCACACTCAGAGTTTGTGGAGGCAAGTGTCAGTATAAGACATTTAACCCACTAAGTGAAGAACAAATGTAAGAGGCCACGTGGCAGAAAGACTCACAATGAGAGGAGACTGTGTTTCCGCTCAGTCTGCCGTGAACATCCATCGCAGTTGAGAGCCAACTTCTCCCCTTGGAGACAGAAGCCCAGTCCTTTGCAGGCTGGATTGGGGTAGGAGCAGGTGTAGGAGTAGAGACAAAAAGGCAAGCTGCTTCCACAAGGCTCAGTATGGTGAGCGGAGCAGAGCAGCAGAGGCCTAGCAGGTCAGCATGAAAAATGGTGGGGTCGTGGTCCAGACCTCGGTCAAGAGAGACGATCCGGCAAAGGTTAGGGAAAGTGCCAATTTCTTGGTTAAGCAAGTTGAAGTTCAGGGTAGGGCCTTGAAATTTTACCAGTTTTAAACCCAATCTGTTACCTACCTGAGTTAAAACTCCACTGCTGGGGTCAGCGAAGTGCTGGGTAATCAGGAGTCACCCCAACACTTCAGATATAGAGATTCAGTTCAGTTCAGTCACTCAGTCATGTCCAACTCTTTGCGACCCCATGGACTGCAGCACACCAGGCTTCCCTATCACCAACTCCCAGAGCTTGCTCAAAGTCATATTCATCAAGTTGGTGATGCCGTCTAACCATCTCATCCACTGCATCCCCTTCTCCTCCTGCCTTCAATCTTTCCCAGCATCACGGTCTGTTACAGTGAGTCGGTTCTTTATATTAAGTGACCAAAATATTGAAGTTTCAGCTTCAGCATCAGTCCTTCCAATGAATATTCAGGACTGATTTCCTTCAGAGATGACTGGTTTGAACTCCTTGCAGTCCAAGGGACTCTCAAAAGTCTTCTTCTCCAACACCACTGTTCAAATCATCAATTCTTCAGTGCTCAGCTTTCTTTATAGTCCACTCTCACATCCATACATGACTACTGGAAAAACCATAGCTTTGGCTAGACAGACTTTTCTTGGCAAAGCAATGTCTTTGCTTTTTAGTATGCTGTCTAGGTTGGCCATAGCTTTTCTTCCAAGGAGCAAGCATAGAGATAGTGTCAGTGAAACTTATCCTTGCCTCCAACAAATGCTAAGCCAAAATATTAAAAAATTCTCCCAGTGTTGGTAGGATTCAGCTTGGCAATGGAACAGGGCAAAGCCTACCATGGTAAATAGACAGGAACCAGGGAGGACAGGTACTCGTGTTCCCCTATATTTTTATATGAGCCCCAGAAATCCCCTAAAAGAGCATCCTTGCCACTAAGATAAGAGAGAGAGAGAGATGGATTAACACAGCATCTTCCATATTGCTGACTGCTTAACCATATTAAAATAGTTAAGTCATAGTACTTTATAATACTTCTATAATACTTTGAGACATTACAATTCAGTTTCTTTCAGTGACTGGACCTTTAAGAAAAGCTCATTAGTATCTTCCTTGTAAGTAATGATAACTAATGATACAGGTAACTCTGTCTTGTTGAAATATAGGTGTGTGGCCACTTACTCTGGGTCTGAATTTCAGAAAGGACAGTGGAAACTTTTGCGCTTCAAATTGACATTTGGAATGCTCATGATTTTAGATTTCAAGGAACGCTTCAGAACTTCTTGTTATTAAAAGTAATATAACCACAGCTAAGCTTTTCTACCCTCTTCCCAAATTTAAACAGCCAATTAAACCTTAACTTTCATCTAATCATCTCTCTCTGAGTCAGGAGTGAAAGGCTAGATTCCCAGTACTTACAAGTCATGTAGATTACCATGTCCTAGAGAATGTTGTTTTCTTTTACCTTCTGTCTTGATTGGTTTTCTAAAAGTATCTCTTCTAAAAGATGTGGTTTTGCATTGGAATACAGGGCCTGGTAACAGTGACTAGTTGAGCTGCCCATGGTCATTTTCCTCATCCCTCTGGGATAGATATTCTCTGAGGTCAGAGGGCCAAGGAGAGGAAGGTTTGGGGGGTTTGCCATGGATCCTATGGTATGTAGATCTGCCTTCCTGCAGAGCTTCTGCCAAGCTGCCTTGTCTTCTAGTTAGTTCTTCTTGGTTCTACTCACAGCTCTTCCTTTTGCTCCATCCCTAAGGGGTGGGAGCACTCCTGGTCGTTGCTAACCCTAGAGTGTTTCCTGTTTGATTTCCCTTGACCTTGCTCACACCTTTGAAAACTGTCCCTTCATTAACGTCTTGGTAATCACCTTCTGAGGGTACCATCTGTTTCCTGCAGGTCCCTGAATGATACAGTCTCTTCTGGGTATGTATTTCATGGTTCCCCAATGCAGGAAACGCAGGACATGCTGATGAATCAACATCAGAAAAAGGAGATACAGCACCTTCCTGGGTCTCCTAAAAGGACTGCAAGGCAGTTGGTTACAATCGAGGGTTAAACTGGAACCCACGGATTATCTGTGGGTTTCAATTATTGTTGCTACCCTCATTCTATCTAGCACAGAAAATTGGGAATTGGCCATGTCAAGGCTAAGTTGACACACATCACAGAGTCTATACCAGCAGTCTATCTGCTCATTAAGAGTTTTTCACTGAGTATGTCCCACTGATCTTCCTCTTCTCACAATGCTTTCGATGTGGGTTTACTTCTCATTTCTGACAGAGAGAAAGGGTCTCACACGTGCAGTCCCCAACGTAATCTTCACATGACTGTCAAAAATCAGCTATGTGTCCCCAGGCTTAAAGTACCAGCTCCAAGAAAGGTCAGGAATTCTTCCCAGCAACGTCTACAACAGGCAAGCATATACATTACTGAAGATCTTCATTTTGTCTGACACTTTCCTTCAATCTCAAGTTTATTTGGACATCAGATTTCCAGAGGCCCAATTTGTGCTGAGCACATTCTGAAAACACAGTTCTTATTCCCTTTCTAAAACCACACATCCACCTGCTATGCTATGGAGACACTGGTGGACCAAATTTAAACCCAAGAAATGGAATGAACCATTCACCTTAATGAAAGGCAGATTTTTTCAGTAATTTTCACATGTAATTCTTAGAAGTTAAATTCTCAATAGTTTATGATTTGATGCAAAAGCAAGATGAAGAAATAAAATCTTTTAACAATAAATCACAAGTCTTTTCTCAATAATTATCAAGCAAATAAAATGGTTCTCCATAGATTGAATAGTTTTATAAATTTGGGGTTAAAAAATCATATAAATAACATATTTCATACTACATCTTAAGAGTAATAAAATTTCAATATTAAATTGCTTTAACTGGAGTCTCCTTGAAATTCAGAATTTCCCTAGAAGTGACACTTGTAGATAGCATTAACATCACCAATCAATTTTCCCTGATGACACTTCTGTGAGATGAGTAACTACTTTTCCTGATTTAGAGAAGGTTGGTAACTTGGCCAAATTGTGTTTTGAGGTTTCACTGGAAGCTCCACAGTTTGTATTACTATGCTCATGTTCAATTCATAATTCATTTTCATCCTCTCCTTCCCTTTTAAACTGCTGGACTTGAGATTAAGGCAAATTGTGTCATTTATTTGGCCCTAAAATGAGCTGGAATTGCATACGACCAGCTTCTTCAAGTGTGGGCTTTAGGAGTCACCACACGTGGCTCAGTTCCTAGTTATGCAGCTAATTATGCAACAAGGTATACAGCTAATTATTTGTTGCTTTACAGTCTCACACACAAACACATGCAACACACACATCCCACTGGATACATGCGACTAGAATCACATTTAGAGCTCCAGAATTTGTTGCCTTTGTGTAAAATATACTAACATGTACCAAAGAGGTGTTAGCAGCTATGACTGTTATTATTATAACTATTCTTCATGAATTTTGTGCACAGTTAATCAACTGCTTCCAAGCAGGGCGATGCCGTTGAATTACATTATTGGATGATGAGAGTCTCACTCCAAAACTATGGAAGGGAAAAGAGCCCCCTACAATTTATTCTTTCTATGAAAGATATTACTACTTAAACATTTTGTGGAGGAGGTTTGCAAAACACAAGCAGTCACTGTATCATGTAAGACAATGTACAAAAAGTTGGTCACAGCTCCGACTTTGTCAATAAACACCCTTTTAATCTTGAACAAATCAATAAAATATTTGGGGGCTCAGTTTTCTCCCCTGTTAACAGAGGCTAGACTTAAATGAGCTCTGAGTTCACATTATGATTAATTAAATTTTATTATTGTTTTAGCATTATGATTCAACTCTTGATATCTACAGCATAGCAATTAAACCCCAGGGCTTCAGGGTCTCTGCCAGAGGGTAAATTCTCACTCTGCCTCTTACTCTCTGAACATGGATGAATTACTTACTTCCTAAGGTCTAAGTTCTTCATGAATAAAAGGGAGAGTCAGTGGCTTACTGGAGCTGGCTGGGGACAGGATAGCCCTTCACAACCTCATCTTCAGTGGCCTCATGCTGGCAGCTAAAATCAGCCATGATGGGAAAATTTACACCACAGAAAGGCAATTGGCAAAAACCACAGACAGAGGTTTCTGTTCTTCCAGTGGGCCAGGTTTGGGACATTTCCCAGCATAGCACTGGATATAATGAGTATTTACTTAATAATATTTTACTTAGGTTTACACCAAATAACCCATGCAAATACTAGATAAACACAACCCCATTCAGTATCTGTATCATACTTTCCATAAGTATTTATTTTACTATAGGCTATAGTCTATTTTTAAGGTTACAGGAAAATGTGATACTATTCTCACATATCTTGCTGATGCTAAAAACAAGTCTAAGGCTCTTTTAAAATTCACATGAGCCTGACTTTTGCTCAGTTACTGAGTTCTCAAACAAGAAAAAGAGTTGCACATCTAATTCTGTATTTACAGGTCTTCTGTTAAGTGCTATCCCCAATTGACAGTTTTTCTCTGTAAAATTTGAACAGGGATTTTTCCTGTTTGATTCTAGAATCTGCATAAACCTGGTAGCAGCTCAATGGTATTTTTTTTCTAATATGGGGAAAAGTGACAACTATTTCACAGGCAACCCTGGTCATCCTCTACTGTTTTCTGTCTCAGTCCGTCTTGTTCTAGCCAGAAACCTAGGAGACTCTGATTCCTCATGCTCCCTCCCCTCTCAACCCAGTCAGCTTTGCCTCCAAAAGCTCTCTCCATTCTGTTGGCCTTCTTCCTCTCCATTCCCCACTTCTCATCCGGGCCACGGTGGCTGCTCCAAGGACTGCTGAGAAGTCTCCTCCTCTCCCCTTTGTTCTTCCAGACTGTCATCTCCCATGTCCCTCTTCGCTGTGAACCTAGCAGGGCCTTCCTGCTGCTTCTGGGACGAAGCATGACCTTCCCCTAGTCCACCGGCCCCCACTCAGGCAGAGCCCTGCCCGCCCTCAGCCTTCCACTGAGAGCTGGGCTCCAACCACAGTGGCCTTCTTTCTGGTCCTCTAATGGCCCAAGTTTCCTTTATCTGCAATGCTCTTCTTTCCCAAACTGCCTCCCTTTTCACTTTATTCCTGAGACCTCACTCAAGTCAGCATCATTTCATCTAGTAATCCCTTCTCGGTGTCCAAGGCTTCTTCTTTGCACCTGCCTATCAAAAGATGTCCCAATGCCTCAGAGCACATATCTGCTTATAATTTTACATCCATTCCTTTTATTATTTACTGAACACTCATTTCTCCCTCTCACTGGGCCATGAATTCCACAGACTAAATTTATTTAATCACCGTACCTTCAGTGACAAACACACCAGATGGCATATATTTGGTTGAATGAGAAAAACAAATTATCATAAATGGTGGTACCTTCAAACAGTGGAATATTATTCAGCACTAAAAAGAAATGAGTTAACAAGCCATGAAAAGATATGGAAGCAGCTTAAACACACATTACTAAGTAGAAGAGGCTGATCTGAAAAGGCTACATACTGTATGATTCCAACTATATGACATTCTGGAAAAGGCAATATGGAGTCAATTAAAAGATCAATTGTTTTCAGGAGAGGAAGGAATAAATAGATAAAACATGAAGGAGGTTCAGGCAGTTACACTATTTTGTATATTATAATGCTAAATGTATGCCATTATACGTTTGTCAAAACGCTTAGAACATATGATGCAAAGTAAACTATGGACTTTGGTTGATAATGACGTGTCAACATAGGTGTATCAGTTGTAACAAACAGATCACTCTGGGGAGGTGTTGATAATGAGGGAGGCTCTGTATGTGTGGGGTGGGGGGACAGGAATGTGTGGGGAATCTCTGTATTTTCTACTCTATTTTGCTGTCAACCTCAATGTTTCTAAAATGTGAGTTTGTTAAAAAGACAAATGGGGACTTGCCTGGTAGTCCAGTGGTTCAAACTCTGCACTTCCAGTGAAGGAGGCATGGGTTTGATCCCTGGTCACGAAAATAAGATCCCACATGCTGCATGGCACAGCCAAAAGATGAAAGAAAGAAAAAAAAATTTTTTTAAGACAAATGAACAAATGAATGCATGAATGGATGAATGAATGAATGAGTGAATAAATTAATAGATCTCAGCCAGGTCTCTCTTTCCAGTGTTTCCCATGGCACTTAAGGTAAAATCCAAACTCTTGTTCCACCATTAAGGGGACTTCACATGATCAGAAGTCTGCCATCATTTTCCTCTTGCTCACTAAACTCCTGGGACCCTGACTTCATTTATGGTTCCATTTATGGTTTTCATCACACCAATTCTGGCTTTACTTACTCTAAGAAGCGTCTTCCTCTAAATGTCATATGGTTGCTGTCTTCCACTTTTCAGGTACTAAAATTAATTTGAAGATCTCAACCTACAAAATGGAGGCCATCTCAGTGGCCCACACAAACCACAAATCTCAACATAAGCCAACCTGCACTTACAGGAAATGCCTCACTGTCAAGGAAACTGAACACCAATCACGACCCTTTAAATTAGTTTTAGCTAGCTTACCTCACCCTAGAAAATAGAGCTTGCTTGACTTATAAAGATATCCCCCACCTCCTAGCCAGTCATGCCCTATAAATGCTCTATAAAACTCACTCTTGCCCAAAATCCCTCCAGAAAGTGTCTACTTCTCATGAAGAACTGTAGACTCCCCAATACACTGACTGTTTCCTTTGAATAAAGGATGTTAAATTCACTACTAAATTATTTTTAGTTTTGTCATTTGACATAGGTATTGAGCTTCAAGAAGTCTTCCCTGACCACCAAATCCTAAATACCCACCAGTCCCCCTGATCACCTAATTTAAAACAGCTCCCTTCCACCCTGTTTTATTTTATTTATAGCACTGAACTCTGAGAAATCTGTGAAATTTTAATTATATATTTATTTTCTTACTATCTTACCTTCTAGACAGCAAAATCCACAAAAGCAGGGTCTTTATTTGTCTCCTTCATTGTTGTATACCCAGCATCCAGGCAGATAGTAGGTGCTCAATAAAGATTTGTTTAATGAATAAATAAATGTGCTTTGCTGCTTTTTATTTTCTTGTGCTCTTTCCTTTATTTCTTCTATTCTTTCCCCCTTTCCTTGCAAAACTTAAATCTTCATAGTGTCCACATTTATCTCTAATATTGGTTTATTAAACTCAATCTTTTGTTGCTGGCTTTGCACCTTCTAAGGGTTTTTTTTTTTTTTTATAACAAACCAGCTTTTTATTAGGAAAAAATAATCCTTATAACAGATGTTTAAAAACCTGTTTAAGATATTTTTTCTGTATAAGTTTCACAAATGCATAAAAACATTTTATTTATAAAGAAGTTTAATCTAAGATAGGACAGGAATACTTGGTTTCACTCAGCTATAAGTAGTAGTTGTGCCCCAAATATAACTTTTTGTTAATATAATCTGAAGCATATAGAGTAATGTAACTGGCTATTTTTTCTTACTTATGCAATTTAAATTTTAGCCATGAAATTAAAAGATGCTTGCTCCTTGGAAAGAAAATTATGACAAACCTAAACAACATATTAAAAAGCAGAGACATTACTTTGCTGACAAAGCTCTGTATAGTTAAAGCTATGGTTTTTCCAGTAGTCATATACGGATACGAGAGTTGGACCATAAAGAAGGCTGAGTGTCAAAGAATTGATGTTTTCAAACTGTGGTACCAGAGAAGACTCTTGAAAATCCCTTGGACTGCAAGAAAATCAAACCAGTCAATCCTAAAGGAAATCAACCCTGAATATTCCCGAAAAGGACTTATGCTAAAGCTGAAGCTCCAATACTTTGGCTACCTGATGGGAAGAGTCGGCTCATTGGAAAAGACCCTGAGGCTGGGGAAGATTGAAGGCAAAAGGAGGAGGGGGCAGCAAAGGATGAGATGGCTCGGTAGCACCACCAACTCAGTGGACTTGAATCTGAGCAAACTCTGGGCAATGGTGAAGGACAAGGGAGTCTGGCATGCTGCACTCCATGGGGTCACAGAGAGTCAGACATGACTAAGTGACTGAACAAATGTTATTTGGGAAAAGTTAATGTGGTCCTAGCATGTATTAGACATTAAGATACAAAAACAAAGCAATTGCTGCCAATGTGGGGTCTATAGTCTGAGGAAGGGATTTCTATGCTAAATTTTCCTTCATAAATGAAATAACAATTTTTCCTCTTTATCTCTTCCATTTACATTTGTTTATATCCATATCTTCATACAAGTTTCCACAAATCAAGACACAACTGGATTTAGACATTCTTTTTCAATGTAGCTTGCTCTCCCTTTTTTCTATTCAAGACAATCATATGATCTCTTAGGAATTTGGTTTCTTTATACACAAATTTGGAGAATTATTAGTCTTCCTGTCAATTCAAGAATACTTAAAATATAATAACATACTAAGAACCTATAGAACAGTAAAATGGCAGTAAGATGCTATAATGCTGAGACAGTCTACGTTTTCTGGCACAAGTTTTCTCTGGAGTTGTTTTTAATCCAAACAATCCACTGATCTTATTGCAAATTTTCCTATTTCTATTTGCTGATAAACTTTGGTAGCAATTGTTCATTTACTCATCTGTTCCATCGTTACCCAATTCTTGGGCACATACCATGCACAGAAATTCTTAAGACTTAAGTTAGCGCACATAAAACATCATAGTCTTAAATGAGTGTATCTCCTATCCATAAATATGTAATCCAAAAAAGGCTGAGTATTTTCATTTAAACAGATCTTTAAGTAAACACTCACTTATGACTTTAGTCCTTGAAGAGGCTAACTTAGGCTGTAATGAAATGCAAATAACTATGTTAATGCAAATGCTAAAGCTACAAATTCAGACATAAAAAAGTCAAGAAATGCAAAACTTAAGGTTCTCCTAGAAACATTAACTCACTCAAATTGTACATATAGAATATTTCCAATTATACAGAAGACAGCAAAATGTGATCCCTTAATGTACTATATGTACAACCCAGGTAAGTTAATGCCGTTATGAGAACGTTAAATTTTACAACTCCCGACTTTGTTTCAAAAGTTACTGCCTGAATATTGCATCATTCCAATCCTCATAACACCATCTTACTAAAATGGAAAGAAAACAGAAGAGGTACAAGTGTCATTGTATTTTCAATCAATATAGGATTCTAAATTTAGGCAACACTCAGTTAATAGATGAGAAAAATACTTTTCTTGGAACTTTCTGAAGTTTTTTCAATTGAAAAATTTCCACTTTGCTTGGATTAACTAAATGGCATATTGAGAAATTATTCCAGACTATAGATTTGTAGAAATGTATAAGAAATATGTGTGAAGTTATATTTGCTCTTATTTATGTGTAATATGCAAACTAGTCAAAGAAAAAAATTTTCAGCCGAAAAAAGAAAACTTTTATAAAATATAGATTTGGGAGGGCAATTTTCAAATAATGTTTTAAATAAAATTCAATTACTTTTTCCCCTCATCTAGAACTGTGGCCATTTTTAGTATAATTTTCGTCAGGACCTCCTAATTTTGGAAGAAAGCAGAATGTTTTGTTTAAATACTTTTGAAAGTTGAAAATAATGCACAGCTGGCCTTCTGTATCCACAGCATCTGCAGCAAGGATTCATCAACCAAAAATATTCAGAAAAAAATTCTAGAAATTTCACAAAACAGAACTTGAATTTGCCACACACTGGCAATTATTTATAAAATATTTACATTGTGTTGAAAGTGAAAGTGTTAGTTGCCTAGTTGGGTCCGACTCTTTGCAACCCCATGGACTGTAGCCCACTAGGTTCCTCTATCCATGGAAGCCTCCAGGCAAGAATACTGAAGTGGATTGCCATTCTCTTCTCCAAACGATCTTCCCAAACCAGGGACTGAACCCAGGTCTCCCCACATTGCAGGCAGATTTTTTACCATCTGAGCCACCAGTGAAGCATTAGGTATTGTAAGTAATCTAGAGATGAAAAAGTATAGGATGTGTGTAGGTTATATGCCAATAATACACCATTTTTAATAAGGAATTTGAGCACTGGAGACACTGGGGTGAGGGTACTATTCCCACATAGATACTAAAAGATGAATCTATTTCACTATGTTCTAATCAAGCTAGCATCTCCTACAAATAATCAGTGATACAACAAAATATTTTATTAGTTGCATAAGGTTTGATTGAACAACTCTGTCTTAGTTAAACTGAAGTGTTGCAAAAATCAGAGAAATGAAAGAAAGACAATAAATGTGTAAGCCAGAAAAATCTTCAGTAGTGTTGTTTGGAATGACAATCTCTTTGGGACTGACAGGGGTCCTATATTTCCTGAGGTCTCCAAGTGTCACTTTTGGAACTCAACGCATGAGACACCACAGGATAGCTCCCATACAGGGAGATGCTCAAGGGGACGAGTCTTTAAAACTGGAAAGGAAGTGCAGGCATGATGACCAAAGCCCCCCAAACACACTCTAACCAAAGTACACAGAGTTGTAAATTGATTACTCATTTCCAGTTAGTTCTTTGCAGAAAGCCTTTCATTACTACAGTTTTCTACAGTGTTAGTATCCCATTTATTCTTTTAAAAATTTGTCAAATTTTGAATTCCCCATATTAACCTGTATTTTCTTGTCTTCTGCTAATAATTATTCAATCAGACTTCTTTTGTGAAGACTGGGAGATAAATACCCGCACAGTTGGAAAACTATAATGTCATGCCTGAACAGATTGATCTTAGACTTTATGCTACAAATAAATTGGTATGTTCTTAAATAATTACCAGGTAGTTTGTCTACCGCCTCTCCTGACTGCTGAAAAGCTTAGCACTTTCTCTAGCCTGACAGCAGAGTGTCCTGGTCCCACCCCACGCCTGTTTGCTCTTTGCAGGACTTTTGCACAGAATGGTTAAAATCTGGCTGGGAGATGGAATTCAAGCTCTAAACAATCCACTTAACCTCTCTGCTCTTTGCCCATAAAATCAGTGTCATAGTATAGATTTTCTAACAGACTGTATTTATCAATGTTTGTTCATGCAAGGGAAATCCCAGTTTGTATCATTTATTAATTTCTTACTTGTGCATTTGTTTCCTGCCCCCTCCATTTGAAGCCTAGACTGTTTGACTGTTCATGGCAGTCTTTTTCTTTTTTTTTTTTGCAAAATATTTATCCTAGTATTGGAGGGTTAATGGTATACTGCCTGGAATTGTTCAGGAGCTGCTACAATTTTAAAGACTTAAATTGATGTTAAAAGTGGAGATTTCACAAAATAGAAGCAAACCAAAAACAAAAAAAAAACCAAAAAAAAAAAAAAAACAAAGAAAAGGAGGAATTAAACAAAGAGGCAAAGGGTAAATATCTTATCCTCCATTTCTAGTTGGAACTGCTATTTTTCACAGCTAACTGAAATTCTGCAACATTTGAAAAACATCAAAATAGCTAGAATTCATAAATCTGAGAAGAGGAAAAGAAAGCACTTTGCAAAAGTGAAGGAAGTTCAGCATTTGCAATGTAATTCAAATTGTACTTGTAATTCAGGTCCTGGAATTAACCCACTCAACCAAAGCTTGAAAAGATTCAGATTTACTCAGACTAGCAACAATACAATACTCCCTCACAATTGCCCAACCACCCTGTCTTTTGGTGATACAACCAATACACTCTAAATTATAATTCTCAAACTCAGTTGTTAAAAAATACATCTCTGCATCATATCAGTTTGTCTTGTTGCAATTTAAAGGGAGGGGAGGAGACACACTACCCATTTTAATCAGACTAAGATAACACCTGAGCTCTTCCTATAATCACTTTTTGAAAAATGACTTTTACCAGAATTTTTAACGATAGAGAGGTGAATTTGGAATAGAATCCCTGTATTTTCAGCCTATTGACTATAAAGAAAAGAATAACTTTCAAGGTATTGTGGTGTTTGGGGTACATTTCAGGTCATCTGAGCTGCCATTTTATTTTTCCAAGGTTGATTGCACCGGGGTTACATCTCGTGGGTGGGAGGGCGACTAGCCGGGGGAGATGGATTCACGGTACTGTGTGTTAGACTGCCTGTCCATGAAAGTTATTTGAAGGTTTTCCATGCAAGGAATTTAGGAAAAGTCAGCCATTTTTACCTTTATCTAGTTTGGCAACAGTTCAAAGCACACAGAAAAAGTTTGTTTTTTTTTAAAGGAAAAAAAATTGTCAAGTCTTTTAAAAGGTAGTTCTAATTTCCTCATTTTTTTTTAATCACGGACATTTTTTGAAAAATACAAACAAAATTTAGGGGTATCTTATATATTTTATTTATTTTTTTTTTTCTTATATATTTTAAAATGAGAAAAAAAAACTTTGTAAAATTTTAAAACAAAGCTTTGAGTGGAACTCATATATTTTCATCTACTAGCATGCAAAAATAGAGAAAATGTTACTGATATAATAGTAGTGAAGACAATCAGGTTGGTACTTACCCACCAGGTACACCAATCAAGTTAGAAATACAGAGACAATATTTTGAACTTTATCTCGCAAGGTTTGTTTTTTTAAAAAAAAGAAGGCCAGCAAAGCAGCATTTTTGTGATATTCTCAAAGACTGATATTTGATTATATAAAATACCTTCACCTTCTAAATCAGTTCTTTGGTAGAGAAGGAGAAAAAAAACTGTAATTTTCCTTTTTTAATCCTATGCAAAGCAACATAGTCTCATATTTATTTAGCTTAGTGCTTCCTTTCTCTTTAAAGCATTTATTAACCAGAGAGACCTCAGTGACATGTAAATTTCATTTTCTATGCCCTGTAGATTAAAATACATCTGTTTCAGCCATCATTCAGGAAAGAAATAATTTTAATAGTTCATTTTATTAAAAAAAGATTTATGTCAGCATTCAGTTATGACAAGAGAAGGCAAGTGACTTGCACATAATGCTAAGAAGCAGCTTTTTTCCTTCCAGAATTTTATCCAAATTGAACAGAACTATGTCCCTAAAATATATGGAGGTAAGTAACTTTGCCTCCTGGTATGTTGTTAGTAATGGTGATTCCTCACTAAAGCAGCAAGTAAATCCCTCTTTGTTAGGCTTAATCTGTGACATTCTAGTATTTGCATTATTCCATACTTAAAATAATACACTTATTTGAATGGACTTTCCTCTTGTGTTAAGGAAAAATATTTGAGGATGCATCTTTGAGTTTGACATTTAATGAACTTTCTTTGTTTCTAATTATGTGCAGTATAGTTTAAAAGTAAACAATGTTTACATAAAATATCCAAAATTGGCAAATCTCCAGAGACAGATTAGTGTTTCCCCGGGGCTAATATGGGACAATTGACTGAAAGAGGGTGGCTGCTAATGGGTAGAGGATTTCTTCATGAAATGATGAAACGTTCTAAAATTGATCATAGTGACGGTTGTACAACTCTATGAATAAGCTCAAGGCCACTGAATTGTACACACAAATGGGTGAATCGTTTGGTATGAATTTATATCTCAGTAAAACGCTTATATTACAAAAACAAACCAATGAAATCTGAATCTAACTCCATGGCCTGATTCCCAAGAAAAACTGTCTGCTGGGTGGGCATTCAGATGTATAAACACATAATTAAAATGGCAATCTGATAAACCTGAATCCACAGAAAAAAATACAAACTCTTTGAAAGTTGTATTGAAAGAGTTCCCCATCTAAGAGAATGCCTTACAGGAGAGATACTGTTTGAACCACATCTCAACATCAGGGATGAGAAGGAAGAGCTTTTCAGGCTGAGGGAACAGTGCATGAAAAGGTTGGAAGGCAAAGCAGCAGCAGCAGGTTTCAAGAAAGATGTGAGTACTTTAGCTGTGAACCTCAAGGAATCAGTATCTGGGAAGAGGCAAGAGGTTTCAGGGAAGCTACGGGAAAAGGAATTGCCCGAACATTCCCATCTTTATTTAAAGTTATAAAGGGAAGCAAGGGAAAGAATTAACATCTGTAACAGTTGAAGGTTAGTGATAAAAGCATCAAACTGTAATTAGGTGCTTATTTTCTTTATTATCTTGTTCTAATTGCATATTCTATACAGGAAAATTAGTAGCCTTAGCCTATGTTTATGCTTAGTAATTTTAATAAGGAATTCTATTTTTCTTCAAATGCATTAGTAATAGTTACTTGGGAAAAGCTTGTCCAATTGTTTCTTTCTCTTGGGAGATTAACTGTTTAGCCACACTCGTGATGAAGTTGGCCCCTTGAATCATGAGACCACACGTGAGACCCCTCAGTCCTCTTCACAGCAGCGTATTTTCATAACACAGAGACATAAACAGCCTACTAAGTACCGTGCCAACAAAACCCAAGCCTTTTCTATCTTGGCAAATGTAATCAGAGTTTTTTTTAATATCAGTTTGAAAGGAGAAGCACAGTCTGAGAAGAAATGTCTTTCACAATAGCAAAACTAAAATGACTATAATAATATAACAAAAGAATATTAATGCCCAGATTGGAAAAGCTTTATTCCATGTGGATCACTTCAATGTTGATAATTAACACCTACCTGACTCACCACAGTACCTGGAGAATGAGACCTAGACACAGGACTCCGCTTACTCCAATCCTTTGTTAGGGTCAGAGTCTTTCCACTTCTGGTCCCTACTCATGTCTTTCTCAACACTGGGATCAATGAAAAGACACACACGGAAATGGAATCTCACCTGTTGTCAAAAGCATCTCATGAGCCCTGTGATAAGCTCTTCACATGCACCGTCCCTCTGTATGAAGTTCCACTTTTTGAAAGCAATGAGTCACCCACACAAGGTCCTTACCATTAAGCATTCATGTCAGGTATCTTCTCACTAATCTTTCAGCAACCCAACTAGGGAAGCATAATTATTATCAATCCAGATACATAGATGAGGAAAATGAGACTGAATTAGACTAAGCAGCTTGCTTAGAACCAGATACATGGAGATGGCAGACCCTGGACCAGTGGCCAGGTGTGTCTGAAGCCCACATCTGAATTCTCAACCATCTCACTGTTCTGCTTATTACCCAGAAAACCCAGGCTTCATGTCAACACAAGCAGAGGGCAATTGGGAGACGAAGAAACCCCCAGTTGAGAAGCTAGAAATAGCCAGACACTTCAAGATGGGGTTATTTACAAAGGAAGCTAGACAATGCAATGATATGTGGGGCATGGTTCCTCCTTGGCGCCATCACTCACACCCACCTCCAAGCTTTCAGGGCCAGAAAAACTGGGACTTGCTTGCCTGCTATTGTTGAAGATTGGCATTGCTTCTCCACTGCTATACCTCCTTCCTCTCTGATCACATTCTTTCCCTCCTTTCATTTTTTTCATTTGATGTCATCATTCCACCAATATGTATTAAGACCTACTATATGCCAAATTCTCCTCTAGGCATAACAGTGAATAAAACAAACTGTGGTTTGCTGTCACACATCTTACATTGTCGTGGCATTACATCACACACAAACGAACAAGAGTATGTGTCTCATCATCTCATCTGCCTCTAGGTCACAAGAGTATCTGAAGATGTCGTGAGGGAATTTCCTGGCTGCCCAGTGGTTAGGACTCGGTGCTTTCACTCCTGGGGCCTGGGTTCAATCCCTGGTCAAGGAACTAAGATCCCACAATCACGTGGTGTGGCCAAAAAATTTTAAAAAGTCATGAATTCTTGTAAGATCAGATATCCAGATTTCTTAAGTTTTAATAAAGAATATACAGGAAGATCCCCAGAGAAGAGCATTACCAACCCACTCCCGTGTTCTTGCCTGGACAATCCAATGGACAGAGGAGCTTGGTAGCCTACAGTCCATAGAGTCGCAGAATCGGACACGAATGAAGCGACTTAGCACACACGCATGCGTATACTACTTTAAAAATCTAGAGTCCAATTATAAAATATGTGCTCCGGAATCTTTCTTGATCATCCTATAACAGGGCTGAGAGCCTAGAACTACTTTTAGATATTCCATGGATCCATTTGTTTTTAAAAGCCAACAGAAAGCCACTTCTCACAGATTATTACACCTGGCTATTACTATTTGTGCACACAGACCTATATAGTCATCATCATTGAGAGAATCAATCAAATTACTAGGCGTCATCGGGTTTTGTTTCTCCTTTTAAATCAGTTTATTGATCTCAAATGGAACGACAACTGATCTACATTTTTCCCATTATTAGAGCATTTAAATATACCAGTCTTCTAACAATTGAGAGGTACTAAACAGACATAACTTCCAAGAAATTCACTTCTTAAAGTTAAGAGACATCATTTCAAGCTTAAAACAGATGGTGTCAATATTGTGCTAAGTGATATATGACCAACTCTGCGAAAATTTTGATAAGTAAAGTGCAGACACACAAAAAGTTTGTCTAAACTGTTTCCCATCCAAAACTGAGGAGAAAAGTCTATTTATTATGGAGCAGACATGATTTATATTCTTTCTTATGTGATAGTCATAAAAAGAACATTGTTTTTGAAATGTGTAGACAGAGGAATCTGATGATCTTCTATTCACCTGTACCTACTGTCAGGAAGGATTAAAGAAAATTGGAATCCACTTCCTGGAAAAACAGATTTGCTAAAATTTGGAGTATAAGTTTCAGATATATTTTCATGTTTACCATCTCTTGCCCTCTTCCACCTCATTTTCACTTCAAGGTAAATTTTGGTGGAAGACTGCAATAAGAAAAAATGCTACAAAAGTAATTTTTCTGACATAGCAAGGTTGACATCTAAAGAAAAAAAAGAGCATATTTTTGAATGAACAGGGACCTACATAAGAAGCTGAACTTAATATAAAAGAGGAAATTCAATGAAATGAGGTTATTAACTTATTAATAGTTTAGTAAAAGATTAAAGAATTGCTTTTTAAATTTTACAAATCAATTACTTCAGTTAAATTTTAAACCAGGTCTTATAGTCAAAAATCAAAGTTTTGTTGTTTTTTTTTTAAAGGAGATCAAAATCCAACAGTTCATGTTGGGAACCAATTAAGTTTCATTTCGAAGGCACAAGAGATATTCTTGCTTTTTTTAAATTTAAAGGTGATTCATTAAATGTTATGTTAGGCAGCTTCTCCTATTTTCAATGTTACATTTGTTAAAAGCCGTTATGAGGAGACATTTGTGATAAGAAGACATGTACCGCAATTGAAGGGTCATTTCATTGAACAGATCATAGAAAAGTCAAAACATCCAGACCATAGTTTTATGCTTTTGTTTCTATAAAATGTTAATATCTCTGAATTAAATTGCTGGGGGATTTTAGTTAGATGATGACACGATTAATTCTGATCAAATAGACTGAAATATCCACAACTACCCTCATCCATGGGCATTTTGTTTGGGGAGCAAAATAAAGTGGAATCTTACTCCATTCAACTTTCAGCTGCTGTTAGCCAATACTTTTAGCAATAGTAATAATGTATTGAACTACTTTTCTGTGTCAGGCCCTGTGATACACACCTAGAATTTCCTCATTTAATCTCAAGTGTATGCATGCTCAGTGGCTTAGGCATGTCTGACTCTGTGCAACCCCAGGATTGTATCCTGCCAGGGTCCTCTGTCCATGGAATTTTTCAGGAAAAGAGTACATTTTTATTCTCATTTTTTAAGGGAAATGCCCCCTAGGGGTAGTAGATCACCCCAGGGTCACATCACCAATTCATGGCAGGGCCCAGATACAAACCATGTTCCTGACTCCAGAGGCTGCCCTGTTAACCACTGACATGGACTACCTTCTCATGTGAGCCAATGAAAATCACTAATTGTCTTTATTACTGCCTCTTTGTCAAAATAGATCAAATAGGAGCCATCTGTTTATTAAAAAAAAAAAACTCACCACAGACTTTTTTTTATAATTTAGGAAGGAGAGTTAAAATTTATGACTGCTCCCACCAAAGCAAGTGATGAAAGCCAAGGCTGAAATATGGAATTGCATCTTAAAACGTCATTTAAAAAAAAAGAAGATGAAAAAGAACAAAGGCTATTAATTTTTTAAGTGGGGCTAATTTTTAAGCACCACAATGATAGCACTTAATTTCTCTTTTTCCTAGCTTTGGGCTAGCACAATGTACTGTGGTAATATTTGGAGTTTGTGCTTCAGAAATTTCCATGGACACATTAGCTTAGATGGTTTCATTACCCACCCTCATTATTAAGTAGCTTTCAATTACTGAGTGTTGTAATGCCAAAGAGCATAAAAGAGAGACAAAATCTCGGTAAGATCTAAGGGTGAAATGGCATTTTTATATTGCTATAAAGATTACTTAACTCTAGTGCAGTACTAATGATCATTTCTGTGACTAAAAACATCCCCTTATGATTAATTCTGTAAACTCTCATCATTTCAAGCCCAATAAAGACTTTAAAACATTTTTCATGCATCTTGTATCCCGGCGTATTTTTTTTTTCCCATTTACCCACATAAGAATCAACTCTAAGAATTAAAGTAACTACTTTCTATCACATTAAAATAGTGTATCACCTGGGAGTGTGCAGGTATACATGTGTAATTCAGGTAAATATATGCAGGGAGTGTTTTAACATGGGGAGATCTTTTGTATGCTTAATAACTGTTGATTTTTGTTCTTGATTCCTATGAAAGATTTAGCTTTCTCATATTGGAAAGAATCTCTCAGCAGTCAGGTTCTTCAAATTGAATATATGTGAAAATTAGAATATACAGTTAAAATCACTTTCAAATGTTGACTATAATTTTGTTTGTATCATCAATATAATTGATGGTGGGGAGGCTTCTGTTCAACATTATGAGATTGTTTATAATAGAATACAAAGCAGCTATTAAATGTGAAGTTATATATAAATGTTTACTAATATAAAAAGCGTAATATAGCATTTTGTGAAAATAGAAGCCATAAAACAGTATGACTCCTATTTTTGTAAAAATGTCATATTTTAATATGTATCTTTGATTGAAAGATAAACAGAAAGGCATTAACAGAGATTTTGTCTAAGGTGAGTGAAGTGAAGCCGCTCAGTCGTGTCCGACTCTTTGCGACCCCGTGGACTGGTAGCCTACCAGGCTCCTCTGTCCATGGGATTCTCCAGGCAAGAATACTGAAGTGGATTGCTATTTCCTTCTCCGGGGGAGTTTCCCGACCCAGGGATCGAACCCGGGTCTCCCACATTGCAGGCAGACGCTTAACCTCTGAGCCACAAGATTACAAATAATTAAAATTCTTTTTCTCTGGAAATACCCACATTTACTGCCCTTCCCTGGTAGATCACTCAGTTAAAAATTGGCCTACAGTGCAGGAGACCTGGGTTCAATCCCTGGGTAGAGAAGGTCCCCTGGAGAAGGAAATGGCCACCCATTCCAGTTTCCTGCCTGGAAAATCCCATGGACAGAGGAGCCTCGTGGGCTGCAGTAAACCGGGTCGCAAAGAGTCGGGCACGACTGAGGGACAAACACACCCGCATTAACGAGAATCCTTCCCTCTAATGAAGGTGAGTTTGCTTTTGCTTAAGAAAAAGAATTATAAGGAAAAGCATACCAGGAAACCAAATAATCTCCTTTGATGAAATGATCATGCAGAGTCTGCAATTGGAGATATTTCTTGGATATGACTCCATACTTAGGAAAATTGGTTCAGAGTTACATCCACAGGACCAAGTCCCTTCTTAGCCACACCAGGCCTGGGAGCCTATTTCTCAGGCCAGATAGAGAGCAGACAGGTGACTGCCCTCTGCTCACTGCCTGGGGTCTGCGGGCCTTTGCCTATCCGGCTGCCCTGTGGGTTGAAACTGTGGGGACAGGTAAGGGCAGGAAGAAGTGAAGTCCACACCGCTCTTTATTATGCAACTCTGAAGCTAAAAAGCAGAACATGAAATGGGAAAGCAGAGACCAGCCTCTGCCTGACCTTTAAATCATGCAGGTTCAGAAGGTTTGAGGTGGGGTCTTGGGGGCTGCAGGGCCTTCAGGCTGGCTCAGTAGAATGTCACTTCCACCGGCATGAAGGCTCACAGTTTACAATTGTCTTTTCTTCTGTTCCTTCCTTCCTTCCTTCCCCTTCAACTGGCCCCCTCTGGAAGGACAAGAGTCCCTATCTACTTGGAACAGGATTTCAGTTCTCAGAAATGTAGTTCTGGGTACCTTCTGAGCAGAGACTGGCTATAATCCCAAATTGCATGTTTTATTATGTGGGCTTTATTTGTGTTTCTTATGAAATGAGCTGAGACACTCCAACTCATTTCAGATAGCAGCCAAAGCTAAATGGCCGCATTGTCCCTGAGCAGAAGGTCAACACATCACAGGCAAAACTGTCCAGCGCCCGCGTTTCCTCAAAAACTTATTCACGAAGACGAGCTGCTTCAGTCATTGTCTTCGGCATTGCCTGAATGGCAATGACTGCCTTGACAAATAAAAGAAAACAAAAGCCTTTCCCTCATACTTCTAGATTTCTCCATGAGGTCAAATTGTGATTAAACATAAAAATCACTTTGGAATTTCATTCATAACTAAAAAAGACAAGAAGCTTTAGCTGTCACTGCTATAGTTCTGTCAATCAAAGAGATCAAAATGGAATTTATTTCTATGGAAATAAAACAGTTGGGGTCACTTGTTGGCTGCAGTGGAGCCGTTTCTGATGAGGATTTCCTCTTTTGATCAGTTCTAAGGTGTAAGGACAGTCTCCACAACCAGCCACACCCAGTGGGGGCAATGTGAATAAAGACTGGTAGATTCTGCCAGAAATAAACACCAGATTAATAGCACACAGCCTGCACATCAGGGGTGTTCCACCTCCCTGGGACCCCTGGATGAGAAATTAATTAAGCTAATACATTTAAAACTAAATCCATTTTGCTCCAAATTACCATCCCCAAAAAGTTCAGCAAAAAAACGTGAAATGCCAAAATTGTAAACTGCATTCTATGTGTATTCAGACCCTTGGTAAAGCAGATTCAAATAAAGAAAACCTGAGATAAAGCAAGCCAAGCCATGATTGACTCAAGATCTCCATCTAGTGGCAGTATGCTGAATAGCAGGTTGTTTTCCACATGTCTGGGTAGCCCGGTGGCTGTCGCTGTTCAGTCGCTCAGTCGTGTCCGCCTCTTTGAGACCTCATGGACTGCAGCGCACCAGGCTTCCCTGTCCTTCACCATCTCCTGGAACTTGCTCAGATTCATGTCTGTTGAGTCGGTGATGCCATCCAACCATCTCATCCTCTGTCGGTCCCTTCTCCTGCCTTCAAACTTTCCCAGCATCAAGGTCTTCACATCAGGTGGCCAAAGTATTGGAATTTCAGCTTCAGCATCAGTCTTTCCAGTGAATGTTCAGGACTGATTTCCTTTAGGATGGACTGGCTGAATCTCCTTGCAGTCCAAGGGACTCTCAAAAAGTCTTCTCCAACACCACAGTTCAAAAGCATCAATTCTTCGACTCTCAGTCTTCTTTATGGTCCAACTCTCACATCCATACATGACTACTGGAAAAACCATAGCTTTGACTAGACGAACCTTTGTTGTCAAAGTAATGTCTCTGCTTTTTAATATGCTGTCTAGGTTTTCATAACTTTTCTTCCAAGGAGCAAGCGTCTTTTAATTTCATGACTGCAGTCACCATCTGCAGTGATTTTGAAGCCCAAGAAAATAAAGTCTATAGCCTGGTTAAGTCAAATAAATTAGGCATTTACTTGATTCCCTGTTGGGAAGTGAGCTGCCTCCTCTTATTACGCCTTTGTAGAAAGTATCCTCTCCTGGGGGACCAATTTACTTCTTTTAAGAAATTATTGTGGACCGCAGCCCACCAGGCTCCTCTGTCCATGGGATTTTCCAGGCAAGAATACTGGAATGGAGTTGGCTTTCCTTCTCCGAATGGTCTTCCTGACCCAGGGATCAAACCTGTGTCTCTTAAGTCTCTTGCATTGGCAGGCGCATTTTTACCACTAGCGCCACCTGGGAAGCCCATCTATCAAACCTGGACATCATTAAGTAAAGAACTTGGAGTCTTGCCTCTTCTGTACTTTAACTGAAAATTTTAGGGCTACCCCATAGGCCAGATTATAAACACAAGAAAGCAAGATTGTAAGCACACAGATTTTGGGCACATAGATTGTCATCACACATGAAGACAAGTAATTTCTGCGATGAGCTATGAGGATGTCTTCTGATACTCACTAGCTGGATGAAAGGAGAGAAACAAAGGCAAGTGGAAAATTGAACAGGTGGGTTAGTTTGTAACACAACCACCACAAACAAAGCCTGCTGAGCTGCTTCAGGGTGTGTGCTTCTATCATTTATGAGATATGGAATGTTAGAGCTGGAAGGAAACTTTGCCTTCTCCTTGATGATACCTGTTTCCAGAGGAAGTCCAGAGAGCTCACAGTCAAGCAAAGCCACAGGATTGGTTCATGACAACGAGCCCTCCTCCACCCCATCTCTCTGACCACTAGTCTTGCACGCCCCCAGGGCCCCAAACACTCCCTAAAGTCCTGTAGGGATAACACAGTGCAAGTCCTTCAAGCTCTCTGCAACTACTTTCAGAGATAGTACCTGCTAAATTCCTCCATCATTTTTCTTTCAAGTTTTTTCCCTCTTGCCTTCTTTCATTCCTTCTTTCTTTTGATCCTTGCTTTCTGCCTTCCTTTCTTCTTTGATTTTACCAATTCTTTATTTCCACTTATATTTTCATTATTTTCTCTTTTTCCCCTCTCTTTTAATAGCATCCAATCAACCCTCCACATTCATGAGTTCCTCATCCTCAGATTCAATCACCATGGGTCAAAAATATTTGGAAAAAAATTACAGAAAGTTCCAGAAAACAAAACTTGATGTTGCTGTATTCTGGCAATTATCTAGATAGCATTTACATTGTATTTATAATGGTTTACATATAAGTTGCATTATATTAGGTATTATAAATAATCTTAAAATGACAAAGTATACAAGAGGATGTGCATATTGTTGTTCAGCTGCTAAGTCATGTCTGACTCCTGGCGACCCAATGGACTGCAGCACGTCAGGCTTCCCTGTCCTTCACCATCTCCCAGAGCTTGCTCAAACTCCTGTCCATTGAGTCAATGATGCCATCCAACCATTTTACCCTCTGTAGCCCCTCTTCTCTTCCTGCATTCAATCTTTCCCAGCATCAGGGTCTTTTCCGATGAGTAACCAAAGTATTGGAGCTTCAGCTGCAGCATCAGTCCTTTCAATGAACAGTCAAGGTTGATTTCCTTTAGGATTGACGGGTTTGATCTCTGTGCTGTCCAAGGGACTCTGAAGAGTTGTCTCCAGCACCACAGTTCAAAAGCATCAATTCTTTGGTGCTCAGCCTTCTTTATGGTCCAACTCTCACATCCGTATGTGACTACTGGAAAAACCATAGCGTTGACTATACAGACCTTTGTCGGCAAAGTGATGTCTCTGTTTTTAATATGCAAATACTGCATGATTTTATGTAAGATAGTTGAGCATCCTCAGACTGGGGATCTGTGGGTTCCTGCAGTGAACCCCCCAGGGATACTGAGGGATGATTACACTTGCATGTGTGTGTCACTTCAGTCCTACCCAACTCTTTGTAACGCTCTGGACTGAAGCCCTCCAGGCCCCTCTGTCCATGGAATTCTCCAGGCAGGAATACTAGAGGGGATTGTCCCCCTCCAGGGGATCTTCCTGACTCAGGGATCAAACCCGAATCTTTTATGTCTCCTGCACTGGGAGGCTGGTTCTTTGCCACTAGCAGCACCTGGAAAGCCCATGACTGTACTTACTTGCCACCAAAGTTTTCATCCCAGTTTTCTTATCAGAAGTCAGAGAGGGACGTCCCTGGTCATCTAGTAGTTAAGAATCTCCCTTGCAGTGCAGGAGATGTGGGTTCGATCCCTGGTCAAAGAACTATGATCCTATACGCTGAGAATCGGCTAAGCCCTCGTGCCACAACTACCAAGGCTTAGCGCCGCAACCGGAGAGTTCATGCACTGCTACGCAAAATCCCAAGAGCCACAGATAAGACCCAACACAGCCAAAAAAATAAATATTTTAAAAAGAAAAGAAAAAAAAGTCAGAGAGCAAGTATGAAATTCAGACCACTGGTTTCCAGATTTTACCTGGGAATCAGGCTCAGGGTGATACAGCCCTGCTCTCTCTCCTGCCCAAGAATAAGATCATGGCATCCGGTCCCATCACTTCATGGCAAATAGTGGAAAGAGTGGCAGACTTTATTTTCTCAGGCTCCAAAATCACTGCAGATGGTGACTGCAGCCATGAAATAAAAAAACGCTTACTCCTTGGAAGAAAAGTTATGACCAACCTAGACAGCATGCACATGTTAAAAAGCAGAGATGTTACTTTGCCAACAAAGGTCCATTTAGTCAAAGCAATGGTTTTTCCAATGGTCATGTATGGATGTGAGACTTGGACTATAAGGAAAGCTGAGTGGCGAAGAATTGAAGCTTTTGAACTGTGGTGTTGGAGTAGACTCTTGAGAGTCCCTTGGCCTATAAGCAGATCCAACCAGTTCATCCTAAAGGAAATTAGTCCTGAATGTTCATTGGAAGGACTGATGCTGAAGCTAAAACTCCAATACTTTGGCCACCTGATGCAAAGAACTGACTCACTGGAAAAGACCCTGATGTTGGGAAAGATTGAAGGCAGGAGGAGAAGGGGATGACATAGGATGAGATGGTTGGATGGCATCACCGACTCGATGGACATGAGTTTGAGTAAACTCCGGGAGTTGGTGATGGATAGGGAGGCCTGGCGTGCTGCAGTCCCTGGGATCGCAAAGAGTCGGACATGACTGAGTGACTGAACTGGACTGAACCACAAGTAGACCTGCAGATGTTCAGCATTCCACAGGGGCAGCTTCTCAGGCCAGGGCAAAAGCAGCTTCTATGTCTACTGCTAGGAAGGAGACAAGAGAAGGCGCCCAGGACAGAGTGGTTGCTGGGCTTTATCTTATAACAGGGCTCTGCAGTTCTGACCATCACATGGTGATTGGTTCCAGGTCTTCAAACTCCATGTGAGAAACACCATCGGACTCCAAGAGGGTCTTCTTCCTCCACCACCTGTCTACACCCAAATCAATCCACAAAGGGTTGTTTATGCCTTCTGGGTTTTCAGAAGTGTCTAAGAATAGAGGTCAATCAAGTAAGTTCTTAGCAATGCTTGATTTCTATCCTCAAATAGTTTAGAATCTAGTTGAATTCACAAAGACGCTGGGGAAACAGCATAAGACAGGCTCATCACCAATGATAGCTTTAACAGAAAATCTTTATTGAACGCCTGCCTTGGACAGAGCTTGGGGGTTAACTGCCTCAGGAGTTCAGACAAGGGAAAAAAAATACTGTGGGAAGAGGGCGGAGTTCATCACGGCAGGGAGGGAAGGACCTGATCCAACACCCCACGGTACTTAGATAAATATAAATATATAGTTCATTCTCATTCTAAAAAGTCATTCAGATAATTCTTTAAATTGAAAAGGAGAAAGTAAAGATGATGTTAGTTTTAATATTACCAATGCCCCCAAAATATCTACCTTTAGTATTTTGGTGTAATGACCTCCTGACCTCCTCTATGCATATTTTAAACTTTATTCAGATTAGGAGTAATTGACAAATATAATTGTATATATTTAAAGTCTACAACAAGATTATAGATATATACCAGTTCAAGATAATTAATACAACCATCACCTCACATGGTTTATATAGGTAACTATTAGTGTGCATATGTGTGCATGTGTGAATGGTAAGAATGCTTAAGATCTACCAACAACATTCAACGTAAAAGGCTGTATTATGAACTATAGTCATTGCGCTATATATTACATTCTTGGCTTCTTATCAGTCTGCATATTTTATAAAGAAGGAAAAAATAATTGTGCTATGATTGTAGCAATTTGGAATTTCTAATCTTTTCTAACAAAAAATATACAAGGCTTGTAATTAGTTGTGGTCATTCATATTTTTTTCCTGTGAGATTTTTTCCCTGTGTATTTCTAGTTTATTCACCAATATGCTAATTCAAATCTGTTTTTATGACTTAACAAATATCATAAAGACCATACTATGTTAATATTGATGTAAATCTATATCATCATTGCAAGGTCTCCAGCATATCTCTGGGTTCATTTGCATATAGATTTATGACTGGTACATGGATGCTCCATAATTCATTCACTTCACTTTTTATGAATATGTTTGTGCTTTCCCATGTTTTGTCTATAAACCCATCTGAGATCAACTTCCTCACACATATTCATACTCATCCTTCCCGTTGGAGAAATTCCTAGAAAAGTTGCTGACTCAAAGGGCAATAGTTTCCCTTTTGATCCATGGTATTAAACTGCCCTCCAATAGGCACTGACCACTTGTTTATGTTCCCACTAGCTTTCCTCACCAGCACTAGATATTATCTTTCTTTTCTTATCTTTGCCAATCTGATCATCATAAAATGGTAAATGTGGTTTTAAATTATATTTTTTGATGGCTTGGTAATATTTTTCACTTGTGAACACTCCCATCAACCTTTCTACCTGATTCATCCCAGTAAACTGCATCTCTAATAATTTCTCCCATGACTTTCTCTTCCTGGTGCTGGATGGGACATCTCCAGGTGAATTTCTATTTTATTCTAAAGTTAGTGAAGTTGTCTTGAAGGCATCCCTGGCTCCATCTGCCACTCACAAAAATGCTGGAAATAACTGTCCATTTTCCCTCCTGCACGTGAAGTCACCTCAAGCTTTGCGAGGCTGAAGACCAGAAGGTCTGCTGTCATTAGAGAAGTGATTCCTGAAAAAGAGTGAAAGAGGAGCTGGCCCATCTTGGGGCTGGATTGGCCATTCTTCAACTCCACCAGCCTAGTTCAATTCTCCCCCAAAATTACTTACCAACTCTGATGATTTTTGTTTAAACTGAACTTAACTCCAAAATCACTGCAGATGGTGATTGCAGCCATGAAATTAAAAGATGCTTACTCCTTGGAAGGAAAGTTATGACCAACCTAGATGGCATATTAAAAAGCAGAGACATTACTTTGCCAACAAAGGTCCATCTAGTTAAGGCTATGGTTTTTCCAGTGGTCATGTATGGATGTCAGAGTTGGACTATAAAGAAAGCTGAGTGCAGAAGAATTGATGCTTTTGAACTGTGGTGTTGGAGAAGACTCTTGAGAGTCCCTTGGACTGCAAGGATATCCAACCAGTCAATCCTAAAGGAGATGAGTCCTGGATGTTCAATGGAAGGACTGATGTTGAAGCTGAAACTCCAGTATTTTGGCCACCTGATGCGAAGAGCTGACTCATTTGAAAAGACCCTGATGTTGGGAAAGATTTAAGGCAGGAGGAGAAGGGGACAACAGAGGATGAGATGGTTGGATGGCATCACCAACTCAATGGACATGAGTTTGAGTAACTCCGGGAGTTGGGGATGGACACGGAGGCCTGGTGTGCTGTGGTTCATGGTGTTGCAAAGAGTTGGACATGACTGAGCAACTGAACTGAACTGAACTTTGGCGTTGAACCCTATTTGAGAGGCAAAAACTGCCCCGGGCGTGTGGGATTTAAGTTGAGTTGGGTGAGCAGGGTCTGCTGTACATAGTGTTCTGGTCTGGGGATGGGTCTCCAGGTGGCAGTGCTCCCCAATGGGCATTGGCATCTGCCTAGATGTCTCCCTTCTCATGGGGATCTGGTTGTCAGTCCACACAGCACAAAGTTTTGTCGTCCACATTCCCAGCTGCAGGGCCACTGGAGTCTGACAGCCCTCTGGTCGTCCTGTCCAAGCTGCTCTGCAAGAGACACCTACTTACCCCACACCTTCCAAGCTGCAGGCGCTGCTTTGGGACCCTTATTAGCTGAGAGCATCATCAGCCTGCCCCCATGGCAAGGGGAGGCACAGGGAACTCTTGTCTGGGGCCAAGGCCATCCCTGCTCTCAAACTCCCCAGATGAATCTGTATTGCAGGAGCATACCTCACCCCCCAGGACACAGGCTTTTGTCTGGGGCCCAGGCCTTCTCTGCTCTCAGGCTCCCCAGATGAATCTGGACTGCAGGAGCATACCTCACCCCCCCAGGACACAGGCTCTGGAGGGCCAACTTCTTAGGGACCCATCCACCTAAAACCTCCACCCCTCTGATTCCCCTTCTGTCCTCCTCACCCACCCTGGGAAACATGATCTATTAGCATTTTTTATTTCACAACCTACCTAGCAAGCAGTTATCTAAATATCTTATTTTTTCCCCAGGTCAGGCTTTTGAAACAAATCCCAAGTAGTGACTTCTGCCATTGGACCTGGGGGTGAAAACTGCAGGCCTAACTGCCAGAACCAGGGACAGGGCTAGAAAGGTTTAATGAGAAATGGGGAAGGGAGCCTTTACGTTTCTCATTGGTGGAAAGAGGGCATCCAGGTGTGAGAAATAGTACAGATGAGAGATGGGAATGTGCTGGAGTCTGGGTCTGGCTCTGCTGGAGCAGAGACCTCCTCTGCGATCTAGAGGGTGACAGATCTTTATGTGATCTGTACGCAGATGTGTGGAAATGGCAACCCACTCCAGAATTCTTGCCTGGAGAATCCCACGGACAGAGCCTGGTGCGTTACAGTCCATGGAGTCACAAAGAGTCAGACACGACTGAAGTGACGCATGAGCATGTGTGAGGTGGGACCAGACCTTGCAGAACGCTTTCAAGTAAACAGAGTGATGCTGGACATGCCAGCTTATCTCAATGCCACTTAAATTTCCATTTAACTTGATCATAAGGCAGGTTTTTTTTTTTTTTTTTTTCCTTTACTACTGAAGGAAAATGAGAGTGAACAAGACGTGGGCTTTGAAATCAGCCAATCCTGGGACTGCAGCTAGACTCAGCTGCTTACCCGCTTTTCAGGTTGGGCAGTAGCCCAATGAGAATAATAAGACCTTTTTCATCAATTGCATGCATATGAGGGAACAGATATGAAGCCAATGGACCTAGAAAATGTTCCCTTCTCCCCTTAGTTTCCCTCTTCCCTTTCCTATTTTTAGCCCCAGTCTTCAGACTAATTCATAGCATGCCTTTGTTGTTTAGTTGCTAGGTCATGTCCAAGTTTTTGCGACCCCATGGACTTCAGCACTCCAGGCTTCCCCGTCCTTCATTAATGTGCCCTATTCTGACCCAAATGAAACTACTGCTGATAATCCTTGGAATACTAGAAATGCATTCATGAATATGTATGAAGTGTACACATTGGTCTGAATGCAGGTGAATCACGTGTTTCTTCCACAAGAAACTCTGCTATGCTTTTGAACAGTGAGATTTTAAAGAAATATTGATTAAAACATAAACTAGTTGGCCTTACAAAGCTTCCACAGGCTCGTCTGTCCTTTGAGCTCCAGCCTCCTCTCTTCACAATTATTTCTCCCTCCTCGCTGTCCACCATCTGGGAAGAAACCCAAGGAGGGCCACAGCCAAGGGCACCCTCAGACAGCCATCCGTGCTGGGGAGCAGGGCTTTAGACAGGCCCAGTAAGGAGGCTGAAGCCCTGGCTTTGATGCGAAGAGGCCTCCCTGGCTTGGCCATTTGGAGAAGGTATCTTCTCTGGAGCTGCTGAGGTGGTAAACACCAAAGACAAAGAATCTCCTCTCCCAGGAGATGCCCCCACTTGGGAAGACCACAGGTGGGTGATCAGCTCTGCTCCAGAGTGAAAGCTCTAAAGGTGGAGACTCATGGTTTACTTCTCCTTAAGGCTTTCTCTTCACCATGGGAGAGATAAGAGTGCAAACACAAGTTTAGGATCTGGATCTAGGGAGTTCTGCCTCTCGCACCATCCACTTAAGTCTGACTAGGCAAATCATAACCATAGCCATGAGAATAATGAACAATAATACCCACAGCAGCAGCAGCGGTAGTTAATATGTGTCAAGCAATAACTCCATGCCAGGTATTGCGCTAAGTGCTTATGGCTTTCTTTAATCCTCACCACAGCCTTATGAGGTAAGTGCTGCTGTTGTATCTTCCCTACAGATGAGAAAACTGAGGTGCAGTGAGCTTGTGTAACCTGCCTGAGATTACAAAGGTGTCAGGGGAAGCACACTGATTGAAACCGCCCACCCTGGCCAGGCACCATAGTAACCATTTGGATGAGTTGTTTTATGGCAGGAGATCCTGATAAGGAATACGGAACTAATAAGCCACCACCAACTGGAAGAGTTTGGGAAAGGTCAAAAGGAGACACTGCCTATCCGTCTACTTCCCAGAATCCCTCTCGCTAGCATCCATCTTGGCTGAGCGATGCGTGCGCCACCAGGAAATACTCTGAATTAGAATGATTGGCCAAAGACCACCCAGAAACTAATCCCATCACCATAAAACCCAAGACTGCGAACCATGAGGCAGAGCAGTTCTCCTGGGTTCCCTCACCCTCCTGCTCTCCTCCCGGGTGCCCTTTCCCAATAAAATCTCTTGCTTTGTCAGCACATGTGTCTCCTTGGACAATTCATTTCCAGGTGTTAGACAAGAGCCCAGTTTCGGGCCCTGGAAGGGGTCCCCCTTCCTGCAACAAATGGCGACTGTGGTGGGGACTCTTCTGTGCTGAGACTGACATCCTGACCACTCCGGGGTACTCAGGGGCCAGCTTGCCTGCCAATGGACCAGACCCAGCGGCCGCAACTGGGACCCTTTTGTCCCTGGTCTCCTCCTGACACAGACAATTGGCCAGAGTGCCCCGACTAGTAAGGAACAAGAGACTTTATTGACCTCCCTCCCCTTCCCTCTCTCTTTCCTCTCCTTAGTCCTTCCTATCCTTCCCATTTTTCTAGTCCCCTGGTCCTGGACACAGGAATCTGGTCGAAGGGCTTCAGCCTGAGCTGAGGATTGGAGACTGATCACCTCCTCTTGGCAGAGAACTCGAATTTTCTGGTCTGGTTTCTGGTAGGGCCGAGTTCCAGTCCTCCCTTTTCTGAAAGCCCAGGGAAAAGTCCCATAACGCCTGGGTATCTGCAGGTGGCAGGAGATGTCTGTAAGGCCACCCCTTTTGCCCCCCTTTCCTGCCTCCTCCTCCTTCTTTCAACCTGGCTTCCTTTCCTCCTTTTGAAATCTTTGAAGACATCTGAAGTTTTATGTCTCTATAGAAGGTTTTCTGAGAGACTGTATTCTTGTATTTAAGGGAGTGTCTGATGAGGACTGCCAGGTTTATATGTGTGTGTTTTAACTCTGTTCTGTGTTGTGATTTGTGACAGCCAGTTTGCTTTGTCTGACCACCATTTAGACCTGCTGCCATTTTGTTAGAACTTGATTTTCTTTCCCTGTGCCTTGAGACCAGGGCTCTCAGGAACTTATCTAGACCACCTCTAACACCTGAGACTGAGAGAAAAAGGAAAAAAGCCTTTAAAAATGTTATTTATTTAAATTTTATATTGTAATATCTAATTCATGACCAAACTTAGAAAATGAAGCTAGATCTTGCACTGTGTCTGTCTAAATATGTCTTGGTATGTCTTTGTCTCTGGGTAATATTTTTTAGGTTAATTTGTAAATGAGCTCTATTTAATTGGCTTTAAAAAAGGTAAGTGCTCACAAATCAAATAATTCTAAATTAAACAATAAATTCCAGGTTCAGGTGAACTGGGAAATATTCAGTATTAAATACCTGATATTAATGTTTGTTTGTTGACCTATCTAATATAGACATGTCTTAGAGTAATTAACATCAAGTAGAATATCTTCATTGTACCTATGTTTAATATAAGTTGAATATTATACATGTTACAAGTTTGTCAACAAGGAAATTACCTCGAATGAAAAAACTTCTAAAAAATATAAGTGAGGTATGAGTTTGTATATAAACTCTATTAAGAATAATTATTCTTTAAGAATATCTGCCTGCAATAGTCTCCCCAGATTGGCATAACTTGAATTTCTAAGGGTTGTGCTAAACTAAGTATTGGAAGTCTATTAAATAATTAGGTCATTTCCAAATGGAATAAGATTTTGAAGCATTTACTACTAAACACTGATTTCCTTTTACAGAAAAACTAAAGAGATTTGGGACTATAAATGAATAAGGTTTGATGCCATCCTAAAATGTTTTTAAGAAAGCAAGGGTTTTAGAAATTATCACTGGTATTTATGCTCACCAATCTATAAAATGCTAATATAAAAGTTAGCTCTTGGCTGCTAAAGGAAAGCAGGAAGTTTACTTTCAGTAAAAAAAGGTATGAAAAAATACTAAAAAGAGTTATGCATGATCAGGATTTTCTAAAATTGGATTACAATTAGTTAGATAAATGGATTTTGTTAGGAATGACAGCCATAAGAAAAATGGTTAGAGCCAATTAGGTCCAAGATGGCGGGGAGCTGACTTTCACTAGACCTTGAGCCTTGGTACTTATCCCACTGTGACATATCAACAAGCTAAATGATACACCCATCAACATTGACTAAATCTGACCAAATGTTCTAAATGCTTTTAATTGATCTTTTTGATAAAACTTCCTAAATTGAATTCTTTTGAAGTTCTTTTGACCTCTAGCTAACTTCGGGGTACTTCAGAGGGCCCCTGAAACATCCCATAGAGAGATATTGAACTGTGTTTATTTGGTTGGTTAAATTACATGAAAAAGATTATCAAATGAGTAATAAATGTGCTCATGTTATAATTTATGGTAAAATTACTAATACAGATATGCTAGAAATTATATGGAGTTCTTAACACCTTGATATGTCTTGGTGTTCTAATGAGAAACCTGATGACTTCACAAAAGTTAACAAAGGACTGAATGAACCAGCGAATATGCTTATAACTTTTATGGTTTCTATCTGAAAAATTACAGGTTTGAATCTTGTGTTTTCTGGGAGTAGGGAAAACCTTCCTCTCAAACTAATTATGAAAATAATTTGGTAAAATTATACATTATAAACAAAACAATTATATTTTCTCTCTATCTGACTCCTCCAGAAATTTGAAACTCTTAGGTTTCCAGTAAGTTTATCAAATGAGCTAGGAAGGTTATCTCACTAACAGGTACAAAAATCTCAAGGAATTCTTAAGACCTTAAAAAGGGAAGAGTTTACCTAGATTTGTTAGGCAAAATCTGTGATAAGCCTCTGGTGTGAATTTCCCAGCCCTGTTTTATATTAAAAGTTCAGTCTGAGATTCTACAAGTGTTTCAGCAAAATAAAAAGTCTACAATCAATTATGGTTATATAAATCATCAGACCAAAATTAGTGAGAACAGACCTATTTAAATATAGTCATATTCAGGTCACTGTGATACTACCAGATGGGATCCCCTCACTGGGCCAATTAATAATGCCTACTCTGACTCTGGCCATAAATTTGAGACTTTTTCTATTACTCAAGCTCAATCAGAGCAACAAGAAAAGTTTCAGCAAAGGAGAAAGAAATCTCCCACAATTATGAGATGGATTTATATAGATAACACCAGGCTATGGTAATTTAGGTTTAAGATCTCCTCTGTGTTGAAAACAATTAAATCATACTAAGGGTAATCAGTCTAGTAACACTAGAAAACTGGGCTGTGTGCCTTATAGATGGTGGTGCCAATGTATAATTTCCCTGAAAGATAAAGATTCGTACAGAGTAGACTAAGTCAGACGACCTGGGATATACTGGGCTACATCTAATGGAAGCTCTTAAGTCTTACTTTGACTTTACTAGTACTGCTGGCTATGTTCTTTGTATTTCACCTGCCTTACAAAATTGCTGTTCCTTACACTGCCAAATGTGTGACTGAGGCCTCTGATGGAATAATATATAGTTCCCTATGAGATCAGTGATGATAACAGTGTAACTCTAGATATGAGAAAAAGCAACAAGAGGGAATGTTTTCCTGGACCAAGAGACTAGTAAGACAGGTGGTCCAGAGAATTTTGGATACTATTTTATGGCCTAGTCCAGTAAGCACATTGAGTGGCCTGTCAACAAAATCGTTGCCAAACCTGAGAATGGACATTCTCAGCACCATGGGATGAAATGGCCATGAAATGCCCCCTCAAAATCATGGTCAAGTTTATGATCAAAAAGGGGCTCTGCCAAGTGAAGATTGACACTTGCCATCTATATCTACAGAGATTAGATCATGGCCACTGCAACTGCTGACTTTCAATGGCCCTGAAAGGAGTTCAGGGTGAAAATCAGGAATGAGGCGCTCTGTGTTCTGAAAAAACTGGCAGAACAGGCCTTCAGATAGTTAGATCTTTTCAGGAAATTTTATGAGTCCCAATTCTTGCATGTTTTCATACCTAGAGAAAGACTGACATCATTAATAGTGACATCTACTTTGGCTATTAAGGAAAAATTTTACAATTAAAAGTCAAAACAGAGTACACAGCTATGGTTCGGACACCCTGGGGAATAACCAGGTGTTACTACGGGTGAAATTTCAGATTAGACGTTGTACTGCTAGACACTTGAGTTTTCTGAGTCGTGTCAGGCTTAGATGCCACCATTCTCAAAGCAATATCTGCTGTAAGCTAGTAACTTATACCTTACTTTTTATAAAACTAGGCAACTGGCCACCTGGCTAAAAGTCTTCCTGAAATGCCAGGTCCAGACAGGGTTTCAGGTCTACTCTTCTAATAAGAAAGAGATTTATTTTGTCTATTAAAATTCCAGTTATCCCTCCTCCAGCTACTACTAATTGGGACTGTTACAACAAAGTAGCAGACCAAGGGATTGAGATTTCAATCATACAAGGCTCAGATCTAGGACTTGGAACTCAGGAATGCTTCCAATTCAGTGTCTCTTCTCCAAGCTGAGGCAGTACTATGCGCCATTTTGACAGGAAGTTATCACAGTCATAGTTGCCCTGTTCCCTAAATTAAAACTGAGCAGGACTCTGGGGCTCTGGAGTACAGACCTGTTGTGTGTTCTCCACTTTTTATCTGTAGGATATAGGTTTCATTCAGCCTCCTTGACCTTCCCTGAGTTCCAAAGGGTAGATTCAAACAATTGCTAATCAGGGAAGGGAGGAGATACAGAAACAGGAGAATCAAATGGTGGTACAGCCTTGAGACAGGATCCTGGTTCCTCCTCAAAGAAATATGCATAACAATGTCTTTGTGTTCTTCTACAGAACTGGAGCCCCCACCCCGGTGGAGGATGGTAACTTCAGACTAAACACAAGACTACTGAAGCACAGCTCTTTTGCTTCACCACCAGCCAACCAAAAAAAAAAAAAAAAAGTCACAAACCCTGCAGCCCTCACCCCAAATGTTGCCTCCTGTTTCTGGGGACCAGTGATGGACCATCCTGTTAGGTCTCCTGTTTGGCCCCTGTCTATTTCTTCTCTGAGAGGCGCCAACAGTTTCAAACTAAGTTGCTGCTATTACAAGAGTGAAAGCTGGTTTCAGATATGGAACACCCCAACTTAGATCAGGTAGAGAGAGACTTCTGCTCTGCTAGGCAGGCCTACGCCCATGCACAGCAGGAAGAAGTAACAGAAGAAAGAGACCTCCGCCCGAATTCCCAAGAAGCATCTTGAGTATGAAGTCTCTCAGGGGGGAGTTGTTAGGGGAAGCACACTGATTGAAACCGCCCACCCTGGCCAGGCACCATAGTAACCATTTGCATGAGTCGTTTTATGACAGAAGATCCTGATAAGGAATACGGAACTAATAAGCCACCACCAGCCGGAAGAGTTTGGGAAAGATCAAAAGGAGATACCGCGTGTCTGTCCACTTTCCAGAATCCCTCTTGCTAGCATCCATCTTGGCTAAGCAATGCGTGCGCCACCAGGAAAGACTCTGCATTAGAATGATTGGCCAAAGACTACCTGGAAACTAATCCCATCACCATAAAACCCAAGACTGCGAGCCACGCGGCAGAGCAGTTCTCCTGGGTTCCCTTACCCTCCTGCTCTCCACCCGGGTGCCCTTTCCCAATAAAAGCTCTTGCTTTGTCAGCATGTGTCTCCTCGGACAATTCATTTCCGAGTGTTAGACAAGAGCCCAATTTCGGGCCCTGGAAGGGGTCCCCCTTGCTGCAACAAAGGTAGGAGATTATGGAGCTTGGATTCAGGTGCAGGCAGTCTGACCGCTAGAGCCTTCGTGTAGCCCAATCCCACTCACCAGAAGAAGGGACCCAGTGTCTCAAGTTGGCTCAAGGTGCCTCAAGGATCCTCTCCTCAAGGCTCCCTCAAGAACGTATGGGTGTGTTAAAAGAGCCATGGAAGGGCTGGGAATCCTTGATCCCAGAAATCTCTCAGCCTCTCATCCTTTTCTGCCTTTGAACAGGTGACCAAGGAACATCAACCTCCCCACAGCTGCGTGGCTTGACTTGGAGCACAGTGCTACCTTGGAGAAAATTTTGAGAATCTCTCATAAGAAAAGAGTGTCAGGACTCTTCCTCTACTTCCTCATCCCCTGAGCAATGCAAACATCCTGATGCTTCTTCACCACAGCAGAGACAAGATGGAACTTAACTTGCAAGGACATTTGTGAGGGCCTCATGGCTTCCCAACAGGGTGATACACACCATCTGCCCATCCATGAAAACGTGATTTGTATTATCCACATCGATGAACTCAGATCTTTCACGAGGAACATCAGGAAACATCAGGAGAGGTATAATTTATCCCCACTCCACCCCTCCAGAAGTCTCTAGAGTTGGCTGTGTTTTAAAACAGACCCAACACATTCCTTCTTTATGTCTCTCTCCTCTACAATGACAGCTAAGGCTCAGGAACTCTCAAATTTAGAGCATGGAAGGCTGTCAGCAATGGTCAAGACTATAGCATTTCTCATTCTGGCCCAGAGGAAGGGGGATGGTCTGTCACCTTAGTCATTAAACAGAAAATAGTGCGTGTGTGCGCAATTGCTCAGTTGTGTTTGACTGCTTACCACCCCAAGGACTGTAGCCCACCAGGTCCATGGGATTACCCAGGCAAGAAAACTAGAGTGGGTTGCCATGCCCTCCTCCAGGAAATCCTCCTGATCCAGGGATCAAACCCGAGGCTCTTGCCTCTCCTGCATTGGCAGGTGGGCTCTTTACAACTAGTCCCACCTGGGAAACCCAAGTGTGTGTGGCCTGATTGCATTTAACACTCCCAACAGTACTTTGAGGTATGTTATCATTCCCATTGGAGGCAATATTGTTGATGTCCTGCCTGTACCCCCGAGTTCTCACTGTTATCACAGGTGTCAACAGCTTCCTCCTGCAAGCACCAGCCCTTCTCTGCCTCAGGAGAAGCCTGCAGCTGCACGGGACAGCCAGAATTGCTGCAGAGTTGGCGTCACCAAAAGTAGCTCTCAATCACACAGACTGGTGCTCAATAAATAAGTAATTATCAAATACTTGGAAAATAAGTACTTGATAAATCAATATCTTCCCTGCCCCTGGGTTAACTCTGAGGCATGTGCTACATATGCCAGGGTCAGAGGATCCCAGTGGGATTCGGGCTCAACTGCCCACAGTGGTGACCTACCGGTGGACACAGCCTGTGCAGGCTTCCTTCCCATCCTTGTCTAACTTTCCCTCCGCCTCTGCTTCCCAGGATCCCAACACTGTTTATACTCACATTATTGTCTTAGGGTCTGCTCCTGAGGGTGTCCACTCAAGACATCCATGTAACAGGTAGAGCAACTAGGGCATAACAAGTAAGTCACTAGCTCAAATCACACCACTAGTAAGTGAATAAGGACTGATTCCAACCCACAATTGACCCTTCTTAATCAGTGACATGGACCAACAGACTGGTTCCCAATAGGAAAAGGAGTACGTCAAGGCTATATATTGTCACCTTGCTTATTTAATTTATAGGCAGAGTACATCATGAGAAACACTAGGCTGCATGAAGCACAAGCTGGAATCAAGATTGCTGGGAGAAATATCAATAACCTCAGATAGGCAGATGACACCACCCTTATGGCAGAGAGTGAAGAGGAACTAAAAAGCCTCTTGATGAAAGTGAAAGAGGAGAGTGAAAAAGTTGGCTTAAAGCTTAACATTCAGAAAACTAAGATCATGGCATCTGGTCCCATCACCTCATGGGAAATAGATGGGGAGACAGTAGAAACAGTGTCAGACTTCATTTCTTTGGGCCCCAAAATCACTGCAGATAGTGACTGCAGCCATGAAATTAAAAGACACTTACTCCTTGGAAGGAAAGCTATGACCAACCTAGACAGCATATTAAAAAGCAGAGACATTACTTTGCCAACAAAGGTCCATCTGGTCAAGGCTATGGTTTTTCCAGTGGTCATATATGGATGTGAGAGTTGGACTGTGAAGAAAGCTAAGCACCGAAAAATTGATGCTTTTGAACTGCGGTGTTGGAGAAGACCCTTGAGAGTCCCTTTGGACTGCGAGGAGATGCAACCAGTCCATCCTAAAGGAGATCAGTCCTGGGTGTTCATTGGAAGGACTGATGCTGAAGCTGAAACTCCAGTACTTTGACCACCTCATGCAAAGAGTTGACTCATTGGAAAAGACCCTGATGCTGGGAGGGATCGGGGGCAGGAGGAGAAGGGGGCGACAGAGGATGAGATGGCTGGATGGCATCACCAACTCAGTGGACATGAGTTTGAGTAAACTCCGGGAGTTGGTGATGGACAGGGAGGCCTGGCGTGCTGCGATTCATGGGGTCGCAAAGAGTCGGACACGACTGAGCGGCTGAACTGACGGAATCAGTGTACAAATGTGACCCCAAACACAGCATATGCACCGCTGGGGGTCCTTGAGAAGCTTTAAGGTTTCCTGGACAGATTGTTTTGTTTTTAATTTAATGTGTATTACAAAAGCAATACAATATTTTATCACATTTAAGACACTTTCAACTGTAACATACACCAGGATTTTATGTACCGCTAAGAAAACAAGCAAACAAGCAAACAAACACATCATGACCCAAAGTTATCATTTAATATTTCTATTTTACTCTTGCTAAAAGAGCTCTTAAGCTGCTTTGGGCATAGTATTTTAAAATAAATTACATGTGGGCATACATATAAAGGAACGTATAAGCAAATTTAATTGGCCAAAAGATTTCTCAGATTTCTTTACAATCAAGTGCCAAATTCTTCTGAATTCTTTGTAAACTCAAGGTCAACAATGTCCATGGGCTCCCCCATGATGTCATCATCCACGCCTTGCAGAGCATGCCCTAATAATTCTGTGTTTCTTCAAGGATGCTCCCCATTGTCTGAAGGATTTTCATCCATGTCACTAACAAAGTGGAAGTGAAAGTGTTAACCGCTCAGTCGTGTCCAGCTCTTTGTGACCCCTTGGACTATAGCCCACCAGGCTCCTCTATGCAAGGAATTCTCCAACAACAATATTGGGGTGGGTTGCCACTCCCTTCTCCAAGGGATCTTCCCCTCCCAGGGATTGAACCCCAGTCTCCTGCATTGCAGGCAGATTCTTTACCTTCTAAGTCACATCCACTCTTCAAATTTTATCCAGTGCCGCCGCCTTCTTGCCAGAAGGTTTCACGCAATGATAATTACATCCTGAGGGCTGACTGGTCAGCAGAAAGCACACGGATGATCCCTGGTATTCATTGTCAGAGACATCACGACCTCAGACATGTCAACAATGTGAAAAAATGGGGGTCACAGATCTCACAAAATAACGCATGTACTGTGCTGTGCCTAGTCGCTCAGTCGTGTCTGTTTTTGCATCCCCACAGACTGTAGCCCACCAGGCTCCTCTGTCCACGGGGATTCTCCAGGCAAGAGTACTAGAGTGGATAGACATTCCCTTCTCCAGGGGATCTTCCCCACCCAGGGACTGAACCCAGGCCTCCCGCATTGTAGGTTGATTCTTTACCAGCTGAGCTACCAGGGAAGCTCAAAATAATGTATACAAAGGGCATACCACATCTCCCATACATAAATAGTACTACTTAAGATGAGGCCAGAATAGTATGTAAATTTTTAAAATATGAGTTAATGTAAGGGAAAATTTTAAATTAGAAATTATACAGGCTGGGAAAGATTGAGGACAGAAGGAGAAGGGGGTGTCAGAGGATGAGATGGCTGGATGGCATCACTGATGCAATGGACATGAACTTGGGCACACTTTGGGAGATGGTGAAGGACAGAGAGGCCTGGAGTGCTGCAGACCATGGGGTCAAAAAGAGTTTGACACGACTGGGTGACCGAACAACAACAGACAATACACTGGAGGGGCAAAAATTGTGAAGTGAGTCAATAACTGAACTTTGAGAAGCCCAGCATTATACCATGTCCTGGTCCACGAAGAGACCGGCCCATCCACAGTCATCTGTGTGCCCAGCAATGATTGAATCCTGTCCCCTGTTGGCGAACGCTCATGATACCATGCATTGGGTCTGATTCCAGGAGTCCCTCAACAATCGCACCTACAGCATGGAATTTAATCACTTAAAATTAAAATATTAATTAATTTAAAATCAGGGAGTAGGGTAAAAGGACATACCAAAGGAACAGAGTCAGAACAACTTGATAGACCAGTTCTAATTAAGATTAATGTTTGTGAGTCTACAACAATGGCCGAAACATTCCTTTAAAGTCAAGTTTACACTTTACAGCTGGATGTATTTTTATGGAATTGCAGGCTCTTTCATGGATGGTAAGATCACCTTTCGTCACTGAAGCGGAATTGTACACCATACTTGCCAGTGTAGTACATAGCCTTAGTGATTTCCCATGACAGATGTTTCCATGGAAGAGGGACTTACTTGGACTAATAAATAGTTACGCTCATTATCCTTAATAATCAAACTCAAACAGAACCCCAATTAAGAGATTTTTCTCACCATTGTCACTTCAAGACATTAACTCAAGTTCAGAAACTATAACAGACATATGTTCAAGTTGAAACCTGAGCCGAGTACCCCCTAAAATGTATGACTGTCTACATCTACGCTGATGCCTGAAGGAGGTAAGGATTGTGAAAGCAAATGATTCAGTGTGTGAATGTCCCATCTGCCGGATACGTTAAGGTCTACTCCCTAGAGCTAATTAAAGGAAATCATAGGATGGAAAAGAAAACGATCAGGTGGTGCGCCTTCCTCAGATTTTAGGTAAGTTGCATGTTGTAAACTTCTTAAGGCTCCTGGGTAAGATAGAAACTTCACATTTCTTCTCAACTGAAAGCATTCTGGTTGGCTTACAAAGATTTCTTCCCAAATCCTTCAACTGATGATGTGAATCACGACAAGGTCTAAGATGGATCAATTGTTGGATTTAGAACTACATTTTTCTTTCTCCTTGCCCTCAAAGCAAACCAGCTGAAAGTGGGAATTTTTTTCTGTCAGAGTCTGGGTTCTTGCTTTCCCCTCCTCACTGCCTTTCTGCAGTAATCACCCTTTTCTCCATCCTGTCCACTGTCACTGAATATTCAGGCATTCAAGTGGCATTCGGTGAATTAACAACCGAATGATGAACAGCAGGATGAACAAGGAGTTTATTCTGCTCAGTTCTCCCTTCATTACACCAAATAAGCATATTGAACTTAGAACTATAATCACAGAATGTAGTCAGGGGCTTGTAAAGTTGCACTAGTTGCATTTTTACTTAACTCTTAAGCTTTCTCCTTTTTTGTTTTAATACATAAAAAGGGAGTATGCTTCTTCTCCAGTCAAGTCACCCCAACTAGATTAAATTCTTAGAGGAAAGCTTCCCCCACCTTCCTCACTTTTAAACCTTTAAAGGCTCCAAGCACAGTTCTCTATTAAGAACCAGTACTCAATTAGCACGTGTATAGAAGAAATGGTTTCCCGGGTAGCACTAGCAGTAAAGAACCCGCCTGCCAATGAAGGAGAGATAAAGAGAGGTGAGTTCAATCCCTGGGTGGGGAAGACCCCCTGGAGGAGGGCATGGCAACCCACCCCAGTATTCTTGCCTGGAGAATCCCATGGACAGAGGAGCCTGGCGGCTACAGTTCGTAGGGTTGCACAGTTGGGCACAACTGAAGCCACTTAGCATAACACAAAGAAGGAATGAGTGGGCAAAAAAAGGAATGAAAGTTTTTATCATTTCACCAATCGATAAAATAAATACTTAAAATCAGAGGAATGTCACTGACTCCTTCCTGTCCTTCCTAGTAAAACTCCATGAAATTTTATGAAATCTGTGCCTTATGTTCTCAAGCTATAAATCTCGTGGCACTCCACAACGTTACACAATACAGGAGAATGTCTATAATGGATATTTCTACATCTTCATTTTGACACACAAATTCACACGTGAACAGGGTCTAAGAAAACTCTCTAGTTCCCACCAGTGAACTTGGCTATGCAGTTGCACAAATACAGTTTGTAAACCTCAGATGTATTGGTTGCAGAAACAGATCTTCTTGACAGAGCTGAAAGTCAGGATGATGTTCGTGACTTGGGGGTGAGAGAGCTCTAGGAAACATGCCTGGTCCCTGTTAAGTTTCTTTGTAGAGATAATGATACATGTTGTACACCACGCCGAAATAGGGGGCCCACATTACTATATGGGGCTATTCTCTAAGGATCAATTCCCAGTGATGGCATAGAAACTATGCCATAGAATGAATGCCATAGAAACTATGCAAGCTGCAGCTGCTTTTCCCTTGTCCTACCGCTGCCCAGCACAATATACCTATCTGCATAAAATTTTGCTCAGGAGATCCACTTCTCTGAGTCCCAAACCACATGTATCCATTCATTTCTTCACCAAATATTTTTTAAGCATCTACTGTATTCTAAGGATTGTGCTAAGGATACTAAAGCAATTGAGACACGATCCCTACCCACGAGAGATTTAAAATTAGTGAAAGTACTGTTAAAACAGAAATATTACTGACAACAATGGCTCATTAAACTGCCATCAATACCATCTTGTTGTAGGTTGGGTTTTTTTAGTTTTTATGTCTCTGAAACCAACAATAACAAAGATAACAACCTGCCTGTTAGACACTAAAATAATTTTCTCTGGATCCTGTTTGCCTGCAGTTTGAGGTTTGTAACACCAGATGGCATAATTGAGTCTCAAACCAAGTCATGCAGTTCTGAAACATGAAAAGGAAAACAGCACGGCTGAACATATGTTCTTTTAAATATCATTTATCCACATAAGTTGAACAAAACAAAAGTGTATATCTTCATATGAGATAATTCAGTATTAAAATATCAGAATAAGAATTCAACAACCATACCATAGGCCCTTCGAGAGGACTTTTACTCTCCTGATCACACTATTCTATACTTTGATTCATTTGGGAACTCCCAGGTCTTTCCTAGTTAGGCGCCAGTCTTTCCCTCATCCCTCCCTTGGCTCTTTAGCCCTTGGTGCTGGTTATACAGTGCTGTTCTGCCTATGTCCCTGGCCTGCAATGCCGCTTCAGGTTCAGCTCAGTTCAGTTCGGTCGCTCAGTCGTGTCTGAATCTTTGCGACCCCATGGACTGCAGCACGCCAGGCTTCGCTGTCCATCACCACCTCCCAGAGTTTGCTCAAACTCACGTTCATCGAGTCACTCGCTGATGCCATCCAAACATCTTTTTTTTTTTTTCAGGTTACTATCCTATAAACCTAATTCATTTTTTAAACTCTGTTTCAAAGTAGAGCTTATTTTCTCCTTTCCTATTCTCAACACTTTCTGACTCTAAAGCATATGCACTCTGTTTTAAATTTATTTTATAATTGGAGGAAATTTGCTTTACAGTGTTGTGTTGGTTTCTGCCATACAACAGTGCAAATCAGTCCTAATTATACACAAAGCAACTCCCCTACTGAGCCTCCCTCCCCTCCCCTTACCCCACCCCTTTAGGTCATTATGAAGTGCCAGGCTGGACCCCCTGTGTTATTCAGCAACTTCTGGCCAGCTCTGTTACACACAGTAGTATACATACGTCAGTGTTCCTTTCCCCATTCATCCCACTCTCTCCTTTCCCTGCTGGGTCCACAAGTCTGTTCTCTATGACTGTGTCTCCATTCCTTCCCTACAAGTAGGTTCATCAATACCATTTTTCTAGATTCCATATATCTGCATCAATATACAAATTTGTTATTCTCTTTCGAACTTCATGTGAAAGTGAAAGTGTTCGCCGCCCAGTCGTGTCTGACTCTTTGCGACTCCATGGATCCACCGTGGGATTCTCCAGGCAAGAATACTGGGGTGGTTTGCCATTGCCTTCTCCATGGGATTGTCCTGGCCCAGGGATCAATCCCGGGTCTCCTGCATTGCTAGCAGATTCTTTACCGTCTGAGCCACCAGGAAGCTTACTTCATATAAACTCTAATCAGTGTTTCTCGACTGGGGACAGTTTTGGCCCCAGAGGACATTGGCAACCTCTGCAGACATTTCCGATGGCCCCATGTGCAGAGGGGAGGGAGGGATGGGAGTGCTGATGGCATGAAGAGAGGAGAGGCCAGAAATGCTGCAGAATATCCTAAACTGCCCAGGGCAGTTCCCACCACAAAGAGCTCACCAGCCCCCATTCTCAGAAGCTGAGACGCTGACTCTGCAGAGGCTCCCAGAGGCCCTATGATCACGGGCGTCCCATCAGCCCTGGGTGTGCCAAGAGAATGCACGCATCTTCCCTCTGCGGCAGAGACTTCCACGTAACAGTCCAAGTGAATTGTCATCTGTCAGAAACTTCGCTTTGAAAGATTACCATTAAAATGGGCTTCCCCTGCCTTTAAAAGTCAAAATATAGTCTAAACGTAACTGCACAAATACCATTTTTATGCAGATCAGAACCCGAGGTGTTTCACACTTTATTAAGAATTAGTTGATGACTAGTGGGGAACAAGATAGGGTGCCAACTGTGTGAAAAGAAGGCTGTGACTGCAGGAGGACGCTGTGCTTAGTGAAACACGTCGGAGGAAGACAAGTCCTGTAGGTTTTCACTTAAACGTGGAGTCTAATAAAACGAATGAATAAATATAACAAAGCAGAAACAGACTCACAGATACAGAGATCAAATCAGGGGTCATGTATGTGTGTGCGTGTAGTCGCTCAATCGTGTCTGACTCTTTGTGACCCCAGGGACTGTAGCCCACCAGGCTCCTCTGTCCATGAGGATTCTCCAAGAATACTGGAGTGGGTTGCCATACCCTCTTCCAGGGGATCTTCCCAACCCAGGGATCGAACCCAGGTCTCCTTATTGCAGTCAGATTCTTTACCATCTGAATCACCAGGGAAGTCCCGTGTTGTATACCTGAAATTAACATAATATTGTGAGTGAACTATACTTCAATTTTAAAAAGAAGCTTTTTTAAGAGGAAGCTTTTCACTGCAGAGGCAGGAAATAGCAGCATACACATATTTGCTTTATAGTTTTCCTTTGACAATGCTGAAGTTTATCTGAGCCCTGAGTTCCCAGGAAGCAGCTACAATTAAGAAACAGTGCAGGGGTCCACTGCTATCATGTTCCAAGAAAGAGTGAAGCACAGAGGATCACCCTACCCTGACAGAGACTCCTCATGACCCGGATAAGACTCACTTGCTCCCACCTTTCCTCAGGACACTTTGTTGTCAACAACAAGTTGTCACTTTCCATGGGCACTTGCCATCTATACCTCTACAAGGATTAAGTCACGTGCTGCTGCAGCTGCTGACCTTCAACACCCCCTGAAGGAGTTCAGGGTGGAGAGCAGAAATGAGGCGCTCGGTGCTCCAGGGAAACCAGCAGGACAGGTCTTCAGATAGTTTGATATCTCGGGAGCTGATTTTATGAGCCCAATTCTTGTATCTCCTCCAAAAAAGCACTAAAATCCTTCATGGTAACGACTGTTTAGTCGTGACTAGTTAAGTTTTCATGAGACTAGTAGAAACTTTTTGGGAAAAAGTGTGCTTGATTGCATATATGCCCCCTTCACCAAAAATCACATATATACTGACCATTCTCCCCTGCCTCTTTGGAGCAGTTTCACAGAGCCATCTGAGGTGTTGTCTCCTGGGCTACAGTCCTCATTTCACCCCAAATAAAACTTAACTTGCAACTCTCACATTGTGCATTTTTTTTAGGTTGACATTGTTTACTTGCTTTTCTCTGAAACTCCAGGCTTTCTTCCTTTTCTTTCAGATGGTCCTCACCAGTGAACGTTCTCTCCATTGTGGTAGCTTTAATAAAATCATCTCCACGGTGGTCTTTCACACCCTCCTGCCTGGTTCCCTGTTCCTCACTAAAAAGTGGCTGAACTTCAGGGCTGCTCAGAGGAAGACGATATCTCCAAACCTCCTCCAGGCTACGCAAACCCCACTGAGAGGAGAAACGAGCTGTGGGGTTTGTAGCGTCATCCCAATCAGCATTTCACGATGACGCTACAAAACGTTGCTCTGGCAGATACCAGTCACTAAGCCATTTGTCATGAGAGTCTTGTCCCTGTCCAGACGCTGGGCTTTCTCCTCTGTGAAAGGAAAATCAAAATGGAGTCAGTATTGCTAAGAGCTCTCACAAAAGGAACCAGATGGACATTAAGGAAGTGTGTCTTATGCACATCTCAGCCTGGATAGAATCTGAATTTTGACCACTTATTTTCTTAACACAGTCATCCAGAACGTCTGCCCACTGTTCTGGAAACTCAAGGTACTTATCGGACCCTTAACAAATTAGCGATTGCCTGTCCCTTTGGGACAACCATTTCCTTTCTTGTGTCAGAGCCAATCATTATTCCTGCCAGACAGCTTTAGCAACCTTGTGACATTTGCCTTTACAAGCCCCTGATTCTGTCTCTTCCCCAGAACACTAGATTTTACCCGGATGTGTGTCTCCTGAATTACACTTCCTAAGGCCCCAAGTAAAGAAAGCTCTCTGTTCTTTGCAGCCTCACTGCTGGTTACTGCTGGACACCCCCACACCGCCGCTGCTGCCCTGCTGAGTCGGGGGTAGAAGGTCACATGCGGGATAGGAACTTCATGGGAGAGTCCACGGCTGCGCTGTGCTTGGTCGCTCAGGCATATCCGACTCTTTGCCATCCCATGATCCACAGTCCGCCAGACTCCTGTGTCCATGGGATTCTCCGGGCAAGAATACTGGAGTGGGTTGCCATGACCTCCTCCAGGGGATCTTCCCAATCCAGGGATCAAACTCAGGTCTCCAGCATTGCAGACCAATTCTTTATCATCTGAGCCTCCAAAGAAGCCCCCAAATACTGCAGCGGATAGCCTATCCATTTTCCAGGGGAACTTCCTGATCCAAGAATCAAACCGGGGTCTCCTGCATTGCTGGCAGATTCTTTACCAGCTAAGCTACCTGGGGATAATTCATGGATGAGATGAAATGCATGGGAGGACCAACCCCCTCCAAGAACTGTGAGGGATACAGCAGGCTGGGTGGATAGCAGGGGAGGGGCCAGTTCTGGCACTTGCCATTTTCCCACTTTGTTACACACACCCCTAAAAGAGCCTCCCAGTTCTTTCCCCACCTAATTCCTGTGATCTTTGCCCTCTAACTCCCTTTCAAGTCTCTTTCTAATCTTTATCATTGCATAAACAGAAAGTCCTACCTGCCCTGAGGCTTTCTCTTTTGATTCTCAAGAATATAATTTGGATGTCAAAAGAACTGAAAGCTAACTCTTTTTCATTCTTACATTGAAATCCTAATTCACACCGTCCCCCAGCCCCAGAAATCCAATTCCCCCTAGTCTATCTTGGGTCAGAAAGTATGGACAGGAAAAAGAGACGATCACCAAGATTAATACTAAGTGAAACCATGATGCTAATTCTTTCAGAATTCAATTACTTGGGGCTTCCCAGGTAGCCCTAGTGGTAAAGAATCTGCCTGCCAGTGCAGGAGAAATAAGAGACATGGGTTCGATCCCTGGGTTGGGAAGATCCCCTAGAAGAGGGCATGGCAACCCACTCCAGTGTTCTTTGCTGGAGAAGCCCCATGGACAGAGGAGTCTGGTGGGTTACAGTCCATGGACTCGCAAAGAGTAGGACACAACTGAAGCAGCTTAGCATGCATGCACCCACGTCAACGACCTAATACTAAGCATTTACCCGATAAGCATTGGTAACTGGGTGGATATAAGGTACAAACAAGAAGGAAGAGGGAATGATGATTCCAAAGCTTTGAGCCAGAGTGACTGTGAGGATGAAAGGTAGTGACACTAGCAGAAATGGGCAAATCGGGAGGTGAGGTGGGTCTGGGAAAGATGACAGGACTTGTCAGCTTGGGGTGACAGGAAGACATCCAGGCAGAGATCTTTTGAGCTGTGGGATGCAGAGCTAGAGCTCCGGCAGCAGCTAGGGCTGCAACATTATCTATGCAGGCTTTTGTTCAGCATCATGCATCAGTAATAGTCACCCAGAGATAAATGGGGGCTTTCCCCACGGCTCAGTAGGTAAAGAATCCACCTGCAATGCAGGAGACACGGGAGATGCAGGTTCGATCCCTCGATCAGGAAGATCCCCTGGAGAAGGCAATGGCAGCCCACTCCAGTATTCTTGCCTGGAGAATCCCATGGGCAGAGGAACCTGGCGGGCTACAGAGATAAATAACAAAGAAGGAGTCAGAACTGTTAAAAATCAAAAATCACCCACATTTAGGAGGCAAGTGTTAAAAGGAAAACTCAGCAATGGTGACAGCGGAAACTAGAAGAAAATGAAAGAAGTGTATTTTCATAAAAATACAAGAAAAAAAAAATTATTGTCATGTTGGAGGAGACAGTCCCTGATGTCCAAACCCTGCAGAGAGGTTGAGAGAGGTGAGTTTGAGGAAAAGCAAATTGAACTCGGTCATCAGAATATCACCAGGGACCTCAGAGAAAGGTTGTCATGGGGGAGGGAGAGTGTTCATCAAGCCTCTGACCCTGCTCACCCTCACAAGCCTGGGGCGTCACCCACAGAGTTTGGGAAGCTTCTAAGTGCATCATTATTTACAGGATTCACCGTTAAACAACCGTCTTTTTTTACCTAGGAACAACTTTCTAAGGTTCATATCCCAATTTGAGTTAGAAGAGAAATCAACGATGAGGTAATGATGAAAAAAGCACTGGATTTGAATTCCAAGTGCTTAGGTCAGTTGACATTCTGGTTCTGCATCTACCAATTGTGAGAACTGAGCCAAGGCAGTCTCTTTTAGTCCTTTATTTCTTCATCCGAGGGATGAAAGGCGGGGTTATTGAAGGTTTGCTACTCGATAAGGTTGCTGTGTTTTGGTTTGGTTCTTATTACAGCACAATACCTCTGTGTAAGGTATTTAATATGTGGCTGTCATAGAAAATTGAGAAAAACGAGTCTAGAAACCTAAAAACTGAAGACTTTATTTCAAAATTCCACAACGAAATAACAAAATTCCCAGTCTTCTAAGCTTGGAATAAATTAAAGTAAATGTCTCTCATTAAGAGGTAAAAACGTACAGTTACAAAAATGAGTCACGGGGATGAAAGGCACAGTACAGGGAATACAGTCAATAGTAATGGAATATCTCTGTACAATAATAGATGGTAACTGGATTCATCACGGTGATCGTTTTGAAATGTTCTATGTTGTGCACCAGGGACGAACATAGTGTTGTAGGTCAATTATACTTCAACAAACAAACTCATAGAAAATGAAATCAGATTTGTGGTTATCAGAGGTGGAAGATGGGGTGGGGAGGATTGGATGAAGGTTGTCAAAAGGAATAAACTCCCAGTTATAAAATAATTAGTACTAGAGATGTCATGTACAACATGATAAATATAATTAACACTGCTCTGTTGGTAAAGAATCCGCCTGCCAATACAGGAGACTCAGGTTTGATTAGCTGGTTGGGAAGATCTCCTGGAGGAGGAAATGGTAACCCACTCCAGTATTCTTGCTTGGAGAGTGCCATGGACAGGGGGGGCTGGAGGGCTGCAGTTCATGGGGTCGCAAGGTCATATGACTTTTTGACTGAGAATGCATGCATGTTATTTATAAAAGTTGTTAAGAGAGTAAATCTTGAGCTCTCATCTCCAGAAAAAATTATTTTTTTCTATATCTTTAATTTTATATCTGTATGAGATCACAGATATTCACTAAATTTACTGTGATAATCATTTCATGATGCACCTAAGTCAAATCTTTGGGCTGTATACCTGAATCTTACACAGCAATTGAATCTCAATAAGACCGTAAGAAAAAACCAAACAAAATGAAGACATGCTGCCTTTCATACAGAGAGTGTGCAGACCCAAAAGAGAATTAGGTCCTTTAGGACAAAATCCACCTCTGACTGAATTATTTACTCCATGTTTTTTCCATTGAGGTCTCCAGCATCTAACTGGGTACATCTTTCATGGTACAAGGAAGCATGCCGGAGGGTGCCTAAATAAATTCGCCTTCATCAAGGCTGCCTGCAACATCAGTTATGTTCAGGTTTTCAGCAGCAGTACAGGGTATTTTTATTTAAAAAAAAAACAAAGGTAGTGAGGTACACTGTGATAATAGAGTGCGAGATGTACATGATGTTTGGGACAAAGCCCAGGACTTCAAAATAATTTCAAAATCATAGTAGGCCCTTTGAGGCCACGCAGGCCCAGATCAATGGACCTTTTGTTAAACTCTCATTGCTGTTATGTGTAATTCAGGGGGACAGTCTGAATAGCACTATTACTTGGTTCCTTATTCTCCTTTTCACTGAAGGCGCAATTGTAGAGCCCACTCTTCCTCTCCTCAGGACGGACGTTCAGCTTTGCCAGCTGCCTTCTGTTCTCACCGTTACTGGCCTGCTGCTGCGAAGTCACTTCAGTCGTGTCCGGCTCTGTGTGACCCATAGACGTCAGTCCCCCAGGCTCCCCCGTCCCTGGATTCTCCAGGCAGGCACACTGGAGTGGGGTGCCATTTCCTTCTCCAATGCGTGAAACTGACAAGTGAAGGTGAAGTCGCTCAGGCGTGTCCGACTCAGCGACCCCAGGGACCGCAGCCCACGAGCCTCCTCCGTCCATGGGATTCTCCAGGCAAGAGGACTGGAGTGGGGTGCCATTGCCTTCTCCATTAGTGGCCTATGTCACACCAATAGTTAAGTAGCTTGAAGATCTTACCTGACATGCTTGTTTGCATATTTGTCTTGTTCTCTTCTCCTTTGGCTTCCCGGGTGGCTCAGTGATAAAGAATTCCCCTGCAAAGCAGGAGACACGGGTTCCACCCCTGGGTTGGGAAGATCCCCTGGAGGAGGGCATGGCAACCCACTCCAGTATTCTTGCCTGGAGAATCCAACAGAGGAGCCTAGTGGGCTACCGCCCATAGTGCCTCAAAGAGTTGGACACAGCTCAGAGACTCAGCATGCACACACTTCTTCTATCAAATCTTATAAATCTCTTTTGAAACAGGGGCTGTGCCTAACTTCTCCGGGGTTCTTGGGCAATGTCCACACTAGTCTCTTGCATGCAATAGGCACGTAATCAATTACACCGAACCAAACCGAAGGCGGCAGAAGGCTGATTAATACCATTCATTTTAACAAGTAACTTTATGGAAACTTACTATTTATTAGTAAGCAGGAGATAGTGGCTGGGGAGAGATAAATTAGGAGCTTGGGAATAATGGATACACACTATTATATATAAAACAGCTAAAAAGGATCTATTGTACAGCACAGGGAATGATATTCAGTATCTTGCAATAACATATGATGGAAAAAGAATCTGTATTTGTATAACTGAATCACTTTGCTATATACCTGGAACTAACACTACATTGTAAGTTAATTATACTTCAATTTAAAAAGGGTTAAAAGAGAAAACTTCCTATTTAAAAGTACTATTTTAAAGGAAACTATCTCATCTTTATTCTCACAAGAAATTTTTAATAAAAGTCAAAACACAAGATACCAAGTTAAAACTAGAAATCATGTCTCCAGAATGCTTTCCAATGAGGCGATCAACCCAAAAATATTTACTGAGGACCCACTATGTGCTGGGTTTCCTTGGTGGAGTACTGGTAAAGAATCTGCCTGTAGGGACGGAGGTACAGGAGATGCGGGTTCAATCACTGAATCGGGAAGATCCTCTGGAGGTGGGCTTGGCACCCCACTCCAGTATTCTTGCCTGGAGAGTCCCAGGGACATAGGAGTTTGGCAGGGTGCAGTCCATGGAGTCGCAAAGAGCCGGACAGGACGGAAGCGACAGAGCCAGCACGCACAATGGGCATGGCCCTCTTCTGGGCTTTGGAAAATATGACAGATAGATGGATAGATAGATAGGGATACAGAGATATAAATACATCTCCCCACAGAGGAAGCACAGCCATTTAATATAATTAAGTAATCATCAATTTCCAAATCGCTGGAAGAAGTTCAGGCAGCCACAGAAGCAATGCATAAGCAGGCTCTTATTAGGATTAGTGAAATCCAGCTTCCCACCTGCTCTCTACAAAAGTTCCTTTTAGATGTCTCTCTGCTATTGCCATGGATCCATATTATTAATGTTTCTGGAGAAGAAAATGTGCCTAGGAAAATGTCAGAGCTGAAGAGGAGCCAAATAATGGGAACAAATATTCGGTCAAAGATCTATTTAACAACTTAGCCTGTCTCACTGGGGGAGGACAAGGTTCAAATACAGCCTCATCAACATGAGAATATGTTTCTTCTTTATTATCTTGGCTGCTATGGACTTGAATTTTGATGGGGCAATTTTCAGCATTTAAACACTTGATTGCTACTAATAACCAAAGTAATAGCACAATAGTGTTTAGGTTTAATTTATGGACATTTAACATAACTTCAAGTATGGATTTCTCCAAAGGCAGCTGCTGTTTTATTGGAGCTAACTTACAAGGACATCCAATCCTTTCGGAATAATCACAAACAATGCAAATGATCCCACACACTTATCTCGACCTTACAGATTCCCAGTAATGCAGAGCTTGATGACCACCCATTACTAATACCAGTTTGACGGGTGCTTTCCCCCTGCAGTCTTGTTTTCGTAAGACTTCAGTAGTGAGGACAAGCTAAATTTGTTTTTCTTTACCCACCCCTGGCTTTTTAATGGAGGCTTCATTGCCTCACCGACTGTCTGCCGGTGGACAAGCGAACTTCTCCTGGAGTCCACCAGGGGCCGCTGTTCTGCAAGCAGTGACAGCGGCGGAGACCCTGCCTTCCATCGCCAAACAGGACGAGATTGCTGGTGGATGCAACAAAAATACTCAAAATACGCTTTTCAACCTTGAAAACACTATGCTAAGTGAAAGAAGACAGACACAAAGGTCACATGTCCTATGGTTCCGTTTCTGTGAAAGATCTAGAGAAAGCAAATCGGTAAGAGACAGAAAGCAGATTCGGGTTTTAGGGACTGGAGGAGTTGGGATGAGAAAGCCTATGACTGCTTGTTAATAGCTTCAGGGATTCCTTTTGAGGTGGCGAGGTGATGGTTGCTCCACACGGTGACTATGTTTAATTCCACTGAATTGCAAAATTTTAAATTAAGATGGTCTGTTTTGTCTAGTGTACACCGTGAGAATTTAAAAATTATTTTCCAGTGTTTCTCTGGAGTTCATACCTGTCCTACTTTCATATAGGGGGCTTCCCCAGTGGCTCAGATGGTAAAGAATCTGCCTGCAATGCAGGAAACCCGAGTTCAATCCCTGGGTCAGGGAGATCCCCTGGAGTTGGGTATGACAACCCACCCCAGTATTCTTGCCTGGAGAATCCCGCGGACAGAGGTGCCTGGCGAACTACAGTCCATGGTGATGCAGAGAGTCAGACAAGACTGAGTGGCTAACACTTACTTCATATAAATCTCCTATTTAGAGATCATAAATGGATCCCACGAGAAACGACGTCGGGTCTGTGTTTGTTAAACTTGCTTCCTTCTGGAGGAAGCGCCGAACCTGAGTCCCACGTCCTGACACCTCTCATCCCCACCTCACACCATCTCACATCCTTTTGCCCACCTCTGACTCTGGCCCTGGCTGCGTGGTCAGTGGTCAACATCCCGCCTCAGCTGCACCAGGAACTTGTCCACTCCGCCGAGCAGCCCTGCGGGATCCTGCCCAACACAGGCACCCCCAAAGTGCCAGGACTGGTGGGCAACGCCACCTGCCCGTGTCCTTCACCAGACAATCCTGAGGGGCCTTCTGATGGCTCCTCCAGAGGCATCAGTGAAATCAAGCAGAGCGCCAGTTTCTCACAGCCGAGACCCACTCAGGACCACAGCTCGAGATGGTGCCTCCTCCTTCCCCCTTCACTGTCTGCAGTCCCCACCTCTTTTCGCTGGAGTCCTCCCCCGTGAATAAGTGCAGAAACACAAGCCAGTTGCCTCAGGGTCTGCTTTCCAAAGGGAAGACCAGGACTTCAGAGAGTCTGCTGTTGACAGAAAACAGATGGAAGAAGGAGATCACTGAGGTTTTCAGCTTCTAATGCAGCTCCTCACCTTGGCATTGGATGCTAGAGTCATCATCCACCATTTCTGCCACATAACCTACCATTCAACACACACACACACATACACACATTCCCATCCTTATTTCTCTCTCTCATTAAAAAAAAAAAAATTATTGAAGTGTAGTTAATTTACAGTGTTGTGTTGGTTTCAGGCATACAGCAAAGTGATTCGGTAATACACACACACACATACACACACACACACACGTGTGTGTATATAAGCATAAATACTGTAGAAGGGCATGGCAACGCACTCCAGTATTCCTGCCTAGAGAATCTCATGGACAGAGGAGCCTGGTGGGCTACAGTCCACAGGGTCGCAAAGAATTGGACACCACTGAAGCATACATGCACACACACATATATATTCTTTTTTCAGATACTTTTCCATTATTGATTATTATAAGATACAAACTATAGTTCCTTGGGCTATACAGAAGGTCTGAGTTATCTATTAATATTCTTTATATAGTAGTGTGTATATGTTAATCCTGCTCTCCTAATTTATCCCACACCCCACCCAACTGCTAACCTTTTTGGTAACCATAAGTGTAAGTATGTGTTAGATTAATCTCTCTCTTCCTCATATTACTGATCTGTATGTCAGGAGTTTTGTTGCAGGATCCTTTTTCTAATGGACATGATACTATACAGATCAAAATGGAGAAATCCTAGTGGAAGAAGAAGATGGACCTTCTGAGGTTTCCACAAGCCCACCTCCCTCAACAAGCCTGTGATGCACCTTCAAGGGACCCCTAGACTAGATCATGTCTGCACGTGTAGGCAGGGCTGACATTCCTACCTACTTCCTTCGTGCTCAGAGGGCAGTTCCACCAAGGAATTTATGTGACCCTGAAGGGCCCAAACGTCTGAGATGAATGGAACTTGGGTATAGACATCACCTTCCTCTTCATTGTGTCATCCTGGAGAACAGCGGGGAAATATGTGATGAGAGTTAGAAGAAACTCAAGAAATGATAAGTCTGTGTAACATCAATCAAAGTATTACTTGAAACTTACCAAAGAACAAAATTGAAGACAAGTGTGAAGGAGACAGAGGGATGTTTTTGCTTTTCCATCTTGAGATGCCACACTGTGGGTGGTGGGATCTGTGTGCAGATGGACCTGCTGAGTCTAGTGTGGGCTGGATCGCTAGGACTCTGGCTGGCTGCACAAAATGACAAATCCAACATCCAGTGGTTTATTGTGTTTATCGAGATGGTGCCTCCTCCTTCCCCCTTCACTGTCTGCAGTCCCCACCTCTTTTCGCTGGAGTCCTCCCCCGTGAATAAGTGCAGAAACACAAGCCAGTTGCCTCAGGGTCTGCTTTCCAAAGGGAAGACCAGGACTTCAGAGAGTCTGCTGTTGACAGAAAACAGATGGAAGAAGGAGATCACTGACGTTTTCAGCTTCTAATGCAGCTCCTCACCTTGGCACAAGTCAGGAGGTAACAGAGTAGGGCTGGTATGTTGGCTCCATTATGCTCTTAGGAAGGATTTTTACTCAGCCACCCTTGACATATGACCTATGTCCTCCCTTCCATCATTTTATGCCACAATTCTGGCATCATGTCTGGATTCAGTGTAAAAATAAACAAGGCAATTTTTGGTCTCTTTTTTTTTTAACCAAGAGGCCAAAGGCTTTTGCAGGAGCCCCTGGAATACTTCTGTTCAGTGTCTTCTTCAGAATGCATAACACATTCCTTTTAAAACTCTCACTCAGGACATCTCTTCATTTACAAATCCAAGCAGCTGTCTTTTATTGAGCAACTACTGTGATCCAGAAATTCTGATAAACGCTTTGCATGTGTGACCTCATATCTTCCTCATCTTCTCCTCCAACAATTATTTAGTAAATGCCTACTATGTAAAAACAATGAGACTTAAACTAACTGCCAAGAAACACAGTCAACTGTGACCCAGAAATTTTACATTTCTAAAAATGTTCACTCCTAAGAGCTAAACCATAAATGAATGACAGGGCCTTCTCAAAAGTTTTCTATCCTGAGATAAACCACAAAAGAAGGGGAAAAGCCAGGAACATTCTGTTAGGGAGGAGGTGTTGTTTTTCAAATTTATTTTAATCAAAGACAGAACTTTCTGTTTTCAAAAACTGACCAAAAATGTATTTAATCAAAATTGCTGACAATGATGTAATAATTTTCACCTACACGTATCACTTTCTATCTTTATTCTGAGAGCCAACTAATTGGAAAGCTCGGCTATTTTGCATATACTTTACATCTGCAAAGAAAAAAAATAGACTGCAACATAGTCCAAGTGGTTTTCCTTTAAAGTACGTGCCAGGAATTGAACAAAGCAGCCAAGGATTCTGCCCCTAAGAAGCCTATATTTGGTTGAGTACCCAGAGTCTGGTTACATTTGCATACAGTTTCATGTAAAAATTACAGTGTTATTGTTATTCTATATTCACACCTCATCTATGTCACTACTACTGTTTATTAAAACATCCTAAGTAATAATGTTAATTGATTGGACGAGTTGATTCCCAAAGCACTTACAAATGCATCCAGACATCCATCTACACATTTACCATTAAGGTAAGCATCATTTTGTTACTCAGTTGCTCAGTCATGTCAGATTCTTTGGGACCCCATGGACTGTAGCCAGGAAGACCCCTCTGTCCATGGGATTTCCCAGGCAAGAATACTGGAGTAGATTGCCATTTCCTCCTCCAGGGGAAACTTCCTGACCCAGGGATTGAACCCTCATTTCCTGCATTGGCAGATGGATTTTTTATCATTGAGCCACCAGGAAAGCCCAAGTACCATAAATCTAATTTTACAAATGAAGAAACTGAGGCTCAGAGAAGCTTAGGGATGTCTTAGGATCAGACAGCCGGTAATCGGGGGAGTGGAGACTGTACCTGGATCTCCCAGCTCCTTGTCCAGAGCTCCCTGCCCTCTCTCTTCCAAGGACACAACCTGGGAGCTCCAGGCTGCCCCGGTTTTAGAAATCCTGTCCCCTTGTCCCCACTGATACACTCACACTTGACTCATCAGGTAACCCAATTTTCAGCTCAGATTAAGTGGTCACAGGCTTGATCGTGCACCCAGCAATGCTGACCACTGAGTCCCCAGGCAATGCTCCCTCATGACAAACAGAAGTGGCAGCAAGCTTTCCAAATCAAGCCACTCTCGTCAGAACTGGAAGAGAAAAAAGGAAAAGGCAGCAATATTCCGGAGGCCATTTGCTCTGCTGGTTGATTTAGTCTGTTTATATTCCACTGACAGAGCTTTTAAAGCTCTACTTGATGAACCAGGGTCACGGGTCCAAAGGCAGAAAATATCTGCTTGTTCCTCTTGGTCTCACCATTTTTTCCTGCTGGCCTCATTGAGCAGTGTTTTCTTCTTTGGGAGGTTTTTTCAACATCAGCACAGTGGCCAGATCATTCTTTGTTCCTGGGACCTGTCCTGTGCCCGGGAGAATGTCTCCTAGCATCCCTGACCTTCACCTACTAGATTCCAGCAGTTCCCTTCCAGCTGTGATGTCCAAAAATGCTGTAGACGGAACCAAATTCCTCTGGGGAGCAAAATCAGTCCCAGTTTGAAATACTGGTCTACCTACAACTAGGAGAGAAGATAGGAAAGCACAGCTAGGCTGGTTTATCTTAGCAAAGACCAAGGGTGAACCAGAGCAGGACCCTATGGTCCTTGCCCACCCCACCTCGCATGTCCTCTGCCTGCCTTTCATCTGTAGAAAGCTTTAGTCAAAGAATAAGTTTAATCAGAGAAGTGAGAAATGCTGAAACAAAGAAAAACAAAGGAGACTAAATAATAATAATGTAGTTATTAAGCATACATAGTCAAGGTCTTTCTCAAGGGCTGTAGATAATATTCTGAGCCATATCCTGTGAGCTGTCTTATAGATATCAGAACATCAGGTGGATAAGTTAACTACATGATAACTGGACTATACCCAGGACATGAGCTGTCGCAATTCCGAGAATTAACTGCAAAGAAATGGGAACAAATGGACCCTGGAACTGAAGACCAACTGTACCTAAAACAATCAAGCTGAGGCTGGTCAGACCATTGATGATCAGTTTGAAGATGACTGTTAGAGATGACTGTGAGGTTTCTGCATGTAACCCTGCCCTCTCAACTCTGTCTATAAAAGCTCTCACCCACTGCTTGTCGGGGTGGGGGCAGTCAACCTTTGGACAGATGTCTGCCATCCTACCTCTGCAGTTGCCAGCATCTAAAATAAAGCACACTTTCCTTTCCACCAACTTGGCTTGTTTATTGACTCTTATTAGCCAGATTCCCACCCCCCCCCCCATACACCTTTTAATAACAAGGGCAAAGTGGCTCTTCCCCATCTACTTAGTTTGACAAGGCTACAGCGAAAGAAGTAAGATTTAAGCATCTACTGTACACCAGGTGCTCTTCTAATGCTTTACTTAAATATCTCTCATTTTTACCACATTCCTGTCAAGAGCATATTTCCAGCTCCCTATTCAAAAGTGAGAAGAAAAAGAAAGGCTACGTATAGAGTTCAAGTATCTTGCCCTAAACTAGCTGAAAAGCCACAGATTCATTTCAAATTTGGGTTCTCTACCTCTAAATCCCATACACCTTCAAATATACCCTCTGACTTTAATCAGCTGGTCCATCTCTGCTGCGTATCACCTCATTACTCCTTAAACCTGAGCATCTAACCCAAAGCCACCACTGCGTGCTCAGTTGCTCGGTCAAGCCTGACTCTTTGCGACCCTAGGGACGGTAGCCTGCCAGGCTCCTCTGTGCATGGGATTTTCCCAGCAAGAATATTGTACTGGCTGCCATTTCCTTCTCCACATATCTTCCAATCCAGGGATTGTGTTCTGCCTGTAGTCCGAGTCCCAGGTCGGGAAAGAAGACTCCTCGAAACAATGCAACTCGCAATAGGGGAATTTATTACTGACTCGAGCCAGGGCTTCCCGCCCTCACCAGGTGTGTGAGGACGAAAGGCCCCGAGCCCCAGTTCTCTAGGGTATTTATTAGGTCAAAAAAAGCAGCAGGTAGTTGGTGCAATCGGATTGGTTACACAGTGGGTAGTTGGCGAAAGCAGATTGGTTACACAGTGGGTAGTTGGTGCAAGTGGATTGGTTACACAGTTGCAAGGTAATTTTTGTTGGCCCAACCTGGGGCTTTCAGCTTTCCCCTGATAGGTTCCCTTTTTTCTGGCTAGGCATATGTTGATTGGCTGGCTCCAGGAGGCCTGATAATTATGTTACCCCGGGAAACCAGGTCCACTCCTAATCTAGGCTGCCTGCCATGGCGTTAGCCGTGACAGCCTCACAATTGAACCCCCATTTCCTGTGTCTCCTGGATTGCCACTGCATTGCCATGGCTCTTTACCACTGAGCCGTGCGGGAAGCCCAAGGAAATTGGTGCTGGGGTGCACATGCTCTTTGTACAACCCAACTTAAGAGAAGCTTATAAACCTCAAGCTCTGAGCTTCCCACATCCCTTATATTTGGACACCCCAACCTGCGCATGTGATGAGAAAAGCAGCCAAAAACAAGAGTGTTTGATAGAGGTTCTGACTCTGAGGTCAGACTGGCCCTGAAGTAAGCCCTATCTCTTCCACCTTCCAGGTATGTGAACTTGACCAAGTTCTCTCCCTCTTTGTCTTAGTCCCCTCATACTTTCCATAAGTGATTGAGTTGATTAAATCAAGCAATTCAAATAAATCACCTCACGTGATGTCTGGTATATAGGAAGAGTTGAAAAGTTGTTAGCTCTTATAATTAAATTTAATTAATATTCCATTTCTCCTGAGTCAGTTTTATCATCAGTGCTCCATAACGCTGCTTAAAAATCCTGTACTCTATTCACAGGCTGCTCCTGTTCACACTCTCTATCACAGAAGTTCAATATTTCTGTTAGGGGAACCACACACCTAAGGAACGCAGAATTAACAAAACACCAACAACCAGAAGAATTCAGGAAAGATCAAAAGGAGGCACAAGTCCATATGTCCTAACAACTTTCCAGAATTCTCCTCGCTGGAGCCCATCTTGCCTGAGTGATGCCTACACCAACAGGAAGGACCCTGAGTCAGAATGGTTGGCCAGACACAACCTGGAAAGTAATCCCATCACCGTAAAGTCTGAGACGGCAAGTCTCACGGCAGAGCAGTTCTGGGTTCTTTGCCTTGCCGCTCTCCACCCTTTCCAATAAAGTCTTTTACTTTGTCAGTACATATGGGCATTTGTGTGTCCTCAGACAATTCACCTCCAGCTGTTAGACAAGAGCCCACTCCCAGGCGCCAGAAGGGGTCCCCCTTCCTACAACATTGCCACAGATCTCTTCAAATCTCTAACTCCTCACTTACTATCCTTTTACTTAAGCCAGACTGTGCCATTTGCTTCACAATGTAGATGAAGGCCATGTGAAGTATTTTCTCATCCGCCCCATCCACTCAAAACACATTTGCAAACCCCTTAGCAACAGATATCAATATCTGTATATTTCCACATTACTGCCCTTAATTCTTTCTTAGAGGCAAAATGACTCTCCTCTCTGAAATCAAACCCACTCTCTTATGCCACCTTCTAGAACCTCTTCCCATCAGTGAGCCCCTTCCTCGCCCCTCAAATCTTTCCTTTCATTCTCTCTGCTAGGTTTCTCCCCTTCACCAAGCAAATGCAGAAGCTAAGAGACTAGCCTTCAGGCTAGATTTGCAGAGCAATTGTAATTTTTTACCTGTACTGTATGTTTATTTGGGATGTTTTCTGAGGATATTCAGACTGAGGAAGAGATAAATCACGCCCTGAGGTCACTCTCTGTATAAATAAACTTCAATCTTCTTGAAAGAGAAATGTGCATTTACTGTCTTAGCTTCTCTCTCTCTCCCATTCACCACTCAATACAGCAGAAAACATTTAGCGTAAGTGTCCCAGTCACAGTTATCCCCTCAGTGATCCTGTTTGACCTGCCCTGCTTTTTTTGGAGAGGAATTTCTCCCTATCTCAACCCTTCTTCTCTCCAAGGTGGGAGCCACCATCTTCTTACAGGAACACATCTACTTAGTCCCAGGGTTTATTATGCCGTCCTATGGCCTATGGCCATATAAACAAGGCCAATTGATCCTATGGCCAGTGAACAAGGCCCTGACTGCAGTGACTGGTTCAATTGACAGTCAGTCACATGGCCCAAATAAGACCAACCAAAAGGCTTCCTTAAAATTTTCAAACTGAAGCTGCAAGAGCAAATGTTTTGTTTTTTCCTTGAAGAGTTGAACATGACTGAGCATGCACACACATAAGAAGTAGGAAGCTGAAGTTGCCAGCAGCCTAGTCCTCAAAGAGAAGTTTGCTAAGAGAATAAAACTGGCACACACAGAAAAACTGAGCTGAGAGACCAAAGTTGGATCCATCTGAGTTCTCGTGCACTCTTTCTTAGGCTGCTGCATTCCTGCCCTACCCATGTTTTACATTAGCCGGTAACTCTAAACCAATTTTTTATATCCTTTGTGAACTTAAAAAAAAAAATTGTTGTTTTTCAGGCATTAAGTAGCGTCTGACTTTTTGCAACCCCATGGACTGCAGTAAGTCAGGCTTCCTCCACTACCTTCCAGAGGTGGCTCGAATTCATGTCCATTGAATAGCTGATGTTATCCAAGCATCTCATCCTCTGTTGTCCCCGTCTCCTTTTTGCCTTCAATCTTTCCCAGCATCAGGGCCTTTTCCATTGAGTTGGCTCTTCACACCAGGTGGCCAAACTATTGGAGCTTCAGCATCAGTCCTTCCAAAGAGTATTCAGGGTTGATTTCCTTTAAGATTGACTGACTTGATCTCCTTGCAGTCCAAGGAACTCTCAAGCATCTTCTCCAGCACCACAGTTCGAAAGCATCAATTCTTTATTGCTCAGTCTTCTTTATGGTCCAGCTCTCACATCCATACCTGGCTATGGGAGAAGCCATAGCTTTGATTAGACAAATCTTTGTCAGCAAAGTGCTGTCTCTGCTTTTTAATATGCTGTCTAGGTTTTTCATAGCTTTTCTTCCAAGGAGCAGGTGTCTTTTAATTTCATGGCTGCAGTTACCATCTCAGTGATTTTGGAGCCCAAGAAAAGACAATCTGTCACTGCTTCCACTTTTTCCCTCTATGTTTGCCATCAAGTGATGGGACTGGATGTGATGATTTTAGTTTTTTGAATGTTCAGTTTCAAGCCAGCTTTCTCACTGAAAAAAAAAATACAATGGGAAAGTTGAAAATTATGCTTTATTCTATGGGTTTGTTGAGGACTTAAGCCCAGGGGACAGCCTCTCAGAAAGCTCTGAGGGATTGCCCCAAAGAAGTAAGGTAGGGGCCAGGATATATAGTGGGGTTTGCACACACACACACACACACAAAATAAAAACAAAAACCAGATAGTCATAACATTAAAAGATTGCTGTTAAAAAACAAGACATCTCAAATTAATAAATTTGTATGCTTTTCTGTGTGTGGTAAGATGCAAGAATCTGGGATAATTGAAATTATCTTTGATACACACTTTAGCTATCTAGAGTCAGTATCCTGCTTTTCTGCACCCTGAATCCCCTCAAGGTACACAGCCAGTAGGCTATAATGGCTGATGGCCTGATGGCTGCAACATCTTTCATTTACTGATGTGGCAGGTGGCATTCCTCGTCCACACGTAAAACTAGTTTGGGTGAGTTTCTGCCACTTCTAAACGGGAGATTCCAGCTTCTCCTCTGGTTACTGCTCTCCGTCTCCTTCTCTTTGTCCTTTTACTTCTTGACATAGAAATCAACACTTGCTATTCTCTAATCTTTCACCTTCCATTCAGGGCCAAACTGATTACAATATGACTCCCATCCCTATATCTCTATTCAAGTGGGACTAGCCAAAATGATTAAAGACCTGCTAATTGAGAAATCCAATGGCCTATTGGAGGATTTTGTCCAATTTGATCTCAGCACAGAGTTAACTGTGGGAAAGATTGAGGACAAGAGGGGAAGAGGGTGGCAGAGGATGAGGTGGTTAGATAGCATCACTGACTCAGTGCAGCTGAGTTTGAGCAAACTCCGGGAGATAGTGAAGGACAGGGAAGCCTGGAGGGCTGCAGTCAGTAGGAATGCAAAGAGTTGGACACAGCTGAGTGACTGAACAACAGCAACAGAGTTGACACTATGTATCAACAAGTTTCTTCTAATCTTCCTTTCCAACATGTCTAGATCTCAATGCTGGCTGTCCCTGCTTCTCAAGGTTTTTCACAAGTCCCACTCTGCCCACTTTTTAAGGTCTGGTGCCTCTTGGAAGTCCATCATTAGTTCTCTCCTCACTTAATACATTCTCCCTGAAACATCTCATCTCCACTTCAACTTCTCTAAGATTTTTGTATATAATCTCAGCTTTGTTCTGAGTGAATATTTCTACCTGCATGTTCCAAAGACAGCCAACAATAATCTCATCTACCAGTTCATGACACTGCAGTTCAACTCGTCCACTTAATAAATGTTTATTGACTGTCTACTAAGAGCTAAACACTCTTCTTGGTACTGAGGGTATTTCCTTGAACAAGGTTCTTACTCCAGTGAACCCTGTTTTCTGGCTACAGACTTCATTTCCTTCTTCTTTCTCTCTTTCCAATCTACTTGGTCTCCATTCTATACATTTTAATTTCAGAACCTATTCTAAATTCTGTCCTTCCTCCTATCACTACTGCTATTTCATTCTCTCACTTTTCAATAGCCTCTTGTTCGCCTTTGAATATCTTGATCTTACAATTTATTTTCCACACCGATGCCAAAGTTTTCCTCATAAACAGAAAAATTGTTTATTTTCACTCCTTTGCTTCAAAATCCCTGTGGGCTCACTAGTACTGGATGATAAAGTTCAAATTCCCTAATTAGGTACATACAGTTTTACACAATCTGGTCAGAATCTAACTCTTCAAATTCATCACTGCTGCCCATCCTGCACCCACTCTGCTCCCCCCCCCAGTCCCACCCAAGAGCCACCAAGCCTCCCATGCTTCTCTAAACAGCATGCACATTGGCCCCATCACAAATATCAGACCCCATCATTTGAAAATGCACCTCTCCTCCCCTTCTACTCCTTCCCTTCTTTCCACCTATTGATTTCCAGCTCTTCACTCCCAGCACTATAAAATCCCATCCCTCTGATCCAGCCCATCAAGCCATTGCTATTTACCTCATCCCTTGCTTCTCAAGGGCTTCCCTGGTGGCTCAGATGGTGAAAAAATCTGCCTGCAATGTGAGAAACTCAAGTTCGATCCCTGGGTCAAGAAGATCCCCTGGAGAATGGAATGGCCACCCACTCCAGTATTCTGGCCTGGAGAATCCCATGGACAGGAAAGCCTGCAAGTCTATACTCCATGGAGTTGCAAAGAGTCGGACATGACTGGGCGACTAACATTTTCAGTTTCACTTTGGTTCTCAAAGCACTTTGGGGATAATATGGTGCTTAGATCATCTTAAAGTGTGTCCACTTGCAAGTGTGCCTCTTCCACAAGACAATAAGCTCCCCAAGGAACAGGAATGTGCCCCATTCCTTGTTGAGTTGCCTACAACCTATACAGAACCTGCATCTAGTTCAGCTTTATATTGCCATAATAAGCAGGAAGACTACCTACGCTGTTTTGTTTCAATTACAGTTTTAAGTAGCAGACATTGTTATTACCAATTTCAACATAAGGAGATATATGCCAGGTTTGTGGGGCTTCCACATTTACTTGAAGGGCTAGAGGAGCAAACTCTAGACTAAACGTCCAGGAACAGCTACCAGCCCATAGAACTCCCATCATGAGGAAAGTGAGTGCCGCTCCTGTAGGAAGCCACTCCTTTGGGGAGCTGCTGACAGCTATCATCTTGTCTCTGTCCCAGTATGTGTCAGCAAAATAGGCACTTTACTTCTCGAAATCTCTCTCTCCTTAACTCTGTTCCATATTCAAGTGTTATTTGGGTGCGTGTAGCTGTTGAAACTGAAATCAAACCCAGAACTTAAGCTGCAAGAGAGTCTGAGAAATGTCTTTTTCAGCTCTTCACCCTCTGCAATGAAGGGGTTACCCCATAGTGGGGTTTGGAGTGAATGTTGAATAGCCAATCTGCAGCATCCATAAGTACCTCCTGTGTGGCAGGTACTTTGCCAACTGGGGAAGGTAGGTACTATACCGCTACTTTTCCAATGAGGAGACAGAGGCTCAGAGAGAGTAAAATCTTGTTCTGGATGACCCAGCATGTAGGGGTTGGCTCTAATTCAAAATAAAATCTGCCTCATCCCAAGACTGTGTTCTTTCTACCACACCAGTTAATTGCAAGTTCCTTAGTTAGTAACACCTCACTTAGATCTGCAGTAAGTTAAACAATAAAAAGTTAACAAATTCTGTCCCTTGTTGTTGTCATCATGTTGCCATTACCCTAGATCTTGGGAAATATGTGTTTGTGGAAGAAATCTGTCTTTTTACTAAGGTCTACCGACTCGATGGACATGAGTTTGAGTAAACTCCGGGAGTTGGTGATGGACAGGGAGGCCTGGTGTGCCTGACCTCATGGGGTCACACAGAGTTGGACACAACTGAAGTGACTTAGCAGCAGCAGCAACAACAGTGTTGGGTCAGTGTAAGGTTGCATGGAGTCTGGTAAATCTATTTTTCACTAAAATTTCCTGAATTCCAAAAGTAAATTGAGTGCCATTGACTCCTGAAAGCAGCTAACCCAATTTCCTGTTGCTCTGTTCATGTTGTAAAGCAAAGCACATTCTCACTCTGACTCAAGTCCATGCAAAATTACCCAAATCAGTGTCAGTATCACCAAAGGACGGATCTTCTGCCTCTATGCTGTCTTTTCTGTGGCTTCCTGAGTCATTTAACAGTCACTCTCAGAATCAGGAAAGTCAGTTGAGTTGACAGATCTTAAACAATATAAGCTAGAGAAAATTCTCAGAAATATATCAAGGGCTGAGTAAGTCAGGCTACTTAGCTAGAGAAGGGATGAGAAGGAGCAATAGACAAGTCACCTCCAGAGTGATGTTATATCACTACTCCAGGCAACTGAATGAAGGTCTGGGAAAGTCAATGGAACCCAAAGAGAGAGCTCTAAAGAGTACATGACCAGAGGGCAAAACAGGGTCCTTGTCACAAACAGAAAGCCAGGTTCTCAAGCAGGTAGGGGAACATGGCAGTGTGTGTGAAGAAAAATACTGAAGTGGAAGGCGAGAGACCCAGTAGCCGATGGTGGTGTTATAGTCACTAAGACATGTCCAATTCTTGTGACCCCATGGACTATAGCCCACCAGGCTCCTCTGTCCTTGGGATTTCCCAGGCAAGGATGCTAGAGTGGGTTGCCATTTCCTTTTCCAGTGTATCTTCCCAACTCAGGGATTGAACCTGGATCTCCTGCATTGCAGGCAGATTCTTTACCAACTGAGCCACCATACCTCTTTGCAAAGACCAAGGTAGACCTAGGTAAGGAAGCAATGTTGATGTGTATAAGGGCCAGAGATTCATTTAGATAGTTCCCTGGAGCAGTAGGGAAATGCCAAAAGAAGGACAGAAAGCATCTTATCATCAAGGTTCAAACCAGAGAGGCCAAGTTCTAACAATATAGTAAGTCCCCTACATAAGAACCTTCAAGCTGCAAACTTTCAAAGATGCAAACTTATGTTCCATCAATATCAGATGTGAGTGAAATTGCAGCTTACCCTCCATCTCCAGACGATCTTTCAGCTCTACAATCTCCCAGCCCCTCTCCTTCCTTCAGGCAGTAACTCCTCTTGCCTTTCACTCAGTGCCAGCCCCTGTATGCCAGTTCTTGTACTACATACTGTACTTTTCAAGGTACTGTACTGTAAGATTAAAAATGTTTTCTTTATTTTCATGTTTGTTTTTTAATGTATTAACTATGTGAAAAATATTGTAAACCTATCACAGGACATTTATACATAGCCAATTATGTTAGTTGAATACCTAGGCTAACTTGGTTGGACTTACAAATGTGCTCTCAGAATGGAACTCAATCGTGTGTAGGGGACTTACTATAGTTCAAGGGACATGAGAGAAGCTGTAAACTGGAGCCACCAAAATAAGTGAGTCAGAGGCTAAGTACAGACTATAATGTGAATGAGAAATCATTCCATTTTCAGATTACCTGAGACTCATTTATACTGATTATTGAATACCTGAGTTATTGCCCTGACTTTACAATGTCAGGGCAATAAAATCTGAAATCCTAATTCAGAGAAATATCACTCTGATAGAACCCTCTTCTCCTTCCAGTCGACCTGCATAACCAGCTTCACTATACCTGTTCTTAGACATCACCAGAATCTTCAGTAGCTCTCACATCATTTTAACTCTGTATCTTTTCAATCACCCCCTTGTCCACACACTCAATATCCTGGCTCATTTGCCCTTTCTTCATCCACTCTTCTGTCTAGCTTTCATCTGTGGCTGTGTTGCCTGAAGGAAGACCCCTTCCAGGGCCCAAGAGTGGGCTCTTGTTTAACTCTCCGAAATAAATTGTTTGAGGAGACACACACATTGACGAAGCAGGAGGCTTTATTGGGAAGGGGCACCTGGGTGGAGAGCAGGAGGATAAGGAAACCCAGGAGAACGTCTCTGCCACGTGGCTTGCAGTCTTGGGTTTTATGGTGATGGGCTTCATTTTCAGGGTGTCTTTGTCCAGTCATTCTGACTCAAAGTCCTTCCTGGTGGTGCATGCATTGCTCAGCCAACATGGATTCCAGCGAGAAGGATTCTGGGAGGTGGTTGGACACGTGGCATCTCCTCTTGACCTTTCCAGAACTCTTATAGTTGGCGTGTTCCTTACTAGGACCTCCTGTCATAAAATAACTCACGCCAAAGGTTACTATGGTGCCTGGCCAGGGTGGGTGGTTTCAGTCAGTGGGCTTCCCCTAAAAACTGAGCCCACCTCATTGACTCCTTCATACCTCTCAGAGGACCCAGAGACGGACACTGCACAAGTGGAAAGACTGATATCAACAGAAATTCATAGTCAACAAATGGGTGCCCAGAAAAAAATCTGATGAAGAAAATCAGAGATGGGTCTAGGCGTTTGTGCTTGAAAGCTCTACAAACGATTCTGAGGTGACAAGAAGACCTCTCAGAGAAGTTGCTCTCTCCTGCCCCCTCTTTTTTGTTCTTTACCTCTCTCTCTCAAGTAATTACAAAAATCTAAACTCCTAGTTGCTTCAATAATCTTTATCTGAAGATAAGCATGTGAAGAAGACAACAGTATGAAAAAGAGAAAGTCCTGAAAGGAGCAGCAGTGTTCAAAAGCCCTGGTGTGTCCCTGGACATCCAGCACCCTGGGGGCTGTGGGAAGGAGCACCAGCAAGGATTAATATTACCTCAAAGTGCTCCTCTAGAAGGAAGATTTCCAGACACCCAATGAACCCAATCAATGGGGCCATATTGCAACCAAGTAGGACCCCGTGGGGCCTTCCCTGGTTAGACCCCTCCCCCACGTCCTCTGCTCTAGCTCCTCTCTGAAGTACTCAGATAATAGTATCTCATGAATATTTCCTGAGTTTTTCAGATGCTAAATAAAACCAAATGAAAGAAATTAACTACTTGATGATCATGAGCACATGGCCCCCAGACCTACTGGTGCCTAAGGATTAACAATGGTCGGCTGCCCTGTTACCTCAGCACCAACCAGTCAGAGAATTGAGCATGAACTGATCAGGATCACGTCCCCTGGGATGGTCCTCCCTCATTTTGCCTTTAAAAAGGCTCGCTGATTCAAATGAATTCTTTTTAATGGCTGAGTAATATTCCATGGTGTATATGTACCACAGCTTCCTTATCCATTCGTTTGCTGATGGGCATCTAGGTTGCTTCCATGTCCTGGCTATTATAAACAGTGCTGCGATGAACATTGGGGTGCACGTGTCTCTTTCAGATCTGGTTTCCTCGGTGTGTATGTGAATCAGTTCTAATGAGATGGATGAAACTGGAGCCCATTATACAGAGTGAAGTAAGCCAGAAAGATAAAGACCAATACAGTATACTAACGCATATATATGGAATTTAGAAAGAGGGTAACGATAACCCTATATGCAAAACAGAAAAAGAGACACAGATGTACAGAACAGACTTTTGGACTCTGTGGGAGAAGGCGAGGGTGGGATGTTTCGACAGAACAGCATCGAAACAAGTATATTATCTAGGGTGAAACAGATCACCAGCCCAGGTTGGATGCATGAGACAAGTGCTCGGGCCTGGTGCGCTGGGAAGACCCAGAGGGATCGGGTGGAGAGGGAGGTGGGAGGGGGGATTGGGATGGGGAACACATGTAAATCCATGGTTGATTCATGTCAATGTATGGCAAAACCCACTACAATATTGTAAAGTAATTAGCCTCGAACTAATAAAAATAAATGGGAAAAAAAAAGGCTCACTGAAACCCTTCACAGAGTTTGAGGAGGGGTGGGGGAGAGGGGTGGTGGGTGTGGGGACGGGGATGGATGAATCACAGCATCTCCTTGCTTCCCCTGCAGTAAACATTTCTCTGCTCCAAACTTCAGTGATTTGGTTTGTTTGGCCTTGCTGTGCTCAGGGCACACGAACTTATACTCAGTAACAAGTGGATCATTGTGTCCTCTGGGTAAGCCACTCAACCATGACCAACCCAAGTTAGAAACTGCAAGGTGAGAACAGAAGAAAATATTGCTAGAAAATAGGTGAGATTAGTGAATACTGGGATTTAACAAACATTGATGACACCCAGCCTAGATGGTGTCCTCTGAGGAAAGCAGCCTGGGCAGAGCTTCTCCTAACAGAGTGGAGCAGAGAGAGTCAGAGGAGCCTGGCCCGTTGCATCTTATCAAGTGTCCCCAAAGCAGTTCCATCATGTCCTGAAGAGGAAGATATGGTAAAACTCGGCAAAACTCAGAATCGACACAAAATGCATATCCTAATCAGAACTGGATTAACCCATTGTCTGATAAATTCCAAGGATTTGGACTGGGGAAAGGGCATTCTGGGATGATTCTGAGACCAACAGGCTCAAACTTCCAAGAGAAAGCAGAAAAAGCATTTGGTGAAGTCTGAGAGGAGAGCAGAGAGCTCTCCACCTCCCAGGGAGAGGTCTTGAACCCCCAGGATCCCTCCCTGTTTTCCCTAACTATTTTTAGGGAGTTAGATGAAACCTGAGCCTTTCAGGTTGTTATGTCAACCAGACCCCTCCCCACCTGCACCAATATTCACAAGAGCTTTTGAGATTGTGTGTTCATAGTCTAATATGTTCAAAACTTTCTGTAACAGATCAAATCTACTTTGGGGAGATTAGCCCTACTATTTAGATCCATTGACAACAAAAGTCAAAAGAGACTTCGCTTTTAATCCAACCTCTAGCACCATCTACCATACCTTCAATACCATTTTTTCAGCCCACCTTTGTGGGCTCAAAAGAGGCCAGGCTCTTCATCTACAATATCTCATTTAATCCTCACAACAACTCTATGAATTAAACACAAGAAATGCTTTTGTCTTTCAGATGAGGAAATTAAGGCACAGAAAAAGTAAGTCACTTGCAATAAGTCACAGTAGCTATCAGAATGTCAGAGGCCAAGTCTGACTGCCCGGCGTCTGTTGTCTTAATTACCACGGCATATGGCTTCTGCTCACTCTGAAAATAGTAACGACCGCAGTGGAAGAAATACAACAACCCTCACTAGTCAGCAAGCTCTCTTTCTTGAAAGATAAATGAAATCATGGCAACCCTAAAGCCAAGTAAGCCATAGTTCTAAAGAAGTCATATATATTTTGCCTCTCTTCTATCTGCCTCTTGAGTCTGGGTTTTACGAAATCCTGTGCCCTAAACTCAGAAGTGTTTCTCTTCCATCTGTCTCAGTAACTGATGTACAGGAGAAAGTGGTCAGGATAAAAACAGCTCAGTTTGGGGACACTGGCCATGTGACCAGTGTTGTGCTTCAGTTAACACATAATACCTCATTTATTTTTCCAACAACCTTAAGAAGTTGATAGCTGAGAATTCCTGTTTTATAGATAGATATGCATAGAAAATGGATATACAGAAAGGTTAATAACTTGCCTCACATTATATAGCTAGTAGGGCAAAGAACAAAGATGCAAACCTGGGCAATTTGATGCCAGGGCCTACGATCTTGCACCACCTTGAGAAGTTTCCGGGGCAAATGCAAACTGGATATTCCATGACACTTTTGTTTTCAGCAGAGGCTCCAAATATCCTCACAATCTATGTAGGCCCCGCTGGGACACTGTATTCCTCCCCCTTAGCCCACTCCCCAGCTCCAGTCCGTGTAAGAGACACTCAGAAATTCATTGAGCCTTGCAGGAGGCAAATTCATGGAGGCAGGCAGTGAGGATGACTTTGGGTCAGCCCAAAGTGAGCCAGGTGACCCTTCCCTCTGGGTTCCCCATCTAGAGCAGAAGGTAAGCAAGTGATCTTGCCCGTTGCCAGGTTAAGCCAAATAAGGGGGCTTCAAGAGAACTATTTGGGGTGTGAAACATGTAGTCTTTGGAGTTTAAAGGCTGTAGGGACCAACCCCTCAATTATGTTTGAGAAGTTTAAATAGGAACATCTGGACTACCCAAAAGGGCCTCTGACAGCCTATTCCAGAGCTGGGGGGATCCCCAAGGAACTTCTATAGGGAGAAGAATAAAAAAATGCTGGACATTTCTTCTGTCCACAAGAGAAACCAAGTAATAAGTGCCTCGCCTGTCCTCTCTGATCCCTGTAACCAAGCCTGCAGAAACCCACAAAGTAGGTGCAAGTAACTGGGGAACCAGAATGAGAAGCTGACTATCCCCACCCGACCCACCTCAGGTTTCCCAGCAAGAGGCAAGACCGAGATGGGAGAAGGCCGGAGTTTCAACTTAACGAGACCCCATGACCATCACGATGAAGACCAATGCTCTTCTGTGCCCCATGAAGGAATAAGGTATATTTAGATTGAAATTCTGCTCACTCACATGCCGGCCCAGTAATCTTGCACAAGGAATGTACCATTGTTAATTTTCAGTTTCCTTTAACCAAGAAAAATAAGAATTTGGGTTTCTTGTGAGGATTAAATGAGATGCTGCAGGCAACCTCTTCCATTGAGGTAATCACTACATGATAGGTATTATTATTATCACTGCTTGTGATGTCACGTTTCATTCTGCCAAGAAGTCTGTCAAAAGCTCAAGCAGCTTTCTACAGAATAGCTCAAATTGTAAAAGCAGCATAAAATAATGTGGACTTTGGAGAAACAGTTCTGGGCTCATTGTAGCTTTTCCATTTATGGATTACGTGATCTCAAGCACGGTATTTACTTTCTGGGACTTAGTGTCTTCATCTGGATTTTTTCGTCTTATTCACTGTTTTGTTTTATTTTTTCCTCCAGAGCCTGGATCACTGTAAGGCAGAAAGAATAAATATTTATTGAATGAACTAATTCTTCCATAAAATCATAATAACAATACCTATCTCACATTGTGATTTGGAGGATTAGAGAAGCTAGAGCATCTGACACCATAATACACTGACATATTAATTTCTGTCTTATTCTTGATTCTCTAGGAAACTCCAGAAAATGAAGAGCTGACTTTTATCCCCCTCCTCCTCCTCTCTCCCATGTCTTAGCAGAAGAGGCCTTGGTCTTAAATTTCCTGGTCACAGAAGAAAAGATCTTTTTCTTTAGTGACCTGAGCTTCCCTGAACACAACCCACACATAGGACAGTCTGGGAGAATTGAATCCTTGGAGGGCAGTTATGGACAAGAGATAAGAAGGAGGCAGGTGGTTTGATGAGGAAGGAATACCCCAGGCCCAGATATTGAAAAGACTGGGGCCTGGAGGAGGACCAGAAACCTGCCTCGAAAGATGGCAGAAACCCTAATGGGAGTGCCCAATGGATGAGTGGGGATTTGGTATCAGCCCCTAACTTCTCTGGTGGCTTAGACAGTAAAGAAACTGCCTGCAATGTGGAAGACCTGGGTTCAGTCCCTGTGTCAGGAAGGAGAAGGGAATGGCTACCTACTCCAGTACTCTTGCCTGGAGAGTTCCATGGACAGAGGAGCCTGGTAGGCTACAGTCCATGGGGCCGCAAAGAGTTGGACATGACTGAGTGACTAACACTTTCACTTTTTCACTTTTTCACCTCAAGGTTGGAAGGCAGGAGCAGTGGCCCAGGGAGTAAGGTGGATGAAGAGAGGAGACACAAAATACATGTCTTAGTAACAATGAGCCAAAGACCAGAGGTCCTTTCTAAGCCTCCTGGCTTGTGCAAATCCTGAAGCTATGGCACAAGGGAGGGGAAGAAGCTTATTCTTCTCCAGTAAAACCTCAAATTGAATTTCTCACCAATCCTAACTAGTCTTGTTGTTCAGTAGCTAAGTCATGTCCAGCTCTTTGCGAGCCCATAGACTGCAGCACACCAGGCCTCCCTGTCCTTCACTGTCTCCCGGAGTTTGCTCAAACTCATATCCATTGAGTCAGTGATGCCATCCAACCATCTCATGCTCTGTCATCCCCTTCTCCTCCTGCCTTCAATCTTTCCGAGCATCAGAGTCTTTTCCAGTGAGTCAGCTCTTCTCATCATGTGGCCAAAGTATTGGAGCTTCAGTTTCAGCATCACTCCTTCCAATGAATATTCAGGGTTGATTTTCTTTAGGATTGACTTGTTTGATCTCCCTGCAGTCCCAGGGACTCTCAAGAGTCTTCTCCAGCACCACAGTTTGAAACCATCAACTCTTTAGACCAGTCTATGGCTGGTATGGGCCAATCCAGATCTAATCTAATTTAATAACAAAAGAAATAGAATGGTTGGATGCGTGAGTGTTGTTGAGATAAGTCATTTAAGACCTGTATATGCACAGCCTCTGATCTAACATCTGGCACTTGGGAGAAGCTTAAGAGATGCTACTTTACTCTTCTTACTGACCAGCAAACTCTGTAATGGTCAAATCTGTTGACCTTAGAGATGATGGATGAGGCTCCTGTTCAAAATAGGAACCTTATGTTCTTTATTTCTCAACATGAGTCAAGTTCTTTGACCTCATTATCTCTACTCTCTGCCTCTCCACTCTTATGGACAGCTGAATGTTCCCCACAAACTATGCCAGCCACTCTCTTCTTATTCCTTAAAGACATTTTGCAAATATCCATTCTTCTGCCTTTTCCCTGTATGCATCTTCAGCATATCCTCCTTTCTTTCCATTCCTCTAAGTCCTGTCCATCCTCCAGGTATTACCTCCTATTTTTATTCCTCTACAGACTTCTCAGTGCCTACTAAATGCAGTGCTTACACAAAGAGGCTCCCTTCCCTCAGATATGCTTATTGTTCAAATATTTATTCATTCATTTAACAGTATTTTTTTCAAGTGCCTATTGCAGTTCAAGCTCCATCAAAGCCAAAATTATTTGCCTAATTTGTTCACTGCTACATGCACAATGCCTATTATAGTGATTTATATTTTTCAGATGTCAATAAATATTCATTGAATGAATAAATGCTGGGGAAACATTAGTGAACAAAAGAAATAAGACTCTTGCTACTAATTTTGGTTATCTCATTAGTGATAACTGTAGTGAGTTTTTCTTCTCCACATCTCAAAAAGGATAAAGTCCACCAAGATTCTGTTCTAGATGCTTTTTTCTTACTTCAGTGGCAATGCCATCCACTCCTGCAGCTTCAGCATCACCTCTACACAAGTACATCTGTCTGATTAAGGATTGATTTTTCCTCAGTAACTTCTTTTCTGTCCATTTAAGTGGACCTAAACCAGAGACACACATCCTCAGGCTAAGGGTGCAACCCAACTTTCACATCATCAACTAATCTCTCAAGACACAGAGGAGAAGAAAAAAGAAGATCCATAGATAGACGAGTAAGGACTGCAGTTTCTCACCACTCCTAGTGGCAGAAGAAAAGGAGTTCTGTGTGAGATTTGGAATGGGCAGGAGAGGGAGGGTGTCCTGGAGTCCACAGCAGAGGATCTGGGCCACAGAAGAAAAGGAACTTTTATTAAGAGTGTAACAATAGCCCAGCCAGGTACTTCATGCATAGTAACTTAGTGAATACAATCATCCTGATGTTACTGTTCCCAACTTTACAAATAAAAATACTGAGGCAGAAGGAAGCTCAGTAATACCCCCAATGTTTATGGAATCTGTAAATAAGTGGGTAGGACCCAGCTGCAGCCTAAGGGAAAACTTTTAACCACTCTTACCATATTGTCCTTGTAAATACAAAGTGATAGTTGCCTAGAAGGGCAAAGCCTTCCAGGTGAACTCTAAAGAACTTCACCAGATTGTCTCTCCAGAATGTAAAACACAGTATGTCTAAAGCTGAAATCATTACCTTATCTTCTGTACCAGTTTCTCTTCCTGGATTCTCTAGTTCTGTTAGCATTACCCCTACTTTTTCATTCATATTGTCTGGACATTAATCTGCTTTCACTCCTCCCATTCCTTTTCACTTTACCCCCAATTAATTGTCATGTCCCCTAGACTGACTTCCGTAATATCTTTAAGACGTGACCTCTTAACTCCATAGCTACAGCTTCAACCCTGATAACCATTCTTCACTGCATAATAGCTGTGATCCTTCCAAGTGTTTATCCTGAATCACACTCTATATCACATTTATCCAGAAAATCTTTATTATAGTCGTCTTCTCGGAGCACAATTCAAATCACACTGCAGGCATAGTCAAAAAATCAAGTCTTGCATGACACCCTGACCCCCCATAAGTATATGCAAATGCACCCCTGTGAACAGAAACTCCCACAGTCCCCGTCTCTTTCCATTTAATTCTCAATGTCCTTTCTCCAAAGAAGACATACAGATGGCTAACAAACACATGAAAAGATGCTCAACATCACTCATTATTAGAGAAATGCAAATCAAAACCACAATGAGGTACCATTACACGCCAGTCAGGATGGCTGCTATCCAAAAGTCTACAAGCAATAAATGCTGGAGAGGGTGTGGAGAAAAGGGAACCCTCTTACACTGTTGGAGGGAATGCAAACTAGTACAGCCACTATGGAAAACAGTGTGGAGATTTCTTAAAAACCTGGAAATAGAACTGCCATATGACCCAGCAATCCCACTTCTGGGCATACACACCGAAGAAACCAGATCTGAAAGAGACACGTGCACCCCAATGTTCATCGCGGCACTGTCTATAATAGCCAGGACATGGAAGCAATCTAGATGCCCATCAGCAGATGAATGGATAAGGAAGCTGTGGTACATATACACCATGGAATATTACTCAGCCGTTAAAAAGAATTCATTTGAATCAGTTCTAATGAGATGGACGAAACTGGAGCCCATTATACAGAGTGAAGTAAGTCAGAAAGATAAAGAACATTACAGCATACTAACACATATATATGGAATTTAGAAAGATGGTAATGATAACCCTATATGCAAAACAGAAAAAGAGACACAGAAGTACAGAACAGACTTTTGAACTCTGTGGGAGAAGGTGAGGGTGGGATGTTTCAAAAGAACAGCATGTATATTATCTATGGTGAAACAGATCACCAGCCCAGGTGAGATGCATGAGACAAGTGCTCGGGCCTGGTGCACTGGGAAGACCCAGAGGAGTCGGGTGGAGAGGGAGGTGGGAGGGGGGATCGGGATGGGGAATACGTGTAACTCTATGGCTGATTCGTGTCAATGTATGACAAAACTCACTGAAATATTGTGAAGTAATTGGCCTCCAACTAATAAAATAAAATTAAAAAAAAAAAATTATTCTCAATGTCCAGTCTGCTGCAGTCTTCTAGTGCTTTCCTGTATATCTCACACTATGCTATGCTATGCCAATTCAATACTTTCCTCTGAGACTTTCCTCTGAATCTGTGCTGGCCTTTGCTTCTATCTGATGTGTCCTTGTCCAGGTCACTTCCAGGTGTATGTGAACTCCCACTCCTCAGAACCATATATTGCTTAGATTGCATCCCTTTTAAGACACATATCACATACTACTTTGCATTTTCATGTTGTGATGTAGTTACTATTCCATTACCTCGTTGGAAGTTGAGACTCTGCCAAAAGGTGCCCTTAACCAGGCACTCTGACAATCGTGAGCAGCACCTGTCCACTTCTGGTCATGCTCACGTGGCAAGGAATTTGCTGCCATGACAGTATTTTCTCGGCGACAGAACGACTAGAGCATAACTCTCCTCAAAGCTCCATACGGCAGTGCTCCCAGCACTCTGTAACTGGTCTGGCCTTCCAAAGCCATAATCTCTTCTTGACTCAGCTCTTTATGTTTACACAAACACACACACACACTCACACACACACACTCCTTGGCCAAGCGGTGTTCTAGCATCAGCCATTCACTGATGTTCCATGTCTATTTCTAATAAAGACACTGCTTTGGACATTGCTCTAGACCATCTTCCTCCTCAAGGTGAGTTTCGTCTTGACATCTTCATTCATAAACCGCTGTCCTTGGTCATGGTCACTTCAATCCACCAGACATAGAACACTGGATTTCAATGCAGAGTGATTCATTCCCTTCCTCCAAGAATCCCCCTTGGTCCCTATCCACATCCGCTCTACACCGTTTTTTTTGTTGTTGTTGTTGTTTGAGAGGGCCGCGCTGCATGGTGTGTGGGATCTTAGTTCCCTGACCAGGGATCCAACCCTGCCCTCAGCAGTGAAATCAAGGAGTCTTCACTGCTGGACAGCCAGGGAACTCCCTACCCAACATCTTAATAACCAAGTGGCTCCACCAAAGTTTGTCCTTTCCAAAAATAGAAGGGATGTTGTAGAGTAGTATTTCTACCTCTGGCTACCAATAACTTCTTAATGACAATTTTCTCCTCTTATGATTCTTTCGTGTACCATACTCTATGCATCTCCTTCAGTTACTCCACAGGAAATAGACCTTGAAGGAATCAGTGAATTTATAAATCTTTTCTCCTTTGGTTTCTGTGGCCCTCTCACTTATGGCCTCAGAAATTTCCCCTGCATGTAAGTACTGTATTTCATGGTATTTATATTTAATAAAAGTACATAGCAGTCTCACATTTGGCCTGTTGATGTTGGGTATATGGTTCAGGCTTTTTGAAACTCAGGCTGGGGAATCTGTACTTAACTTAGGAAATGATGGGGAGGCCCTGAACTTGAGCATTTAATCTCAAAGTAATAAAAAACTAATTCTTTGCTTTATCAAGACTAGATATTCAGCCTAATATATACCTGAGTTTCTTCAAGCAATGGATAGCTCTGTTAATTTTTTTTTTCCGTTGCTACTGGAAAGCAATTTATACCTGCAAGGCAGTATCAGGGTTTCAATAAACTCCTGGAAAAAAAAAAAAAAGCAGCTCCAGATTGGAGAATTTTCAAATACTCCTCATTTTTGCAAATCACATTTCAAAAGGGAGAGAATTTGCATATTCAGGGTGAAAGCCCATGGAACTCTGCCTCATGCCCAGTTTTATAGAGTAATTATTTCTACATTTTTGAACTGGCACCACCTTCAAAATATGTCAGCTCAAACCGCACACTAGACATAGGTATTAATTAGCCAGGCTAATTATCCAAACTTGTTTAGACTAATCAAGTGATGAAACAGCTTCAATCTGTTGGATTTTTCTTGAACAACTTAACAGTGAAACATGAACTTGTTATGACTAGTAAGTTGCACAAACACAAGTTGCAACTGAGAAAGACCTTCTGCATTGCCTGAACAGGGGTTCTTTCTCACAAAGCCCAGTCCACTGGCAGACTCTGCCTCCAAAGGTACTTTGAAAAAAGGCCTTTCTGCCTCCTTCCCGCAGAAAATCAATACTGCACGCTGGAGGGGAAGACGAAGAGTAAAAACGTCCTCTTCACCTGAGTGAGTAAACACCAGCTCTATGCTAGGGATGGCGCAGCACAAAACTGCAGGCTGTGAGACAGACTGCAAATAAAACCCTTTCCGGAGCCAAGAGCGGCCAGGCCAACGCTGAGCCCCGAAGCTGGCACCGCGGAGCCCTTGGCCTCGTATAATTTCATTTCTCTGCGACTGAGATCAGTGCGTGCCTGCAAAACTGCATAATGTACCATTCGTGCAGCTGTTACCCGGCAGACCTATTCTTTGCACACCGATTAGCCCGCCTGCCTCATCAATCCCCAGGAAGGGCGAGAGAAGCAAAGTTTCCAGCATCACATTGCATTCTCGGCCTCTCCTGCATCGCAAACCCCTGCCCCTCCCACGGTGAAAAGAAAATCATAGGCCCGGAAGCTTCAGGGAACAAGAGCTTTGCGTGGGTCCTGTGTTCCCCAGCTTTCACCACTTTCTGGGAAAGATAAATGTTGTTCACATCCTTTGTGTCTTAACCTGGTTCTGTCTCCCTCTCTCCGGGTTTAAAACAAAGCTCCCTTGCCTCCTGGCTGCTCCTCTGTTTTTTCCTGAATTTCTCCGGTATTTCTGTCTTCTCCCCACGTTGAGTCAGATCCGAGTATGGGTGGCAAAAAGCTTCTAACGTCATCACAAAATACGAAAGGTGGGCAGGCTCTGACAGCTTTTAGCAGCCCACAGCCTCAGGCTAGTATTTTTCCGCTGCAATGCTGATAAAAGATAAGAAATTGTTCAAATGTGCCTATGCTTGGAACCGTCTAAGGCAGGCTTTCAAAATACAAACCGGTGCTGGTTCCCAGGGACAGAATTCACATCTTCCTTTGTTCTGCTACAAAGCTCTCAGGCACCCTGGTAGAAGGGAGTCCTCATTACTCAGGGCACTTCTGAGGAGCTGTGAGAAGCGCAGAAGGAAGTGGGACTGGGAGCCATGCCCTGGATGCATCGGAAATCAAAATGAACCGCCAGCATCCTTTCCCTCCAGTCTCCCTGAGCTCTGCTTGGAGGGAACCACTTGCTTTTTTCTACTGATCTTTTTCACTAGTAATTAAACTAGATTATAGACTAATTTCTGGAATATTCATCTCTCCTAATATTAAACTATCTATGTATATGTGTTATTTAAGTTATAGCATATAAATAAATGGAAATGTGTATAGGTAATTGAATTTACACCATAGGCTTTTTTGTGTGTGTGTTGTGCTGTATTTGATAAATCAAAGTCCTTGGGAACTTAGCCATTTAAAGACATTTTACTTTATCAAAGTGAAAGTGTTAATCGCTCAGCTGTGTCTGACTCTTTGGGACCCCATGGACTGTAGCCTGCCAGGCCCCTCTGTCCATAGGATTCTCCAGGCAAGAATACTGGAGTGGGTTGCCATGCCCTCCTCCAGGGGATCTTCATGACCAAGGGATCGAACCAGAGTGTCCCGCATTGCAGGCGGGTTCTTTACCATCTGAGCCATCAGGGAAGCCCATTTCACTGTATATCTGCTTTCAAAACCCATAACGCTTCTGGTCGTGTGGTTCTTCTCATGCATTTTTCTCCAGGTGGGACATGTTTTCCCATCTTAAAATGAGCATAAGAGTACATTTCTTCAAATAGAAAATTGTGAAAATTTTCCTAGATTCCTACCTATCAGTGCTCCTCAAGGCTAGATTTTGAATAACCTATGGACCAAGGTCTGGAATAATCTCAGATAGAACTTCTGCATCCCAAAACATACCATCTTCGCTCTGGACTGACGTGTACTTTGACTCAACTATCTTTGCAGCATTGTTGCCTTTTGTCCAGAACTGCAACTGCAGTTTTGGGGTGAACGATAAATGTAAATATGAACTATAAATGGGGAGAAGTTTCTGAGGTACCTGATACCTTTTCATCCTAATCACTGGGCAGAGGTCTCTCTCTCTCCTCCTCTCTCTTGTTCATGTACATATACATGCAAATTTTAAAAAAGTCATCTTATTGGTTGGTCAGTCTCTAAGGTACTTCTGCAACATACCTGATGAGTGCTCATCCAAAGTTTACCAGAATATCTTCACTGAGAAGAACACTGCCATCTCCGAAGTAAACTTACGTTTTTATAATATATATGTATATGTATTGCTGTTGTTGTTTAGTTGCTCAGTTGAGTCCAACTTTCTGTGACCCCATGGACAGTAGCCCTCCAGGCTCCTCTGTCTGTGGGATTTTCCAGGCAAGAATCCTGGAGTGGGTTTTCATTTCCTTCTGCATGTATTTACTATATACATATATGTACATGCAAAATACACCTAACATAAAAATTACTATCAGTGACATTTAGTACTTACAATGGCGTGCAGCCATCACCACCATCTAGTTCCAGAGGACCTTTATCACCCAAAAAGGAAATCTGTACCCATTAAGGACCCATGACTGCATCCCCATCCTCCCTCCTCCCTTCCCAGACCCAAGAAACCCCTAATCTGTTTTCTATCTCTCTCCATGGATTTTTCTGTTCTGGATATTGTATATAAATGAAATCCTACGATATGTGGCCTTTTGCGTCTGGCTTTATTCTTTTGGCAGCTGCAGCCCTTCTGGGTACAACTCATCTCTAGTTAATTGCTTTGAGATCCAACTTCCATTTCCCTCCCCTCCCTGCCTCCCCAGGCATGCACCCATGTTGTTTGCATCTTATTCAGTGAGATCGCCCCCGCTGGAGCTCCTCCGAGACACCGCACTGACAGCCCTCTGCCGATACTTGTTTCTGGTCTGGCCAGGGCCTCCTGGGGAGCTGAAAGAGCAGCAAATCACCCTCAAACTTCTCCAAGGTTTTTCTATTTTAAAATAAAATGTGCGAGGCGCTTTTTCCCTTCCTGACAAATTTAAGTGATAATTAGCTGGTAACAGAAAATCTCCCCTGAAGTGTCAGCGTGCTTGGTAGTTAACAGAACCGGCCTCAGAGCCGCACCACAGAGCAGCTCCAAGTGGAACTTGTGCTCGTGGCCAGAAGAGCTGGCTCTGGTCCCCTGCTGCAGACATCTAGCTATATGCATGGTACGCACACAGGGCCTGCACAGCCTTTGACTTCACAGATGCGGCATAAGAAAGAGCAACCTGTGGTACACTGGGGACAGGGCTGGACTCCAAGTGAGAAGATCCAGGATTGAATCGTACTCACTGCCATTTATTAGCATGACCACGAGCAAGGCATGGACCACCCTAGCCACATGAAATGTGGCTAACCTCACCAGACTGTGGTTAAGATCAAAGAGAAGAAAACAATTCCGTACACAAACGCTGTCTGTAGTCTGTGACCATAGTCTCCAGGTATCCATAGCATGAAAGCATCATGAAGACAGGAACTTGGTCCTGATTTCTGCTGCCATGCCTAATGCATTGCTCAAGACATAGTAGACACTCGGTAAGACTTTTATGAATTTGTGAAATGAAGAATCATGTTATTTTTCTCAGTAATCAGAGTCACACAATTAGCTGCCAAGGAGCATCATCTCCAGGTAACTATCCAGATCATTTTTATTCGTGGTTACCAAGTTACCATAAGAAAGTGTCTTACCCCATTGTATTTCTTCTAAATGACGCTAGACTTGGAGAGGAAATGAGAAATACTGTTCTACTAAAGAAGAAAACAGGAAAGAAAAGGTGTCTTCGATTTGAGATGAGCTCTTTTTATGAACCTAAGAGACCTGACTCAAAACGTACCTCTTCAAGTATTCATGCTTCTTGGTCTCTACCCACTCTGTGATTATGTTTTACTTCATGATTCATCACAAAGAGAGTTTATTCATCAGTGTGTATAATATTGTAAATGTTGCATTTTTACCTCTAGAAGCTTATATATATACTGGCTTGGAACCATGTAACTTCCTCTTTCTTTCCTTCCTCCTTTCATTCTTTTCTTCCTTTCTTTATTGCTTCAGCAGTAACTTAACTTTTTGTTTTCAAATAAAGTTGTTGAGATGTAAGTGACAATATTTCCATGTAAATCCTTGACATTGAATTTTTCATCCTAAATACTTCAGATTTTACCATTCTTTTAAAGTTATTTTGTCATACAGCCACAATATAACCACAACATTTTGTCATACAACCACAACAACAGTGTTGTTGTTGTTCAGTCACTCAGTTGGGTCCAACTCTTTGTGACCTGATGGACTGCAGCTCAGCAGGCTTCCCTGTCCTTCACCATCTCCCAGAACTTGCTCAAACTGATGTCCACTGAGTTGGTGATGCCATCCAACCATCTCATCCTATGTTACCTCCTTCTCCTCCTGCCCTCAATCTTTTCCAGCGTCAGAGTCTTTTCCATTGAGTCAGCTCTTGGCATCAGGTGGCCAAATTATTGGAGCTTCAGCTTCAACATCAGTCCTTCCAATAAATATCGAGGGTTGATTTCCTTTTGGATTGACTGGTTTGATCTTCTTGCTGTGTAAGGGATTCTCAAGAGTTTTCATACATATAATTCCTACATACATACAATGATTTCTCATTTCATCTAGTATCCACTCCAAGTTCAAAATAGTTTAAAAGAATGAAAATGTCCTTTTACTTTATTGCTTTATTTAATTCAAGGTACTGGGCTTTATTACCCTACTTCTTGGCCTTAGTGCAGCTTAGGACTGCTCAATAGGCACTCAGTGGAACACACATTTTTCATGGAACAAACATTTATTCACCCCTTCTATGTGCTAAACAATGTCTTAATTGCTGGTGATGGAAATATAAGTAAGATATATTATTTTTCCTCAAAACTTCAAAATTTGGGTGAACCAAATTGAACATTGAAGTAAACAATGAAGACAGTCAAGATGAATCTACCAAGCCTAGTATTTGCTATTTTTCCTTCAGAGACGGCTTTTCAAAGTGTGATGACTTTTCCTAATAGCAGCATGACTTTATCATTTCATATAGCTAAAAATGTGGATTTCAAACTCCATTGTATGAGCAAAACCCCAGAAACTTTGCTGAACACACATTCTTTTTTTGTTGGTGGTGGTTCAGAACTGATATTTATGTTTAATTGTCAGGAAGAAACTGGATATTTAAATATTTGGTTAGCCTGCTCAGTGACAAACGAAGCCATCCTGTAGTGGCTTTCTGTCACTTACAAGATAAAGGGTCACCTCCTTTAGCCGCCTGCCAGACCCTCTATAATCTGACCCTGCCTGTTTCTCCAACCTCATTTCCTGCCTCACATCTTAGGTTCTACCCAAACTGAACAGCTGATTTATCCCACCCCGAAATCCTCCTGTATTCCTCTTAGGATTTACATACTTGGCCTCCTCCAGGCCTCTGCAAGGAATACTCCCTCTGCCCTTTTCACGTCCTCTGCCCCAACACCTAGGCTCTATACATCATTGAAAACTCAGTTCAGGTGGCCCTTCCTCCAGGAAGCCTTCCACAACCCCCTGAACTTGACAGGGTACCCATTTTGGTTTTCTAGGACACCTTGTAAAAATCTAATTTAGCACATACATAGCACATGGTGTTGAAATAATCTGCTGACAGCCTGGCATCTCTCTTGTCCCCCTACCCTGACCCCCCGTAGCACACATGACCCTCTCCAGGGCCAGGACCATGTGCTCTGCATCTCAGTTTCCCCAGGGCACAGTCAAGAAGGCCTGGCACTAGGAGGCCCTCAAGAATTCCTTGGGCGGAATTACTAGACTATGACCATGTGAATTAAGTACAGAGCTACAAATTTTTAAGAGATAAAGATCATGATGTTCTTTTCACTTTCTAATGTTGCAGCTGGAAAGATGTAAGGAAATGTTCTAGTGTAGCCCTCTTTTTGGTGATAGAAGTTTCAGGAGGAGAGAGAACATGCATGTTCATGGACACCAAGGATACTATTCAAGTCCTGACAGAAAAGAGACAATGATGCCCTTTAGCAAAATAATTCCAGGGGAGTTTGTTGTTTGTTTGACAAAAGGACTATTTGCAAAAAAAAAAAAAAAGAGAGAGAGAGAGAGAGAGATGGGTGTAAGGGCAGCACAAGCCATGATTTAGTAACCTGAAGCTAGAAACAGCAGAGGAGCTATTAACCATTCCTAGGATAGGGGAGCCAGCTCATCCCTCTTTGCCCAGGACTGTCCCAGTTTTAAAACTCAAAATCCCATGTCCTGGGAACACCCTCAGTTCCAACAAACCAGGATGGTTGATCACCCCACCTACAGCAGAAGTAGAAAACAAAGGAATGGTTATCGAAACCTATGAAGAAAGACGGTCCCCTTCAAAAGGAAGCGAGTGATCTTCAGACAAGGCCACATTCGACTCAAAGTGACCCTCAGAGGGAGGAGGTCAGGGAACAGAAACCTCACTTTCCTCGCTCGTTCTCACCTTCTACAGAAGCTCTGCATTGAGTTCCCCATGAACCAAAGCCAACCAGAAGCCAGACTTGCATTGGTCAGCATCCAATGCAGGGCAGAGGGCTGAAGATGCACACAGATCACTCGGCTTAGCCTGCAGGTGCATGGAAGAGCCTGAGGAAGACGTCCAACTCCATCTAGCAGGGACCTCAAAAGTCTCCATGCAAGTAATAGGATGGTGTTGATATTACTCAAACCCTCAGATGCTGTTGTTGTTCAGTTGCTGAGTCGTGTCCAAGTCCTTGTGACCCTATGGACTGCAGCATGCCAGGCTTCCCTGTCCTTCACCATCTCCCAGAGTTTGTTCAAATTCATGCCCATTGAGTTGATGATGTTATCTAACCACCTCATCCTCTGTCATCCCCTTCTCCTCCTGCCTTCAATCTTTCCCAGAATCAGGATCTTTTCCATTGAGTTGGCTCTTCACATCAGGCGGCCAAAGTATTGGAGCTTCAGCTTCATTATCAGTCCTTCCAATGAATATTCAGGATTGATTTCCTTTTGGATTGACTGATTTGATCTCCTTGCTGTCCAAGAGACTCTCAAGAGTCTTCTCCAGCACCATGAACCTCAGGGTCTCCATGATTTCCAAACGATTCCAACAATTGAGGGTTGTGGAGAGAAGGATGCCTTTAAATTCTTACGCACCCCTCTACCCCCTCCCCTTCCTCAATCTACTCATCGCCTTGCCATCCCATGGAAGTTATCTCTGGTTTGCATGACACAGATTCAGATGTAAATTGCAGCCCTTGCCTCAAATTCCACAAAAAACATCCACTCACAAAGGCAGTGTTTGTGTTTATCAGATTGTATTGGAGATTTGGAGGGAGATCAAATAAAAGTTTACACCTCAAAGAACTTCAAGTTGAACAAGGCATCCTTGTGCTTTGAAGCCCTTCAGCCCAACCACCAGAAGACTTGATGGGCTACATAATGTTCCAAGTTGCTCAGCCTAACACCATGCCTTTTCCACGCTGTCCACCTCTCCTCTCATGTACTCCTTCAATAGCATAAAAATGTAACTTTCGTCAGCCATTTCCTTCCAGGCTTCTACAGAACCCATCAGGTCCTCCAGATCTCGTCTTCCCCACAAGTCTACCTGAACCAGGTCCTTTCTTGTGATGAATTCTGCTGCCAGCTGCCAGTGGAGAAGTTTTCTAGAGAAAGCTGTGCATTTCGTTGTAATTCTTTGAGAAGATTATTAATCAATTTGCATAAAAGCCTCTATCGATGGCTTTCTTGTCTCATGGAATGCAATTCTTCCTCAGAACACCTCACAGTGGGAGACATCACCCAGAGTCAGCGTATATGAGCATCTCATAGTCAGAGTAACACAGTCATGGCATATTGAGTTCGTCTCTTTCTTTTAAAAGGCTGATTCAGGCATCTTAGGATCTCAGCTCTTTCAAATTACACTGAGATGAACCTGACTGCATACAAGCTGCCAGTTCAATCATAATTTTGATTTCCAAATCCCATAAGTTTCCATTTCTTCAAGGGTTATTTTCAAAATGCCATCTGCATGCCCAAGCCCTTTACAAACTTTATCTTTGCCTCTAATACAGGAGCAATCGTGAACAAAAGACCAGATCCTTTCAGAGAAGATAGAATGTTAGTTTCATTTTCTATACCTCTAGACTTGATAGAGAAAGGCAAAGGGAAGTGGCTAGACCCAGCTCGTGACACTGGGGAACTGCTCCCAGTTTATTCTGATTCTTTTGTGGTTATTAGAGAATGTGCTCACTCAAAGCTTGACTTCTGGGTAGAGGAAAATCTAAAAGTGACTGGGGGCAAACTAAATTATCATTAAGTCACTTAACTCACAGAGTATGAGACTACAAATCTCTCACATTGTTTTGCCTTCATTGAGACTTCAGTGTTATATAGATACTTGCATCTTTAGGACCTACTCTGAGCCTTGCATTTGCTGACTTATTTTCTGGATTTGGTCAATTTTAAAGATTCTTAGAAATTAAACATAATTTGAAGTTATGCTTTTTTCACTACTACTATCCACACATCTTATTGTTCAGTTATAGAAGGAGTCTGTATTTCTTTAACTTTTTAAACTTTATATACAGAGTCAGAGAAGGATAAAGGAAGAAGGACCCTGTAGAGATGACTCCTTGGCTTTAGCGTTAGCTCTCTGAACTTTGGAGATTGAGCTTTAGTAGTTATTAGGCTATTTTTAGGGCTTCCTTGAGAGCTCAGTTGGTAAAGAATCTGCCTGCAATGCAGGAGACCCTGGTTCGATTCCTGGGTTGGGAAGATCCTCTGGAGAAGAGAAAGGCTCCCCACTGCAGTATTTGCACCTGGAGGATTCATGAACTGTGTAGTCCATGAGGTCACAAAGAGACTGACATGACTGAGCAACTTTCACATTTTTCAGGCTGTTGTTAGCTACAGATTATAGAAGCACTACTGGAAACACCTACCTAAGGAAACAATAAATGTCTTTATGGCTTAAACCCCTTTTAGTTGGGTTTCCTGTTATCTGGCATCTCTGGAATTCCCTTGAAGAGAGGCTTACCCATCATGGTCATGAGCTGGCTGCCTCGGTTGCACCACTGCACGTGGCTGTGATTCAGAGTAGGAAGCAGGTGGGTGGCCAGGGCAGTAGGAAAGTACTATCCCTGTGTGCTACTCTCTTTTTATCAATGAGGAGAAATCCTTCCCAGAAATTCCCTCACCCATCTCATTGACCTCAACCAGGTCAGGTTTAAGAGAAGGCTGGGACGGTGGGTAATTTTATCAAACTTCATAGTGGCAGGCAGACGGGAGAGAAGGTTTTTCAGCATAACAGGAACAGTTGCCATTCCTGAAAACTTCACAGTACCCATTGAGCCCCCTCCTGGGAAAATGCTCTAGACCTGCTATATTTAAACCATTCCCAGAGCCTCATGACTATAATAATACAGAAGTATATATCAAATCAAGCAGGAGCCCACATAATTCACATGATGACTATAAGGAAACCTCCTAAAAGGAAATAATTCAAGAAGAAAACCAGAAAATGGAATATGGGAGAAGATTCACAAGTGCTTCAAGTTGCCGACCAAATGCTATCCTAGGCCTTTCATCATCCAGGCGATCACTCACTAATAAATCAAGAGTGGAGGAGTGAGCGACAATGCTTCCACAAAATGACAACCTGCTCTGCATTGGGAACAGACTGTCCTGATGAATTTAAACTGGAAAACAAACTGGTAGAGTTCTCCCTTTGCTGCCTGCCCTCTCCTTAGCCACTTCTGGACCCACTACCTGAGCACAGACCCTGCAGGTTCAGGTGCCAAAAGTTGAATTAGTCGAGGCAGAATTTAAGCTCCAGCTTAACAGTAAGCATTTGGTGACTCGTTGAGACATGCCTCATGAGAGAAATGTCACCATCTTGGCAGACACAAGTGTCTTGAAAGAAAACATTCCAACAGAATGTACTGAAACACACAAAATCAGAGCACTGAGCCAGCCAGGCTTTCTGAAGCAATCCAAGCATATCCAGGGGGTGGGAAGGCCAGAAAGATTTTATATATATATATATGCATATATATGTGTGTATATGTATAAATTACACATATATATATGTAATTTGCAATTTTATTCTAAGTATCTTATATATAGAACAAAATTCCAATTTCATGTGTCTTTATTGGTATGTGGAAATATCACATCTGGGGTGGCAGCTGAACATGGCACATCTGTGCTAAGTAAATTTAAGTTATGTATTCTTTAAATGCTCTTTGATGACGTGATAGGATTTTTTTCTACCAACACTTAGCCATCCGCTTCTCAATTTACTCAGCCTGATCAGAGATAATCCAATCCAATCCAGGGTCTAACATTTCCCTCTGCAGTTTAACAGCTACATACACTTGTTGTTTATTTAGCTGACAGACTCAGAATCACAGGAGAACCACCAGGGGCCTGTCCTTGGCTTTCTCTCCTGGACACTGGAAGGGGCATGGCAACTAGAGGTGATAAGATGAGTGTATAGGAGGCAACGTCCTTAGACACAAGAATTAGTATAGGACAGGGCCTTTTGGAAGAGGCAGTGCACCAGTCCCATCAGGTGGGAGATGCCACAGCCGGCCAGCATTGGGACCCCAGGAGTCTCCATTCAGAGTGCTTGCCGCCCAAAGCTTCAGATACCCACATGCAGCTGCTCTGGGAAACTAGTGACAGAGGAGCTTCTGCCAGCCTGGTGCAAGCAGAGTGGAGCCTGGAGACCCTTGATTCTCAATCAGGGACATTTTGTCCCCTGGTAATGGCTTAGCAGGTGAAGAATCAGCCTGCAATGCAGGAGACAGAGGAGACACTAGTTTGATCCTGGGTCAGGAAAATCCCCTGGAGGAGGAAATGGCAACCCACTCCAGTATTCTTGCCTGGAGAATCCCATGGACAAAGGAACCTGGCAGGCTATAGTCCATGGGGTTACAAAGAGTCGGACACGGCTGAGTGGTTAAGCACACGCGGCGTATCTGGCAATGTCTGGAGACATTTTTGGTCACCGCAATGGGGGGAATGCTCCTAGCATCTAGTGGGTAGAAGTTACAGATGCTGTAAACATCCTGCAACACAAAGGACCACCCCTCACCCTGACAAAGAATTATCCAGTCCCTCACGCCAATAGAGCCCAGGTTGAGAAGCCCTGCCCTAAACCCGAGAGAGGAAAGCTGAGGCTGGGAACAGAGGAGAGCTGCACGGGACTCAGATCTTTGTCATTAGCACTCAGTAGGTTACAGGGATTGTAATGCATTCATTCTAAACCCAGCTGTATTGCTAACACACAAGCTTTGAAAAGCTTGAATTTGATCAAATCCTTTTAGCTCACTCTGTCTCAACTTCCTCACTTATACGTTGAGGATGATACGTACCCGATAGGGCTGTTGTAAATAATTCATATATTATTTTCTGAGCTTCATTATGGACTTTGACGAATATTATTTACCTCCCAGAATTTTTCAAGGACAAGATGAAATAACACATGTGAATTATTACAATACTTTAAAACACTACACATGTAAAGGGTTAAAGGATTAGAAAGCTGCCTCCGTGGGCTTCATATACATCTCACTGCAATTATTTTGAGAGGGAAAAAACAGTGTGCCCATTTTCTTACTGTTAATTTTCTATTCATTACAGTAGAAGCTATTTAAAAACATTCCCCACTCTGCTGCCCATGTAAGAGAGTAAAGGCTTTTTCAGTTGTGATTTTAAATGGGTCTCAGTCTTGGGACTTCTTTTCTCAGTCCACATCCATTTCCTAGACCCACTCATCAATCTCAAGATTTAAGTATCAGTCAATAAAAAATAGTTGCCTATTTTCTGGAGACAACTATTTTCTCTAGTTCAAAGCTCTCTTTTGAAATACGGACTCATAGATTGTCCTAAAATATCCAGCTGGCATCTCAAACTTAGCATGTTTTAAACTGAACTCAATTGCCCTTAAATAGTCATTCCATCATCTGGCCAAAAAATGTAGGAGCCATCTGTGCCCCCGTTTTGCACATCCCACATTCAATAGATCTGTAAACATATCCAGAATCAAAAGACTTCTTGCTTCCTCCACAGTATTGATCTTTTTTTAATATTTATTTTTATTTATTTAGCTGCATTGGGTCTTCTTTGTGGCATGTGGAATCTTTAGTTGTGGCATGCAAACTCCTAGTTATGGCATGTGGTATATAGTTTCCTGACCAGGTATCAAACCTGGGCCCCATGCGTTTGGAGCACAGAGTCTTAGCCTCTGGACCACCAGGCAAGTCCCCGCCACATTGATCTTGATCAAAGCTACCATCACCTTTCTTCTGGATTATTGCAATAGTTTCTAAATAGCCTCCCTACAGCTAAATTTCAACAGTTTAGCCTAAATGATCCTACTACAAATTAGTGAGATCGTATCAGCCTTCTGCTAGAATCCCTGCACTGCTCCCTGTTGTGCTCCGAATGAAAGCTCCAGTCCCCATAACATCCTCCAACATCCCACCACCCCACCCTTTCCTTGCCAACTTGGCCATATCTCTCATTTTATTCCCAGTCCCACTCTTCTCTAGGCTCTCAAGCCTTTCCTGGTGGCCTTTGCATTTGCAGCTCCTCTCTCTGGAACTTTCTACCCTGACTCTCATCAGGGTTCTACCTGACTCACATAGGTCACCTCCTCACTATTCTATTTAAAATTGCAAACATCCTCACCCCCCACCCTACACTTGCATTTGCTCTTCTCTGCTTTGTTTTTCTCCATAATAATCCTTTGCATCTGACAAGCTATTCAATACTTATGCTGCTTAATTATTGCTTTGATTCTCTTCCCCTACTTGAATGAAAAAAGCCCCAAGATGGTAAGAAGTTTTGTCTTCTTTGTTCATTACTTTATTCCCAGCAATCACATCAGTGTTTGATACATAGTTAAATAAGTTAAATATTGATTAGTAAATAAACGCACAGGATATTAGAACACAGAGACACACACATTCCAATGATTAATAATAATTCTTGAAAGGACAGTCTAATTTTATGTTAAAAAATAAAATTGTTCACTAATGTTACCTAATCTGTATAACCTCCCCATCTGAGAATAGATATGCCATTTAACATCGGGGAGGGTGGGGTGAATTGAGAGATTAGGATTGACATATACGCACTGTGTGTGTCTGGGTATGCTTAGTCGCTCAGTCGTGTCTGACTCTTTTTGACCCCATGGACTATAGCCCACCAGGCTCCTCTGTCCATGGAATTCTCCCAGGTAAAAATATTGGATTAGGTTGCCATTCCCTTCTCCAGGGAATCTTCCCGACCCAGGGATCAAACCCAGGTCTCCTGCATTGCAAGTGGATTCTTTACCGTCTGAGCTGCCAGAGAAGGTCCATATATAGACTACCATGTGTAAAATTGATGGCTAGTGGAAACCTACTGTATAGTGCAGGGAGCCCGGCTTAATGCTCTGTGATGACCTGGACGTGTGGGACGGGGGGAAGGAGATTCAAGAGTGAGGGGATATACGTATTAACATAGCTGGTTCACTTTGCTGTACAGCAGAAAGTAACACAGCATTTTATAAAGCAATTATACTCCAATTCAACAACGAAAACCCTGGCTTAGAGAGAATCTTCAATTCCCCTTAACTGGTTTCAGTCAAGGTCCTGGAACTTGCAGATACAAAGAAAACAAGAACCATTATAATATCCATCCAACCAAAACTTTATCCTCTACTGCCTTCTTTTGCAGAAAAATCTCACAAAACTCTGTAATTAAACTTCTCCTTTACTCCGTGTGTGTGTTTATGCTCAGTCACTTGTGTCCTACTCTGGAATTTCCCAGGCAAGAATACTGGGGTGGGTTACCATTTCCTTCTCCAGGGGATCTTCCCAAACCAGGGATGGAATCACTTGTCTTTGTGTCTCTTGCATCAGCAGGTGGATTCTCTACCACTAGTGTCACGGGGAAGACCCACATCAAGTTCATTAGCAGAATGTTTTCTCTGAGGCTTCCCACACTCTTTGTCTGCTGAAGGGCTATAGTGTAAGAATTTTAAGTTGCCCAGAGAAAGCATTCCAGGTGTTGAGATGTTTTCTAGATGCCTGTAATTTGGCCACACCTCTGTTTATATCATGTATTTTGAATTGTTAAGAAATCTCAAGAGGTCCACTGCTTCAATCCAAACGAGTAAACTACATGTCCTGAGGTCCATGTGGGTTGGTGTAATTATTCGAAGTTTGGTGTCAAATTTCTTAATCTCTCGAAGCCTTTGCTTGCTGATCTACAAAACTGAAATGGTAATACAATCTTAGTACCTGCCAGGATTAGAGATGGCTCTCTGTCTAGACTGAGCCTTTTTCACTTTATTTCCTTTAGTGCAGAGAGCAGGAAATTGTAGGACTCGAGAAGTCAAAGATAGTCAAGGAAGTTTTCTCTCCCTTCAATTCTCATCTGAGAAAGTTCTATGGAAGTTCACATTTTACCCTCCCTACTCTCGTCTGTCTGCTGTCTGCCACTTTGCTGTCTGGCAGTCAGTCTCAAGCCTTGGAACTGGAACAGCTTATTTGATCAGAGAGAAAGACCCGGAGGAGTTTCTCTGTAACCCCCACTCAATTTTGACCCTATCTGGCAACTGCTTCAAAGGCAGAGGGTGCTTGGCCCTTTAATAGGTCCCCTAAAGGAGATGGTGGCCCTATAGAGGCAGCCAGTCATCTCTCTCCCATCATTTGGGATATATTTATTTTTTGTTGTCCTGTTATTTAATAGAGATGGGGAAATCAAACTAGTATACTTTTTTTTCATTTATTTTTATTAGTTGGAGGCTAATTACTTCACAACATTGCAGTGGGTTTTGTCATACATTGACATGAATCAGCCATGACTAGTATACTTTTAAACAGAGTTTTTCCCAGGAAATTTGCAAACACTGCATTTTTTTTTCTTTAACTATATATGGGTCTATCTTCTGGGAAAAGACACATAGATCCTTATAAGAAAAGCAACAATCGCCACAGTCTATTAAGTCTGCATTCCAGGAAAAAAGAAAAGGAAGAAAAGGAAAAGAAATTGCATGGTGAGCACATGTGGTGAGGGTGGAGACAAGGAGGTGCTTAAAGTTCCTGAAGAGGTTTTTACCACAGGAGCTAAGTAATAATCACATATTTCACAGGAGTTCTCTAAGGTTTGAGTGAAATCAAAATATGAATTCACAGCTGAGTGCCTAAGAACTTGTGCTTAGTAAGTGCTAGTTCCCTCTGCCCCTTTCTCTTACGTTCACATCAGAATGGTATCTAGTGAAGTTGAATACATCACCAGTTCCCTAACACCTCTCACTGTCCCTAAAAAATGGGGAAAAACACAATGATGCAAGAGGTGAGTGAGGCAAAGTCTGTGGAGACATGATTTGCTTTCTCTGTGGACTGTTTTCAAGGTATGCACATGATGTCACATGGACAAGTTAGAGAAATAGCTGTGAAAATAGGGCTAGTAAGACATTTTTGTTACTATAGAAATGAGTGTTCTTTATTGATACAGGAGCAATTAAATGAATTATGATACATCTCTTCCTTAGAATACCAAGAATGAGATAGAGCTTGATGTGGAAATTTAATCCTATCTCACACATATATGTATGACATATGTGATATAGCAGCATATACATGTTACATATAAGTGTGTGATACATGTGTGTGGTATACACATGCAGTCACACACATGTGTGTGATATACATATGTGGTTACACTTCTATGTATATATAATATACATACACAGTATATGTATGCATATGTCCTTGTGGGATGAGTGTGTTTATCTGCAAGGCCATAATTCAAGCAGTTAAATATAAAATTTTTGATGGAAGGAAAAAAGTGGACATTCACTTGTAATACTGTGCATGTGACAGAAATATTTAACTCTCATCAATTTTCATTGGCTATCCACAGGCTTCTCCAATTTTCCGTTTTCCCATGCGGGTAGGTGGAATTGTGTGACTGGTTTTTGCCCATGAAATGTGAGCAAAAGTGACATACTTCACTTTCTGTTTGGGATACATAAGCTGTGAGTCCTCCAAGCAATTTCCCAATCACAACCTGGGAGCAGCCTGGATCGCTAAGCTCCCATGGAGGACAGTTTCCTGGGTGCTTAAGTTGAATTGATGAAGACATAGTATGAGCGTGTGAATGTGTGTGTTGCGGGAGGAGGCTTATTGTGGAAAGTCGCTGAGATTTAGGAGTTAATTAATATAAGGTATTAGTTATCTGTTGGACATAATGAATTTCCCCCACCCTTCCAAGCTTAGTAGCTAGAAGCAACAAGCATTTATAATCTCACTGGTCAGGAACTCAGGAGTAGATCTCATTGAGGATCACTATGAGGCTGCAATCAAAGTGTTGGCCAAGGGTGTAGACATCTCAAGGCTCTGCCAGGGCAGGACAGTCTTCTTTCTAGCCTACTCATGTGACCACTAGCTAGCACTAGCTCCTTGTGGCAGTTGGCCAAAGACATAAATGGCCTCTCTGGAGGGTTGCTCAAGGCCAGGCAACTTGCTTAGAGAGAGTGAGATAAAAGAGAAAGAGATTCCAATATAATATAATTTAATATTATAATATCAGCCACAGTCTTTTTATAACCTAATCCCTTAAGTTATAAATGCCCTATTCTGTTTGTTTGAAGTGAGTCACTAAATCCACTCCAGATTCAGGGAGATAAGGATTTCAAGACTGAGAATAGCAGAAAGAGGCTCGCTGGGGCTATCTCAGAGGCTGGTGACCACACACAGCATTGCCCAGTCTGCCCTGAACAATACAACATTCTCTTCCACTTGCATGACATTTTTAAGCATGAGTTACCTCTATAGTGAGTCACCTTCATAAAGGCTTCTCTGGTGGTTCAGACAGTAAAGAATCTGCCTGCAATGCGGGAGACCCAGGCTCAGTCCCTGGGTCGGGAAGATCCCCTGGAGAAGGGAATGGCTACCCACTCCACTATTCTGCCTGGAGAATTCCATGCACAGAGAAGCCTGGTGGGCTACAGTTCATGGGGTCACAAAGTGTTGGACACAACTGAACAACTAACACGTTCACTTTTTCATTTTACCTCTATAATACATCAACAAAAACCGAACATTAAAACCCTCTTCTATATCATGTTTAAAAAAAAAAAAAAAAAGCTACCCAGCTAGAATCTTGGTATTTTTCCCTTAAAAATAAATAAATAACCACCTGATGTGATTGCCAGATGGTAAGATTATCCTCACTTCAAAGTACCTCATTACTCTCCAGTTCTTAAACACACATCTTGGAAGTGACTCATTTTATCCCTGCTTCATTTGTACTTTTGTCCCACTCAAAGATCTCTCCTTTGCATACTCTAAACTATTGGGAGGTCTCCTGACCATTTTCTCCAGAAAAAAGCAAAAATTCCTCCACGTTAATTGTATAGAGTCTGACATGACTGACTAAGCAGAGCGCAGTAGCCACTGAAGCGAAAATAGGAAGAGAACCAAATAGTAATTCCCTTCTCAAGTCAGGCTCCCAGAGCTTACACCAAGCCTTGGAGTTGCCACCCATCAGTAATTAGCTTCACATCTGCTCAGGGCTGCTACTGTATAGACACCTCACTGTTTATCCTCATCTGTACCATAGGTCTTCAAAATTCAAGATAATAAGGCAACTGGGAGATAAAGCCAGGCTAGGAACTGTCAACTCACCAAGCCAGTAGGATTTGGGTCCATCTTACAGGCTTATCACCCATCTCGGGTCACTGTCTTAATGCAACAGGAAAGGAAGAAAGTGAGTATAATTATATACTGAATGCTTTTACATAAAAGGTAAGGATAAAAACTTCAAGGATTTTCCTCTATATTTGGAAAGAAAAGACTTAAATAGGTGAAAGTCCAGAGACATCTTTAGTGAGAGAAAATCCGGAGGTAAAAATAAGCTGATATAGGAGACAGGATCCAGGAGGTAGGACATAAAATCAAACAGAATAGGGGGTATTGGAGAGATAAGATTGACCTTGATGGTTAGTAGATTTCAACTTTCTAAACAATAGTCATCAAATTCCATCCATGCCATTTTGAGAGTGGACTCACTTTGACCGTTGTTCTCTTTTTAAGAGCTGGGTAAGATTCAAGTGAATCTAACAGCATGGTAAAGTTGGCAAGTGAGGATAAATCATTTTTAATAGTTGCAGTTTGTAAAATAATGGTTCCTGTGGGAAGAGAGTGAGGAGGTTTTACCACAGCTGGGTAGTCCCTATAATTTCCTCAATTTTCCTCTAAAAATCCCACATCAGCAATGTAATTGTTTGCCTCACTGTCTCCCTTCCACCCCAGATGGAAGGGAGCGAGAACATTGAAGAGAATAATAATGTGACATTCAATGAAGTGTTCTCAGCAGAGCCCCGGGTCAGGCTGAGGAGCAGAGCAGAATCCAGAGGGGATGGAAATAAAGGACCACGTCTGGACACAGTCCTGGGTTTCCTGAGGCCAGAGTTACTCAGCAGAGGCCCCCCTTTCGGGGTCAAGGAGAGAGGCAGACTTACAACATGGGACTTGATAGCATCCTTCTTTCAGAGCATCTTCCCTCATGTTGATTTTACTTACTGGCCTTCACTCAGGTTTCATTTGAAAGAGATTGGAGGTTAAAAAGAAAAAAAGAAAAGGAAAATATTTTTAAAGAGAAATTGTCTAGTGGCATATCCATCAAAGATAGACAGAGGAAAGGGGGGAAAATATCAAAATCGGAAACAAGCTCATATTCTAACAATAGTTTAGGAACCTTCCAGGAGACATAAAAGCAGTCCTGCTGGGCTTTCTACATTTGCCTTGTCTCCCTCAACTCTTCTAGCCTCAGAATCTACAGATGGATAAAGATTTTCCTGATTGTATCAGGATTAAATGAAACTGCATGTGACAGATAATCCACTAACAGTGGTCTGAACAGCATACGAATATGATGGCTCCACAACGTCATTAGGGACCCATATGTCTTTTAGCCGTGACCCCACCATCCCCTGGGTCTGGCCCGCATCATCACTCCCCACAAAAGTAACTAGAGCTCAGAGACCAAATCTGGTTATCCAGACAGCAAATCAGACAAAGGAAAAGAGGCCAGTTCTTCCAGGGTGTTTCCAGGGCTGCCTGTATCAGTCAGTTACTCCCTATGATGCTGTGTTGCAATCCTCTCATGCTCCTGGCCATCTGACCTAGGTTTGGGCAGCAGGGTGACTCTGCTTCAGACTGCAGACCTGACCAGGCTTGGCACCAGACTGTAGTTTGGACATCAGTCTATGTTTTATATGTTCATTCAGTGGCCCAGGGTTGATAGAGTCATCAACACGAAACATGAAACACGTTTTTCCCATGGTGGAGGTCAAATGCTCCCAGAAGGTCAGGTAGAAACATGCAATGCCTCTTAGAGTGTCAACTCTGAACTGGCACAAAGTCACTCCTATCTGTATGTCATTGGCAAAAGTGAGTCCTAAGGCCAAGTTCAAAATCAATCGGATGGGAAAGTATACCCTTCCCATGAAAGCTGAGGGAGAGGAGTAAATATTTTCTGAATAATATATTCAGAATAATATATAATATTATATAATATAATAATATATAATTATTATTACACTGTCTGTGCTGGGGTCCCCAAGACCACCCACTGATTTGGTGATTCACTAGAAGGACTGACAGGTCATTATACTAGGTTACAGTTTATTGTGGTGAAAAGATAAAAAGCAAATTCAACAGGGGGTGAAATCCAGAGGACCCTGATGCTCACTTCCCAGAGCATCTCCCAGCATAATCCCCCGGGACCCACAATTCATCCACACAAAGTGATGTCGGTCAGGGAAGCTTGACTGAGTTGAGGGGTCCAGCATCAGTCACATAGGCATATAGTGCCTGTGGGACTAACTGCAGACACCTAAGTCCCAGACCCCAAGAATGAAATTGTTTGCACAAAATATCTAGATGAACTGGTACAGTGTGATTGAAAGCCCAGAGCATGCAAAACACTCTTATCAGTCAGAACATTTCAAGAGCTCAATTCCCAGGAAGCAGCCAAGGGCCAAGCATGGAGCAGACCCTTCCTTCTTGGGCATGTGCAAGGTTTGAGCAATTGGGCCCTGTTCAGTCAACACTTTCCTGCACACCGTCTCATAAAGCTTCCTCTGAGAAATACCAAAACGTAATCACATTGGCCACACTTACTGCAGGGGCATCTGGGAAGAGTCATTCTTCCTCCAGGTGAATACACACCAAGATAAGAAACAGGATTGTTACTCTCAAAAAATTGGGAAAAGATTTTAAGGTGCCGCACTGACCGCTTGATGTGAGATGGGAAAGTGGAAGCAAAAGACAGAGTTAGGGAAATACCTTTACTTAACCAATGACAGGGCTTCACTTGTGATTCAGCTGGTAAAGAATCTGCCAGCAATGCGGGAGACCTGGGTTCGATCCCTAGGTTGGGAAGATCCCCTGGAGAAGGGAAAGGCTACCCACTGCAGTATTGTGGCCTGGAGAATTCCATGGACTGTATCGTCCATGGGGTCACCAAGAGTCGGACATGACTGAGCGACTTTCACTTTCACATTGACCAATGACAATAACAGCAATACTATATTTTACCTCAACCAAGATGCCATTAATTATAAGACATGTCATGATTTTAATACTGCTAAGAAAAAGGGAAAATGCAGCCAATTAAATAAGGATATAATGTTTGCACTTTACATATTTATAAAAAAATATGAAACCCATAAACATAGCTCAGTGAATTTTCATAATGTGAACACATCCATGTAAACAATATTCTAAGAGCTAGAACATGGCCTTGAAAAACCCGTATGCCTGTTCTCAGTGACTACCTCCCTCCAAAGGTAACAACTATCCTGGTTTTAACAACACTGATAATTTTTAGCTAATTTTGAATTTTATATACATGGAATTGTACATCATGTGCTCTTCAGAGTCTGAGTTTGCTCTGCAATATGTTAATGACATTCACTCATATTGTTATATATAGTTATACTATCATTACTATCATTGCTGTATAGTATTCTATGCATGAATATACCATATTATAATTATCTATTGCATTATTAATGAATATTTGGGCTATTTACAATTTGAGTATGCTACAAATAATGCTACTATAAGCATTCCTATGTTTTTATTTGGTGGAAATTTAGATGCATTTCTTTTGAGTTCATGACTAGAAGAAGCATCACAGGGTCAGAGTAGATACATAGAACTTGCTAAGTGTCTTCAGTCATGTCCAATTCTTTGTGACCCTATAAACTGTAGCCTGCCAGACTCCTCTGTCCATGGGATTCTCCCTGGCAAGAATACTGGAATGGGTTGCCATTTCCTCTTCCAGAGGACCTTCCCTGGCCAAGGACTGAACCCATGTCTCCTGCATCTCCTGCACTGCAGTTGGATTCTTTCCCCTGAACCACCAGGGAAGCCCCCCACCACAGCTCCATGACCAATGTGCACATTCAATGGATTCAGAGCTTTTTTGAAAGACCATCATTTTCCCATTGTTCTGCAATGTCACCTTGTCATAATCATCGTTGAGAATTTGTTTTGTGATTGGAGAGCACTTCTGGAATTATTTTGATGCAACTTATTACACATCATTGTTTTGCATTTAATAGATGCAAAAGGAAAACAGAAGCAAAATTAATTAAATATTTCTGAAACTTTCATTTTCTCAAAGTCTGACTTTAACCTTTCAACTCAGCCACTGATGACTGTTTTTCCACAAAATGGGGTCGTCTGTGCCACCAAGAATGCTGACAATGCAGCAGAAGAATGCTCCATTGTTGTCCCAGGATTTTCTTCATGCTTTTATTTCAATGTGCAAAAGATGACATTAAACAACTTCAGGCAAAGCCACAGTGATTTTAAGATGTGTCCAGATTTCAGAATTGTTCAAATGTGAAAATATGGGTGGCATTAAATCAAAGAAATACATTTTTTGTCTTGGGTCAGGCTACTAGAAGCCTGAAACAGATATTTAAGTGTATGTGATTTATGAAGGAAGTGCTTTGTAGGGAGAAATAAAGAAAGGCCCCATAAGAAAGGGAGAGAAGGAGGAGGGGAATGGGAGAATGGGAAAGGGGAGGAGTTAGGCAAGAATGTGATCTCCAGAGACATTTAGCTTTTGCTGGCTCCATGCTGGGGAATGAAAGAGGGCAAGGAGTGCGGGGTGGCCTGTATCCTTTTGTAACCCATGTCAGTCAATCATTGGCTGCCAGCAGCACAGAGCAGGGTGAGTTCCAATCTCCCCATAGAGGTTCCTCCCTCTTGATAATAGCAAGTCCTTAAAGATTAATTGTGATCTTTCAACATCAACAGCTCACTGTAGCCATAATACTTAAAATTAATTGAGCTCTTACTACATCCATAACAGGTACTCTCCCCTTTTAACAAATAGGAAATGAAAGGAGAGGCCAGGGGTGATGATAAATGCTTACAGTAGAAGGTACATGGTAAAGTGCCAGGGTCACACTACTAGTCAATGACAGAGTAGAACACAGGCAGTCTGATTCCAGGGCCCTTGTTCTTAATTTCTACAAGTGTACTACTTCTGAATAGGGCTTCCCTGGTAGCTCAGCCGGTAAAGACTACACCTGCAATGCAGGAGGCCCCAGTTCAATTTCTGGGTTGGGAAGATCTCCTGGAGAAAGGTTAAGCTACCCACTCCAGTATTTTGGGGTTTCCCTGGTAGCTCAGTTGTCAAAGAATCCACCTACAATGTGGGAGATCTTGGTTCAGTCCCTGGGTTGGGAAGATCCCCTGAAGGAGGGCATGGAAATCCACTCCAATATTCTTGCCTGGAGATCCCCAAAGACAGAGGAGCCTGGTGGGCTGCAGTCCATGGGGTCACAAAGAGTCAGACAAGACTGAGCAACTAAGCATAGCACAGCACTTCTAAGTAAACTCAGACAGGTAGGTAATCAAGCGCATCATTTACATGATGGAAAGGAGAAGCCCCTTGGGAACTGAAAATGGGCCAAATAAGCAAGACAGAAAGATTATATTCAATTTTATAATGCTGATTATTTTTCCAAAGTCACAGTTTTGTTTTGTTCTCAATCCTGGTTTCTTTAGATTTCCAGACAGATTCTCATCTCATCTTTGGTGCCAAAGGAGATTAATAAAAAGTAATTAATACTTCACCATGTACCTTTATTTGTAAGCATTTATCATCACCTTGGGTTTACCCTCCTGGACACTTAGGAGTTACCCTCCAAGGTTTTCCATGTGGAAGGAACAGTTAAGGCTTTATCTTGGGATTATGAAAGATCTTTGCAACTCACATAACTGATTTTCTTATTGTGGCAATGATTACTTTGGTTCTTTGTAATTTTGGTTTTCATGAATTCCTTTTGACATTCAAAACCATTTTCTTCCTACATTTCTCCAGCAGCTTTAAATAGCACTTCATAGGCACAGACAGCAGAAAGCTGAGACTCACCTTTGTGTCTATTTGATTGACTTGCCCTCAAAAGAAGCACAAAAGTTGGGTCTTTGCAAAACTGTTTAGTCTCATATTAAAATATTCATCTCATTTTTTGAATGCCCCAACCATTGTTGATTCATATTTCTTCTTTCCCATCCCTCCCTACCCTCCATAACCTCATCTCAAAAAAGAAATCAACATTTTAAAGTGACAAGCCTTGTATAAACCAAGTCAACATATAAATCTGTAACCTAAAATACAAACCAGAGACCAAAGAGACTTGTATTTGAATCCCCAGATCATTTCTGGGGTACTCCCAGGCTTCTCCTGCAATTAGCAATGCTAGCTCAAGATTATCAGGGCTATCCAGGGATTATACTAACTCCCAAAGTAACTCTTCTGGTTACACTTGGTAAAGATCCAGGCCCTCATAACTAACTTCATCCTTCATAGCTGAATCAAGAGATGAGCAATCTAAAGCCCACAATGGTTCCTTAATAGCACACATCAGAGGGGGGAAAAATGGTGCTAAATGTTGGCAAGAATGAACACTGGCAGTTGGTGAGGGGCAGAGTTTTATAAAAGTCAAGACACTGTAAGGATAAAATTGATCTTGATCTTGAAAATTCTGTTTAGGCTTCCCTGGTGGCTCAGCTGGTAAAGAATCTGTCTGCAATGTGGGAGACCTGGGTTCAATCCCTGGGTTGGGAAGATTCCCTGAAGAAGGGAACAGCTACCCACTCCAGTATTTCAGCCTGGAGAATTCCATGGACTGTATAGTCCATGGGGTCACAAAGAGTCGGACACAACTGATCAACTTTCACTTTCATCTAGAGAAATGTAACAACTCACATCAGTGCTTCAGTGCCTGCTGTTCAGTGTCTTTCACCACACTTAGAAAGAGTCAGGGCTGGGGCAAAAGAGATTGCTGCCCTGCTGGACAGTTCAAGGTAACAATCAAAGGGGATAAAGTTGGCCTCTAGCATCTTCTCACTTCCTCTTTTAAGTAATTCTTTTCTTTATGCAGCCAGAGCCTCTACCTCTCCAGGGTCACCTGGTACTCCTGACCTCATTTTCCCTTCTTTGTGTGACAATTCAAAGAGATTTGAGCAGAAATTAATGTCAGAACCTTTGGAGAGCAGAGGGGCCTTCAGTGTTCATGTTGATGATACTGCACAGGCAGCACCAATCACAAGAAAAACTCTGCTGATCTAACAAGGAATGGAGATGAAGATATTTAAGAAGTCTGAAATCCTTATCTCTTATTCATAGCTTTGTGTTTTTCCAGTTGCCACTGTTGTGTTTTTTAATCTTGGTGGGAAGGAAGACAGTTGAGGGTTGGATTCCCTAGCTGGTAAATATAGACCCAGAAGAGTAAAAGGATTTGTTTCCTGGTGTGAGGAAATGGAACGGTGTTGAATTTTTTTCATGGGGTTTCGAATGAATCTGAGTGCCTGTGTTTTGTAAGCTAATAGACAAATCCCCTTAATCCTGGAATAAATGATTCTAATATTTATAGAACACTTAGCAAAGTGCCTTCTCAAATATTTTCCGATTTATCTTTCTATTATTCTGTGAAACAGAATGACCTGTTTATCATTACCCCCACTTGGTGTTTAATTGTCAGGCCAACACTTACATAAGAGCTAGTGGAGAAGTCAGGATGTAGCCCAGTCCTCTGGCTACTAGTTTATGGCTCTGCCAAATCTCTCTGATCGGTAGGGTAACACAAGGACTTGATATTTGTGCTACTAGCTGCAATTCTGAAATTTGAGCACAGCCTGAATTCTGTGACAAAATTTACCTCATCTTCTGTTTTTATGAACCTCGTATTAGAGGCTGGTCTGTTGACAAGTCTATTCAACTAATTTCAAGACACATGAATTTTTCTTTCCTAGAGCCTTTGGTTTTGCCTCAACTGGCTCCCTTGATTCACCATTTCTTCTGTTAAGATAAAACTCACAGGTGAATTATCTCCTCCACCTGGGAAAGCAGTAATATGAGACAGTGAAATGACAAGACAGAGCAAGAGGAAAACAAGACAGAAATCTTTTTTTACTACCTACAACTCAAAGGAGACTGCTTTTATGATAAGGTTACTCTGAATACCTTCTTTAAAGTCCTAGTAAATAACAGTGAGCAATTATTTTAGTGAAAGGGCCATTTTGACTAATTCAAGAGTGGACGTGCAAGAAGGAGTCGAATCTAAGGAAAAATATAGTTGTTACGGGAAGTATGTTATATGAACTATCCTTTCTTTCCTGGAATCCTGACTTAGCTAGTGGCTAGTACAGAAAACAAGCATATTCTACGCTTCGTCAGTAGAATGGGTGCTTCATGAACAGAAAAGATGAACATCCCCACCCTCAGAGACAGACAATGAACCATAAAGTAATGAATAATTTAATTTTATAGTGTTTTACTACTGTGAAAAAAAGAAAAGATAGAGCATAATATGAGGAATCAGGAGTGCTGGTATTTATAAGATGATAGGGTAGGTCTCAGTGAGAGAGTAACACTTAACGCAAAGACTTGAAGGTGTGACGTTTAGCCAAGAGAAGCCAGTGCAAATGTCCTGAGGCAGGAATATGCTTGCAGGTTTGAAGAAGAGCAAGGAGGCCAGTGTAGGGCTTCCCTGTGACTGAGACAGTAAAAGAATCTATCTGCAATGCCGGAGACCCAGGTTCAATCCCTGGATTAGGAAGAACCCCTGGAGAAGGAAATAGCAACCCACTCCAGTATTCTTGCCTGGGAGAATTCCATGGACAGAGGAGCCTGATGGGCTACGGTCCATGGGGTCTCAAAAGAGTCGGATATGATTGAGCGACCAAAACTTTCGCTTTCAAGGAGGCCAATGTGGCTGAGGCAGAGAGAGCAAGGAGAGGCAGAGCAGGAGATGAGATTCAGGAGGAAATAAAACATGCCTTTGCTGGCCTCAGAAGCCACTGCAAAGACTTGGGCCGTCACTCCTCCATGTTTCTGAGGAGACAAAAGTCTCGACTGCCCTGTATCATGCTGGCGGCTGCGCTGAGACCACCAGGGAAAAAGAGACAAGATGAAATCAGGGAGACTGGTTTGGAGACCACTTCAGTCAGTAAATTCTTCATCTTTTCTTCTGTAGTCTAGATACAGCTAATAGAACATTTTTTATTACTCCCTTTCAATAAATTCTTTAAAAAATGGTCTAACATCTGCCTCAGAAAGTGGAGATACTTGGAATTTTTTGTTCTCGGCTTTAAGACTTCAGGTACATTTGAGTCAGTTCTAACGAGGTGGATGAAACTGGAGCCTATTTATTATACAGAGTGAAGTAAGTCAGAAAGAAAAATAGAGAATATCAATGCATGTATATGGATGATAACGATGATCCTATATGCAAGACAGCAAAAGAGACACAGATGTAAATAAGAGACTTTTGGACTCTGTGGGAGAAGGCGAAGGAGGGATGATTTGAGAGAATAGCATTGAAACATGTATGTTTCATATGTGAAACAGATCACCAGTCCAAGTTCAATGCATGAAACAGGGCACTCAAAGCCAGTGCACTGGGATGACCCAGAGGGATGGGATGGGGAGAGAGGTGGGAGGGAGGCTCAGGATGCGGGACACATGTACACCCATGGCTGAATCATGTCAGTGTATGGCAAAAACCACCATGATATTGCAAAGTAATTAGCCTCGAATTAAAATTAATTAATTAATTGAAAAATTTAAAAAAAGACTTCAGACGAAACCCTAAGACAGGAAGAGTCCGGTTTTAACACCGTGGGCCACTCACTGTATGATGCTGGAAAGAGGGTCTCCTCCAGCCTGGCTCTCCCAAGGAGCATTGCCCTTTATGTCTGCCAGCTGCAAGAACAACCTAGGGATTTCAGGATCAGCAAATATCGCTGGACACAGGTCCTAACTGCATCTCATCTATTGTCGCTGGGATACCAGGCCCTCTGCTAGGGATATTTAAACACATCTTCCACCAGGGGCTCAGTGATGAAGAATCGCCTGAGATGCAAGAGACATAGGCAACTCGGGCTCGATTCTGGGTTGGAAAGATCCCCTGGAGGAGGAAGTGGCAACCCACTCCAGTATTTCTTGCCAGGAAAATCCCATGGACAGAGAGGAGCCTGGCAGGCTATAGTCTATAGGGTCACAGAGTTGGACATGACTGAGTGACTGAGCGCACACACACACCAACAAAAGAAAAACAAATTCTAATCTTTAAGACACCAGGGTCTAGTAGGAAAAAAAGATTTGTAAATAATAACTACAATAGCAGGAGAAATGATGGCTTTGTCGAGAGATGGATGAATCAAGTGCTGTGGGAACAGAGGTGGGGGCCGGTGCCTCATTCTGCCTGGCTGATAGAGTGGGACTCTTCTGAAGAGACAGCTTTTGAGCTGTGTCTTGAACATTCCACTGGGTTTAGACAAGTGGAGGCAGGAAAACATTTTTCAAGAAAAGTAAATAGTTTGACCTGAAGTGTGAAGGCTGTCCATTATATAGCCTGCTCAAGGGGAGGGCACTCATGGGGCTGCCTGGTGATCAAAACAAGGATTGGGAAATAAGATGGGTGAGGGGGCATAAGATAGGGGTGGGGTCAGGAAGTGTGCTGGGTGAAGGCCACTCGGGGCATGTGATGTCAGCAGTGTGGAGCCAACAGCACTATGTAGGCAGGGGTGGGGTGGGAGGGTGGGGCGGGGGTGATAGGATCCTATTTCAGATTTTAGGAAACCATCTGGAAGATGATGAAGAAAGGGGAAAGAATTCCAGAATGGCATCTTTTAAGATAAGAGATAATAGGAGCCCGTACTGAGGCAGTGACCCAAGACATGGAGGGGAGGGGACAGAGTCAAGGGACATTTTGCAGGGAGGATATAAAAAAACTGAAGTAAGATTATCATGTAAATGGCAGAGAAAAGAAGAGATAAAATTATGCAACAACATTGCAGAACAGTGATACCGCTAACAAGCTAATAAACACTAGGGAGGGAGGTCAAGGTTGATGATCATGGCTTTCTGCATATTAACACTCTTTACTTCTCTTGACAAACGCTTATTACAGTGCAATGTTTCTGTACCGCAAACATATCTTGTTACCAGGCCTTGAATGCAAGAAACCAGAGGAATAGGTAAGCAGAAAGAAAAGGCAAAGCTGGGAGGGTATAGGTGGGTCAGAGGCCACCGCCCCAGAATTTGGTTACGATCTCAAGAGCCTCTAGAAACGTCCCAGGCAAAGTGAAGCGGGAATCCAGAGCCTGTAAGATACAGCCGAGCAGGTGGAATCACTGCTCGTGGATCTCAAGACAATGGTGTCCCCTGTTGTATTCTATGTCACCCACGGAGGATGGACGACCCTGGTCAGTGGGTGTCTGTGGCGGCAGAAAGTAGGTCGGAGCCTGGGATGGAGCCTGCCTTTGCTCCCAAGAAAGGTGTTTCTACCAGACTTGCTCTTCCATATAGATCATATTTTGTCATGCAGTGAAACCAGTATTTTCCTTTATGAGTATTTTAAAACATATCAGCACACGTGAAAAATACAATAACTGTTAAGTCACTCAGTTGTGTCCAACTCTTTGTGATCCCATGGATTGTAGCCCGCTAGGCTCCTCTATCCATGAAATTCTCCAGGCAAGAATACTGGTGTGGGTTGCCATTTCCTTCCCCAGGGCTCCTGTAGGGGGAAAAATACAGCACTGAGCTTTAATTACAGAGCAAAACTTCCCGAGAGTGGGTTCTGCAGAGCATAGGGAACAAGGTTTTCAGGCTCCGCGATTCCCTTACTGACTCTCTTGGCTCTTTCTCATTTTAAGGAAGAGAGATGGAGGAGACAAAGAGGAAGAAGCACTTCAGGGAGAGAAAGATGCGGGTGGACTACAAGGTGGGAGGGAAGGCAAATCGGAGGAGAGAGTCAGGGAGAGGCAGCACCAAGGCCAAAAACCTCAGAGCAAATTTTGCCTGAAAATGAGGAAGGGAGGGAGGAGGGAAGAACAGCCGAACAGAACAGAACTGAACATAGCAGAGCAGAACATAGCAGAGCAGGACACAGCATAAAATGAGATGCAAGCTGCGGGAGTGGATCAAGCTCAACACCAAACTGTGATTATATACTCGCATTTCACAGGAGGCTGACCTCGAGAGTCTACCCAGAGCAAGTGAGGGAAGCGGGACCTGCAACTCCTTTTGAATGGACAGTGCCTGGAATTAGACAAGACAAATGTTGCCTTATTTACCCCCAATTTTAACAATTTCAAGCCAGGATTTCCGCTGTACGTCTGCCAGCTGGCCATCCTCTCCTGATGACCACCCCCGCCCCCCGACGGGACACAGACCCAGGGATGAGCAGGCAAAGAAGCAAGCTGCCTCGCCCACCAGATGCACACCCCGTCTCCCCTTACCCCTCCCCCACCCCTCCCCCACTCCTGCCCCACCCCTCCCCCTCCCCTCCCCCTCCCCTCCCCCTCCCCTGTCTGGGCAAACCTCTGCATAAATTTATAGTTTGACTTTTGGCCTCCTTCACCTTCCCTTTCTACTTCCCTCCCTCCAGAGCCTCACCTGTCCAGGTCCACTCATGCTAAGGTGTTAGGTGGCTTAATGAGTTGCCTCTCTTAAGCAGACTTGTGCTTTTAGAGAGAAGGCTCAGCTAAGCAGACATCTACCACAAGGGTGCGGCAGGAAGCTTAGACGCCAGTCTTGCACCAGCAAGGGCAGTGATGGGCTGCTGGCGATCACAACCCAGAGAATTATGCTTTCTCTACCCAGGCCCTGTGAAACCCGTACCTGACACCAGTTCCTCGGCTGACAACTCTTTATGCATCTTCCGTCACCTATCCCCCAAGCCAGGCCTCATTTCTCAGAAATTGCCCTATCTTTCTGGGGGCATGGGGTGGGAAGTGACTGCAAGGACCCCTCCACAGCCTCCCATCTGTCCCCTCTTTTCTGTCTCTCTGAATCATGCCAGGTTATGGCTAGAAAGCTGCAGCTTCTGAAAGCATGTAATGAAATTAGACGACAAATGGGATGTCTTGATTGCTACTTTGATGAGAGTGCCATTCTTCTAATATACAGAACTGCAGAAAGCATTTGAAGGCATTACATGACCTTCTATCCAGCCCCTAGGACAACAATATAATTAACCTGCTTCACTACCCGGCTTCCCCTGAAAAAAATTTAGAACTCTGGTCTATGGGCATATTTATGGCCTGTATTCCTTGGAATAGAGAGTTGTTATTTTCCATGAGAATTGCAAACATCTTTATGTTTATTTTAAACTGTCTATTCTCTGCATTCGTAATTCTTTAAGTATTAGTTATGGCTTATCTGGAACTTACAAACAAGAAAGAGGCTTCTACTATGAAACGCAGTAAATAATGTCATATGTAAGCTCCAACTGGGTAAAGAAATTGTAAAGCTAAAGAATTCAATTTAGTTTCCAACTCCCTCTGGGCTATGTAACCTTACAAACCCTTTGAGGCAGGTTTCAGAATTCCAGCAGGGTTGAACTGAAATATTTTTTAAAACATTGCTTGAATTAAGTGGGGATGGGGTCCCTAGGATTCCACAGGAGACAGTCCAAGGTTATACAATCATTTTCCTGCAAGGAAATGTCTTCTGGATTCAAGAAACAATCCACTTCTAAGTGAATGGTCTCTCACAGATTTAGAGAGTGAACTTACCGTTGCCTGTACACCCCACTATATTTAAAATGAATAACCAACAATGAAACTGCTTAATGTTATATAGCAGCCCGCATGGGAAGGGAATTTGGGGGAGAATAGATGTATACGTATGGCTGAACCCCTTCAGTCTTCACCTGAATCTATCACATTGTTAATCAGCTATACCCCAATACAAAGGGCTTGCCCGGTGACTCAGTGGTAAGGAGTCTGCCAATGCAGAAGGCACAGGAGACACGGGTTCTGTCCTTCAGTTGGGAAGATCCCCTGGAGGAGGAAATGGCAACTCACTCCAGTATTCTTGTCTGAGAAATCCCATGGACAGAGGAACCTGGTGGGCTACAGTTCATTAGGTAGCAAAGAGTCGGACATAGCTGAGCAACTAAACAACAACCAATACAAATAAACAGTTTTCTAAATTTAAAAAGAAAATAAATGGTCTCAGTCTAGTGAAGAAGTCCAAAGTCATTTTTCCCCCAACCCAATTTCTTTATAGATCACTCACTGCCCGTTATCATTGGAGCTTAAAATTTTCAGCTCATTTAATGTTTTCTGTACAGACTTGCTTCAAGATGCCACCAATGACCTAAATACTGCGATCACAATCCACTGTCGTCAGTTATCTGGGAAGCTCCCAACACAGCAAATTGAGGACAAACACAAAATTCTTTCAGACAGTCATCTGGAAGGAGAGAGGAGGACCATCCTGTCTCACAGGGTTGAAGCTGTAATTTGGCATCTTGCACTGCAAGCCTAGCTGCTTTTGAAAGATACCCAATGAAGTGGCCAGAAGTGAAACAAAAACAGTTCTGCCCTTCTCTGTCTTGGCTGCCTTTGTTGTGAGTGCCTCTCTACAGGGGAAGAGCTAAAAATATTTTCAAAGTGATGGTAGCTCCTTGCCCCCAAACACAAAGCCGTTGCCTACAACACATAAGCTACCTTACTGTCAAAACTCCTGCATAGCTGTTTATGCTGTTGAGAACAAGGTGTATTCTCATACATTGTCTTATTCAATCCTCATAATAAACCCACGAGGGCAGATATTTGACCCTTATCTTGCAAAGTTGCTGCAGAAGGTCGTACATCTATTAAAAAGTAAATTGCCGGTTGGAACCAGTGGATTCTCATTCTGATTCTTGTTTTTGCACTACCTTTTAAAAAAAAAAAAAAAAAAAAAACTCTGCATTACTTCCCAGCCTGACTTTGCAATAACCTCCTTAAGAAATCCAGAGTCATGGGACTTCCCTTAGTGGGCCAGTGGCTAAGACTTCACACTCCTGTTGCAAGGGGCCTGGGTTTGATCCCTGGTCGGGGAACTAGATCCCATATGCTGCAATTAAAAGGTCACATGTGACACAATGAAGATGGAAAATCCAGCATGCTGCAACTAAGACCTGGTGCAGCCAAATTAATTAATTACTTTTAAAAAAGAGAGAGAGAGAGAAATCCAATGTCGGGAAATAGGACTGTCTGCCATACCACTGAAGATAGGGTTAACTGAAAGGGAGGAGAGAGATGGCCAGATGTGAAAAACCCTTAAGGGCTGAAGTGAGTTATATTTCTAGATCCTCAGAAGGACAATTTGCTTAAATCAGTGCATGATTCACTGTTAGATTATGGGATTCAATACAGATTAGGTGCTGACAGAAAGTTGCCAACTTGGAAACCAATCAAAATAAAAGTAATGGCTTAGGCAAACATTTTAGGATTCTGTTGCATGGTTAAGGATACTTTCATTGGATGGTTCTTAGGAGATACGATTGGACAAGTCACAATAGACTGGTCAGATTCAGAGGAGATAGGGATCCTATTATTTGCTTCTGATCTTATCTTTATGGTGTACAACATAAAATCAAGCCTAAGAATTTCTACCCATTCTAACCTAGAAATTTTCTTACTGACTGAGATTTTTATATTATTTCAGGCAACTGTACTTTGAACAGAAAGTGTGCTCGGTCACTTAGCTGTGTCTGACTCTTTGTGACCCCATGGACTATAGCCTGCCAGTCTTCTTTGTCCATGAGGATTCTCCAGGCAAGAATACTGGAATGGGTTGCCATATCCTCCTCCAGGGGATCTTCCTTACCCAGGGGTCAAAACCAAAACTCCTGCATTTCAGGTAGATTCTTTACTGCTGAGCCACTAGGGAAGCAGTAAAGAATAAAGATTTTTATAAAGTGGGTAAATATAAAGGTTTTTATATAATTTCAGGCAACTGTATTTTTAACAGAAAAGGTGAAGGCAATTATTTTTTAATTTAAAACAACTTTGTAAGGTATAAGCAGGAGGAAGGAACACTGGTAACCAAGAAAACTCCATGCTCCTCTCAGAAGACCTGAGGGCCGGGTAGCTCAGGGTCTGCTAGTTACAGCCTAGGGTGCAGATTCTTCCAGAAGCAAGCAGATACCCCAGGGTAGGGGCTACTCTTCACCTACTGGTTGCTCAAAGAAGCAGGCATATTTTTCAAGTCATAAGAGGGGAGTATAGTCTACTCAATGGCTCTTTTTCTGATGTATTATATTTGTTTAAAGACAAAGCCCTATTATGAAGAAGGGAATGGCAACCCATTCCTGTATTCTTGCCTGGGAAATTGCTTGAACAAGAGGAGCCTGGTAAGCTACAGTCCATAGGGTCGCAAAGAGTCAGACACGACTTAGCAACTAAACAACAACAAAAGCCCTATAACAGTATAAAATTTTTTAAAAATCTTTGTAAAGTTTAATATGCATACAGAGAATCGCACCTATCATAATTATAGGGTCAGTTTTTACAATTCTCACTCTATAACCAGCACCCAGGTTAAGAACACTATCAGCGCCCAGATTTCTGAGTCATCTTTCCTTCAAGTCAGCACTCCTTCCCCAAGGGTCACCTCTCTCCTAACTGCTGGGTTGGGCCCTTTCCTCTAAAATAAACTAAGCTCCTATTAAAATATCTCATTTTGAAGTATTTCTTGTCTGTGTGAAAGATTAGAAAACCTCAAATTCACCTCTATGCTAACAACCAGTCAGTATAGTAGAAGCACAGAAGACCTATTTTCTAAGACTTTCTATTCTTTATAGAGGCCACAGGGGAGAGATATAGACATGCCGTATTTGGAGACAGTCAGGCCTGACATCTGAATCTTCAACTTTTTCATAGAAAAAAACTCTTTTGTAAGATGATAAGCAAGAGTAAATATTTTCAGACCGTTCCAAGGAATGCTTTTGAAATCTCTCCAATAGAAGGATGGGTCAAGCTCTCCATTTCTATCCATCTTCATTCTTTTTGTTAAAATCTTGATCTATTGTTGAGCACAAGGATTATTCCCCTGTCAAACTCAGAGCTACATACGTGTTGTTAGGAAAGTAGTTAGTATTCAAGACACCAGGAGAAGCCCTTTCTAAATTAAATGAAATTTCAGTGTGGTTATATAATACCAAATCAGATTGCCTGATTTTAACAGAGATTTGGTTAAACTCAATTTTATATGTAATTTTCTATTTGTAGAAACTAATAGAAGGAAATTGTAATAGACATGAAAGAGAACAGGAATCTTATAGAGTTTGTCATATTCTGCTATGTATTAAAATGATAACATTGATTTCATGGTCCAATATTTCATTAAATTTCCTGCTGTCATTAATGCTTTTATAATTAAAATAGCCTTAAATTTAATTCAGAACTTACTACCTATTTACAACTTTCCCCTAACACTTGGCAATCAGATTTTAGAGGGTTTTTGCCTTAAAGGGATGTGATTAACCTTTGCACCAGAGCCTGTATTTGATTTTGGCAGCCAGGAGAAGCAGGAAAGAAGAGCTTATTTGATGGGAATTTTGCATAAAATATTTCCTAGTAGGCAGGATTACCTAGTATGCTCTAAGGGATTTCTTGTGAATTATTAGTCTGTTGGGGGGCTATCATTTCATTAAGTGCAACCCTGACTCCCACCTTTTGAAGCACACACCTTATTATTAATATATGTGTTTGCTTGTGTGTATGTAAAACCGCACTGTATATAAACATATGTGTGTGCCCCTTCTCTATTCACTCCATTATCTATCCACTGTGATATTTCTTTTGTTGCAAATGTTTGTGTATAGATATATATATATATGTATTTATGTATATTTGTTGTTGTTTAATCACTGTCATGTCCAACTCTTTTTGAATCCATGGACTGTAACCCATCAGGCTTCTCTGTCCATGGGATTTCTCAGACAAGAATACTGGAGCAGTTTGACATCTCTTTCTCCAAGGGATCTTCGAAATCAGGGACTGAAGCCATGTCTCTTACATCAGCAGGCGGACTCTTTGTCGCTGAGCCACCAGGGAAGCCTGCTTATATAAAGATATATATGCATTTGTATGTATTTGTGTATATGCACCACACATATTTATTTGTGCATATATACATACAAGTAGGTACATATGTGTATGTGTATTCATTATATACACATGAGTATATATATATATCTCATGTGTGTATATACATGTGTGTACAAATACATATGTATACACTCTGCTGTGCTGTGCTACGTCGCTTTAGTCATGTCTAACTCTTTGCAACTTTATGGACTGTAGCCCACCAGGCTCCTCTGTCCTTGGGATTCTCCAGGCAAGAATACTGGAGTGGGTTTGTATGCCCTCCTCCAGGGGATCTCCCTGATTCAGGGAACAAACCCGTATCTCCTGCATTGGCAGGAAGGCTCTTTACTACTAGTGTCACCTGGGGAGACCTTGTATATACTGTATAGATACAAAAAAAACTGTACAAATACATATATATATATATATATGCTATACAGATACACAAACATTTATAATAAGGGAAATATCACAGATGAACATATATATATTTATATATGTTTAAATATGGTATGTTTATATATAATATGCTTATACATACACATGTACATATAATAAAGTGACTTCATATAAGTCAGAAGTACTTTTTCTGTAAATCATATTTTTGCCGTATGTTTATTAGTGCTGACAATCTCTTTTTTGAGATATTAAAGAGCTATTATAGTTATTGTCAAGAACCATGCAAGGTCTGAGATTCTACACTAATTACAAGCCAAGATGACAATCTGTCACTACTTCATGAATGCTGGCAGAAGACACGAGGATCCTGGGTCAGAAACAGAACTTTACTCCTCATGATAGAAGCAGTGGCCAGTGTGTGACCATCCCGCTTGTGTGACTTCTCCATCTTCCTAAAGGATGAAGGGAAGGACTCAGCCTGGATGACTGCACACACAGTGGGCAGAATTTACAGAAGAACTCTGAGATTGGGATATTCTTCACTTTAATAGTAAGCAGAAGGAAGCCTGCTTTTTCTGTGGGTGGAGATGTTACCTCCTCCCTCAAAGTAGCTTGCCGTAAACCCAAGCTTGAGATCTGGGCAGAATAAAGTATGGCCAGGCCAGGACCTCGAGTTCTTGGCACATCCAGCAAGAATATGCATGAATTTTTAGGGCTGTGGAGGATGTTCTCTCACAAAAGTTGTACGTGAATGTTATTGGGCTTTCAGGACTTGTATTATATGCAACAAGTTTGTTGAACTCTTACTTTGAATGACTTTTCAGTTGATTCTTTCAGATAAGGTACAATCATTATTTCCTTTGTACATGTTTTTTTAATGGTATATATCAGTGTGGTCAAATAATTGTCTATTTTATTTGAAAATATATTTTTATAGTAGTATTTACATTACCATATAATGCTGCCATCATCTGTTTTATATACATATCTTTGAACTTGGATTCTGAGCTCTTTGAACAGAGGCTGAGTGTGTGCCTCTTTGCAGCCCTGGTATCTTGTAGCATGCCTGGAGTGGGCCAGGATAGATATGGATGAATGGATGGATAGGTGGATGGATGGATGGAAGGACTGATGAATGGAGTGAGGCACATATGACTGTATCTTTGATCTACATTCTCATTATATCTAAGAATACTTCTCTCTTTGTCAAACTTGTTCTAAACAAATTCTCTGTCTAAATTTTATTAGATTGTTTCTGGATATACAAAAGCAACAGCATGAGTTTCTGAAGTGTCCTGACAAAGATGAACTGATTGGTTTGACTTTAACAAAGGCTATAATATTGGATGGGACCAATAAATATGAGTCCTCACATTTGCTTTTATTTAATAAAAATATGAAATAAAGTTAACAATTTTAAGCACCACATTCTTTTTTAAAATTTAATTTATTTATTTTAATTGGAGACTAATCACTTTACAATATTGTGTTGGTTTTTGCTAAACATCGACATGGATTAGCCACAGGTGCACATGTGTCCCCCCATCCTGAACCCCCTCCCACCTCCTTCTCCACCCCATCCCTCTGGGTAGTCCCAGAGCACCAGCTTTGAGGGCCCTGCTTCATGCATTGAGCTTGCACTGGTCATCTGTTTTGCATATGGTAATATACATGTTATATGTATATTATATATACAATACACATGTTATATGTATATGACATATACATATAATGTATCATGTCATTGCTATTGTATCATCATACATATCAATGCTATTCTCTCAAATCATCTCACGTTCACCTTCTCCCATAGAGTCCAAAAGTCTGTTCTTTACATCTGCATCTCATTAAAGCACCACATTCTTGGCTTTTATTCCCCGATTACCCACAACCTTTAAATCAAATGAAGGCTTAAAAAGCTTGTCCCCCAAAGAGCTTACAATTTGCCTTAGCCTAGTAGTACTATGCATTGTCAAAGTGGATTCTCAAAAGTGTACAAATGGTCATGTCACTCTTCTCTTTAAGGAGGAAGCACACACATCTTTAAGAGTCTCCCTTTTGCCTTTAAGATACTGGCAAAGAGCTTGACAAGAAATCAAAGGCTCTCTGATCTTCCCGCTTCTCAAGCTTTGCCATTTAGCATGGCACATCCCCAAACCTAAGATTCAACAATGTCAAAATGATTGGCATTTCCCAAGCAAGTCCAGGACCCCAGGTTTTTGCATACCCTGCTTCTATCTGGAACATCTTTTCGTGTGCCACTTCCTGGCCATTATTTAGTCATCTTTCAAGATTTATTTCAAATTTTACATTTCACAGAAAGCTTTCCCTGAATACTTCTCATGGAAAATTCACCATACTCATTATTACATCTCCATTGAACTTAATCATACTCCGTTTGAGCACTCATAATATTTTGTTGCAATTACTAATTTGCAAACCTGTGCATTCCTACTATGTCCAATTCATTATTTGGCTCTGGAGTCTAGTTCAAGACCTGGCGTATGGCAGGTATGTTTAACTCTTAGTTTCTCCCCTGCCCCATCCTTCTCTTTATGGCCAATATCTTATTACTGGTGAGAGTATTCATGAGCAGTCAACTCAGAGACCTAACTCCTGTGAAAATACATGAAGAATTGGCATTGTAAAGTAGCTTAATGTGTTCTGTTAATGCTCTTCAGCAACCACAAAGTCAAAAGAAAAGGTTTGATACATTATATGTGACAACACAGGTCCTAGGAGTATGGGGGAGGGGGGAACATGTGCCCACATATATCACAGGAGGTAGAGAGTTAGTGATGGCACAAAAGCAGAGTCTGTCTTGGGTTTGCCTCTAGATACCTCCTGGAGTATGAGGGGCTGATGACTCAGCTGAGTTCCTTTCTGGAATTTGTCATCATTCTGATGGGTCATCCCAGGTCCCGAGCTCTCTGTGGGACTGGCTGAGGATTCCCTTATTGCCCCCAAAGAACTGCCTTCAATAGACTTCTGACTTAAAAATCCCCATCTCAGAATCTACTTCCTATAGAGCCCCACAATAAAACTGAGGACTTACGATGTGGCAGAACTTTCTGTTTGTGAGCTCATGGAAAGTGTCCTATTGAAAATATTTCTCGGGACTTCTCTGGTGGTCCAGTGGTTAAAAATCTGCCTTGCAATCAGGGTGTGATCCTCAGTCAGGAAACTAAGATCCCACATGTCACAGAGCAACTAAGCCTGTAGCTCAGGTGGTAAAGCATCTGCCTGCAAGGCAGGAGACCTGAGTTCGATCCCTGGGTCAGGAAGATTTCCTGGAGAAGGGAAAGGCTACCCACTGCAGTACTCTTGCCTGGAAAATCCCATGGATGGGGGAGCCTGCCAATCCCATTGGGTTGCCAAGAGTGGGACATAACTGGGCGGCTTCCCTAAGCCTGTAAGCCACATCTACTGAGCCTACACTCCACAACTACCGTCAATGCACCGCAAGGAGATCCCTCCGCAAGGAGATCCCTCTTCAAGGAGATCCCTCTGCAAGGAGATCCCACATGATGACGCAATGAAAATCCAGTGAGCCTCAGCTAAGATTGAACACAGCTAAATAAATAAACAATCTTTTAAAAATAAAGTAAAAAATAAAATATTTCTCTGGTATCTTTGTGTTACTGAAGGCTTTGGGGTACTTTTTATTCTATCTAAATGCTTCTGGGAGTGATATCTGAACTCCCTATGACATAAAACAACCAAATGAATGAATAAACGGACCTTGTGTTTTCTTTTTGTTTCTTTTCTATTTATTTATTTATCAACAGTATAAATCCAAATGATAGTTTCAATTCAACATGAGTGAACTAGTGTTAAAAAAAAAAAGTGAGCTGAAATACTTATCAGCAAAAAAATAAAGAAACGTGATTTTTTTTGTTAGCTCATGAACTTTTATTACAAAGTAAATATACAGTGTTTAATCCTGATTTCTTATTCAGTTATTAAAAATAGAATGCAGTGTCCCATTATTACCTCCATGTGTCCTAAGAATAGACTCGAAACTCTTCCGTTTTAAGAAATAAGGAAGCTAAGCAAGGAAGAAACAGAAGCCAAATGATGCTTTATCACCAGGACCTCCATCTGTGATTATCACACCTACAAGTAAACTGAAATAACCTGCCAATATAAATGAATGTGCATGTGTTCTTTTTTTAATTAATTAGCTTATTTTAATTTAATTTAAAACCATTACAATATTGTGATGGTTTTTGCTATACATCAATATGAACTGGCCATAGGCATACTTGTGTTCCCTCCATCCTGAAACCCCCTCTCACGTCTCTCCCCACTCCATCCCTCTAGGTTGTCACAGAGCACCGCCTTTGGGTGCCCTGCGTCATACATCAAACTCCCACTGACTATTTTACATATGGTGATGTATATGTTTCAATGCTATTCTCTCAAATCAAAAAAACAGTGGTTAGATACCACGAAGTAGGTGACAGTGCCTTAACCATATGCGTGTTGTCAAGCCCAAGAGCCTCTTCCAACTTTGTCAAAGGAAGTTCTCACCTTTTCTCCTTTCACACAATATGCACATGTTCTCTTTAATTGATTAATTAAGCTCTCTTTTCCTTGACATGGACTGGTTCTTTATTTAAACCAGCAAAATATCAAAGCCAGAAGATCAGTATCAACTTGTTGACTGGCTTCAATATTTGAAGTGCCAGAAGGAAAACAAAGCTTTCTGCAACAGTTTCATGAAACTGTATTGATAAAGGTGACTTTGGATGAAGGTACATTTCCACTGACACAGCCAATTAAGAACAAAACTGTTTTTGGAATTCTCCACTGTCTTTAAAAAAATTACCTTCTTTACCCTCTTTCTGGGTTTTCTTGGTAGCTCAGATGATAAAGAATCCACCTGCAATGCAGGAGACCTGAATTCAATCCCTGGGTTTGGTTTTGTTTTGTTTTTTTATAAATACAGATGCAGATTCATGTCATTAGACTTTCTGACTCCTCCACAAGTCTGGGGTAAGGCCCTGGAATCTGTATGCTTAACAAGTACCCTAGGGGTTTGAGATGATCAGCTGGATTTGGGAACCACTAATCTGTGAATTTCATTCTTGTCAAGAGTTTAAAACTTCGTGATTAGCCTTCTCAGAGGATTTGCCTTTTAAGGAGCATCTTAGAGAAAGGCAGTGCTTAACTGAAGGGAGTAAATCAGAGCAAAAAGTAGAGAGATCAGATAATCCATGTCCAACTTATCAAATCAAACCCCACAGAAATCATCATACCCCATCTGCCCTTTGCAGTCCACTGAGGTCATTTGTGTCTGTCTCAAGGTCCAAGATAAAGGAGAAACAGAAGAGAATAGCTGCCTCTCTTCCCAACCTGGCAGCTCCCTCTTCCTCTTTATCCTCATCCTTTCTCCCTTCCCCTCTTTCATTTCAGAGATTTGTGTACTAGTCCTTTCCTTTCCAAAAAAGAAAAACAATCATCACAAGACGCTGTAATTTATAAAGGCATTCAAAGGACAAAATTAAACCAAAGCACTCAAAATTAAACTGTGTACGTAAGGACAGAGAACCTAAAACAGCTCAGTTATAAAAGACTGCCAGAGGAGGCGGCAGCCACTTCCTCATGACTAACCCCAGACAAGTGGCCCCCATGCTCTGAAACTGCGTGTGTGTGTCCTCTCTGCCCACACTCTGATGCAGGCAAACAATGCTGGGTCTTGGCACCAGTTGTTAAAAATAAACTAGGAGCTCTCAGAGGAAAGACTGTCTTTGCAGGGAGACATACCGTGAGGGCTTGAGCAAAGAAACTCTCCATCCCCAGCACTGGGAAATATCTCAGTGGGCACAGCTGGCCCACCAGCCGCCAGGAGAAACCCAGCCTGAGATCGCTGCTTCAGAGCCTTCAAAGGAGCAACAAAGAAGCGATACTGTCAAGTTCCCTCTGTGATCCTTGTTTTTTATCCCGGGATTTTAAGGAGAGACCACACCAGCCCTGATGGGGGTTAGGAGTCAAGCACCTGTAATTTTCTTGCATTTGACACATGGGTTCAATAAAAGTCCCTGCAATTTTCTGAGGATATTTTTCTCTGCATCTTGAGCTCATGGGTAGTTTAAAGGAAGATTAATCCAAGGGCTTGCTGTATTATACTTAACCTCATTAAAATATTGCTTTGGAAGACGTGTTTAATACCCAAGGATCTTGCTGATCCTCTTTATTAATCCCTTTAAAGGAACTCCTTAAACAGTGAGCAGAGCTGAATAGTACAGTTTTCCTTTAAGTTCAAGCTTCACTTTACTACCAGGGTGCTTACGATCAAGGTTTGGTGACCCCTGAAGACACTGACATATAGGCTCTGTAATCTACATGTTATCCCGGACTTTTACAAGGATAGAGAAATGGGAAGGGTCTGTAGGGAGACAAAAAAGTGGCTGAGTGGCCCTATCTCTCTCCTCAACCACACTAAGTGTTCCCACAGGATAGAAACCAAACTAGCAAGTGTTTATGAACCACTTATTAGGTAAGCAATGTTCTGACTCATGTAAACCAACAATATTATGAAGTGGGTGCTATTGGGAAATCTGTTTTACTGATGAGGAAACTGAGGCGAGTAACTTGCACTGATAACTTGCCTGGGAGCCACTAAAAATTAACCATGTGGTCATTCATGGTGGTTTAGTTGCTAAGTCATGTCCAACTCTTGAGACCCCATGGACTGTAGCCTGCCAGGCTCCTCTGTCCATAGGATTTCACAGGCAAGAATCCTAGAGTGGGTTACCATTTCTTTCTTCAGGGTATCTTCCCAACCCAGGAATCAAACCTGGGTCTATTACATTACAGGCAGACTCCTGCATTGCAGATGGATTCTTTACTGACTGAGCTACAAGGGAAGCTCCGAGGTAATTCAGGATATGGCTTCCCTGGTAGCTCGGATGGTAAAGCGTCTTCCTACAATACGAGAGACCCGGGTTTGATCCCTGGGTTGGGAAGATCCCCTGGAGAAGGAAATGGCAACCCACTCCAGTATTCTTGCCTGGAGAATCCCGTGGACAGAGGAGCCTGGTGGGCTACAGTCCATGGGGTCGCAAAGAGTTGGACACAACTGAGCGACTTCACTTCACGAATTCATCAAATATCCCCCATGGCCCATTCAACCCTGAAAGATCTACCTAGCTTGTTGTCAACATATCATCCTTCCTTACTGAACTCCAATCTCTTGCCCCTGTGGTCCCTTTCCCATCCTAAAACCATAGGTGATCCAGAGGAGTGTCACCACCTCCCAGAAGAAAGGACTTTCCTTGCCTTCAGGAGAACCGGCTCCTTTTCTGGCTTTTTCCTGAGTCATCTTGAACAAGTCTGAGACTCTTATTTTCAAAGAAGATTGTTATGAAGCTCCAGTTAGTTAAGATATGTGAAAGTTCAGAGACTGAACTTTCAGTCGTGTTCCACTCTTTGCAACACTTTAAGCCCACCAGGCTCTATCCACGGGATTTTTTTAGGCAAAAATACTGGAGTGGGTTGCCATTTCCTTCTCCAGGGGATCCTCCCAACCTAGAGACCAAACCCAGGTCTCCTGCATTGCAGGCAGATTCTTTACCTGTTGAACTATCGGGAAAGCCCCACCATACAGGAAAAACCAACTGTAAACTGTAAAATGTTGACCAACACTGGTCATAACTATAATAAAAATGTGAGACATAATTCAATAGCAATGAAAGAAAACACAACCAGTTCTGACACAGTCAATATATTTGGTGCAAAATCATGTTATGTTGATAGTTGAATAAGGTAATAAAACAGGCTAAAATATAAATATATTTCTAGGACCCTGAGTCAGTAATATTGAAAGCAGGTAATGAACAAATCTTTGTCATCATCATAAGTTAATTCTGTATAATATTTTATAGTTTATAGAGCTCTTTGGTGATGGTGTTTATTTTATTATGTAAAATATTGTCAAGTGGAATGTGTGAACCGGGAAAATGATTGCTATGGGCAGACATGTCCAGATAAATATTCACTGCAGTGGACTAATTATAGCTCCTCAGGACCTCCTGAGCCCTTAGAATAACCTGATTGACTTTTTGAAACATGAAGGGATGGGAATGAGACTGATAGAGGAATCTCAGAAATATTTTGCCCATTCTCACTCCAAGTCTTCATTTTCAGATGTTTTTATGACAGAGTGGTCCTCTAGGAACTATGTGTACTATTTTCTATTGTCTGTGCAACTCACCAGGCTGAAAATAAAGATTGGAAAGTTCACACCTGGTTTCCCAGGACCCTTTAGGTGTGGACTTCAGGATGCTTCTTCTCAGGAGAAGAGATTTCTTTGAAGGATCCTGGGAAAAGAATATTCACTCCATGATGGGAGGAGTATATATTTTAGATGGCATAGGCTCAAGTCTGCTTTCTAAAGAAGCCTCTTGAAGACCTCTAAGGCTCTGAGAGAGCAAGGAACAGAATGGCAAGCATATTGGTTAGGGTGTTTTCATCTGCAAATAACAGTGCACTCAACTAAAAGGTATAGTTTAAACAATATAGATATTCATAATGTTACATAATAATTAAATATGTCTGGCACATAATAGGCTCTGTAGAAGTATTAATTGTCATTATTGCCAAGAATAACAATAACAGTTACTATTGTGCATGCTTGTCACTCAGTCATGAATGTTTGTGACCCCACAGACTGCAGCCTGCCAGGCTCTTCTGTCCATGGAATTTTCCAAGCAAGAATACTGGAATGGGTTGCCATTTCCTCCTTCAGGAGACCTTCCCATCTCCTGAAGTGGCAGGTGGATTCTTACCACTGAACCACTTGGAAAGCCCACAGTTACTATTATTACTATCATTATAACAAGTTAGTCAAGGCAGGGCAGTTCCAAGTTGGGTGCAACAACTCATGAACCTGGAGTTCTTCTTTGTGCTTTGACACCTAAAATGTGACATTGATGCCTCCCCTCATGACCTCAAAAAGGTTGCAATGGTTCCAGAGGTCACATGTTGACAAATCACATTCAGAAAAGGGAAAAGGGATGTTTCCTATTTATAGGAAGAAAAACCTTTTTTTCCAAACCCTTATTAGACATTTCCTCAGGTTCAATGGGTCAATATTGAGTTACTTACCTATATACTAATTGTAAGGAAGACTGGGGAAAGAGTAACTGGTGTTTCCAGTAGTAAGAGAAGGGCTTGTCCAATAAGGAAAGGAGGAGGAAAACTCCTGGAAAGGCCACCCATTATATCTGGGTAGCTCTCTCAATAGAAACTGCTCAGAAAGTGTTGGGGAGCTATCAGTCTTGTAAAACTGGGCCTTTATTCAGAGGTACTGAATTCCTAGGAGAGGGAAAAATCTACTATTGGACAACCTGAGGTTGGCATGAGGAGCTTTATAGTTTGGAGTCCATCTTTTCCTTTCTGCCTTTACTAGGAAAAGGCATTAGGAGCCTGAATGGAGGGTGTCACTCACGCCGCTAGCAAGGGATCATTGTAACAGGAAGAGAGCTCCTTGGGAAATGGCAACTCTTCTAATGGAAGCTCCTGTAGACAGAGCAGGCCACTTCCGTCACATCCCACCTGAGTCCATCACATAGATCACATCCCACCTGAGCCCATCACATAGATCACATCCCATCTGAGCCCATCACATAGATCACATCACACCTGAGCCCATCACATAGATCACATCACATCTGAGCCCATCACATAGATCACATCACACCTGAGCCCATCACATAGATCACATCACACCTGAGCCCATCACATAGATCACATCACACCTGAGCCCATCACATAGATCACATCACACCTGAGCCCATCACATAGATCACATCACACCTGAGCCCATCACATAGACAGCCATGCCGGGCAGCAGGATCCTGGAGAAGAGGGGCTCGGCAGAGTTCACCGTCACTGGAGGAGAGGGAATGGTCAATGTCCAGCAGCTGTGGGAATCCTTGTGACCACACCTTTCAATGTCTCTTAGCCTTATAAGCCCCGATGTTCAGAGAAAAAAACAGTGCCAGCCGCTGATGAAATGGAAGAAATACATCAATCTCTAGATGAAAATATTGTTCTGTCAATTCATTCCACCATGGAAATGACCGAATATTGAGGCAATATTTGGTTCAGACAGGTGATCTGAGGAAGCAGACATTGGGGGTTGGATTCCCATGGCTCCAGAGTGAAGTACTACTCAAGTTTATTTCCACGATACTCGCCCTTATGGGGTGTTTATCAGGCTGAGTGCATTAATGGGGAGCCTAGACCTCAGGGAGACCCAGGCAAGCAGTCGACTGAATATGAACCTGAGTGCCAACTACCACTATGTAAGAAGGACTAGTTCTTAACCAGCAAACCTGGCTCTGGTTAAGAACTAAGGCTCCACCATCAGGTTTTACATCAAGTCTCACTTATTAGTGACACATGTGTGAACTCTGACCAATTACTTAACCTCTCTAAGCCTTAATATCCTTACATACAAAAAGAAATAATGCTTATACTATACCTTCCTTACAGTGTTGATGAGAGGATTAAAATAATTACATATACATTTCTTAGAATAGTACCTTGCATATGTAAATATTAGTGACTCATTATTAGAGGGAGGTGAGAAGACCTATAACTGGTCTGGAATCAAGTAATGAATAACTAACTTGATTAAGGTGAGTCAGTTAACCTACAGACACAATGCAAGCAGATGGGAAATCTTGGGGGTGGGGGGTGCAACATTTTTTGCCCATGATATAAATTATTTTTGTTCCACTAATTGGGCTTTTGTAAGGCTACTTACTTCCCTGTGTTGGAGATGAAGGTCAAACACCTAAGGAACAATTTGGAACATTTCTGAGATGTGTAGGGCAAAGAAGCTGAGCTGGAAAAGATTGAGTCAGTTGCAGAGTTGACTGCAATTTCTGCCAACCTGAATGGAGACAAGGCACATACACTGTTTAACCTCTTTAATGTTTTCTTGAGAAACAAGACCTGTGTAATGTAAGGATGCATGTGGAAATGAGGACAACAAGGATATCTGTGGAACCTGAAGATATTGGAAAGATTAGGCAACCTTGAAAAGGAATGAAGCACAAGAGCTGGAAGATTGTCATGGGATCCAAGGCAATTCTAAATCCTGGTTACCATGTCACACCCTCAGTCCCTGAAGTTCATAGAATTCTACTAGTATAATGAGTCAGCATTTTACTGTCTCTCTTTTTACCTCCCCCAGTGTGACAAACATCTACCTGTGGCATCTGGTTTCCACTTACTTATGACTCTGGTTTACTCAAGATGTCTGCTTACTCATCATTTCTCTTGTTCATGATCCTTCATGGCCCTTCTGCACTACAACCTTACTGGCTTCATTCTCTAGGTTTCATTTCAGAAATTCTGATTAATCCAATTTAGTCCTCATCATTCTGGTTGAACAACATTCTTGCTCCACACCTCATGGCTTATAGATTGTCCTTGGCCTGATGGCCACATCTGGTCTAGTCAGCCAAGGCCAAGAAGACAAGTCAATGTCTTGGCCAAGCTCACATTGTGACAGGAACATATTTGCCTAGAGAACTGCCTAGAATGTTTCTTCAACGAGGAATGGAGATGGCCTCTGAAAGAGGACCCTAGACTTTGGAGGCACCCTGAAGCTTGGACTAAACTCTGCAGCAAGTTTCTCAAACTAGAAACTAGAACTAAGTAGGAGGAAATCATCTAAGATCTTTTAAACTCAGAAAAGGTTTGGGTTTTTGTGCAAAAAGTACTTTAGCACTTGACTGAGCATAAAAGTAGCTTCAGAGGGCCAGTTACACAGACAAAACCAGACAATACCAAATCAAGCCACCTAGGCACTGGAAGAGAGGAAAACCGTAATTTGGTACCAACTTTACATTAGAATAAAGACCTTTGGGAGTTTAGTGAAGCAAGTTGACACTTCTATTGGGATAGGAGATAACAAAGCTATTTTTGTTGTTGTTCAGTTGCTCAGTCATGTCTGACTCTTTGTGACCCCATGGACTGCAGCACAACAGGCCTCCCTGTCCTTCACCATCTCCTAGAGCTTGCTCAAACTCACGTCCATTGAGTTGGTGATGCCATCCAACCATCTCATCCTCTGTCGTCCCTTTCTCCTCCTGCCTTCAATCTTTCTCAGCATCAGGGTCTTTTCCAGTGAGTTGGCTCTTCACATCAGGTGGCCAAAGTATTGGAGCTTCAGTTTCAGCATCAGTCCTTCCAATGAATATTCTGGACTGATTTCCTTTAGGATGAACTGGTTTGATCTCCTTGCAGTCCAAGCGACTCTCAAGAGTCTTCTCTAACACGACAGTTCAAAAACATCAGTTCTTCAGTGCTCTGCTTTCTTTATGGTCCAACTCTTACATCCATACATGACTAGTGGAAAAACCATAGCTTTGATAGACAGACCTTTGTTGGCAAGTAATGTCCCTGCTCTTTTAAAACACTGTCTAGGTTTGTCAAAACTTTTCTTCCAAGGAGCAAGTGTCTTTTAATTTCAGGGCTGAAGTCACCATCCACAGTGACTTTGGAGCCCAAGAAAATAAAGTCTGTCACTGTTTCCATTGTTTCCCCATCTATTTGCCATGACACGATGGAACCAGATGCCATGATCTTTATTTTTTGAATGTTGCATTTTAAGGCAGCTTTTTCACTCTCCTCTCTCACCTTCGTCAAGAGGCTCTTTAGTTGCTCTACTCTTTCTGCCATAAGGATGGTGTCATCTGCATATCTGAGGTTATTCAGAGAATTTATTGAGTCACTTTTTCCATATATATTTTTTATTGGAGTGTAATTGCTTTCCAAAGTTGCAATAGTTTCTGCCGTACAATGAAGTGAATCAGCTGTATGTATACCTATATCCCCTCCCTCGTGGACCGCCCTCCCACCCTACACCCATCCCACTCCTCTAGGTCATGACAGAGCACCGAGGTGAGCTCCCTATGCTATAAGCAACTTCCTAGAAGCTGCCTGTTTTACACATGGTAGTGAACTGAACTGAGTGTGTATACGTCAGAACCGCTCTCGGTTTGCCCACCCTCTCCTTCCCCACCTGCGTCCACAAGTCTGTTCTCTAAGTCTGTGTCTCTATTCCTACCCTGGAAATGGGTTCATCTGTACCAGTTTTCTAAATGAATGGATAAAGCAGCTATGGTATATATATATACAATGGAATATTATTTCATATATCTTAAATTTTCTTATTCCCCACTTTTTAATCTTCATGTGTGAAAGTTACAGTCTGTCTTACCAATGCTGTGGGACAGGTCAAGGTAAGAGAAGAAAGATACACGCCCAGTGTGGGAGTCACAGGGAGAAGGCCAATCTCAGCACTTGTGTCTCTTGTCCTTGAATGTGTTCTTTGGGGATCTTACTTGTTTGGGGTTTTGTTTTATACAGCCAAGTGTGACCTAATGGAGACATGACAACTAAGTGTACTGTGTATCTTGGATGGGATTCTGGAACAGAAAAAAGGCACGAGGTAAAAACAAAGTAAAATCCAAACAAGCTATGGATTTTAATTAATAATGTATCAATATCAGTTCATTGGCTTCCCTGGTGGCTCAGATGGTACAGAATCTGCCTGCAATGCAGGAGACCTGGGTTTGATCCCTGGGTTGGGAAGATCCTCTGGAAAAGGAAAAGCTACCCTCTCCAGTATTCTTGTCTGGAGAATCCCATGGACAGAGGAGCCTGGTGGGCTACAGTTCATAGGGTTAAAAGAGTCGGACATGACTTAGTGACTAATACACACACAGGTTGGTTCATTAATTGTAACAAATGCACCATATTAATGTCAGATGTTAATAAAACGGGAAACATGGTGTGGGGTAGGGAGAGGCATATGAGAACTTCCTGCTTAAACTAGTTGCTCAATTTTTCTGTAATTCCAAGACTATTCTAAAAAATAAAGTCTCTCTCTGTATATATTTAAAGACCCATTTCTAGCATAATTTAGACACTTATCTAAACACTTATCCAGTTCACTTGAATGGTGAGTAATTTAAGACACTGCAAATACTCCTATAAGAGGATAAAAGATGAATTTTGCAATGAAAAGAGGACTGTTAGAGAAAACATTAAGATCATCATTTGTTGGTCCACCATTTTACCTCATCAACCATGAGTATCCAAACTGTCAACCTTTATTCTTCAAAGTAAAATCTTAACTTGCTAACAGAAAAACTTAATCAGGAGAAACAGCAGGCTATAATTCTAATGCCATGACTCTGCACTTCAAATCCTCATGTGGGCTACTTAACTTAGGAAAAAAAAAATAAGAATAGAAAGTGTCGAACAGGTGGTACTTGATGGAGGGCTGGAACAGGACAGTGAGTTCCTCATAATGAGAAAGCCTCTAACAAGAGCTGTTTCAGATATAATCAGCTCAGGAAAGAAACTCGGCAGAACAGAATGAACATTCTAATTCAATTTATATTACTATATTGATGATGCATTTATATAGTGCTTTTTGTTGCCAAGGCTGTCAAGCACATCAGGCTAAGTTGTGCACAACAGAATTCAGAATATTGTAAACAGAACTGCCCTGTAAAATTCCTCACCTTCAAAAGTCTTTCAGGAAACACACACAAAAACACATTTCGGGGTGGATATGACTTAGGAATTGCAGCTGCCTCAGGAGAATGTTTATCAAGATTTTACTTCTGGTGTTTTCCAGCTTGCTCTTGAGAGAGAACAGCTGCCCCAGTTTCCCAGTCGTTGTGGCCGAGGATGAAAAAGTAAAAGCTCTGCTGGGCGTTCCGCACGCTAGCGAGTCGCTCACGGAGTCGTGGACGACGATGAAGTGATGGCAGCCCACGCAGAGTCCACTAGGGCTGCCCTATCCTTTTGCTTGTTTCCAAGGATGCTTTTCTGCCTTTATCAAGGTTATCGCAATGAATATAATGTATCTCCAATCCTGGGTGAAGAGGCAATCTTAGTTAACAAGTAAAACTGAAAATTCATAAAAGTTCTAAAAGTCGTAAATGGAAGAGTCAGACCAGGCAGGAGTGGGAACCAGAGGGGCCGAAAGCAAAGCTTCGCCTCCCGTTCCACTGCGGGTCCCTCGGCTCTCACCTACGTTCCCCTCTGGCATCTGCCTTCCAGCCGTTCGCTCTCTGCTCACTGCCCTTCAAGCTTATTCTGAGCCTCTCCACTGGGCTACAGCTCAGCTTAGAGTGGCTTTGGCTGGTCCCAGCGCTAACTCTGGATTCTACCCTGCATGGCTTTTCACCACGTGGCTCTGCCTTTCAGTATCTCAGCTCCAGGGCCCCAGGGGGAACATCCGGGATGGATGGGCTCCATCCACCTCTTCCAGGGACTGAGGGTAAGAAGAAGGAAGCGCGGAGAGTGCGGTGTCTAGGAATGAAATGTGAGACAGCAGGAATTGACTTATGGGTGTCAAGAGTGTCCCCATCTCCCCTTTAAAACTTAACTTACATTAGTATGCCATTAACTTGTATTCCTTATAGAAAAATAGACAACCAAGACAGGCAAACATATCTTTAAATACTTTCAATCCCTAATGGGCTTCCCTGGTAGCTCAGTGGTAAAGAATCCGCCTATCAATGCAGGAGACTCGGGTTACATCCCTGCGTCTGGGGGATCCCCTGGAATAGGAAATGGCAACCCACTCTGGTATTCTTGCCTGGAGAATTCCATGGTCAGAGGAGCCTGGTGGGCTACAGTCCATGGGGTCGCAAAGAGTCAGATATGATTTCATAACTAAACAATAACAACAAAAATTCCAAATAAAACTATTGCAAACATTTTGGCACAACTTTTCAGAATTTTAAAAATTCTGTATTTATATATATGAATTCATATACATGTCAATATTTTTAATAAAAACAAGGTCACTTTATACACACTACTTTAAAACCTTCTTTTTCTGTTAAAATTATATGTGAGTATGTTGAATATATATCCATGCCCATGAACATAAATCAATAAATATCAGTGTTAACTGCTGCATGATATTCACTTTATGGCTATACCATAATGCAAACAGGAACCTCCCGTTGATACTTCAGTGATTTCAATTTCTTTCTTGTTATTAATAGTAATACTCCAGTCAACATCTTTATATACATATGTCTGTACAATGAAACTTTCCTGGAACTTTGAAATATAAATACTTTCAAGTAGATTTGTTTGGGTAGAAGACATAGGACATATGACCAGAGTATTTTGCACAAATGTGGTTCTGATATACATTTTCGTGGGTACTCTATGGAGAAGAAAATGGCAACCCACTCCAGTATTCTTGCCTGGAGAATCCGAATGGACAGAGGAGCCTGGCGGGCTTCAATCCATGGGTTCACACAGAGTCGGACATGACTGAAGCAACTTAGCACTCACGCATGGGTACTCCATCTATATGATGTACCAGTTTCTCCATATCCTGAGTATTATCATTCTCTTTACCTCCATTTCTCCTTAACTGACTTATTTTTCCCCAAATTTGCCATCCATGTGGCAACTTCTTCTATAGTAATTCAGGTTAAAGGTCCCTTTAGGCCAAAGGCACCACATCTGACTCTCGTTGGCCAGATGTTTCATTTGAGAGAGCATTATTTTTAGCTTGATCTCCCTCTTTCTCACTGTCTTTGTGATTTGCTAAAATATTTGTGTTGAGCATCTGCCTTTCCTTTACTGGCTTTCTTTCTCTATTTAAATCCAGACGTATAGTTTTCTTTCTCTATTCAAAGTTGTCAAATAAACCATTGTCAGGTTTAGCCCAGAGAATATACTCAATATTTATCTTTGGTCAAATAGCACAGGTAGATCTGCTGAAAGAAACTTACAGCCTGGTTAATTATCTGAGGGTCTTATAGTGAATCAAGCTTTGCCATGATGGTATTTGCTTTTTGTCTAGAGGAACACATTCATTCACCTACCCATTCATTTATTTATTCATTTATCCATTCATACTTCCCAAGGAAAATTAAGTTATAAGTCTCCAGACTTTCTTAGGGAAGACTTTTTGATTGAGTCATCTTTAGATAAATCTTTTAATATTACATACTTTACCAACAAGGACAAATGAGAAACAGGTAAGTATACAACAAATTCATGTGATCAATGATAAAATATTTTAATTATTTTTAATAAAAATAAAACAAATCCAAGAAAGAAAAAAAGCCCAAAAGAATCATCTGTAATTATATAATTCAAAGGTAATCAACAAGAGAGTCGTATTTATTTCTAGTTTCTAAATGTTTGCCATTGTTGCTGTTGTTGTTTAGTCACTAAGTCATATCTGATTCTTTGTGACCCCGTGGACTGCAGCACACCAGACTTCCCTGTCTTTCAATATCTCCCAGAGCTTGCTCAAGCTCATGTCCATTAAGTTGGTGACACCAACCAACCATCTCATCCTCTGTCGTTCCCTTCTCCTCCTGCCTTCAACCTTTCCCAGCATACAATCTTTCCCAGCATCAGGGTCTTTTCCAATGAATCAGTTCTTCGCATCAGGTGGCCAAAGTATTGGAGCTTCAGCCTCAGCATCAGTCCTTCTAATGAATATTCAGGGTTGGTTTCCTTTAAGATTGACTGGTTTGATCTCCTTGCAGTCCAAGGGACTCCAAAGAGTCTTTTCCAGCACCACAAGTCAAAGGCATCATTCTTCGATGCTCAGCTTTCTTTATGGTCCAACTCTGAATCTTCATCTTCAACATAACCCTGAATAATAGCTGACAAAGAATCACCTCCAAAGGCCTTCAGAAGGCAATTGAAAACACCTGGCTGTTTATATAAAATGAATGATAACCACTAGGATGCAACAATGATGGACATCTGGACAGTGTTAGAGAAAGGGACGGGGGAGGGAGGAAGGAAGGAAGGGAGAAGAGGGAGGAAAAGGAAATAAGGTAAGATCAGAGAGAAATGAAGAGGAAATTAACAGAAAAAATTATCCACAGAAGAATGAAGATTGCTGGTGATTTATAAAAGCAGAGGAAACAATATAGAAGAGGGAGAGGCAAGGAACCAACATTAGAGCAAATGCTTTTATAATCAGGGTTCTTTTAAAGGTTGCAAGTGATAAAAACTCGATGTGAAGTAGGATACACAAAAAGCGAAAGATTATTTAGACACATACTGATGTGTTTCTAGCAACCAGAGAAAAGATTAAGCAAACAAACCCATGCCAAGTTAAGCTGTGCCTCCCAAGCAGTGGGAACCAGGGACTCAAACCCACTGGGATTCTTTTAGTGAATCTCTTATCCTTCCTTTTCTCGGTGTATCCTATTGCACTGCAGACTCTGATACCAAGTAATAGAAAACACAGATGCCCCAAATTGGCAGACTTCCTTCCCCAACTCTCCCACAACCTGAGAGAAATTCATTCTTTTTTCCTCAATTCCAGTTAGGAAAATCCCAGGAATTATTTCGAGTTGCCCACTTTGGATAATTTGTGCACACCTGAACCAATCAGCTGTGGTGAGATGGATATTAGCTAAGAACATGATGACTCCCTCTAGAACCATGTAGCTAGAGTGGGAGGAAAGGCAACTCCCAAGGGCGTGCATGCTAAGTCCAACTTAATGTCCAACTCTTAGACCCATTGGACTGTAACCACCAGGCTCCTCTGTTCACGGGATTTGTCAGGCAAGAACACTGGAGTGGGTTGCTATTTCCTTCTCCAGAGGATCTTCCTGATCCAGGGATTGAACTTGCACCTCGTATGTCTCCTGGACGGCAGGCAGATTCTTTCATGCTTGTGTGCTAAGCTGCTTCAGTCATGTCTGACTCTGTGTGACCCTATGGACTGCAGCTTGCCAGATCTTTCTGTCCATGGCATTCTCTAGGCTGGAATACTAGAGTAGGTTGCCATGGCCCTCCTTCAGGGGGTCTTCTGGACCCAGGGATCAAACCCACATCTCTTAGATCTTTTGTATTGACAGGTGGGTTCTTTACCACTAGCGCCACCTGAGTCATCAGGGAAGCCAATTTCCGGGAGAGAGTGGGGTTATTTCCAGAAGGCTCTGGACAAGCTAGAGATGCTACTGTTCTCAGAGCATCAAGATTTCAAACCATTTGGAAGCAGTTTGATAGATAAGAGCAGACCATGGTAGCTTCCTGCTTCCCAAGAAAGTGTAAAACAAGCAGGCTCTTCCATGGTTCACCCCACAAGTGTCTGATTTGGGGGTTCCATGCAATGCCTGACAGTAGCCTCCACAATGCTGGCATAGTTTCAAGAAATATCGAGCACCCAGAAAGATGGGTTCCTCCAAGGCCAATGTAAGTGTTTTCTTTTTTTGTAGCTGATTAGGACATGAGTTTTAGTAAACTCCGGGAGTTGGTGATGGACAGGGAGGCCTGGCGTGCTGCAATTCATGGGGTCACAAATAGTTGGACACGACTGAGCGACTGAACTGAACTGAACTGAACGTTGTGATAGTTTCAGGTGGACAGCAAGGGGACACAGCCGTACAGACACATGTATCCATTCTCCCCCAAACTCCCCTCCTATCCAAGCTGCCACATAACTTGGCACAGAGTTCCCTGTGCTATACATTCAGGTTCTCATTAATTACTGCTGTATACACAGTAGTATATATATGTCAGTCCCAAGCTCCCAGGTCATCCCACTCCACCTTTCCTCTAAACAAGTGGGCAGAAGACCGAAACAGACATTGCACCAAAGAAGACATACAGATAGCCAAGAGGCACATGGAAAGAGGCTCAATTATGAAGAAATGTAAATCAAACTTACAACGAGGTATCACCTCACCCCAGGCAGAAGGGCCATCACGAAAAAGTCTACAAATAACAAATGCTGGAGAGAAGATGGAGAGGACGTGGAGAAGAGAATTCTCTTACACTGCCGGTGGCAATGTAAATTGATACAGCCACTATGGAGAACAGTATGGAGTTTCCTTAAAAAACTAAAAATTTGAGCCACCATATGTGTTTTCTTGTTCAAGAGCCTTGCACAACTGCTCAAAACTTTTGAAACTGATCCCCTAGGATTATATAGTTCATGAGTGAGCCAGACCAGTAGAGGGCATCAGTGAGGCGTGGAGGGTTGGGGGAGGGGCACCATGGTTGTGTTGAATTTAAGCCGAAGCCCCAGGGACTGAGTCACGAAGAGATGGGAGGATGGGTAGGGAGCCAGGGTAACATGGCAGGGGAAGGGAACCAGCCGTGAGTCAGGTCTTCACTGGGAAACAAGAAGCCCTGGCTTTCCGTGGCATGGCTCCAGGAGTATTTCATTTATCCTCAGAAAATGCCACGTGCCCTGGTTTTGGTTTTTTGTTTCTTCTTCCTTTTTTCTCCACCTCAGACTAGGCTTTTGTTCCCCCCCTTCATTTATCTGGTATTCTCTGAGTGAGAAAAGTAAGAGTTTGCTTCAAGGACATTCCAACGGTCTCTATTTTCCAACTTTTTAAAAACAACAACAGGCGATCACTGTGGTCCATCTGTCCTGCTGAATTATAAACTCCAGGAGAGCCAGGGATTGGTTTGATAGCATTTGTACTACTCTCTCTTCTACCTATCCAGGCGTTTGGTGAAGTGTGGCCAGTAAGGCTCTGTAAATATTTGTTCAAGCGAATCAACATATAATCATATAATGCTTTGACGTAGTAACAATGTCTACAATTAAAGGAGACTTATAGCACATTCTCTATAGATTTTTCTAGTTCAGCCTTCCTGTTTTTAAATCTTATTCAATTCACTTCAGCCAATGTTTATTGAGGGACTTAAACTCTATACAAATCATTGTGCTAGACACCCACAGCAAAGGTTCAGTGAAATTATCGCTTACTGCTCCAAAAGGATGGATGCTCATAAAGAAATGTTAGACTGCTACAGAAATAAGGAGCAGGCAGACTAAAATGCAACCACTATTTGCTGTCAGGTTGTGGGGGATGAAGCTGACAACCCCAAGCTGACTACAGATTCCAGCCCCCTTCAGTGACTCTTACATCAGGAAACCCAACAGGCTAAACCCAGCATTTTGCTGCTGCTGTTGTTGCTGTTTTAAGAACAAACTGGTGAGTCAGAAGGGCCAAGTTCCCGCCCCCCACCCCCTCTGGAGTGTTCTCCAGAGAAGGGCATGAAGAGTTATTCCATATGAAGAGTCGCAATTATTGTGGAGCCACTGCGTTGTATTAACTAGATTATTTAGGAACCATTTTGCAGACCACTTATAACTCTGACGCACTTAATTGCACATTTGGACAGTTAACAGCACGGTCTAGTTTTCTTTTGTTTTCCTTATGTTGTTCCCTTTTTGGGAGTTGAAATGTTCTTTTTTCATTTGGCCAAAGCCAGTTTTGTTTTGTTTTTTTAGCTCAATGTCTATGCATTGCCAAAGAGGGACTGCTTTCCCTTCTCTCCAGGCAGGAGGCTCCCAATACTGAAAACATTTCAGGGAAAAAGTAACAAAGGCAATTCAAACAAGAAGCCTAAATATCCCAGGCCATCCAGCTCCAGTAATGACATAAGATTGAATTTTTGCCTCTTAGTCATCCTGGAAATAAATGAGTATGACACAGCTATGACATTAAGAGGAAAGACAGAATGTTCAATAGACCTATCACAGACCTTTCATCACCCTGATGGATGTGGGACTTAGGGAATAGTCAATAGAATCTAAGTTTGAGCACTTCTCGCTTTGACCAAGTCAAAGACGTGGTCACCATGATGATACTAAAAGTGCAGTTTTTTCCCGTTTCCTGCAAATTGAAGCCACTCTGTGTCTTTCCTTATTGTTCCTCCAAACATATCCTCTATCTATGATATTCTTAAATAGGAAGGCTTTAGCATCTTTGGTCACAGGTTAGTATAGAAAATAATTTTGAAATGTGGCTAATTATGCTAATTACATTAAAATCAGTTCTTCTGATGAACTTTTTTTTTATAATCTTGTGCTAATAACCATTTAAAATTAGATATAAAATAGCCCATCGAAAAAATGGAGTAAAACTTTGTAACATGATAGCTATATATAGTTCACAGTTCAGTGTTTCCAATCAAAATAGTATTAAGATCCAAAATCTTAATTTATGCTTCTTACTTTGTACAATGCCTGGCTTTGTTGGCATTTGCTTGCCTGGATTTTATTTTTATCAACTCCTCATCATCTGAATAGTTATTTTTCAAGTTTGATCATAAAAGGAGTTATTTGAAATATGACAGTGAGTCATTTAACAGAACAGGCCTTTCACATATTTGAGGGAAGACTGTTATGTGTTTGGCTCTGGTTGTCAAACCAAAGCAGGTTATGTGCTAAGTTGCTCTAGTCATGTCCAACTCTTTGCGACCCTGTGGACGGCAGCCTGCCAGGCTCACTGTCCATGGGATTTCCCAGGCAAGAATACTGAAGTGACTGGCCATTTCCTTCTCCAGGGGATAATCCTGACCCAGGGATCGAACCCAGGTCTCCTGTGTTTCCTGCCTTGCAGGTAAATTCTTTAGTACTGAGCCACCAGGGAGGCCCCCAAAACAAGATATAGCTCTAACCAATACAATAATGACTGTATCCCATCCTAATTATGAGACCCAGGAATGCAATCATTCCTCATAGAAACTTGTAATAATTTTTCTCAGTACATATCTTTTTGTTAATTTGGCTACAATGAAGTATACTTAATGTAGCCCTAAACTCAGCAAAAACAGCTGCTTCATAGCCTTTGTAGGCAACATAAAAGATTTCTGATCCATATACAGCAAACAAAAAAAGAATGCAATCATCTTGTGACTTTGCTTACTCATGGATTCGGTGTTTCTCTAGCATTCACCAGTGACCATGACCATTTCCTGGGCAGAACAAAATGCCAATAACTTGGATGCAGCAACTTCACAGGAACATATGAAAGACATGCAACATGGAAAACTTATAGAAGAGCCAAGTTCCAGTGAGAACACATGCTAAAATATGGTAAAGATGGGATATGATAAAAACTGAAATCTGTGAATAGTAATAAATCTAGTATTTTTTGACAGCTTACCATTTTCCATCTTCTCAACAATCCTATAAGTCTTATGATCCTTATTTTATAGACAAGGAAACTGAAAAATAGAGTTTGTGTAACTTTCTTAATATTTTATAGCTAGAAGGAGATGCAGGGCTTCCCGGGCGGCAGTGGTAAAGAATCTGCCTGCCAATGCAGGAGATGCAAGAGATGTTAGTTTCGATCCCTGGGTCAGGAAGAGCTCCTGGAGAAGGAAATGGCAACCCACTCCAGTATTCTTGCCTGGAAAATTCCAGGGACAGAGGAGGCTTGTAGGCTACAGTCCATGGGGTTGCAGAGTTGGACACTACTGAGCATACATGCACACACACCTACACATTAGTGGATGAAGCTGGGACTCATACCTGGGCAGCCTGCCTCCAGAAGCCAGGCTCTTAATCATTGCATTCCACTGATGAAGCGTCTACCCCAAAATGAAGCTGTATGCATGTTGCTTTCCATGGAATTCTAATCCAGCTGCCTCAGGTGACCCCAAAAATTCCCTACAAGACTTGAAAATGATTATACTGGTATGACTTGGATATGTGTAGAAATAATATAATCTTTTAAAAATTCTTTGTGATTTTTCTTGTTGCTTGCTTTTCACCTTTTGCTTTTATCTGGCTTTATTTTTATGAAATACTTGTGCTGGTGGCCTATTTAATTAGTGAAAGAGTGACATGCTTTCGTGATTATCGCAGTAGTCATAGTCTCTTTTATGCTGTACAGGTGTGTAATCAATGCACCTTTTAAATTCTATGGAATGTGGTCCTCCTTCTAATTGCAGTAAATTGGTCGCACTAATCACTTTGAGTTGTTGGCCAACATAGTTATAGATTTCTACCAGGTGTTCAACCGGAAGGTAATTACTTAACAGTACAGAGTATTTCCACAGTGCTGAATGTAAAACAAATCCTGGGGTAATTCCAAAAGCTGGCTTCCTAATTCATTCATTCATTTATTCATTCACTCACTTTAGAAAAATGCATTATTGTGCATTCTGTGTGTGCTGGCCAGTGAACTAAAGATTAGTAAAACAAAAGGCATAATATTCACCCCCTTCCCTGCCTTAAAGAATCTCACAATTTAATGGACAGCATAATGAAATAAAGTATTATATGACCCATGAGAAAACAGGGATACGTGAAAATTTCCACAAGAGCCCAGCGGAGTGAATGACGGACTCTGCTTTGGAATTATAAACTCAGAGTCAGAAAGGAGACAATGACACTTCAGCTAAGTCTTGACTAACACGCGGGAATTTGCCAGTTGCTTCTGCTGCAGCTCCCGGAAACATCAGCACATTTTATGTGGTTGACATACACAGTGCAGACCAGGGCAAGGGCTGGAGAGGAGGCGGTGTGGTGGAGAGGATTTATATTGTGAAGGATCTTTTGTCTTAGGAGAAGGAAAACTCTTGTCCTTAAGAGCAATGAAGAAACACAAAAAAGCTTTAATCAGATAAAATAAGTAGCACATGGCCTCATAATTTTCTGGGTACACGTCTGTCTCCCTCACTAGACTTGTCACAAGAGCCTTCCCATCATAGGTGTTCCATAAAGTCAAGTGAATCCTAAATGGTTGGATTAATAAATTGATGGGGATTTTTTCAAAAGATAACTTGGTCAGCCATGCAAGACATAGTTTTGATTAGGGTCAGAGAGAAGGCAAGGAGATCATTCAGAAAACTCGTGTTTCTGCAACTGTGACATAATGAGAGACTGAATAAACCATGATGATAAGAAACAACATGCCAAGCCACCATTGTAGTGAAATGGGCCTCCAGCCACTCTAATGAATGACCTTGTGATGTCCTATGAGCAGGCGTGAGGACATACTTCAGGCCGGAAAAATATCGTGCCAATCACCAAGCTTATTGAGGGGAGGCACTCTCTTGTTCTGCCACCTCCTTAATGTCCCATAATCTTGTTTGGGGCCAATGCTGGCAAACTCTTCATAAGTAAGTGATGCTAACAGGTCTTCCATGAACTTAAAACTGTGTGCCTTGTAACCCACATTTTCAGCAAACACTTTAGGTTATAATCACATGGCTTTGATATGAAGCCTATCTGAACTGTCAAAAATTCAAACTATATCTTTTTCCTGGTCTAACAACAGTGACTTCCAGCATCAGCAAGATTCTGCAGCATCAGTTGAAACAGTAATACTAAGCCAAAAGGCTTATAAATAAGAGAGGGGCTGAGATGACAACACGCGGAGAATGTGGACAGAAAACACGGTGAGGGCTTGGCGCACATTTAAGTACCATGCTTTATAGCCAGAACAGGAACATTGATGGCCCAAAGAGCTAAGGGATGAACAAAACTATGGCAAAGAAAGTGCTCTGAGAATGTAATAGACCAATATTAAAAACCATTACAGAAGGGAAACTACCCTTTTACTACAATGCTATTAGCACTATCTATTTATACAGATGGATAGAAATTGTTCTTCACCTGATTCCTGGAGACACCTTTTGAAACAAAAGCAGTAGAAACATATTTTTAAGCTATGCTACTTTCACTCTCTAAAGTTCTTCTTACGGACTCAAGTTGTTCTTTTCCTTTCTAAACTCAAGCCAGGAGTATGGGCAACTCCTTTTCCTCGTTCCCTGTATCCCCCACCATCTTTAGAAGCTCGAAGGGCCTCTCAGTCATACCATTACCAGCTAGCTTGCCAGTGACAAGTGAAAATTATGAGTGGAAGAAATCAAATGCTAAGAAGTGAGTGCCTTTCCATTTTAGGCACAAACATGATTAATTCTCACATCACATACTCATAAACAAAAGCACGATCAATATTAGACTGCTATGCTGAGACAGAGGCAAATGACATTTGAAAAACCATCAAACTTTGAACAGAAAGAAGAAACCGAGAGCTGGTCTTAGAGGGATAGGATGAGTTTGGCCTCGGGCAACGCTGTTTTTGAAGGAAGGAAAATACCCACATCTTGGTAAACTGTCTTTCCTCATCCTCTATTTCATTTTAGATAAGAGTTTAACAAAATACAGAATAAAAATTAAAATGCCTTTCTGTTTTCAGTATGCATTTTAAGAAATTGAATAAACAAGAGTACTATAAAATAATTTCATACAAAATTGAAATTTTTATAGAGGACTCTCCTGACAAGTTTCCATTTCATCACGTGTTCTTTAGGTCTCTACAGCTAGATATTTCCCTCATCAGAACCACACTGTTGAAGATTCACAGGAAACAAGACATTTTCATGTTTAAAACCTAAAACTCACCAACCAAAATATACACACCATGACAATTACAACAGCTCCTTAAGTTGATGAATAAAAACAGGGCTGTGCATCTGTTCTAACTGGCATTTCCATCTCAGCTGACTCATTTCTGGGACCTGACACTGTGGTCTGCAGTAGGTTTGCATGCCAGGGCTTGAGCCAACGTGACACCACGTAACCTTTCTCTCCACAGAATCAGCAGCCCGTTCATTTGAATAGATGTCCAGAAATAGGTTAACAGATTTTCTTGTGAACACCCAGCAGGAAAGCATATTGTTTCCATTTGCTTGTTAGCATCAAACCATAATGATGCCTTTAATTATTTGGGAGAAAAGGGTCACCTTCATGGACTCACATATTGGCTTATTAGTTTTTTGTTTACCAATGAATCAGTTGATATGGAAATATTGCTTCATTTGAGCACCTATATGTCAATAAAGTACTTTTAAAAATACCAAATATTCACACAAATCATCTCTCTCTTTCACAAATGCATACAACACACACTTACATGCTCTGAGTATCTGTTAATGCATGTGTTTTTAAAAAAAAGATGTATTTTTGACTGAGATGAAGGCGCGATATTCAGATAAAGATGTCAAACAGGTGATGGGATGTTGGCACTGCAGTTAAGGAAGGAGGTACAGTATGGCATAGAAAAAAGGCATAACATTAACAATTTGAAGATTGTCAGAAAATAAAATCACAAATTGAAGAAAAAGTGCCGTTGTGAGTGTCATTATTCTAAATTTTATGTTTATTTCATAGAAACAAATTGAATTACTAATGTAGTGAGCATTCTTTTTTGGTTTTGGTTGGGGGGGGGGTTGTTGTTTGGTTTTGTTTTTGCCTGGTCAGCATCCAACCTCGCTTAGGGTTAGGTGAGATAATACCTCACTTTTCTGGGTGAGGACACTTACAATTGGTGCCAAGAAAAATCAGTCCAAAGATTTCTGTTATCAGGAGAGATGATCCACTTTCAGTTGCTAAGCTAGAAGACCGTGAGCCTGAAGCTGTTATTCAGTCTTATCTTCTCCACCTCCTGGGGAGAGCTAGCCTTGAGATGATGTTAACACAGAAGAAGAAACACAGAGAGGCAGAGGGATGGCTTCCTGGTGTCATCTTTTGGTCTATATGATCAAGGTGTGCCTGAAGCTGAACTACTCTGAAGCTATTCACTTTATATATAAAAAAGAAGAAGAATGAAGAATCTGTAACTACTACTGGTTTATGTTACTAAGCCAGAAATAGTCCTAGTTAATATTTTGGTGTTTTTCCTTATCTTTAACATATATGCATACATACACCTTGGTGGCTAAGCAATAAAAAATCTGCTTGTGATATAGGAGATGCAGGTTCCATCCCTGAGCCAGGAAGATCCCCTGGAGAAAGGGAATGGCTACCCGCTCCAGTATTCTTGCCTGGAGAATCCCATGGACATAAACTTCCAGACTATGGAAGTTAGACACAACTTAGTGACTAAACTGCTATACATACAACTGTATATTTGCTTATATAACATACGGTCTCAAAATTATATTATGAACATTTCCCATACATTTACAAAATTATTGGAAATATGATTTTAATAATTGCATTAAACTCTATCATGTGAATGCTTCAGAATGCATTTAATCTCTTAGCAACAATAATAGTCAAAAATATTTATTGAACACATACTATGTACAGGGCACCAGTTCTAAACTCTGGAGGGACAGAGCAGAGGATGTTGTAGATATGGTAGGCATGGAGCTTACAATCTCTTCATGTTGAACATTTGGACAATTTTCAACGTCTTAATATTTTAAGAAAAAATGTGATGGACATCTTTCTACAAAAATCTTTCTAGAAGTTTTATAAATAATTGTTAAATAAGTCAGTAAGAAATATAGCTTTATCACAAATATATACTATCATATGAGTGGCATACACAAATATATATATGCAAAGTAATGAAATAAAAGTCTTTTAAAATAATACTGCTTCCCTGGTGGCTCAGATGGTAAAGAATATGCATGCAATGCAGGAGACCCAGGTTTGACCCCTGGTTGGGAAGATCCTCTGGAGAAGGGAATGGCTACGCCCTCCAGTATTCTTGCCTGGAGAATTCCATGGACAGGGGAGTCTTGTTGGCTACAGTCCATGGGGCTATAAAGAGACATGACTGAGTGACTAATACTTTCACTTTCTTTCACAATCCTAACTATATACGCCATATTCTTATTTTTCTATTATAGTCTAGTGTTTTTAAATTTCTTTCTCCAAATGACTAGTTTTGATCTATCACATTGAGTTATTACCCACTAGTGAGTAAAGACTCACAGTGAAAACCACTGCCTTAGAGCATGGTAGAGTGCCATGGTTTTCACTAGAGGATCTAATATGAACTCGAGTACTTACTAAGCACCAAACGCACTTATTGGCTACAGAGGAAGCACAATGTTTTCTAAAAAAGAAAAAGAATCCAGCAAAATCTAAGAAAAGTTGGTGTTAGGGGGATTGTTCCAATCAGACAAAGAAGCCAGGCACCAGAAGCAAATGCCATCTCCCAAAGCTGGTATGGGGCTTCCCAGGTGGCACTAGAGGTAAAGAGCCTGCCTGCCGAAGCAGGAGACACAAAAGACATGGGTTGGATCCCTGAGTCAGGAAGATCCCCTGGAGGAGGAAATGGCAACCCACTCCAGTATTCTTGCCTGGAGAATCCCGTGGATGGAAGAGCCTGGCGGGCTACAGTCCACAGAGTCGCAAAGAGTTGAACACGACCGAGTGTCTGAATGGAGGAATTCAAATTCCCAGAGATCTTCAGATTCCTTTCTTTTCATAGGCCTTGTCATCTTTGGTAAGGTAAGGTGAAGTCACTCAGTCATGTCCAACTCTTTGCAACCCCACACACTGTAGCTTAACCAAGCTCCTCTGTCCAAGTCAGGCCAATTGTTGAGTTTCTCAACAGAGTTGTCACCAAGGAGGAAGAATAACAATTTTCTGCCTGGAAATCCAATAGGGTTAGATGCCCAGAAAACAACAGAAACAAAAGTTGTCTGCCTTTCGATTTCCTGTGGCCCAGGAAGGAGGGTCAATGGGATGCAATTTGTAGTAAGAGCTTCACAGTGAACGCAGTGATGAGCACAGTTTACTGTTTCAATGAGTAGGGTAGTGATGGGTGAGGATACAGGAGTAGACTGAATTAAATAATTTAGGGAGAGCTAAATCTTTTAGAATTGAAAGCAGAAAGACAAAGAGTATAGGATTTCTAAAGTCAGGCATCTAGAATGACTGGGTTTGCTTGGACTGTCTTGGCTTTAGCACTGAAAGTCCTGCATCCCAGAAGCTCCCTAGGCCTGAGAAAACTGGGGCAGTTGGTCAGCCTGAGTTCGGGTACATTGAGTTTGCAGCTAATGAGAGGTGCGACCTATTTACTCAGCCTCTCAGTAATTTACTCAACATCTCTGGGTTTCAGTTTCCTCAGCTGTAAAGGGGATGGTAGTGCTTACCCATGACCAATAAAAGGAGAGTCGAAGTATTTTTTGAGTAGTTCTGTTCCTGCACAGTTGCAGGGGCTTGTCTCTTATAATAGCAGTCAAGATAAGAATGCAGACTTCTGATTGAGTGTCTTCAGGCGATGTGGGGTTAGAATTATATACTTGGTTTCCAGTACCATGGTGGCCTCTCACACTCCTGAGAGGTTGGAATTAATCTGGGCAGTATGCAAATGTCCTGGAACCCAAGGTTTCCTGAACAAGGGAAAGATCAGTTCAGTTCAGTCGCTCAGTCGTGTCCAACTCCTTGTGACCCCATGGGCTGCAGCACCCCAGACCTCCCTGTCCATCACCAACTCCCGAAGTTTATCCAAACTCATGTCCATTGAGTCGGTGATGCCATCCAACCATTTCATCCTCTGTCATCCCCTGCAACCCTGCCTTCAATCTTTCCCAGCTTCAGGGTCTTTTCAAATGAGTCAGTTCTTGGCATCAGGTGGCCAAAGTATTGGAGTTTCAGCTTCAGCATCAATCTTTCCAATGAATATTTAGGACTGATTTCCTTTAGGATGGACTGGTTAGATCTCCTTGCAGTCCAAGGGATAGAAGCTTGAAAAAGACAAGCAAGTTTATTATAATTTTGTACCTGTGTCCTGAAATATCTGTGACAAATATGCAAGCTATATAGTTTGTTTTTCCTTATAAACAGAACAAAAATTGAGGATAATTCCATTAGATGTAGCTTGTCAGGTGTAAAGAATATGATCTTACTCCAAGAGAGATTTCACAGACAATTCATATTTTATTTCCTTTACTGTGCCTCTCTCACATTGAAGGCAGCTTCTTGCTTTGCTTGGTCTCACAGAGTCAGCCTTTTTTTTAAAATCTGAATTCACTGTGAGATTCATATGTTCCAAACAAGTTAATGTCCCTGTTTCCATTACTGATACAGGTCATGGGTAAGCCACTGCATGTTTATATTTTTACTTCTTACCACAAATGTTCCTACACTATGACAATAAAAATGATTCAAAAACAATCCAAACTTCCTAAGGTAATAAGAACATTCTCTCAAGGTTAGCAGAGTGAAATGTAAGCCATTGAACAAAATCTTTGCTTGGGGATGAGGTGTGGAAAGATTTAATGAAGAGAAAAAGTGGATCTTTTCAGCTACTACGATGACTAACAGATTTTCCAGAGAAGTGACACATAAACCTTAGGAAATTAATGAAGATCTTAAACTGTACCTCAGGCAAGAAGTGAATAGGAATAAAATTTTAACATAAATACTGGGAGAACATCAAATTTAGGGAGAAACAAAATATCACAATCAAGAAAAAAATCCCAATTATAATATAATACTTATAGAAAAGGAACTCAAAGATAAATATAATATGATTTCACTCATATGTGGGCTATAATCAATGAAACAAATGAACAAACAAAATAAAACTTGTAGCTACAGAAAACAAATTGGTAGTCATCAGAAGGGAACTGGCAGAAATGGGTGAAGGAGATCAATTGTACCATGGTCGATGGTTACTAGACTTATTGTGATGATCATTTTGCAATGTATACAAATACTGAATCACTGCTTTAAATACATTAAACAAGTATAATGTTGAGAACCAGTTTTACCTCAATAAAAGCAGCTTTATAAAAAAGAAAATCATGATTTGCACCTCATCCTATGTGCCAGCCTCTGAATTAGCTGCTCTCTTCACAAAAAAAAAAAAATTGTGAGATAGGTATTGGAATCCACACTAAATCTTAAAAGAATAAAAGAAAAAACTAGTGAAGATTACAAAGCTACTAAATGGCTGGGAAGCTTTGAATCCAAGTCCATCTATCTCCACAGTACATACATAACTCACTTTAGTAAAGATGAACTCTTTCCAAAGATTGATTTGCATACAAATTTCATTTTTTTAGGACTTAAATATGGTGTTTTAAAACTTGACTTCTTTCTTCACTTCTAAATCACTGATGCTTAGGCCCATCCTCAGACTGAGCATTCATTCCTAGCACATAAACACACAGATTTGCTAGAAGTTAGAGGTCACAGGGGGCAGGAGGAGAAGGGGACGACAGAGGATGAGATGACTGGATGGCATCAATGACTCGATGGACGTGAGTTTGAGTAAACTCCGGGAGTTGGTGATGGACAGAGAGGCCTGGCGTGCTGTGGTTCTTGGGGTCTCAGAGTCGGACACGACTGAGCGACTGAACTGAACTGAACTGAAAGGTCACACCAGAGTGGAGTCTCAGATTTTTGATAATTAGTATCAACAGTGGGAAGAGTCAACCTGGGTTTGCATCCCTTTTCTAACAGTTGTGAGGCCTGAGCAATCGTTTATTCTCTCCAAGCTAAAAATGAGGATAATAATAGTATCCTCATCTGAAACATGAGGATAATAACAGTATCTATTTCTAGATGTGTCTAAAGATGAAATTAAATGCTATTAAACAATAATTCTAGTGGCTGGTGCCTGGACCAATATATGTAGTCATCTATGGGGATCTAGGCCTTGGATCATTCTTTAAAGCAAGCTACAAATATCCTACACTGAAACAGAAATCCCTAGGATTAGTTCAGGTTGATTTCATGTCCCAGGAGTTATGAGTAATGACCGAGGCTGCTCTGGCGTCATACAAACCAGCAATGCCTGGAGAGACTTAGATAAAGATCATTTCATGTTGGGACTTGGGCACTTGTTTAGACAGACACTAAAAGCTAATTACACCCACCTTAGCAGGCTTAACTGTAAGAACAACACAGCAGCTGGCAAAAGAGGATGCTGCTACGAATCTTCCACAATCTGTGACTGGGGCTGCTGGGGTCTTCCCTTGTTAATCCCTCAGTATTTAAGGATCAGAGTCATGCTATTCGGGCTTCCCAGGTAGCTCAATGGTAAAGAGTTCACCTTCAATGCAGGAGACACAGGAGATGCAGATTCAGTCCTTAGGTAGGGAAGATCCCTTGGAGGAAGGCATGCAACCCACTCCCATTCTTGCCAAGAAAACCCCATGAACAGAGGAGCCATGTGAGTTCACAAAGAGTCAGACATGACTGAAGCAACTGAACTCACATGCAACCATGACATACTGTCTACCTAAAAGTCTGCATCCTAAAGAACATGCAGGAATTCATCCAGGCACTGTCCTAGGGACAAAGGTGAGTAAGACAAATATTCTCCTAAGCAGCTTCCATTCCAGTTAGAGACATAAATGACTAAACAACATGATTTTGAATGCCAATCAAAGTTATGATGGAAATGATACAGGACACTGGAATAAAGAATGATTGGGGGTAGGTCTAGAGTCATCTTAGAAGGCAGATCTGAGGAATAACATCTGAAATGAGACCTCAATACTTGGTGATATAGGAAGAAAGGGAAATGAACATTAAAAGATCAAATTACATAAAAACCACAATAAAAGCTCCTGGAGTGTCTCAGAAGTAGTTATAGGATTGCAAAATTAATGCACTTAAATATGTTCATAATGAAGCATCTTCTATCACAGTTTGAAAGTTAACTATAATGATGTGTCCAGTCCTAATGTGTTTTGTCTGGATGTGGCATTCTGTCTGTCTGCTTCTATTACCTTCCATCTTTGTTAAAAATCAAAATACTGTCCTTAAGTGAAAAAGACTTTTACAGCAATAGGCCTCTGTATTCTCATCCATAAATGGAAATAATAATGCCTTAGAGTTTTTCCACGGACTTGTGGTTAGGACTAAAAGAGAAAATGGGCATGAAATACCTAGGCCAAAGTTGATCAACAGTGGTGACCACCTACAGAGCATATATGCTTCCCATCTGCCTGAGAAAAATGACAAATTTGTGTGGCTTTGGATTACATGGGAAAAACTCAGAGCCTTGTGATGCTTTTTTAATATATCCATGTGGGACTTTTTTCATGAAATTTTAAATCTCTGAGATCTTTATAATAACAGAAATACAAGAACCACAAGGCCAAATAATAAAGAGAAAAACAGATGAGCATGAGTGGATCAGAAAAGAATGGAAAGAATAAAAGATAGTGACATCAAGGCTCCAGAGAAAAAGGGATGTAAGTCCCAGAAGCGTCTTGAGGCTACTTTGCCATCAAGGGAGAATGCCATGTTCCTGAGTCGTAAAATCCCACAGGACTTGTTCCTGAAAGCTGTATACAGGAACCTTACTAGAAAAACGAATAGTCCTGGATTCACGTTTTCCCATACACAATATTACTCTCCATCTCCTTTGAATCAAATTAATGTGTACATTTTGTGAGCAGAAGCATCACAGCAAAGCATTACAGAGGATAGTTTTCATTGATTCCACAAACCGGTTGAGACAGGTGTCATTATCAGTTATCATTACCATTACTATTCTTATTCTGTGTTAGGTTTGATGAAGGGCTCTGAAGTTGGGAGGTTTGGAAGCTTCTCTTCACTCACTCTCACCATGTCAGAACAATGCCTCCGGGTATGAGTTCCTGATGGGATAAAAATCAGTTTACTCAGGGGCTTGTGCACAAGTTCCCGAGTGAATCGTGAATTAAAAGAAATGGACATGAGTCAGGTGCTCGGGCCTGGTGCACTGGGAGGACCCTGAGGAGTCGGGTGGGGAGGGAGGTGGGAGGGGGGATCGGGATGGGGAATACGTGTAACTATATGGCTGATTCATGCCAATGTATGACAAAACCCACTGAAATGTTGTAAAGTGATTGGCCTCCAACTAATAAAATAATATTAAAAAAAAAAAAAAAAAAAAAAAAAAAATAAAAAAAAAAAAAAAATAAAAGAAATGGAGTACTAAGCCCTTGCTCTTAATAGTGAATTAGCATATTCTCTTTGAGTGTGAAAAGGAAAGTGAGAAGCCTGGTTAATTCTCAGTGTCCCAAAGGTGCTTCAACAAAACTAGTCAGTTATCAAATGACTTAACATTTTTCAGTGCTGCTTAACATTCAACAGCTGTGAAAGGAAGCCAAGCCCTAGCTACTACCTAGTAAAACTAACAGCACTCTCAAGAAAGATTTATAGTTTTAGCATCGTCAAAGCATGCATTTCCAGCAAAAATAAAAATAAAAATGGAAATAAAGAAATGCTACTTGGAGCTTAGCAAATACTTTGGTATCATCTATAATTCACATTACAAAACCTTTCAAAACACAGAGCATATCAAAAAGCAAAACATCCACTCAATAGGGAAATTGATATAGCATATACCGTTTCAACATGATGCATTACAAATACCTTGGCTTTCTTTCCAATGGTCTTAGAATCTGCATTTTAAATGGTTGTGTTTTAAACCGGAGATAGCCTTATGCATTTTTTTTTTTCAAATTAGTCTTTGGTAAACCTCAGTTTACCATCATTGCCACGTGTTTTATTCAAATAAGCCTAAACTCAGGTAATTACTTAAAAATATACCTTTTGAGGTGGAGCAGAGAGACTCTTACATGCAAAACACGTTAACAGGAAGTTTCATTCTAGGTTTTAGTGAGGGAGTCATATATACAAAAACAGAACAGGTTTATTTATAAGTCACATTCATAGAACTTTAAAACCTTAAAAAAATAAAACTGTTCATCAAGCACAACAGTAGATTTAAACATATGGTATTTTACTTAGGCTTTAACAGTGGAGTAGGTACTGTGATTCCCACTCTGCAAACTGACAGAACTGACAAGCTGAGTGCTTTAGAGAAATTCCCAGGTCATTTATCCGGAATTCAAATCCATGTCTGCCTGGCTCCAAAATCTATCTATTCTATACAATTTCATGTGGTTTAGTCGCTAAATTGTGTCCGACTCTTTGCGACCCATGGATTGTAACCTGCCAGGTTTCTCTGTCAATGGGATTTTCCAGACAAGAATACTGAAGTGGGTTGCCATTTCCTCCTTGTACTCATATTATCATGGCTCCCTTTCAAACTTCCCCACTCAATGACACTAAGGAATAAACCAAACCATACCCTATTATCTGTAGAATTTCTCTAGAACTAGGGAGACGCAAGAGAGGCAGGTTTGATCCCTGGGTTGAAAGATCCCCTGGAAAAGGAAATAGCAACCCACTCCAGTATTCTTCCCTGGGGAAGCCCTAGCCTAGCAGGCTACAGTCCATGGGGTCACAGTCAGCCACCACCCCAAGCCTAAGTACACACACACGAAGAATTGGGATATTTTCTAGAAATAATCTGATTAGGCATTTGGTCTCAGATGAATTTACAGCATTTACCTTCAATGCTCAAAGGTGAGAGTAATACTACCTACATTTTCAATTACATAGATTCTTGTTCTAAAATGTAGAAACCTGTTTATTTCAAAAGCCAAGTTGTTGTTCAGTCGCTCACTCATGTCCGACTCTTTGCAACCCCATGGACTGCAGCACACCAGGCCTCCCTGTCCTTCATCATCTTCCAGAGCTTGCTCAAACTCATAATAATGGAGTCGGTGATGCCATCGAACCATCTCATCCTCTGTCCTCCCCTTCTCCTCCTGCCCTCAATCTTTCCCAGCATCAGGGTTTTTCCTAATGAGTCAGCTCTTTGGAAGAGGTGGCCAAAGTATTGGAGTTTCAGCTTCAGCATCAGTCCTTCCAATGAATATTCAGGATTGATTTCCTTTAGGATTGACTGGTTTGATCCCCTTGCAGTCCAAGGGACTCTCAAGAGTCTTTTCCAACAGTACACTTCAATAGCATCAATTCTTCAGTGCTCAGCCTTCTTTATGGTCCAATTCTCACATACATACATGACTACTGGAAAAACCATAGCTTTGACTAGATGGACCTTTGTTGACAAAGTAATGTCTCTGCTTTTAATATGCTGTCTAGATTGGTCATAGCTTTTCTTCCAAGGAGCAAGTTTCTTTTAATTTCATTGCTGCCGTCACCCTCTACAGTGATTTTGGAGCCCAAGCAAATAAAGTCTGTCACTGTTTCCATTGTTTCCCCATCTATTTGCCATGAAGTGATGGGACTGGATGCTATGATCTTCATTTTTTGAATGTTGAATTTTAAGCCAGCTTTTTCACTCTTCTCTTTCACTTTCATCAAGAGGCTCTTTAGTTCCTCTTCGCTTTCTGCCATAAGGGTGGTGTCATCTGCATATCTGAGGTTATTGACATTTCTCCCGGCAATCGTGATTCCAGCTTGTGCTTCATCCAGCCTGGCATTTCACATGATGAACTCTGCATAAAAGTTAAATAAGCAAACAAAATAGAGCCTTGATGTACTTCTTTCCCAGCTTGAAGCCATTCTGTTGTTCCATGTCCAGTTCTAACTGTTGCTTCTTGACTTGCATAAAGGTTTCTCAGGAGGCAGATAAGGTGGTCTGGTATTCCCATCTCTTTAAGAATTTTCCACAGTTTGTTGTAATCCACGCAGATTCCTTTTCTAAAATGTAGAAACTTATTTATTGCAAAAGCTAAGTGATCACATATAATTAATATGATAATTTTGGAAGAGGATTTTAAAAACACATTTTTAAAGGAAATATATATATATACATGTGTATATAGACAGATCTATGAGAGAGAGGAAGTATAATAAAAATTAATCTTGAATACAACTTCAGAAACAGTGTTCATTTGTGTGACTACCATCCCCCCACCATTTCCCAAAGGATAACTCAAGAATACAATGGAAATGGTACTCTCTAGAGTCAGACAATACAGCAGCCCAGGCTTAGCCACTCCAGGCAAAAGGAAAAGGAAGTGAAAGCATGGAGGGCTGATGTAGAGGGGAGAGAAAAATGAAGCTGTACTAGACAGCGAAGATGAACAAGCTTGGATTTTGCTAGCAGATCTCAGTGTGTGTTTCTCCAAAAGAGACACGACAGATTCACGACACACTCCTATGGCATACCAAAGTCTGATGAAGTCCAACACTATAATAATTCACAATCACCTTTTGGTGATAACTAACTCTCAGCTTCCCAGGTGGCTCAGTGGTAAAGAATCCACCTGCCAATGCAGGAGACTTGGGTTTGATCTTTGGGTCAAGAAGATCCCCTGGAGAAGGAAATGGCAACCCACTTCAGTATTCTTGCCTGGAAAAATTCTATGGACAGAGGAGCCTGGTGGGCTATAGTCCGTGGGGTCACAAAAGAGTTGGGCACAACTTAACCACTAAACAACAAAACAAGCAACAACAACTAGCAGATTAGTAAGGGTAGTTGCTTGCAAAAGACTCCAGCCTACCTAAGAGTGGCCTCAGATTATAGGTAATTCTGCAAGACTTACTGGTAACACTCAAGAAACCACCCCAGATGTAAGAGAGATTGACAAACTATGGAGAATCAATCTGCTGATGATTCATGTTGAAAACAATGTTTCACAAACTCCTGCACTTAATCACAAGCAACCAATTATATGAGACACACCTAAATGTGACTGCACAGACCTAGCTGATTGCAACACGCCACAGTGTTGCGACTCCACATTGGACAGCCTTACAGCAAGCAGTAGGGTTCCCAGCAGTTGTAAGTGTGTTTGTTAGAAAGGTAATTACATGATGCAGTTCATGTTTTAGAAAGTCCTCTCTAACAGTAGTGAAGAGGATAATGTACATCCTGCCTCAGTCCCAGCCTGACACTCTACCATGCACATAGCCAATGACCAACAGATATGAATCATAGGTCATCCTCGTCTATTCCTCAAGTGATCACTCCCTGACCTACCTCTTCCCAACTCTAAATTCTTCACTCCTCCCTGACTTTGAACCCTATCTTTGGCACTTTGGCCTTGGTATTTGGGCCCTCTAACATTTAACTCTCCAAATTCCCCAATGGACCCATATTTCAATGAGCCTATTTACTTCCTGAGTTTCTAGACCACCTCTGGCAGGAGAGTTTGTGCTGGTCTTGTTTTCTCATACTCAATTCCCACCACTGTCCCCTTGATGGAAATCCCATCTGGGCCAGTACCAGGCCCTTTACAAACAAGTGGCTAGAAATGATGAGATAAAGGAAGTAGAAACTGGAGGCAAAACAAACAAAAGCTAATGAGAGCAAAACTACAAGAATTCAAATCAGAGACAATGGGGAAATAAGCTAAACTTGGAAAAGTAACACTACACAGAAAAGGGCTGAGTTGACAATGACTAATTCCTTGCTGAGAAATGAATTGTGAAAAGTGTACTGAAGTGCTAACTTAGGCAAATATATACTACATACACACAGAGAATAAATAACATAAAATGAACTTTTGGTATTAACTCTAATCCCCTCACATTTGGGAGCTGACGGAAAAACAACAAAACAAAGAAACCCTTAGTCACACATGCCTTTAAAATATAATATGATTCAGGAATATCCTTCTTTTATTTTGCTTGCCTCCTTAAGAACAATTTCTAATTCCAGGGCTTTCTAGTCATTGTAGAAAATTCTCACTGCATACAATTGCTCAAATTCAAATTCTAAACACAGAACCTTAGAGGTCACAAATCGACCTCCATGTGTTGTATAGGGTCATTTTTTTTCTTTTAGCTCAAATTTTGTCTTAAAAGGCATCATAACTTGATGGGTGTTATGCTTGGTGGTAATAAAGACACCAATATCTTACTTGCAGCCTGCTTCACACTTTATAGGATCCTCTTGGTCTCTGTCTACATTTATATTATCTGCTTGGCTCCTGCACACATTTCGGTTTACTATCTCTGATATTATTTTCAGAGCTTTGCCTATATATCTTTCCATTTGCTCCTACTCAGACCTAGACATTATGGGATTTAAAATGGCTTCACGTTCCTCCAATATTTACTCCCCAAAGCTGTCTGCTCCTGCTGCCTTTTATCTAGGCATTCTCTCCCCCTGCCTCCTCTGTCCTCCCTCTCCCCCCATGTGTCCCTCCTCTGTTCATTCCCACACAGTACTCAAGGGTTATAAAGAATTTAGACTGAGTACTACCTCAAAAGTACAACAGAGGATGAGATGGTTGGATGGCATTGCTGATTCAATGGACATGAGTTTGAGCAAACTCTGGGAGATAGTGAAAGACAAGGAAGCCTTGCGTGCTGCAGTCCGTGGGGTCACAAAGAGTCAAACACGACTTAGCACCTGAGCAACAACTACCTGAAAAGTAACCCCCACAGTACCAATCCGGGGCCCCCACCTCTCTTGCTAGGTTACATTATTAGGTACCAGACCCCCAAGAGGGTCCTGGCCACCCCAACCCACCGAGAGACACAATTCAGTAGTTTCATGTCCTTCCATCTATCTACAAAGCCTGAATAAAACTGTGTTTTTCAAAGAGGCAAATTCACTATAGCATTTGAAAAATCTTTCACCCAACTCAGTTCGTGTGTAAACCATGGGATTATGCAGTATTAGCCATGTTTGTAATCAAGCATCTAATCTCATCATATCCCATATACACCATCAGCATCACAAATTCTTTATATTATTTATCTTCAGACATAACCTGTTTTTTAAAATGTATCTCTCTACTTGGGGGGAAAGAAAATGTAGCAGCACTAATAACATTTTAAGTTTGGGTGAGGGTGGAAATGGACACTGCTCACTCTGGCAATTACTCTACTCTCCTGGTAATAAATGCAATCATCATAAAAATCAAAATTAATAAACTGTGGTTGCAAACCTAATAACTAGTCATCAGCACATTAATTTCCCTATATGCTAAGCTAACCGTATTGTTTATTTGTCGGTGACTCTGAATGAAATGAGTTGCATTAAGGCGACCATCTGCTCTGTTTGATTTGATAAGTGGAATTAAGACAAGAAGCAGCCAGTTTATAGTCAGTGTAACTTAAACTTACATAACAGGAGGTAAATGGTCTTTCATTTGGAGGGATAGAACAGAATATACTCCAAGGATATAACTTAATGCTTTTTCCAAAGCAATTCAAGCTAAATTTTTCATGTGTCCCCAGTGGACATAATGAAAACTGAACACTCACACTTTGGGGTCTTGAACATTGGATTGTTGCATTTCATCACTCTTCCATGCTTCATCTGTGATAAGAAGCAGTAAATATTATATAAAGCTTTCTAGTCCAATTAGGTTATTCAATAATTATTTTTACTCTCAGTTCTGTGCAGACTCTCTTTTAAAAAAACTTTTTATTTTGTATTAGAGTATAGCCAATTAACAACAGTATTGTGATAGTTTCAAGCAAGCAGCAAAGGGTCTCAGCCATACATTTACATCCATTCTCCCCCAAAACCTTCTCCCAACCAGGCTGCCACATAACATTGAGCAGAGTTCCCTGTGCTATACAGTAGGTCTTTGCTGGTGATGCATTTTAAATAGAGAAGTGTGTACATGTCCATCCCCAACTCCCTAACTATCCCTTCCTCTGCTCCCCCATCCCCGCAACCATAAATTGGTGATCTAAGTCCCTGAATCTCTTTGCTTTGTAGATAAATTCATCTGCATGATTTCCTTTTAGAATCCACATATAAGGGGTATCATACAATGTTTCTCCTTCTCTGTCTGAACCACTTCACTCAGTACGATAATCTCTAGATCCATCCATGCTGCCCTGCGCAGACTCTTGATGGCATCTTGTTTATAGAGTTTCTTGTTGACTACAGATACCATAGGGGATTCTTTTGATTCTTTCATGGCAGGAGTGAGGCTGTTCCCAATTTTTAACATGAATGACTATCCTCCTGCAGGCTCTTGCAATAGATCATCAGAGTCGTTCTGGCAGAGGTAGAACTTAAAAGCAGTAGGAACTTGCTAGAAACAGCTGCTTTGCTCAACCAAAGAAAGAGCCATCAGAATCAGCAACACTGGACAAACTGTGCTGTTGTTCACAAGCCTTTTTTCCACAAGATCCAAAGAATTCTTAGATGCTTTATGTACGTGCACCCTGATTTTCAGGATTAATAGGGTTTTATCTCTTAACTAGCTATAGTTTTTCTAAAGCTTTAAAAATTATGTCTTTTTTATGGGTAATTCCTTATTACTGCCTGCAAGAGTAATCAAATTATTTTTATCACTTCTTCCAGGTCATTAAAAAGGACATCCAGTGTAAGTGGCTTCATAATAATAATCCCACTAGCATTCCCCTAGGCAACCTCTTGCTCTCTCAATTCACAACAGCACCATCTTTCATTATGTTTTATGTGCCTTGCCCCCACATCCATTCTCCACATGCCAGTTCCCAGCAATCTTTTAAAACATGTCACTCCTCAGCTTAAAATTCTTTATGAGCCTCCCATTATACTTAGGGAAAAGTCCTAAGTCTTTAACCCCTTCTCAAGGGCCCTCTGTGACTTTGCTCCCACCTAACTCTCTGACCTCATTTTATACCATTTTATAGTCTAGGCACCTTGGCTTCCTTTTATTTTATTAAAACATGCTAAAGTCTACCTCTCTGGTGGGTCTTTACATATACATGGGAAATGCCAACCATATCCTGAAGCTTAAGCTTTATTAGCTTTACATTTATTTCCTCCTTTTCCCTCTGGATTTCTTCATAACATGTGACACAATTTAGTTAATTATCTGTTGACTGTATCCCAGTTTTACTGTGAGCTCCACAAGCACAGACCTGTGTTCATCCTATTTATGACTACAGCCTCCTGTACACATCGTAGGTGGGGCTTCCCAGGTGGCTCGGTGGTAAAGAATCTGCCTGCAGTGCAGGAGAGTGAGCTTCATCCGAGGGTGGGGAAGATCCCTTGAAGAAGGAAACGGCAACCCACTCCGGTATTCCTGCCTGAGAAATTCCATGGACAGAGGAGCCTGGCGGGCTCCAGTCCACTGGTTCACAAAAAGTCAGACTGGACTTAGCGACTCAACTGCAACAGCAGAAGCATGCATAGTAGGCACTCGATGAATATTTATGTCACATAAATATTTATGAATTTGTGAGAATATTTATGAATATTTACGTGAAAGTCGCTCAGTTGTGTCCAATTCTTTGCGACCCGATGGATCATACAGTCCATGGAGTTCTCCAGGCCAAAATACTGGAGTGGGTAGCCTTTCCCTCGTCCTGGGGATCTTCCCAACCCAGGGATCGAAGTCAGGTCTCCCGCATTGCAGGCAGATTCTTTACCAACTGAGCTATCAGGAAAGCCTGAGTATTTATGGAATGTATACATTTTTCAAGAATAAGTTTGCATCTGAATCATTTAGCATTTTATTGTAATTTTTTTTAAAGATAGAGAAGACATTGTTTGATCTGTTGTAGTACCAAAAGTTTCACTTCAGAAAAACATAACTCTTTCTCCTTCAGGCATCTCAGAAGAATGTACACAACCCCACAAGCTGACACTATAGAGAGAATACATTTGTGACACAAAACCAGGGTGATATTTCCGTTATGCTTGAAAGTTTCAAGTTTTGATCATATGCTAAGATGACAGTCTCATTCTCCCTGTCATCTGCCCACACATACAATAGGTTTCATTAGGTCATCTTTCAACTCTCATAAGGTTGCAAAAGATATAATAATTTGTGCAGTCTTTGAGCATAGAAATACTGAGTTAAACAGAACTGCATTCAGTGAGAAACTAGTCAATGTTTAACAGCCAGCTGGGTACAGAGGGAGAAAAGCTATGACCCGAAGCACTTGCTAGCTTCTGGGATGTAAATACTTCTACCCTGGCTAATTTCAAGCTATGTTTAATAACCGACTTGCAAGACTCCTGAAAATTTCACAATTGGCTCTTATAAACCCATACAAGCATCTCCAGCAGAACACCAGCTCTATCTCTCTGCAAAATTACCCTTCTTTTTTATCCACATACACACACAATTGCATAGGACACAAAATAAATTTAATTCACTTGCGAAAGATATGTTCTGTGTGATATAACTTGGAAGATGAAAAAAGAAAAATAACCTGTAGGTACAAATAATGTATTCTGTCAGTTTACTGTGATAAAGTTTATTTGTAATCATTTGATTTCCCCATCCTATTCCCATCTAGAGTCCACCTCAAAGCAATTTCACAACTGAGACATTATGTGTTTCACTTTACTCTGAACTTTTAAGTGGTCAAATTTCAAATGTTAAATATCATCATAACATTCTCCTCCTAGTTACCAGAAACAATGGCTGATCCTTCTTTATTGTGCCCCCACTCAACGTTCACTCTAGTTCATTCATCATGCCATATATGTGTTTGCCATGAGCCATTTGGTGGACTGATGGACTCTGGAGGTTCTGATAGATAGACCCCCGAGGTTCAAGGAGCTCTCAGCAAGATAAGGAGACAGGCAAGGACACTTCCATGCAGGAAGCCCTAGGACAGAGGTAACCACAGGGGCCCAGAGAATACGCATTGAAGAAGACAACACTGAAGCAGAACTTAAAGGATGACTAGGAACTGACTATGGATAAAAGGAGGGGAAAGGCACTCTAAGAAGAAGAAAGAGCGAGGACAAAAATATGTGCAGGGAAGGTGCAGTCATGATGAACATAACTGAAGCGCAGAGTGGAGGAGGAGGGAGGGAAGGATCCTGAGGCTACAGAGAGAAGCACGCGTACAGGCTGGCTTCACGAGGATCCTCGTGTGCCGTGCACAGGAGCTTGGCCTTTGTTCTGGAGTCAATGCATCAGGGAGAATTTGAGAATTTTAATAGCTGAGTGATGGGATTGACGCTTTAGAAAGAATATTTGGACAACAGTGAGGACACTGGATTGAAGTGAAGTGAGGAGGTGGAGGCCGCCTGCTAGAGTCACGCCCTCACCCAGCAATCAACTCCTTCCATCATCATTTTCCCCTGAGTTTTCTGTTCACCTGAATTCTCTGCAGCTTCCAAGTCACTTCTTTATATGTTGAAGAAAAACGCCACTCTGTTGTCCCCTTTGGTCCCTAATTCTCTTTCAGGCTGACTTCCCCTGAAAACATCACTCAACATGAGTTAGCATTTTGCATCATAAATGTCAGAAAGCAAAAAGGCACAGGCTGCATGAAGTAAAAGATGCCCAGCACAAATTTAAGTTTGGCCAGGGGAATATCATGGCTGCTCCAGTTATTTATTGCTAGATCAGATAATAAGCCAAATTTAGTGGTATCAGACTACAACAATCATCATCATCTCTCATAGTTCTGAGGATGGACTGGAAAGTGAAAGTCGCTCAGTCATGTAGGACTCTTTGCGACCCCATGGACTATACAGTCCATGAAATTCTCCAGGCCAGAATACTGGAGTGGGTAGCCTTTCCCTTCTCCAGGGGATCTTCCCGACCCAGGAATCAAGCCAGGGTCTCCTGCATTGTAGGCGAATTCTTTACCAGCTGAGCTCCAGTCTTCAAATGGTGGCTGGAGGCAGAGGCATCTCCAGAACCTCTTCATTCACATGTCTGGTGGTTGTTGCTGACTTATCGGTTGGGATCTTGATAGAAGCTGTCAATTATGCCTATCTACATGATCCAGGCTTCTTCAGAACATGGAGCTGGATTCCTAAGCGAGTGTCTCAAGAGAGAAAATTGGTCTTTTTCCTAGAAACCTTGCTTAAATTTCATATAGAGTCACTTCTGCCACATTCTTTTCTTTAGAAGTGAGTCACTATGGCCACTTCATTGGGCAAGAGAATAATATGAGTTCACTGCTTGATAGGAAAATTGTCAAAGAATTTACAGACGTGTTTTAAAACCATCACACCATTTTCATGTGTTTGACCAATGAAAGGGATGTCCATTTTCATTTTGGTGCACCAAGTAGAAAGTAGAAAAATATAAACATAACCATCAATTTCTAGAATACATTGGAAGGGATTGAAACTTCCCTGATTGAAACCCTCTGATAGAGGTTCAAGTCTTAAGAGTCTTAACTGAAAGATAAAGACACAAGCAAAAGCTGAGACCAGGTCTTAAGTGTCCCTCTTAAGAAGCAAATATATAAGGGGCAGAAGGAAGACAATCCAAGACTGATCCCTCAGCATGGCAGAGGGCTATTTCAATTTCCAAAGTGAGAAGATGCTAAAGACTGACAACAGCATCCTTTTTACTTTGAGATATATACCTTTGTATTTGTTGTTGTTGTTTACTCATTAAGTCATGTCTGACTCTTCTGTGACCCCATGGACTGTAGCCTGCCTGGCTCCTCTGTTGATGGGACTTTCCATACAAGAATACTGGAGTGGGTTGCCATTTCCCTCTCAAGAGGATTGTCCTGATTCAGGAATCAAACTCCCCGTCTCCTGCATTGGAGACAGATTCTTTACCTCTGAACCACTGGGGAAGCCCATACCAATATATAGCAAGTTGTAAATACTTGTCATTATAGACTATGAGTTGAATACTCCTCCAAAAATCCCCCTTATCACTTTCACAAAGGTGATAAATAACATCTCTACTTGTTACAGATATAGATACTTGGATCCCAAAGTGAACAAAATGAGGTAAGAAGCTTTCCTAACAGAACTTTCTCTTAACAAGATTTATTTATGCCCAGGTGTGATATCCTTTACACATCTAACTTATGAAACAAAGAATATTTGAAATTCACACAGCTTACAAGTAGGTTAGACTCATGTAATTTACAATACCTATATACCCAACTGTTGTGGTTTAAAAAAAAAGCTGAATAGAAGAGGAGAAAAGTGAGTACACTAATTATAAGTGTAAAAAGAAAGGCTGACGGTAACTGTTCCTTCCATTTGGGAGAGAAGAAACACTTCTATTCTTACCCTTTTATAGATTGTCCAGTTTCTCAATCTGTTCTTCAAATAAGGCAATTTGATTTAAAAGAATAGAATCAGAGACCATTCTCTAAATTCAGCATATCTGGTAGCCCTATATGTATTGATCTAGTAATGATTGTTTTGATAAGTGATTTTCAAATTTTAAACCTCTTAAGAATCATCTATGGAATTGACTTAATTGACAGATAAATGGATAAAGAAGCTGTAGTAGGTATATACAATGGAATATTACTCAGCCATAAAAAGTCACACATTTGAGTCAGTTCTTATGAGGTGGATGAACCTAGAGCCTATTATACAGCATGAAGTAAGTCAGAAAGAGAAATATAAATATTGTATACTAATGCATATATATGGAATCTAGAAAGATGGTACTGATGAGTTTATTTGCAGGTCAACAGTGGAGAAACATAGAGAATGGACTTATGGACACAGCCAGTGTCCATAAGTGGGGTGGGGTGGGGGGAGGAGAGGGTGAGATGTAAGGAGAGAGTAACCTGGAAACTTACATGACTGTATATAAAATAGAAACGCAGTGGGAATTGCCTGTATGACTCAGGGAACTCCGACAGGGGCTCTGTAACAACCTAGAGGGGTGGGATGTGGAGGGAGGTGGGAGGGAAGTTCAAGAGGGAGGCAGCATATATATACCTGTGCCTGATTCATGTCGATGTTTGGGAGAAAAGAACAAAATTATGTAAAGTAGTTATCCTTCAATTAAAAAACAAATTAATTTAAAAAACAAAATTAAAAAAGCCAAAGGGATCGGGTAGAGAGGGAGGTGGGAGGGGGGATCGGGATGGGGAATACATGTAAATCCATGACTGATTCATGTCAATGTATGACAAAAAACACTACAGTATTGTAAAGTAATTAGCCTCCAACTAATAAAAATAAATGAAAAAAAAATAAATATGTACCACTGAAAATTAAAAAAAAAATTATCTATTGAATTGACTTAAAATGTAGACACTGGTATTATCACAAAGATTCTGATTCAGCAGTGGGTTTAAGATGAGAATTAAAATGTATTTAAGTACCTTCTATGTGTCAATCAATGTTCTAGGCAGACGGGATATAGCCATGAACTAGAGAAACTCTCTGCTCTCCTGGAGCTAACATTCAAAACAGGGAGATGATAAATAAACAAATAAATATATTACACAATTTTAGAAAATGATGTGCTATTATGGAAAAATGAGCATTCTAAGTAGATGAGGAGTAGTGAGTCATGCTATCTTATTCATTTTAAATGGAAGTGTCTTTATTGTTCATTATAAACATTAACACACTTAAAGAAAGAAAACAAAACTCTGTATGTATAAAGTAAAAAGTCCTTAAGAAATGATAGTTATTAAATTATGCTCATTTCTCTATCCTGTTTCACGTAAAACATTTGAACATAATTGTGCAGCAATCCTAAGATTAGCAATTATTTATTGGACACCTATTATGTGCCAGCTGCTGTTCTAAGAGCTGGGGACAGGGCAATGAGGAGGCAGAGACTCTCAGACTGACAGTTTTTCTAGTGGGAGATTGTGATAAGTGTTATAAGAAAAAAATGAAGTCGGGATGGTATTGAAGAAGAGGTAGGGAATAAACAGACGCAAAAATGAAAAGATTTCTTGGCAAATAAAAGCAAGAAATTTTATACCAAAAACAGGATAAAAACAATAATGAAAGAGAAAGATTAGAGGCATCTTAAAGTGAAGAGAGGGGATCAAGAGCACGCAAGTCAGTCAACCTTGGCTTTCTTGCTCCAGGATAAGGTCTTGTCCCAGAGAGCTGATGGAAACTGGAGAGAGACCAGAGGAGCCTGGGGTGAAGGTCAGCTTTAAAAAGACTGTGGTGGAAAAGCTGATTAAGAATCAAGAGATTACTCAAGAGTAGAAAAGCTCTGGAAAGCACCTCCAACCTGAAAAGCTTGGCCCAACCTCCTGCCGTCTCTGCCTGAACCACACCCATCTCACCTCCCCACATCCCTTGAAATCTCCGACATCAGCTCCTGCAGACACTCCATTCTCTCCTCCACCCTGCAACCTGGACCATGTGTCTCAGTTCATGTCTTTTTTCACCCATCAGGTTGATTTCTCACTGAGTTCTTGCATGAGTCTAAAAATGCATGGCCTTCAGGCTACAGTCCATGGGGTCGCAAAGAGTCAGACATGCCTGAGGTGACTTATAACACATGCACACACAGTGGGAGCAAAAGTTGATTGAATTTGATTGGGGAAGAATGACAAGAGAAAGTATTGAGAGATTTTCAAGGGGGGTTGCTAAAAGGGGGGCAGAGGTGAGGGGAAGTAGCTACATGGAAACAGCAGCCTAAAGAATAGTTTAGGACTGGAGTTAATAGAACATTTTTCTATATCAAAGGGAATGATCCAGTTGACAGAATTTGATGATAGAGAAGACTCAGGGGGATAACTGTGATGAACAGTTCTTGGGAAGGTTAAAAGTGATAAAACCGAAACACAAGTGGAAGAGTTACCTTACAGAGAAACAGGGACAGCTCATCCATTGTAACAGCAGGAAAGGCATAAGAATACAGACTTTTCATGACCCTAGGTGATTCTGATGTGGGTGGGCCCCTAGCCACACTTTGAGAAATACTGATGTAGAGAAACACTTCTTATACAAGGAAGAAAATTAGAACCATGTGCCAATGGAAAATAAGGATGGGGCAGGAGATGTGAAAAGATAAAGTGACTCTGCAAAGAGCTCTTTCACTTAAGTGCCACCAGGGCTGTCAGCGTCAACCCTAAAATGGAGATGCACCTCAGAAGAAGAAGTGGTACCATGAGATTTTGCTCCCACCACTCAAATTCTATATGGAGTCCACTCCAGCCCTCTGCCCACCACCGCCTTCTAGAATGGGGCCAAATCCCTTCCCAGTTGCTCCAGACCAGCAATACCTAGCTTTCTTGAGGTCACTGACTGAAATGAAGTTGTAATGAAAGTTTTGAAATTTCTGCCCAGTTGAAAAAAAAAAAAAAAAAAAGTTATACACTCACTAGAGCTCTTAAGTTGCAAGTCCCAGAACAAACAAAAATAATGGGAATTCAGAGATACAGAGGGGAGGCTGACAAATTAACTAAAAATTAGGAATTACTCAGGCATCTCTGCTAAACGCACTCCAAGAGATTTCAGTTTTGTGTTACCTGGTTCACTATTCAAATTAGAAAATGTGGTTGTTTAACAAGTGTCATATGCTTAGACCTGGCTGGTAATGTGGGGCACCTTCATTAATAGTGTACCAGAGTGCTTCCAACAAGGAAGAGGCTATACACCAAAAGAATATAACTCATCAATGAGGGTGATGCCATTACTAAAAGAATGTGGAATGCAGAAGACTGGAATACCAAAAAAATCTATTTCAATTACACAGAAAAAATTTTACATATAACTTTGGAAAGTTCACAAATCTTCTGAAATCCACACAGGTATCTTCTGGGATTCTGGTACTGACCAGATCAAGAATCCCTAGTATAAACATAACTATTGAATATTCTTGGTTATCACTTTGTTGAATGCATGGTTACTCTGGAAAAAAGAAAGTGGTGGCTTTTTTTCCCTATCTCCTCCCACCTCTCCTAGTTGCAAGATCTTGGATTGTCCACACTCTCCTGAAAGAGAAAGACAGCATTGAACTACTGGCAAATCTTTACTGTAGCCCTACAGAGTACAGGAAAAAGGCTCAAATTCTGGAACAAGAAGATATGAGTTTGAAGCCCATTCCTACAACTTCAAACCAAGAGAACCTCTTTGAGCTTCAGACTTTTGCCCTTAAATTTCCCTACTTTCCTCAACTTTTATTTTTTGGCTCATGTAATTATCTCAGAATATATTTTGTATAATATAAAGTTATGAACAAGTTTTAGATATAATCTCTATACCTATACAGATCAACAGATGATAGAGAGCGAGAGGGATATAGATAGAGTACTTCAGTGGTTGTCAAGTCTGGTTAGTAATAGAAACATCTGGGAGTTGTTTTTAATTCAAATACTCAGGTTCCTTCCTAGATCTATTAAATCAAAATCTCTAGGGTTGGGGATATGTGTGAAAACATATATGAAAGCACCTCACATTACTCTGCAATTAGCTAAATTTGGAATCCCACCACATTTCAAGTCAAAATTATCCATTGTGACCTGCTGTTTGTTGATGATTCTAAAAAAGTGAAGTATTGCTAGTTGTGAGACGGTCTAGATTTTTACTACATAAAGAAATATGCTAATAACATATTCTACACCATAAGATATAGCCAACCGCACAAAGTAAGGGAATCCAACAGCCCCACTGAGTATGGTGCAGTATAGCGATAACTTGCTCAGAACAAATTCTGTTCTCATTTATATGCTAAGAACCATTAAAGTAAGATTTTACAGCTCATGATCATTTTAAGCACCATCAATTTATGAGCATGACTGTTTCCACCGTTTCAAAAACTTTGCAGAGAAGTCTATCGCTTCCTGCAGTCCTTGCATATGGAGATGGTGTAATGTATTCTTCAGTTGCGGGAAAATGAGAGAAATTAATAAGAATGTAAAATATAAAATAATGGTGCCAGGCTTAGCCATAACTGCATTTTTTTTTAACATCGGAGGTAGCTTTATAGTTAAGGTATGAGAATGCATTTTTTCCTTTAGTCTTCCTTAGAGGAGAAAGAAATTGCATGAAGTCTTTAGAAATCAAGTCAGAGGAGACCGTCCATAAATATATTCAGTTTCCTCAAACTTCTCTAGTCCCAGCTTGGCAGTGTTTTATAGTAGATCTTAATAATGTTCTCATTCTGTTTTGCATTTTTTAAAATGTTAACTCCTATAACATAAGCCATAGATAAGCATGACACAGGCCCTGTCATCTTTCTTGTAGTAGGTATTAAGCTTTCTTCCTGAAGATGAAGCTGAATTCAGTTCTATTTTCCCGAGAGACTAAAGGCAACACGCTTCCCCTGAGCGCTTTGCCCAGGTGGTTGCTTCCAGAGACGAGCACCAATTCCTTCCTTGCTAACACCTACTAGACAGAGGCCATCTTAGAGATGCCAGTGTGGAGAAGTACTGTAAATCAGGATCTCAAATCAATCAATAAAAATGTTTCAAGTTTTAACATTTTAACCAAAACAGACTGCAAATGCAAATCTGAGAAATGAAAATACTCCCTTGCATACATTCGATATCTCCCCTTGCAGGTTTAGGTACGAAAGACAGCCCCTAGTGCTGCAACAATGAGACCATCTCATCACGGATCAGAAAGAGTTCAGTCTCTCCTCCTCCCAGATCCCCCTCTCCTGAATGTTCAAAAAGACCCCCAGACTGCCTTCTGGAATCCAAAGTTCCATCTGATCTAATCTCAAGTCACTTTGAAGCCAAACTCCTGTCAGGCTGATGGAAGCTCAGCATTCATGAAGGCTGGGTTTCTTTCTCCAGAAGGTAACGCGGTGCTGTTTTGTCATCAGCAGCACACTGGCCCCTGACATTATCACTAATTGCTGGTGCTGTGACCACTACTGAGAGCTCACAGTCACCTCCTATAGAGACTGAAAAGGCCATTCCTGCTGGTTTCGACCCTGCTGTTAGGTCCTTGAAGCTAGAGGATCCTACCACGTCTACTGGAAGCTGTTTGCTCTAGCCTCGTGGTTCTCAACCTTTACCACTGATCACAGTGCCCTAGCATGCGTGCTAAGTCACTTCAGTCATGTCTGACTCTGTGCGACCCAATGGACTGCAGCCCACCAGGCTTGTCTCTCCATGGGATTCTTCATTCAAGAATATTGGAGTGGGTTGCCATGCCTTCTTCCAGGGGATCTTCCCCAACCAGGGATCAAAGCTACGTATCTTATGTCTCCTGCATTGGCAGGCGGGTGCTTTACCACTAGCGCCACCTGGGAAGCCCCCAGAGTGACCTAGGGGACTTGCTAGAACACAAAATGCTGATCCCCACTCTTAGAGATGTTGATACAGCAGGTCTGGAGAGGGTCCTTAAAGCATGCATTTCTAACAACTTCCCAGATTGTGCTAATAGCAACTTCCCAGAAGCCCTCTCCCAAGACATCTGAAGCAATTCTCCCTTTGTTTCTGCTGTTGCTTTTCTAAGGGCATAAATTTGGCTGGTCCACCTCCACTCTGGCGGAGACTCCTGGCTAGACCACACCGAGCCTTCTCTGGCCTGGGGTCTTTGCCTTGCAGTTTTAGCAGCTGCCACTCAAGTCTGCCATCTGGATGTAGGTGGCTCAGTGGTAAAGAATCCACCAGCCAATGCAGGAGACATGGGTTCAATCCCTGGTTGGGAAAGATTCCCTGGGGTAGGAAATGGCAACCCACTACAATATTCTTGCCTGAAAAATTCCATGGACAGAGCAGCCTGGTGGGCTACAGTCTATGGGGTTGCAGAGTCAGACATGACTAAGCAACCAACACACATACATGCATAGTAGACACATAGGTTCTAGTGTCTACTGCCTCATTGACTCCAGAAAAAAATCATTGTTCTCTAACCATCTATCTTGTTACCCAAGCCAATTCTGTAGTTTTAAGTCTTTTTACCTTCTATAGTAGTTTTATCTCATAATTTTAGCAGTGAAGTTTCTACACCTACACCAGCATTGGACCTTACTCAGGACCAACAAGTCTGCCTCCATAGGTTTTTACAATATAACACTAATTTTTGTGACATCTCAATCCTTTCTGTCCTGGAGGGAACCTGGGTTTCTAATACAATTTAGTTCATCCCTGTCTAAGCAAACTTTGGGCTTGATGTTTGAGATGCTGGAAAGACACTAAGTGTGACTGAGGGCTGCTGATAGATTTCATCACTTTAGGTGATAATCTCTAATTAACACAGTACATTTTTTGTGGAGACATGTATGCATGTGCAGATCCACACACACAGGAAATAAGAAATTACAGAACAAAGAAAAAACATGCAAGGTTTTCCTTTGTTATGAGATCACTGTACACACTGGCCGTCCCATGTGTCACAGTGGGTTGAGCATTAAGTTATTCAGGAACCAATAGTTTTCAGCAACATTATATAACACATTCCAACCCCTAGCACTTAGTAATAACCATCGTGATGTCAGCCCAAATATGAGCATCATTACCAAGTAGATAAGTAGACGGTAAATCTTTCTTCTTGATTGTTGACCTTTGTTCTTTCAACATGGTGTTTTATTATATACACACCCCTAGTAGGCTTGGATATGAATATTAATAGTAACAAAAGCCTTGCATTCTGGCCAACATTTACTTATTTGATATGTATAGAGTTTTAAAAGCTTTATAATGGCCAAATTTTTTCAAGGTTATTCACTACCAATGTTTACGCTGTAAAGTACCTTAAGGCACTCTCAGCATAAAGGGTATTATATAAAATATTACTTTCTGTTCCTGTCACTAACCTAATAGTTAGAAAACCTTCTGGTGTGGTTTAAAGTAAGACTAAATCGCTGATCAGCATCTTTCACAGGTAAACAGCAACGAGGTAGCAAATTAAAAATTAATAAAATATCAGATTTCTTGATAGCATCACTGACTCAATGAACATGAATTTAAGCAAACTCTGGGAGATAGTGAAGGACAGGGGAGACTAGCGTGCTGCGGTATATGGGGTCACAAAGAGTCAGACATTTAGTGACTGACAACAAGATTTTTTCTATTATAGATAAAATCATATTTGTATTTCATAGCTTAAGCATCTTTACTGCAACCTTAAAAATCTCATCAATATTTTTAATTTTGTATACTTTAAAAAAATGTTTTGAATAAGTTATGCTTTGATTTTGTTTTCATGCTGTTGTACAAGTAGTACTCAATGATGCATAGGTTGAACTTTTTGAATTTTTTTCTTCTGTGAAATATAGCAAACAGCTATATGCACAAAATAATAATGTGGAGTTCAGTGAAACTTATATGACTATAAACCAAATCAATGGAGAGTCAGGATAGGGGGGTTATTCTGCAAGCCAACAGATACTGCCAGCACCCCAAAGCCTCCCACCTGTCCACTGCTGAGTACTAACCTCCCTCCTTCAGAGACAACTGGTATCCTGACTGGCACAGTGATCACCTTTCTGCCTGTTTTCAGACAACCACCTGAGCTTGCATCCCCTAAACCCTAGTGTTTAGCTTCACCTCCGTCTTGAACTTTATATAAATGGGTTTACACACCATGTGTTCTTTTGTGTCTGGGATCTGTCATTTATCCCTGTGCTTGCACAATGCATCCATGATGCATATGTAGATGCAATTCATTCATTTTCATTGATTCAAAGTATTCCATCATATGAAGTAACACAATTCATGTGGGCATTCTAGTGTGGGTGGACATTAGAACTGTTCACAGTTTGAGACTGTGAAACACTGTAGGTGTTTGGAGCAATACGTTTTTCAGCAAATCAATAGCAGTCAGAAATGTTGCACATCTCAATGGCAAACCCTCAGTGTGGAGCTCTAATGAGGCTAGCTAGCATAAATGCGAGCATCGTTACTAAGTATATAAGTAGACAGGGAGTCCTTGTACATAATTGTATGAGACACAAACCTGCTGGCATTTCTGTTGAATATATACCTGAGCAAGGATTTTCTAAGTAATAGGGCATATGTGTGCCTACAACTTCCCATAGTTTATACTGAGGTGTTGTTTCATAAAACACTGTCACCAGCATTAAAGAAATGTTCCTGTTGCTCTTCATCCAGGTCTCAGCTCGGATTTTATCTCCATTGAGCATTCTTTCCTTGCCTTTCTAGTTAGAGTAGCTGTCTGTTAAAGCACCCCACCTCCACCCATTCCCCTTCTCTTTTGTCCATTACTCTAATTTATTTTCCTCTTGCCTATTTCTGCTCTCTGAAATCATCTTATTTTTTCCCACTCTCCTCCACTGGGAGGTAAGCTCCATGAAAGAGGGACTTTATCTTGCTAGTGTCTGTCACATAATGACTGGAACATAATCGATTCTTGATAAATATTTGTTGAGTGAATAGTTGAGGACTTTCTATATCTAGTAAATATTCTCAATAATGCCAAAAAAAAGATTTTACAGAATATAAAGTTTGTGATTCTGTTTGAATAAAAGTTTCATGCTTCATGTAATATGTTCAATAGCCAGTGTTCAGGAAAATAATTATTCATTCAAATTTTCCTATAATATGGCCATCATGACATGTGTTGAATAATTTTTCTTTTCTTTTGAACACAGTGGGCATCAGCATTGCATATCCACTGTGGGAAAACAGATGCCTATAAATCAAGGCTTCTTATTTTTTTGAAGCACAGTCCATAATAATCAATTGACAAGCCTGCTATAAATAATAATGCATGGTTTCTCAAGGAACCTAGCATGTAATTGATTCCCTGGTCTGAAGAAGCTATAGGCCTGTGGATTTTTCCTGATATCTATGGAATCCTTCAACCAACTTTATTGTCTTGTTTTTAGCTAGCTCTTGAAATAAAGGTTCATGAATCTTTATTGTGCATCCAGCCTCTATGGAATAGAGAAGTAGTGGTGTGTGACTCTTGGAATATGTGCTGCCTTATCTTTGCATTTCTACTATAAAGCCACGGTGACAAATAACACCCAGTGAGGCAGCCAACCATGAGCTTCTTTTGTGTCCAGAGCCATCCTCAGGTAGACTCAAATGCTTGAGGCAAGCAATGATGTATCAGCAAAATGATGTATTTTGGGTATATTTTCTCTCTCTCTCTCTCTCTCTCTCTCCCTCTCTCTCTCTCTCTCTCTCTCTCTCACACACACACACACACACACTAAACAGGCTATCCCCAAATCACCAAATACTCAGCTAATGTAGCTATGGATCAGAGAGGGATGTTTATGTTCTAAGTTCTTGACTGTCCATAGTTTCTATTTTTAAGGAAAGCCGACCCTGTGACGTAACTACTCTGGCTGCAGTGAATTGGAACAAGGATGGGTAATCAAATGCAAGGCTGGCAAGTGATATGTGAAACGACATGAGATATCTTCTAACAGAGCTGCTCTATGTAGGAAAGTCACCAACAAAATAAATTAGGTCTTCTCTGTTTTAGAATTTAAATGCAAGGCATCTGCAGCCTTAGAGAGAGGTGAGGAAAACATGATAGACTATGTGATTTTAATTACATAACTTGGGAAATATAAATCACAGTTGTATCTCCTCTATAATCCTGAAAATATTAAAATTATTCATGAGGATAGAAAATAAAAGCAAATAAAAACTATGAGCATTACCTAGTACAGAGATCTCCTAATCTCTGACTTAAGATTTTATGCAACTGTCTCCTGGACAATGACAAAATCATCAGTTGAGAAGAAAAGCAGAGCAGACCGAAATTCAGAGAAAAAACAGGAAACACAAGCATGAGGCAGTACCAGATTTAAGGTAGTAGAAACCGTTAAGTGAGCAAAAATCAGTAGGTAAAAGTAAGAGAAAAGAGAATAAGGGCTAAAGAGATTAAAAAAAAAAAATCAGAGTCACAGTGGTGAGATACCAGCTAACAATACTTCTAACGAAACAAAATCTATCCCTAGAATCACACTGACTCACAAAAACTGTTACTGTTTTCTGTAAAGTCTGATAATGTGGTTGCAGCATTTATTGGTCTTCCTTTAATTAAAAATTTGCTGCACTCAACAATCATTTAGGGTGAGAATTCAAAGTCTACTACCACCAGAAAGAGAAAAACACAATTCATATATTAACACATATATATAGAATCTAGAAAAATGGTATAGATGATCTTATTTGCAAAATGGATGTGAAAGTTGGACTATAAAGAAAGCTGAGCAACGAAGAATTGATGCTTTTGAACTGTGGTGCTGGAGAAGACTCTTGGGAGTCCCTTGGACTGCAAGGAGATCCAACTAGTTCATCCTAAAGGAAATCAGTCCTGAGTGTTCATTGGAAGGACTAATGTTGAAGCTGAAATTCCAATACTTTGGCCACCTGATGTGAACAGGCAACTCATGTGAAAAGAACCTGACGCTCAGAAAGATTGAGGGCAGGAGGAGAAGGGGACAAGAGAGGATGAGATGGTTGGATGGCATCACCGACTCAAAGGACATGAGTTTGAGTAAACTCCAAGAGTTGGTGATGGACAGGGAGGCCTGGCGTGCTGCAGTCAATGGGGTTGCAAAGAGTCGGACATGACTGAGCGGCTGAACTGAATTGATTTGCAAAGCAGAAAGAGAAACACAGACGTAGAGAATAAATTTACAGATACCAAGGGAGGAAAGAGAGTGGGATGGGAAGCATTAGGAGATTGGAATTGACACATATACCCTATTGATTCTTTGTAAAAAATTGATAACGAATGAAAACCCAAGAGCCTTTGACTATGTGGATAACAATAAAATGTGGAAAATTCTTAAAGAAATGGGAATACCAGACCTTCTCATCTGCCTCCTGAGAAATCTGTATGCAGGTCAGGAAGCAATAGTTAGAACCGGACATGGAACAATGGGCTGGTTCCAAATTGGGAAAGCAGTACGTCAAGGCTGTATATTGTCACCCTGCTTATTTAACTTATATGCAGAGTACATCATGAAAAATGCTGGGCTGGATGACGAACAAGCTGGAATCAAGATTTCCAAAAGAAATATCAATAACCTCAGATATGCAGATGACACCATCCTAATGGCAGAAAGCAAAGAGGAACTAAAAAGCCTCTTGATGAAGGTGAAAGAGGAGAGTGAAAAAACTGGCTTAAAATTCAACATTCAAAAAGAAAACAGGCATCCGGTCCCATCACTTCATGGCAAATAGATGGGGAAACAATGAAAACAGTAACAGACTTTTTTTTCTTGGGCTCCAGAATCAATGCAGATGGTGACTGTAGCCATGAAATTAAAAGAAGCTTGCTCCTTGGCAGAAAGCTATGATCAACCTAGACAGTATATTGAAAAGCAGGGACATTACTTTCCTGACAAAGGTCCATATAGTCAAAGTTGTGGTTTTTCCAGTAGTCATGTATGGATGTGAGAGTTGTACTATAAAGAAGGCTGAGCATCAAAGAATTAATGGTTTTGAACTGCGGTGTTGGAGAAGACTTGAGAGTCCCTTGAACAGCAAGGAGATCAAGCCAGTCAATCCTAAAGGAAATCAACCCTTAATATTCACCAGAAGGACTGATGCTGAAGCTGAAACTCCAATAATTTGGCCACCTGATGTGAAGAAATGACTCATTGAAAAAAACCCTGATGCTAGGAAAGATTGAGGGCAGGAGAAGAAGAGGATGACAGAGTATGAGATGGTTGGATGGCATCACCGACTCAATGGACATGAGCTTGAGCAAGTTCCAGGAGATGGTGAAGGACAGAGAAGCCTGGCGTGTTGCGGTCCACGGGGTTGCAGAGTCAGACGTGATTTGAGCAACTGAACAACAATAAGAACCAACAACAACAAGAACAACACCACAGCAAACTCTCCTCAGTGCTCTGTGGTGACCTAAATGAGAAGGAAATCCTAAAAAGAGGGATGTTTGTATATGTATAACTGATCCACTGTGGTGTACAGCAGAAACTAACACAATATTGTAAAGCAACTATACTCCAATAAAAATCTATTTTAAAAAGGTGAAATCTACTACCTCCAACCACTAAAAGCTTCAGATCTTGTACTTCAGGGGCATGACCTAGGAACTGTCATTTTGTGTATCTGAGCCTGATATTCCAGTGAATCCTCTCTTAAGAAACATTAATCTAAGAGATTCTGAAGTGGTGTATATTCCTCGAAACTGGAAAGAAAAGTCTGCCTGAAACAGATCCCATGTATGACTCGAATTTTGCAAACATAAGACAGAGTCGGAGCTTTTAAAATATATTGCTGTGTTAATTTTGTAATTATTTTCACATTAAATCTTATTGCTAAAAATGGCTACGTTTGAAATATTTCAAGATAGGGCCCTTCCCATCTCAATCTCTATGGACAAATCAGACTTGTCTCTCTCTGTTCCCTGGAAGAACCCTGCTTCAGGCAAAGTCATTGATTCCCAATACAGATCAATTTTTTTTTCATGTCTGAACCCACCCATGTTCCCACCTACCCTATCCCCACTTAGAGAACAGTGAGGAAGGAGCTATAGGATTGGCCTGTATGAAATATAGGATAAGGAGAGTGTTGGACCCATAAGACTGATTATGGGTTGGAATGGAAACCAGAACTTCCTGCTAGAGACAGTCCAACAGACCAACAATCAAGACAGTAATCAAGTCAATGTCCGTTGGTAAATACCGAGTTTTAAAACTGGAGAGATTAAGTCCAAAACCAACACAGAAGCAGGAATCAAAGCAGCGTCTCAGGGGTAGAAAGTAGAACAGGCAGAAAAAGAGCCTGAGTGAAAAAGTACTGAGAAATCTAGTCAAATGACACAGACAGTATTGGTGGTTGCAACTTAAATTCATGGGCTGATGAACGCATGGTGAATGGATGATTCAGGCCAGAGTAAACACCCTTGTATTAATACATTAAACCATCTCCTAACAACTTGTTTTGGCAACCCACTCCAGTACTCTTGCCTGGAAAATCCCACGGACGGAGGAGCCTGGTAGGCTGCAGTCCATGAGGTTGCTACAAGTTGGACACGAATGAGCGACTTCACTTTCACTTTTCACTTTCATGCACTGGAGAAGGAAATGGCAACCCACTCCAGTGTTCTTGCCTGGAGAATCCCAGGGATGGGGGAACCTGGTGGGCTGCCATCTATGGGGTTGTACAGAGTCAGACACGACTGAAGCGACTTAGCAGCAGCAGCAGCAGCAACAACTTACTTAAAATTCTCAGGTCCTCAGGGCATTAGGTTTGCCAAGACAGTCTTCAACTGTGAGCAGCGTTTCTTTGCCATTTGACTGGTAAGTATCATTTGATGTCTTGATAGCTTCATTTGTTAAAATGGGAATTATATTAGCATCTGATCTATAAATGAGTGAGGATTGAAGGAATTAATACATGAAATTGGATCATGTATCTGTGCCTGTGCCTTGGCAACACCTGAAAATTGTAGTTCGCTGCTGCTACTATTGCTGTTGTTTAATTGTTTTTGCAATAATTAACTCTTACCTACGTGCGGTCAATTATCTTGACATTTTTCTCCTTTCCACTAAATCTCTTGATACTGACTTCTTGCCAAGACTAGGTCACATGTTGTTGGCTCTTTTCCTCCAGATGTTATATTCCAGACTGAACTCTCTCCCAGAAATTTCCTGGTGCTTGACCTATACTATGATCTGAATGTCTGTGTCACCCCAAAATTCATATGGTAAAATCCTAAAGCCTAATGTGATAGTATTGGAGGTGGGGCCTTTGGGAGATGATTAGGTCATGAAGGGGTAGCTCTCATGAATGAGATGAGAACCTTATAAAACAGGCTTGAGAGAGCTTCCTCACCCCCTCCACCAGGTGAGGATATAATGAGAAGTCTGCAACCAGAAGAGGACCCTCACTCAACCATGCCAGCACCCCAATCTCAGAATTTCCAGCCTCTCTAACTGTAAGAAATAAATTTCTGTTGTTATAAGCTATGTGGTAGATGACATTTTGCTATAACAGGAAAATCTAAGACAATTCACTACCTACTACTTCCTGAGAGTGTTACCTGTTTTACCAGGTAAGAGGTACAGGGCATTCCTACTCACATTCCCAGATAATACAAATTCCTTCTCCCTTCCAGGCATTTTTGAAGGTTTAACTGAACTACTTCCTTCTTCAGAAAACCTTACATAACCTAAAAGGTTCTCCCACTCTCTGGAATGCTTACTATATGTAGCCTGAATAATTAATTTGCCAATTAATCACTTACTGCCTTGTGGAATCTTTTCAACAAGTCTCTCAAGTTGTTATTTAAATCATGTATTATTAATTAATTTATCACACATCTGTCTTGTGTACCCAAAAAGATAGTACCCTCCTTAATGATAGCAACTGTATCTTAATCATCTTTGTATGCCCCACAGCTAAGCACCATGCTTTGCACAGAGCTCAATAAATATATGTGATTTGATTTGAAATGCTTAAGTTAGAATACCATAAAAGACTACTGTTCTTCCACACTCTGAGGAAGTCATTAAGATTTAAAGAGTCCATTAAGGACTAATCCCATAACTGAGAAGAGAGTAAATTGCTTACTTTTAGGCACATGTGCTAACTTTCTAGGCCACTGAGGTTCTATTTAAGCAATTTACTTAAAGTAAATTACTAAATGGATCCAGGTAGCTCAAAAAGGTTACCTGTAACTTCCTCCTAAGAGGAACCTCAGCCAAATCCATCTACTGCTGATAAGATATGGAGAATTATATCTACACAAAGTAACCATTTGGACTGAATGTACATAACTGAACAGAGCAGTTGTGCAAACTGCCTGATTGCAGCGTGCTGCTGCTACCTGTCTCTGCTGACTTGCTATGATTTGAACATCACTCTTGCTTTCCCACCTCATTTTGTAAAAAGCTCACATGTAACATGGGAGAAAAGGAAAAAGAATTAAATCAATTGAATTCACTGTTAATTGATGCCGGAACTACACTCAGGAGTAAGGATACAAAGAGATTGAAAACATCATACCTGCTTTGTGGAGCTGGAATGAGGCAACAGAGGATGGGATGGTTGGATGGCATCACCGACTCAATGGACATGAGTTTGAGTAATCTCCGGGAGTTGGTGATGGACAGGAAAGCCTGGTGTACTGCAGTTCATGGGGTTGCAAAGAAAGGGGTGTGACCGGGTGACTGAACAATAACAACAAAATCCTATTTGAGGGTGAAGAACTGGGATAAGAATTGAATAGGAAACACATAAGCATTTACATATAGTGTGGCATATCCTATGAGTGACAATTGCAAGGTGTTTGGAGAAGCAGAGTGAGGAGTCCTGCCAGCTTTAGGGGAGAAATAGGAGCTGCAGGTACCTTAGCTCTGCCTTAGGGGTCATCGGGAGGTCTCCAAGGGAGTCCAGGGGAGAAAAAACTTTTCAAACAGAGAGAGGTGAACAAAGAAATGGCTTGACTAGGATATGGCAAGAATCATGGAAATGCCGCCTTAGATATACTTTATTCCAAGCTCTGAATTTTATAGAGGGAGAGACAAAAAGGAGGTAAGGGATGTCAGGTGACACATAGTTGTTGCTGTTCAGTTGCTAAGTTGCATCAGACTCTTCTTGATCCCATGAACTGCAGCATGCTAGGTGATACATTGTTACACAAATAACAGAAAACCTAATCTTGAACCTGCATCTGCCTGACCTATGTCAAATTTAATGCTTAGTCTACCTTAATAAGCTGCATATTTAATAAAAGTTCAATGCAAAAAGAAGAATTGGTGGGGACTTCCCAGGTGGTCCAGTGGTTAGCAAATCCAAGCTATCATTGCAGGAGGCCCAGGTTTGATCCCTGGTCAGGGAACTAGATCCCTCATGCAGCAACTAAGAGCCTGAATGCCTTAACTAAAGAACCTGCATGCCACCACAAAGACCCAGTGCAGCCAAATAAACAGAATGAAAAAAAAAAAAAGGAGGATTGGTAAATGAATGCTAATCAGTTGGCCATTTCCTACCAGCTGCATTCATTCATTCATTCATTCACTCACTTACTTACTCGTTGAATAATTCATGGCATGAGCTAGGTGCCAGATACTCTACTAGGAGACAGGAAGCTAGCACTGTCATAGTGACCAGGACAGGC